>NC_068556.1:14057500-14685000 GCF_022201045.2 Citrus sinensis
AAAGTAATTTCTTGTCGAAATAATGATAGCAAAACTGTGGTTAAAATTTTAACAGAAAACATTTTAAGTCAATTTTGGGATTCCTTGAGCTATTATTAGTGATGGAGGTAAGCATTTTTGTAATAAGTCATTTGAGTTTTTAATGAAAAAATATGAAATTACAGATAAAATTATTATCCCTTATCATTGTCAAACAAATTGTCAAGTTGAATTAGTAAATAGAGAGATAAAACAAATTTTAGAAAAAATAGTTAACCCAAATCGCAAAGATTAGTCTCTTCGACTGACTGATGCAGTGTGAGCCTGCCGTACTACATTTAAGACGTCTTTAGGGATGTCACCCTATTGGCTAGTTTATGTTAAACATTGTCACTTACCTGTTGAACTTAAGAGTAAATCATTTTGGGCTATTAAAGCTTTTAATTCAAATTTAGATAATGCATTAATGTGTGAAAATTTTAATTGAATGAACTTGAGGAATTAAGGAATAATGAATATGAAAATTCAAGAATTATTAAGGGAAGAACAAAAAATTTTCATGATAAAAGAATTTTTTGGAAAACATTTGAGATTGGTCAAAAAGTGTTGCTTTATAATTCTCGTCTTAATTTGTTCACAGGAAAGTTAAAGTCAAAGTGGAGTAGCCCATTTGTTATAAAAAATGTATATTCGTATAGAGCCGTAGAAATTGAGAATCCAAAGAATAGTATTGCATTTAAAGTTAATGGACAGAGATTAAAATCATATCTGGAATACCAACCACGTGAAGAAAGTACCGAAATAAATTTGAGTGACCCACCAAATCTTGATTAAGTTTCTAATGAGTGATTTAACTTTTCACTGTTGCTTTACCATTTGAATTGTTTGATTGTCTTGAATGATACGCGTTATGATGTTTCTTACTTAAGTGTGTTTGATATTGTGCTTTTTGCGTCATTATGTATCATGAGCACCTCAATAAGGAAGTTTATGTTCACACATCTTAAAAACCTTTTGCGAGTGAAATTTCACTTGAAATGCCTGATTCAAAACTATAAATCGCATCCAATTTGGGATCTGCAACCACCAACATTAGTGTCCAACATTGAGGATCTAGAAAGACAACTCAGAGAAATAGAGAGTGGTATATGCGAATTCCAATTGGAGCTTGAAGTTAACTTAATAAGAGGACGAATGTGAGTGCATTTTCCTTTTTACATTGTGTTTTTCTTTTTGTTGTTTGCTTTCACATTTGATTTAATTTTACAGATTTTATTTTCTTTATTTTGGTGTGTTTTGATTTATTTTCCTGTATAAATGACGGATAACGGTACTCCGTGACTTCTTAAGTCGGTGTTGAGTGTTAGAAAATGCATATTTATAAAGGAGAAAACCGTCATTTTACATTTCAAGTCTTACTAACAACCCTTATTTTTATGTATTTAACCTTCTTGTGATTTAATTACATGTGTTTTATTTTAATTAAGTATTTTATGTATTTTAGGGGCATTATAGTCATTTCACAATAAAGGAGAAATCAGACGGCAAAACGGACATCACTTTTGAACTCAGGACGGTCAAAAACCTTAGGAGGAGCATAAAAGGAAAAATGGCACTATTCACATGTACGGTACTATTCACGTGTACGGTACTGTCTACGTTACTGTTCACGACAATGTTCACATAGACGGATGATGACGTGGCATTGACCGATGATGTGGCATTGACTGATGAGGTGTCACGATCCTGTTGGACTAAAATTCTTATGTACTGTTGATGGTGACGTGGCAGCATATCAGTGGACGAAAAATCTCGTGTACGGTGCATGCATCACACAGGATTATTTTCAACCAAACCGCGTTACTGTTCATCCGGGTCAAACCGTGTTACTGTTCATCCGCATGGTCAAACCGTGGACTGTTGACTGATGACGTGGCGCAATCCTGAGCGTCCAAACTGTTTTTAATCCGATGGCCATGATTTACTCCATGTATCTATAAAAAGGGGGCCTCTCCCCCCTAATTTGATATCTCTGAATCCATTTTTGGGATCCATTTTCTGTAATTCCCTCTCCATCTTGTATTTTCTTCGTATTTTAATAAATTCTCATTTTGCCCCTAGTTCAACTATGAGTGGCTAATTTTCTTTCAAGCTTGGGTTGAAGGTGAAGTCTCAACATGTGTCATGGGCTTTATTTGGTAAATTTATTTTCTCTTCCCCTCTAGTTTTTGTGGATGTTTTGACTTCTCGTCGACAAATAATACTAATCTTGTCTAGTACCGCATTGGTTTCACCGGCCCTCTAGTACAAGGTTATTATTATTTGGCACGATAAGCCCTTAGCACCATATTGATTAGAGCGTGGTTCATGAGGTGTGGATTCCCCCCTCATGATTTAATTGGCATTAATACGGATTATTTAGCCCATGATGCATGTTGATACGGATCCGAATACCCAAGTACGTCAATTTAATAGATTTTCTCTTCAATTTATTCTCGCCATTTCAATTCCAATTTTAGAATTTATTCTTGCCATTTTAATTTAAGTTTTTGCATATTTCAAATCATTTCCATCATAAATCCAACCACCCATTTACAAAATTAATTCTATACACAATTAAAATCCACCTCCTCGTGGGATCGACACTCGTCACCATAGATCTATACTATAATAGATTCGTGCGCTTGCGAGTACATTAAAATTTGCACAACAAGTTTTTGGCGCCGTTGCCGGGGAGGTAAGTAATTTTAATTCATAGAATTAATTTTTGTGAATAATTTCTTTTATTTGTTTTCTTGTATTTTTTTTTATTATTAAAAAAAAAAGTGAATCTACATTTAAAGGTTAGTATTTCTTTTCTTTTTCTCTTCTTTAAAATTTTGTAATTTAATTTTCCATTTATTTTTCTTTGTAATTTTTTTTTGTTTATCTTATTAATTTAATTTTTAGTTAATTTCTTTCACGTATTTATTTTTGTGTATTTTTATAGAAAGGTTGTAATAGCGCAATAAGGTTAGTATCGTAATTTCTCCCTCTTCTTTATTTTTATTTGTTTTGTTCCCATCTTTATTATTTGTTTTGTTTGCATCTTTATTTCTATTTTATTTATTTTGCATGCATGGTCGTAAGTCATTATTACCTAATCTTGAACCTATAGACCTTGAATTAGAAAAAACACTTCGCACACAAAAGCACATTAAAAATAAATTTGAAATGGATTTGCAACCACAAGAGAGGCCATTTAAGGACTACTTCAGTCCCTTAGCTAATTTGAGTACATCATGCATAAGATACACAAATGTAGCTGCTAGGAGTTTCGAATTAAAACCTAGTGTGCTAAATTGTCTCCCCACATTTTATGGCCTAGAAAATGAGGATCCATATAATCATCTGAATGATTTTCATGCCATTTGTCAAACTTTTAAATATGAAAATTTTTCAGACGATGATGTTAAACTTAGACTATTCCCATTTTCTTTAAAGGATAGAGCTCGTTCATGGCTTAATACATTGCCTGCCAATAGCATTTCATCATGGGAACAAATGGTAACGAAATTTTTGAATAAATATTTCCCAGTGCATAAAACCAATGCTATTCGCAGGGAAATCTCAGAGTTTACCCAGAGAGAAGACGAGCAATTTTTCGAAACTTGGGAGCGATTCAATGGGCTACTCTTAAAGTGTCCACATCATGGGTACGAGAAATGGCACCAATGCCAATACTTTTTGGAGGGATTATTGCCGAATGTGCAAGAATGGCTAATGGCAACAAGTGGAGGAGAGCTAATGTCAAAAAGTGCATCAGAGATTTGGGAATTCTTCCAGCGACAAGCGGATAATTCCCAACAACGGAGTCGATCACTCAGGAATACTAGAAGAATTAAGGGAGTAAATGAGGTTCACATTGGCGAATCAAGTTCAGAAATTAAAGAAGTCAAAGAGATAATTGAAGGTCTCTCTCGACAAATAGCATCATTATCGACTGCTAAATCAACAGAGCCACATGACCATGACTCATACTCAGATCAAGCCAATGCCATAGGTGTAATGAGAAAACCATCGAATTACAACCCATACTCCAACACATATAACCCTGGATGGAGAGACCACCCCAATTTTTCATGGTCTCAAGGATTCCAACAGAGCGGACCAGCAGCTCCAGCTCCACCAATTCCACAAAATCCTCAAGCCTCTCAGCCACCATTTAGACCATACAATCAGAACCAGAACTACTCTCAACCCAGACCATGGGAGGATGCATTCCAGAATTTCAGGAATGTTACTCACTCCATGATTGAGCAACAGAACCGCACCATTGATGGACTACGAAATGAGTTGAGAGCAGGCTTCAACTCACAAGCTCAATCGGTTTCAAGCCTCGAGAAGATGGTGGGACAACTTGCTTCTTCAGTTCAGACCTTGGCAATGACCGTTGAGAAAGGCAAATTTCCAAGTCAACCAGTGCCTAATCCTAAAGGAGTACATGAAGCAAGTACCAGTTCACCACAGCAGCATGGAGAGATCAAAGCAGTAATGACCTTGCGAAAAGGAAAGGAAGTCGACAACAAAGTGGAGATGCCGGTGACAAAAGAAAATCAAATTGTACCTATGAATGTTGAGGACTCATCACCGGAGGAGAAAGAAGAAACTAACCCACGAGAATACGTTCCCAAAGCTCCATTTCCTCAAAGGTTAGCTAAAGGAAAGAAGGGAAAATCCACAGGTGAGATTCTTGAAATCTTCAAACAGGTAAGCGTTAACATCCCTTTGCTTGATGCTATTAAACAAGTTCCATCTTATGCCAAGTTTCTTAAAGACCTTTGTACTAAAAAGAGAAATATGCATGTTCAAAAGAAGGCATTTTTAACAGAAAACGTTAGTTCTATACTCCAACATAAAATTCCTTTAAAATGCAAAGATCCAGGCTCCCCCACTATCTCATGTAGTATAGGGAACCACACAATTGAGAATGCTTTGTTGGATTTAGGAGCTAGTGTAAATCTGTTGCCTTATTCAGTATTCGTGAAACTTGGACTGGGAGAATTACACCCAACTCCAGTGGTGTTACAACTTGCAGATCGGTCCACGAAAATACCTCGTGGTATTGTGGAGGACGTGCTTATCCAGGTAGACAAGTTTTATTTTCCTGTTGATTTCATTGTAATTGACACTCAACCAATACAGGATTCAAGGAAGCACATCCCCATTATTCTAGGCCGACCTTTCTTGGCAACTGCGGATGCTCACATTCAATGCAGGACTGGAAATATGCAGTTGTCCTTCGGCAACATGACTATGGAACTGAACATCTTCAACATTGCCAAACAACCTCACACTGCAGATGATGGAATTGTTGATGTGGATTTAATTGAAGCATTAGTTGATGACACTTTTCTTTCAAACCTTAGTGATGATCCTTTACAAACATGTTTAACTCACTTTGGTTTGGATTTTGATATTGACAGATCGGTCGATGAGGTCAACGCCCTGCTTGACTCAGCACCATCTATGGATACTAATAAATGGAAGTCAAGAGTTGAACAACTAGCACCATCAGAGAAGCAACTCATTCCATCATCAGAATCACCACCGAAACTCGAGCTCAAACCATTGCCCAACACTTTGGAATATGCGTTTTTGGGAGAAGAAAGCACTCTGCCGGTAATCATCTCATCATCCCTCAATGACGAACAAAAAGGTAAGTTGTTAGATGTTTTAAAAGAGCATAAAGGGGCATTAGGATGGACCATAGCAGACAAAAAAGGTATAAACCCAGTAGACTGCATGCATTACATTCACCTTGATGAAAATGCTAAAACTACTTGGGAGATGCAACGTCGGTTAAATCCTAACATGAAAGAAGTTGTTAGAACAGAAATCCTTAAGCTATTAGACACAGGTATCATTTACCCCATTTCTGATAGTTCATGGGTCAGTCCTGTACAAGTTGTCCCCAAAAAGTCAGGAGTCACAGTAGTTACGAATGCTGATAATGAATTGATACCCACTAGAGTAACTACAGGATGGCGTGTATGCATTGATTATAGAAAGTTGAATTCTGTCACACGTAAAGACCATTTTCCTTTACCATTTATCGATCAAATGCTTGATAGATTAGCAGGCCATGAATTTTATTGCTTTCTAGATGGCTACTCAGGATATAATCAGATTCCCATAGCACCAAAAGATCAAGAGAAAACTACTTTCACTTGCCCTTTTGGCACATTTGCATATAGGAGAATGCCATTTGGATTATGTAATGCACCTGCTACATTTCAACGATGCATGTTAAGCATTTTTTCTGATATGGTTGAACGATTCCTTGAAGTCTTTATGGATGACTTTTCTGTCTTTGGTGATTCGTTTGATCAATGTTTACATCATCTAACACTAGTTCTGCAGAGATGTATCGAGAAGAACTTGGTCTTAAATTGGGAGAAATGCCATTTTATGGTAAAACAAGGTATTGTTCTCGGTCACATCATTTCGAGCAAAGGTATTGAGGTTGACAAAGCCAAGGTGGATCTCATTTCTAATCTTCCTCCACCCAAAACAGTTAGAGAAGTAAGATCTTTCCTTGGGCATGCTGGTTTCTATAGACGTTTCATTAAAGATTTTAGCAAAGTTTCTAGACCCTTATGCAATTTACTTGCTAAGGATGCACCTTTTGTCTTTAATGATTCATGTCTTATGGCATTTGAAAAATTAAAGCATTTGTTGACATCATCACCCATCATTCAGCCCCCAAACTGGAGCTTACCATTTGAGCTCATGTGTGATGCATCTGACTATGCAGTAGGAGCAGTATTAGGACAAAGAGTTGATCGAATTCCCCACGTTATTTACTATGCTAGTATGACATTAAATGATGCACAGTTGAACTATTCAACTACTGAAAAAGAAATGCTAGCAGTAGTGTTTGCATTAGAAAAATTTCGATCATATCTCATTGGTTGTAAAATAATTATATTCACGGATCATGCTGCTCTTAAATATCTTCTCACAAAGAAAGATGCAAAAGCTAGACTAATTCGTTGGGTGTTACTTTTGCAGGATTTTGACTTGGAATTCAAAGATAAGAAAGGGACAGAAAATGTTGTGGCGGACCATCTCTCTCGTCTCCATTTTGACACAATTATAGAACAATTATCATTAAATGAGTCATTTCCAGATGAACAATTAATGAGTGTGGAAGTATTACCTTGGTATGCTGATATAGTTAATTATCTTGTTACAGGTAAACTTCCAGAGTATTGGACCAAGCAAGACAAGGCTAAATTCTTTGCAGAGATAAAGAATTTCTTTTGGGATGACCCGTATTTGTTCAAGTATTGTGCGGATCAAATTGTTAGACGATGTGTCCCAGAAAGTGAAATTCATAATATCCTTTCATTCTGCCATGAACAAGCTTGTGGAGGCCATTTCAGTGCTAAGAAAACAGCGACTAAAGTTTTACAATGTGGTTTCTATTGGCCAACTATATTTCGAGACGCTTACACTTTCTGTTCTTCATGTGATAGGTGTCAACGAATGGGGAGCATTACGCGAAGGAATATGATGCCACTAAATCCAATTTTAGTGGTTGAGATTTTTGACGTATGGGGTATCGACTTCATGGGACCCTTTCCCCCTTCTTTTGGCCATCAATACATATTGGTTGCTGTTGACTACGTATCAAAATAGGTAGAAGCAATTCCATGTAGGACCAATGATCACAAGGTGGTGATAGGATTTTTGAAAAGCAACATTGTCTCGCGCTTTGGATTCCCTCGAGCAATAATCAGTGATGGTGGTGCCCACTTTTGTAACAAAGCATTCAAAGCTCTTTTGACAAAGTATTCAATCACACACAAAGTGGCGACCCCGTATCATCCGCAAACCAGTGGCCAAGTTGAGATCTCCAATCGAGAAATAAAGCACATATTAGAAAAGACGGTGAGGCCGGACAGAAAAGATTGGTCATTAAGACTTGATGATGCCTTATGGGCATATAGAACGGCTTTCAAGACCCCGATTGGGATGTCACCCTACAGGCTAGTGTATGGAAAAGCTTGCCACCTACCTGTGGAACTCGAGCATCGTGCATATTGGGCCATCAAGAAATTCAATTTTGACATGCAGCAAGCCAGCTCAGAAAGAAGATTACAGCTGGCAGAACTTGAAGAAATTCGCAATGATGCATACGAAAATGCCAAGATTTACAAGCAACGAATGAAAGTCTTCCATGATAAGCAAATTATGAGAAAATCGTTCACTCCAGGTCAGAAAGTGCTTTTGTTCAATTCTCGCTTGCACCTATTCCCAGGTAAGTTACGCTCTCGTTGGTCTGGTCCCTTTATTGTTCATACTGTTTTTCCACATGGGGCAATTGAAATTAAGGACCCAAAGAACGGTGTCACGTTTAAAGTTAATGGTCAAAGATTAAAGCCATATCTAGAATACCAACCACGTGGAGAAGACACCGAAATAAATTTGAGTGACCCACCAGATTTAAATTGATTTTTTTTCTTTCTTTTCGTTGATTTGATTTTGTTTTCTTTCTTTATATTATTCTTTTGCTAATTGAAATTGTTTTTGCATAAGTGTGTTTATTTTACCATTAAGTTTTCTCTTATCATTTTTAATCATGAGTCTCATGCTTAGACCGTTCCTCCTGAACATTCTTAAACCACTTCAACGTGTCAAAACTCATCTTAAAAGGCAGATTCAATTTTGTAAAACACAACGCATTTGGGCTCTACAACCACCAGAGTTAGTAGCCTATGTTGAGGGTTTAGAACGCCAACTCAGAGACATTGAGAGAAGTGTTTACGACATCCAGTTGGAGCTTGAGGTAAATTCAATAAGAGGACGATTTTAATTTTCTTTGTGTGTTTTAATTTGTTTTTCTATTTGTGTGCTTTAGTTTATTACCCCGGTGAAGTGGCGGATAACGGTACTCCGTGACAATCAAGTCGGTTACTTCAGTTTCCCATAATAACTGATATTCTGAGGCGAAGGTATGGACAAAAACGAGATTCTATCGAAACTTCACAAGCGATTCCCTTCACTTCCTCAGAATGCCCTCCTTACAATCTATAAAGCTCGGTCCGAACGCATGCGATTACTCATGAGGAATAACATACCTGCTGACATCCGTTGGTTAATCGAGGCTAAAGTACGATCGGCAGGTGAGTTACCTCCAAAATTTATTGCATACATGCCTGGTTGTGGTAAAGGAAATTATGCAAGAAAACGACGAGCTCGAAGAATTTCTGTTGCTTGTCATAAGTGTGCCAGAATGAGTTGCAATAAAAATCCATGTTCTTTAGGAATGATGTCTGATAACAGGGAAGATAAGATTCAATTCATTAGGGATGGCTTGAATAAGGAGTCATTGGATGATATCCTTTTGTCTCTTGAAACGCATCCCAGTGGATATGTGCAAGTAGCGATTCTCCAGTTATGGCCATTATTCCAGAAAGAGCATGCACGATATAGTCTCGGGAATCTGACTATAAACGACCCTGTTTGCCAGTTTATAAGAAAGCTGGATAGAAAGCCTATCCTCGACCCATAGAGGGCGTTCAAGCCGTTTCTGGACGTAAAACCAGAGGAAGATGTGAGCCACAGTCGCAACTACCTGTAAATATCCTTTTACTTTATTGTTATTTTATTTCACTATTGTCTTATTGTTTGCATTATTGTCTTTAATAATTTTATTACTGTTTGCTTTTTCCTTTTTACTGTTTTCTTTTTGACTTGCGAGCCACGTGCTTTACGCGTTATTTGACACTGACATATTACCTCATACACAACCATGACCCACTATCACCAAGACTCTTAAATGTGATTTCTTTTTTGTCAAGCACTCACAAATTGTTTTCGAGAAGTATCACAATGGCAGCTACTCCCAATAGACAATTCAAGAACATTTGTGTGCTTTCTGGATTTACCTATGGCAAACATAAAGAGTTCGTTGAGGCAGCCATAGATCTTGGTCGAAGCATAGCAGCAAGAAAATTACACTTGGTGTATGGAGGAGGTAATCGAGGGTTATCAAAAATGGTCTCAGAAGCAGCTTTTATCAGAGGAAGTCAAGTGTTAGGCATCATCCCAAGAGTCTTAAAACCATTGGGCAGTTCGTCTGACTCATCAACTGGAGAAGAGTTAGTCGTCTCAGGTATGCAGGAAAGAATAACTGAAATGCTTAATCATGCTGATGCTTTTATTTTCCTTCCAGGAGATCTTGCAACACTAGAGGCACTTATCACGCTAGCATCTTGGGCCCATCTGCACATCCACCAGAAACCCATCGGTTTGTTAAATGTCAATAACTTTTATGATGACTTTATCGCATTTCTTAACCATGCAATAAAAAACTATTTCATTCCCTCTAATGCGAAAAAACTCTTTATTTGTGCTCACACTGCTACTGAGCTACTTGATATGTTACAAGCTTATAAACCGGAGCCAGACCCCTGGACCTTTGTGTTGGAGCGACCAAATAATGATGGTAACAGTAGCCGCAGTAAGAAGTACAAATTAGATTTAACTCTCCGCCTGTAAATATTTTCTTCTGTGTTGCACCACCTAGGTGATGTCTTCTAAACTCTACTTCTTTCATTTCACACATTGAGGACAATGTTTCGTTCTGGTTGGGGGGAGGGAATAGTCGACAATTGTGGAATTTTGGTTAAGTTTTTACTAATTTTTTGTTGTAGAAACTAACTGTTGCTAACTTTTTGTGTTGAAGATGGCTGAATATGGAGTGTAGTGACTCTAGAAACACATCTTCATCGTTTAAAAAAAAAATTTTAAAAAAAAAACTTAAAAAAAAAATTCAAACATTTTCTTTTTCTTTATTATGTGTTTATGTTTATTTTTCTTCTTTTTAATTTCTCCTCTATAAATATACATTTTCTAACTTTTGAGTCGAAGATGGCTGAATATGGAGTGTAGTTCCTCTAGAAACGCATCTTTTTTTTTAAAAAAAAAATCATTTTCGTTTTCTATCATTTTACGTGTAACTTTTCTAATTAGTTTGTATGCATCATTTTCACATTTCTGCATGCATATTTTCCTTTCATGCTTAGAATAGATTGGGGGGTAGAATGTTGTTTGAAAAAAAAAAAATTGTTGTTTGATTTATTTTAACATTGGATGACATGATTAATTTCAAATTTTAGTATTTGTATTATCTTTGGTCTTAAGTGATGTTACATTATGTTTGCTACTCTACATGTTGATGTTGGAGACAAATATGAGTTGCTTGAAGGAATGAACATGTCATAATAAATACCAAGTGAGTTTTTGAGCCTATCATTTTTCTTGGAGAGTAACCCTTTTGCCCATTCTCTATACAGCTTAGCAGTTTATTATTTTATACACGATCTCTAGATTTCTTTTGAGTTAACCCTTAAAAAAAAATGGTAAAATAAAAAAAAAGAAAAAGAAAAAAAATGTGTGTTGCTACATTGGGAGGCCCATCTAACTAGTAGATATGGATGATTATTTAGAGCCCTAAAAGACGATGGAAAGGCCATCTTTGATCCGTTTGAGCCTTTCTAGCCATCCCTTTTGTGATATATCCATAGTTAACCCTTTTGACCCTTTAAAAAATAAATAAATAAATAAATGAAAACCTTTTCTTTGTCAACTTATCATCTTGACCCACTCCGATTTGGAGTATTACCCGATGTCTTATAAGGTCCATCACCTATTTATGTTTGAGAAAAATATAAATAATTATTTTGTTCAGTGAAGTTGTGCCAAATAAAAGCAAAAAAAAAAGAGAAAAAAAAAACAAAACAAAAGTTGTTGTTTCAAAAGAATAAAAATAACAATAATAGGTGAAATCCACCTTGCAAAAAAAAAAAAAAATTCTCTGCATTTTTCTCAAACATACACTTTGTTTTCCTTATTTCCCTTCTTTGTTAACCATGTCCCTAGCCTACGTTACGTCCTAATAAAAGTCCTTCTTGATTTTAGGGAACTATAGTCCGAAGTAGAAGCTAGTTATATGGGCTAAAAAGATGTAGTGATGCATAATTAAAAAAAAAAAAGATAAATAAAGTGGGTTGACTAACATTTTATTTGACTTGAGATCGTATTATTTCTAAGCTGAGGGCATATTTATTTCATCTTGGTGAGAGCATGTGATATCACTTCTTTATTATTTTCTCTCTCAATTACCATTCATTGGAGTGACTATTTTTATTGGGTTTAATTTATTTGTGAGAATGTCACTACTTCCAGTGAGATTTTGGGGTTGACATGTCATTCTTGAAAGTAGCTATAACAAAGTCTACTGGGCTAATTCATGTGGATGGTTGATGTGAGTGTGATGTTGCTTTAGACTGGAGATAATGCTTATACTTTTATTTGATTGCTATCATTAATCTGATTGAATAAACACGAGTGTTTCTAAAAAAAAAAAAAAAAATCATTTTGAATTTGAATTTTGTTTTCGCTTTATTTGCTAGGGACTAGCAATAAGCTAGTTGGGGGGTGTGTTGAGTGTTAGAAAATGCATATTTATAAAGGAGAAAACCGTCATTTTACATTTCAAGTCTTACTAACAACCCTTATTTTTATGTATTTAACCTTCTTGTGATTTAATTACATGTGTTTTATTTTAATTAAGTATTTTATGTATTTTAGGGGCATTATAGTCATTTCACAATAAAGGAGAAATCAGACGGCAAAACGGACATCACTTTTGAACTCAGGACGGTCAAAAACCTTAGGAGGAGCATAAAAGGAAAAATGGCACTATTCACATGTACGGTACTATTCACGTGTACGGTACTGTCTACGTTACTGTTCACGACAATGTTCACATAGACGGATGATGACGTGGCATTGACCGATGATGTGGCATTGACTGATGAGGTGTCACGATCCTGTTGGACTAAAATTCTTATGTACTGTTGATGGTGACGTGGCAGCATATCAGTGAACGAAAAATCTCGTGTACGGTGCATGCATCACACAGGATTATTTTCAACCAAACCGCGTTACTGTTCATCCGGGTCAAACCGTGTTACTGTTCATCCGCGTGGTCAAACCGTGGACTGTTGACTGATGACGTGGCGCAATCCTGAGCGTCCAAACTGTTTTTAATCCGATGGCCATGATTTACTCCATGTATCTATAAAAAGGGGGCCTCTCCCCCCTAATTTGATATCTCTGAATCCATTTTTGGGATCCATTTTCTGTAATTCCCTCTCCATCTTGTATTTTCTTCGTATTTTAATAAATTCTCATTTTGCCCCTAGTTCAACTATGAGTGGCTAATTTTCTTTCAAGCTTGGGTTGAAGGTGAAGTCTCAACATGTGTCATGGGCTTTATTTGGTAAATTTATTTTCTCTTCCCCTCTAGTTTTTGTGGATGTTTTGACTTCTCGTCGACAAATAATACTAATCTTGTCTAGTACCGCATTGGTTTCACCGGCCCTCTAGTACAAGGTTATTATTATTTGGCACGATAAGCCCTTAGCACCATATTGATTAGAGCGTGGTTCATGAGGTGTGGATTCCCCCCTCATGATTTAATTGGCATTAATACGGATTATTTAGCCCATGATGCATGTTGATACGGATCCGAATACCCAAGTACTTCAATTTAATAGATTTTCTCTTCAATTTATTCTCGCCATTTCAATTCCAATTTTAGAATTTATTCTTGCCATTTTAATTTAAGTTTTTGCATATTTCAAATCATTTCCACCATAAATCCAACCACCCATTTACAAAATTAATTCTATACACAATTAAAATCCACCTCCTCGTGGGATCGACACTCGTCACCATAGATCTATAGTACAATAGATTCGTGCGCTTGCGAGTACATTAAAATTTGCACAACAGTCGGTATCCTCAGTGTCCCACAATAATTGAGATCTCAAAATCAAGTATGGAATAAATACAACATAAATTACATAAGTGTTTTCCTTCTCTCCCTCAAAATGCACTAAAAAAATTTTACAAAGCTCGTTGTGAAAGATTGTATTTGTTGATGATCAATGGAATTCCTCTTTATATTTGTTGGTTAATAGAAGCAAAGGTTTGATTAGCTGGTGAGTTTCCTGATCCATTTATTTCTTACATGTCTGGTTTTAGTAAAAGCATATTTACTAAAAAAAGGAGAGCTAAAAGACTTGGCTTAGAATGTCATAACTGTGTAAGACTTAGTTGCAAATGAGAAATTTGTAAATCTTTAGGAAAGTTCTCTGATAATCGAGAAGATAAAATTAAATTCGTTAAAGATGTCATGAGTAAAGAATCGTTAGATGATATCTTACGATCTCTTCAGATGCATTAAAGTAGGCATGTGCAAGATGAGATTCATAGGTTATGGAGACTATTCCAAAAAGAAAGCGCACATTTTAGTCTAGGGAATCTGACTAAAAAAGACCATGTTTGCCAATTTATAAGAAAACTGGAAACGAAGCCTATCCTCAACCCTTGGAGGGCATTCAAACCGTTACTGGACATAAAACCAGAGGAAGATGTGAGCCACAATCACAACTACCAGTAAATATCCTTTAATTTTGTTGTTATTTTATCATTTACGTTATTGCATTTAGTGGTGTGATTTTGTATTTAATCATTTATGTTTTCTTTTGCTATTTGCTTTTTCTTTTTACTGTTTGCTTTTAAATTATTGAGACATGAGCTTTACGCGTCATTGGACAAATATGCCAACCCATTAATAGTTGTTTCTCATTTTTTCTGTCACTAAGATATTTAAATATGAGCTCTTTTTCGAAACACTCACAACTTGTTTTTGAAGATTATTTCAATGACATCATCTTCGAGTAGACAATTCAAAAATATTTGTGCGCTCTCTGGATTTCATTATGGGAAATACAAGGAGTTCGTTTAGGCAGCTGTAGATCTTAGTCGTGTCATAGCTGAGAGGAAACTACACCTTGTATATGGAGGAGGTGACTGCGGGTTATCAAAATTTGTCTGAAAAGCTATTTTTATTAAAGGAAACCAGGTGCTAGGTATCATTCCACAGGCCTTAAAACCTTTGGGATGCTTGTCCAACCCACTAATTGGAGAAGAGTTAGATGTCTCAAGTATAGAAGAGCGAATATCTGAGATGTTAAATCATGCTGACGCTTTCATTTTCTTGCCAAGAGATTTGCAACTTTAAAGGCCCTGATTACATTTGCATCTTGAGCTCATTTGAACATCCATAAAAAACTCATCGGTTGACTAAATGTTAATAATTTTTATGATGACTTGTTCACATTCTTTAACCATCAATTAAGAATCATTTTATTCGAATCGTGAAAAAACTCTTTACTTGTGCTTTTACTGCTAATGAGTTACTTGATCTTTTACAAGCTTACAAACCATAGCCAGATCCCAGGACCTTGGCATTGAAATGGTTGATTAATGATGGTAACCCTAGCCCTAGTAAAAAGTACAAATTGGATTTAACTCTTCGATTATAATTATCTTCTTGAAGGAAATAGGATCGAAGGATGGATGTACTTTCAAAATAATTCTATATGGATTGCTTTGATTAAAATGAATTGGAATTGCGGTTGATTCGTTTTATACTGAGTGCTTTACCGAATAATGTTTAGATTCTTTAAATGGAATTGCGTTGCTTTGGATGGAACACGGCTAGTCAAAATTTTAAACTTGATATGGTACGTAGCGTTGTTATCTGAGAGATGGTTCCGGCTTAGTTATTTTAAAGCCGATTTTTAATAACCCTTTGGACCAGTAGCCCGCACTCTCGAGTATTCCAGCTGATATACCAAATCACTTTTGCTTTACCAGATAATAATTAAGTTCTTTAAACGCGATTGTCAGATTTTAAACAATTTACCAATTCTTTATTAAATTCTTTAGCAAGCCTAGCAACACATACATCTAAAGGCTTGGGTACAAACACAGTACCAGATCCGGTTCCCGGAAATGGTGCTCTGAAGGAATAGAGGGAGAAGAGAAGATTTTACAACTGAGGATCGAGATCTGGTCTCTTTGCCTCAGAGGAACGTACAATTTATATGGCAGATCTGATACAGATCAGTCTGCAGAGCATGCATAGAAAGCTTTAAAAGACTGAAATTTAAATGCTTTAAATGTAAATTGCAGAAATTTAAATGTTACATAAAATTAAATTACAGAAATTTAAATTGCTGAAATTTAAAGCGCGGAAATGAAATTGCTTTAAATAAAACTGGAATGAAATGCTTACATCGGTTGGTTTTCTTTGTAGAGAAGAAAGGGAAATAATGGGAAATTAATCTGAAGACAGGAGAAATTCCTTTTTGTCTTCGGATTCCAGATTCCTATTCCCGAAGAGAGAGAGAGAATTTTAGAGAGAAGGGAGAGAAGAAGAGAGAGAAGTTCTAAACTTAGAAATGAAAAACCTGAGGAGTCTGAGTCTTCCTCTCGGTTTTTATACAAAGATCTTTAAACTGTTCACTTTAGCGAGATTTTAAGTGCACAGTAAACTCTGGAAATCTGCACTGTTCACTGTAGCGGAGTTTTAAGTGCACAGTAACATTTGGATCGTATCTTTGAATAGTTGATTCTTTGTACAAAAATTGAAATACGATACGGGTGAAGAGACATGTGCGCTCTCACTTGTGTCCAGAGGACCACCCGAATATACAGAACAAATTTTTTTTTTTAAGTAAATAACTAAATAGTTATTTACAATGCTTTAAAGGAGAAAAAATTCCAAAACAATCATCTTCATTTTCGTCTCCAAGAGAAATGAATGGCTCTTCATCTTCATCTTCATCTTCGTCTTCAGAGGTGTCAGCCACTGATGACTTTGACCGGGAGGCGAGGAGCTGTTCCATGGCTTTGAAGTATTCTTCTTCTGTTTTGGCACCTGCCAATAGTGATTGGGCTTTGGACTTTTGGGTTAAAAAGGTTTGTTGGGCTTTTGAATGTGTTATGGTGGGTTGAAGAAGGCCTTTGGCAGAGAGCCAATCTCGGACCAAATTTTCAGTCAATTTTGACTGTTCGTCAAATTTGGACCACCATTTTACTTTAAAGGTTCTTTGAAGGATGAGTTGGGAATCTTGGGTATGAAGCCTAAGGTTCCACATCCATACCCATGGAAGGAAGAAATTTGTACAGAAACAGAGAAAGGGGGGAAACCTTTTCTCGGATTCAGAAGGAGTATAGTGGGCTTTGAAGAGGTTTAAACAATGAGTGGCATTCGGGGTTAAAATTTGTGGTATTGGGCCAAAAGTATTCCACCAATGATGGAACCAGTTTGAAAAGCTTTGGACGGTTATTTTTGGGTTGAAGAAAAATAACCAAGAATGAGATTTTTTGGGATTTTGGATAAAAAATGTGTTATACCAGGCTTGTTGGTAATCCCAGTAGGAATAAGTCCGATAATGAGGTAAACGTGTTTGAAAATTTAAAGGGAAAGTTTTAAAATTATGGAGTAGGTCACCCCATTGGTTTGGGCTCAAAACTTTTAAAATAGTAGCCGTGGAATAGGCTGGTTCCGAATGAGATTCACTGAGAAAGAAATGTTTGAACTTAACTGAATCAGTAATTTCTAAAATGCTTTGATAGTAGGATTGGGGTTTTGTTAAATCCCATGGTTTAAAAAACCAGCCCTTAGGGAAAAAGTTTGAAATTGCTTGGAAAGGATCAGCATGGTAAAATCCATCTTCTAAAGAAAGAATATTTTGAAAATGGGTTTTATCAAACCAATCGGAGGTTTTCTTTGAAGGTGATGGTTGGGAAAGCACAATTTGGGAAGAAGAGCTTTCACCAGAGACAATCACATTTTGAGAAGAGGGTTTTGAGATTTCTTTGGAGATAGGGTTTTCTTTTTGTTCTTTTGAGAAAATCTGGCTTTGGGAAAGGTTTTGTAAGGCGAGCATAAGCTCAGGGGACTTTGTAATGGAACTCATCCATTGTTTTACTTGGTCATCAGAAGAAGTGGTTTTGTAATGGGCACCATGTTCTTCAACCATTTCTATCCAAGATTTAATAGGCATGGCTGAGGAAAGTAATTTGTCTTTAGAAGGGGTAGCTTGGGGTTCTTTAGAGGTTGCTCTAGATTCAGAATCTTTAAGAACAACTTTACCTTTGTCTTTCTTCTTTGGCGGCATTATCTGTTTAGAAGAAATTCCCGAGTTAGAAAATCAGGAATAAAATTTGTATCACCTTTAATATATTCAATATCGAAATCAAAAACACTTAAAATGGCTTGTCATCGTGCAAAAATCTGTTTTGATGCAATATTTTGAACATCTTTTTCCAAAACATGTTTTGCAGCTTTGCAATCAATTCTAAGTAGAAATTTTTGATTTAATAAATCACTTTGAAATTTTGTAATGCATAAAACAATGGAAAGGATTTCTTTTTTAATAGTAGAATAATTTTTCTGGCAATCATTCCAATGTGCAGAAACATATTGTACTATCTGTTCTTTATCATTTTCTTTTTGCTTTAATATGCCTCCATAACCTAAATCAGATGCATCAGTTTCAACAATTTTAGGTAATGTAGGATTAGCAAGATATAAACATGGGATGCTTTTCACAGAATTCTTTATAAGCTTTACAACCTTGGTATGTTCATCTGTCCAAGGAACAGGTTTTTTCTTTAATCTATCATGCAAAGGTTTAGACATCCTATTAATGTTAGGACAGAAATCAAGAACATAATTTAAACTTCCAAGAAATCTTTGTAGTTGGGTTTTGTCAAGAATTTTATCAGGAAATTTATCAGCAAACAAAAGAGATCTCTCGATTTGAGTGATTGTTCCTTTAGAAATATGATGACCAAGGAATCTGACTTTTGTTTGAAATAAAGAAACTTTAGAACTGGAAATTGCCAATCCAGCCTTTCTGGTGGCAAAATAAAAAGTCTTTAAATGTTTGAAATGTTGATCGATAGAATTTGAAAATATCAATACATCGTCAATGTAAACAATGCAAAAATCAGAATAAGGATTATAAATATCATTCATAATTCTTTGAAATTCTGAGGGTGCATTCTTTAAACCAAAGGGCATAACAGTCCACTCATACTGTCCAAATGGAACAGTAAAAGCAGTTTTGTAACGGTCATTAGGATGAATTTGAATTTGCCAAAAACCAGATTTCATGTCGAATTTTGAAAAAATAAGAGCAGAACATAGTTTTTGAAGTAAATCCTTTTTATTAGGTATTGGATACCTAATCCATTTTAGAGCGTTATTAAGAGGTTTGTAGTTTATAACTAATCTAGGAGTGCCTCTTTCAATTTCAGAATTTTTATTAACATAAAAAGCGGCACAAGACCATGGGGACCTTGACTTAACAATGAGTCCTTTTGACTCTAAATCTTTGATTTCATTTTTGCAATGTTGTTCCAATTCCATGTTCATCTGGATTGGACGTGCTTTAGTGGGGATCTGTCTTTCATTAAAAGAAGTTTCATAAGGTAGATCTACCATGTGTTGTTTTCTGTCCCAAAAAGCAGAAGGTAGATCAGCACAAATTTCTTTTTCAATGAGAGTTTTGAAATCAGAAATCTTTCTTTTAATGAAATCACTTTGTAATTGGCTTTCAATTCTTTGTAAGTTTAAATCTTTTTGTAAAAACATTAGATCACACTGTTTTGATTTAAGTAGGTTATTAATTCTGTTTTGATAAACAGAACATGCTTTAACAATATTCAAATTCCTTGTTTTAGGTTTTTCAATAAAAGGGAAAACAAATTTCTTGTTTTTTGCTTTGAAGGATATACTATCATAATTGACAGTATATGGAGTTATAAGATTTATAAAAGGAGTTCCCAAAATGATGGCATGATGAATATCATTTGTGAGGACAAAAGAAGTTTTAAAATCAAAACCATTATTATGGATTGAGGCTTCAACCTTGGAACTGACATTCAGTTTTGAATTATTAGCGGCAGAAAGTCTTTCTTTTATCTTTTCATGAAAACTTTTGGGGACGATGTTTTCTCTAATGCAATTTAAATCGGTGCCAGTATCAAAAAGGGCAATGGCGTCCATTGCAAAATCATCAGAAAAGATTAAAGTGACTTTAATCAAATACTTTCTTGTGGTGATTTGCTTTAAAACAAATAGAAAATCATTGGGTACAGACTCAATATTTTCTACTTTAATATCATCACCATCATCAGGATTAGATTCATTGTCTGAATTATCCTGCAATTGTTTTTGTAAAAGAAGTTGGCTAGTATCAGAATCACTTTTTTGTTTTTCTTTTAAATCTCTGATTTCACATTTAATTTCTTTTATCTCTTTCTGAAGATCTTGGATATTAGGAACCGTCTTCTTTGTTTTCTTTTTATCCAAAATTTGAGTAAGATCATAAGAATTCTTTTTAACAATTGGGACTTTAGAAGTCTCGGCTTTATTAAAATCCAAAGTTTTCAAAAGTTTATCAAGATATTCTTTTTGAAGATTTGGATCAGAAATATGCTTTACAAGTTCAAGAAAAGTTTCTTGGTCTTTAGTCAAAACATTGATTTTCTTTAAATATGAGTCAGATTCAGATTCACTACTGCTAGATACAGAGTCATCTGAGTCAAAAAGCTCATCAACTTGATATGGATCACTGTCTCCCAACATGGAAGATTCTGAATCAAAAGATTCGACAAGAAGGGGGGCTAATTTGGAAAGGATCTCTTCATCGAGGTCAAGTTCATGAAGCTTTTTGTTCATCCTGCATTAATTTGCAGTATGACCTTTCATGCCACATTTATGACATATAGCTTCTTTGTAATTGAAAGGGGTCTTTGGTTTGGCTCTAAACTCTTTTCTTTTAGAGAATTTGAGTTTCTTATAAGGCCTCGAAGGTTTCTTATAAGGAAGTTCTCTAAAATTACGAAAGGGTTTCCTAAAGTTTTTTTATTTGTAATGTTTCCTGCGGGGTTTAGTAGAACACTCGCCATTACAATCTTTGGAGATAGAAGTTTTAAAGGGGTCATAATTGAATTGTTTACAGAAACCGCCTAATTCTTGTTTAGACTTCTTAAGCTCCCACTTAAGTCGTTTCTATAATTTCAAATCTTGACAAATCTTTAATCCTTCTTTATTGACAAAACTGACGAGTTCACCATAGGTGAGCTCATCATAAGGAATACGGTTATCATAAAGGGCTTTAATGGAATTTCTTACCTTTTCACCTAGAAGAGTAGGTAATCCAGCGAGAAATTTTTCTTTCCAAGTTATATGATTTGCATCATCTCTTAGAAATAGTCTGGTAAAAAAAGAGGTTTTGTAACTTTGAAATTCACTAAGTTTCCTACATCTTAAATTATGTAGTAACTCAGCGTTTTTATCACGAAGGTGTGAAGGGTCACCAATGAAATGGAGGGAAATGGTTAAAATTAGAGTAGCAACAGCATCCTGAATTGGATTGTTGAACTCATCAAAAATAGGGACTCCATTTTCATCGACTTGAATGGAATTTAAAATGTCTAATTGTTGCTGATTAGTGAGAAGATGATCCCACCAACCTTTTAATTGACCAGTAAAACCGGCAATGAGGATTTCTGATATAGCACGATCAGAAGTCCCTGCTTGGGTTTTATAGGCATTGGCTGCCATTGTCATTTGTTGCAACAATCCTAGGATATTGTATTCGGATATGCCGTCAATATTCCACTCATAGACTGAAGATGCATTATATCGGGATTGATTTAATGCACTTGGTCTATTATCTATTGCTAGATCCGGTGGAGTCTTGATAGTGGGAAGGGCTAATTCCCAATGAATTTTGTTGGCTTTAGGAGACAAAAGTTCTTCTTTGAAGGCTTCTATATCAGAAGAGGCTATAGACATTTGGTCTTGTTCTAATACTCCAATCTTGCTAGATTGAGGAGTATCAGGGGCTATCTGAACTTTGCTAGATGAGAAAGAAGCAGCTTCTATCCTATCTAATTGTTCTCTAATGGCTTTAGCAAAATCTGATTTCGACTCTTGAACAAGCTTTTGGCTAGTTTTCGAAACCTGAAAGGGTTTGAAAATAGGTTCCTTAAGCTATTTGTCAGAATCCGATTTTGTTGGAATAGGAGAAATTGATGGAACAGTAATAGTTGACTTCTGGATTTGGTTTTCTATCCTATTCAACTACTTTCCGATTGTATTTAAGTTAGTATTACAGAAATTATTCTGTTGGATAATACTACTTAAATTTGCCTCGGAATCATTTGGTTTTGGAATTTTGTAAGGTGAAGCTCGAATTTGGACAGAAGGTTCACCGTGATCAACGGTTACACTCTGAAGAGGTGGGTGTTCAGATTCTATAATTCTATCACTATTAAGAAGTTTCCATTCAGGAACTTTCTTCTTAATAGTAATAGGGTTTGACTCTTTTAAAAGGATAAGAGATATTGTTATCAGAAGAATATATCTCAAACCAATCAAAAAACAATATACGAATTTTATGAAAATTCACAAATTCATAGTAAGTTTGTTGGATTTCTTTTCTTTGGTTTAAAAAGTGTTTGAAAAACCAAAGTCTTTTTTCTTTGTTTAAATCAGAATAAAAATCATTATGCATAAAAGTTTTATCTAATTCAAATTCCTTTTCAATGACATTAATGACATTTTCTGTAACAGCAGAAAACGTAGGGGAAGTTGGAGGAGAAGGTTCCTTCTCTTCCTAACTTTGTACATGTTGATTACTAGTGTAGATCGGATGATGAACACTAGTGGTGTAATCAACTGATCGAATGGAGGTACTAGGTATATCTGAAGTAGAAAACCTAGGTTGACTTTTTATGGACTGAAAAGGGAGATTTATAATAGAGGGTTTTTTTGTAAATTTCCTTTCTAATGAAGGAATGCTTGAGCACGACGCTTTATCAGAAAATCTGGATGAGGTAGATCTCTTGAATGATAGCTTGAATTTACCATCGGAATACTGAATCACATTTTGCAACTCTGTATTGGACTCAAGTTGTTTCGGAATCGCTGGTGGAGCGGCTCCTTCAAGGATCCATTCCTCTGGAAGATTGACATCCTTCCATTGGATTGGTTTAGGAATGACCGTGTTTGCTTTGGACAGATCAGTCTGCAAGAGAAGGGTCTCATCTCTTTTCGACTGGTATTTATGCTGTGTGCTAAATGCAGAAATCATGGCTTTGTAAGAAATTTTAAAAATTAATGCAACTGGGATGGATCCTTTAATCATATGATAATTATGGGTTTTGATTTGTAAAATCATGCTCTTTAAAATATTTTTGTCTTTAAGAGAAATTGTTATATTTGGATAACAATCAAAAGATATGGGACCTTTACATAGACTAGATTCGATACTACTTAGTAAAGAATTATGAAAAGAGATGAATCGCCCATTTCTAAGGACAGCAAGGATAGAAGTATCCAAGCCTTCTTTGGTTAAAGGTTTTATTCCTACTTGGATTAAACCAATGTGAATATATTTGAAATTCTTTTCTTTTAATTTCTTTAAAGATTTTTCTGAAAACAAATAAATTGTTTCAAAAGGCTCTGAAAGAGTTATATCACGTTCTTCAGTCTTTATAATATAATCATGTTTTAAAAGATCAAGCATTTTTGTTTTGTAAATCTTTTCTTTGGAAATTTTTGGAAGTTCCCAACAATCAATTGCTTTATCAAAGTTCTCAATAATGAATTCTTCTGAACTCACAACATGCTTTGACTCACCAGTCTTCCCGGAAGAAGAGCTAGAAAAGGACGATGTTCTACAGATCGGAGGATCCATGGTCAAGACCTTATGGTCTATTTTTGGTTTGGTCAATATGGCTATAGGTATGGATTTACAGCCCTCAGCGGAATCCTTATCCTAAAACGAGACTTACAACCAGTAAAAATTCACCACAAAACAAAACTTCAAAATAAAACACAAGATTTTAAACACGAAACTCTAAACAATAAAACACTTTCCTCCCCTTAGTTCTGATACTAGAAGGAATTTGAATTAGATAAAACTTTTCTGCATAATGATTTTTATTCTGATTTAAACAAAGAAAAAAGACTTTGGTTTTTCAAACACTTTTTAAACCAAAGAAAAGAAATCCAACAAACTTACTATGAATTTGTGAATTTTCATAAAATTCGTATATTGTTTTTTGATTGGTTTGAGATATATTCTTCTGATAACAATATCTCTTATCCTTTTAAAGAGTCAAACCCTATTACTATTAGGAAGAAAGTTCCTGAACGGAAACTTCTTGATAGTGATAGAACTATAGAATCTGAACACCCACCTCTTCGGAGTGTAACCGTTGATCACGGTGAACTTCCTGTCCAAATTCGAGCTTCACCTTACAAAATTTCAAAACCAAATGATTCCGAGGCAAATTTAAGTAGTATTATCCAACAGAATAATTTCTGTAATACTAACTTAAATACAATCGGAAAGCAGTTGAATAGGATAGAAAACCAAATTCAGAAGTCAACTATTACTGTTCTATCAATTTCTCCTATTCCAACAAAATCGGATTCTGACAAAAAGCTGAAGGAACCTATTTTCAAACCCTTTCAGGTTTCGAAAACTAGCCAAAAGCTTGTTCAAGAGTCGAAATCAGATTTTGCTAAAGCCATTAGAGAACAATTAGATAGGATAGAAGCTGCTTCTTCCTCATCTAGCAAAGTTCAGATAGCCCCTAATACTCCTCAATCTAGCAAGATTGGAGTATTAGAACAAGACCAAATGTCTATAGCCTCTTCTAATATAGAAGGCTTCAAAGAAGAAACTTTGTCTCCTAAAGCCAACAAAATTCATTGGGAATTAGCCCTTCCCACTGTCAAGACTCCACTGGATCTAGCAATAGATAATAGACCAAGTGCATTAAATCAATCCCGATATAATGCATCTTCAGTCTATGAGTGGAATATTGACGGCATGTCCGAATACAATATCCTAGGATTGTTGCAACAAATGACAATGGCAGCCAATGCCTATAAAACCCAAGCAGGGACTTCTGATCGTGCTATATCAGAAATCCTCATTGCCGGTTTTACTGGTCAATTAAAAGGTTGGTGGGATCATCTTCTCACTAATCAGCAACAATTAGACATTCTAAATTCCATTCAAGTCGATGAAAATGGAGTCCCTATTTTTGATGAGTTCAACAATCCAATTCAGGATGCTGTTGCTACTCTAATTTTAATCATTTCCCTCCATTTCATTGGTGACCCTTCACACCTTCGTGATAAAAACGCTGAGTTACTACATAATTTAAGATGTAGGAAACTTAGTGAATTTCAAAGTTACAAAACCTCTTTTTTTACCAGACTATTTCTAAGAGATGATGCAAATCATATAACTTGGAAAGAAAAATTTCTCGCTGGATTACCTACTCTTCTAGGTGAAAAGGTAAGAAATTCCATTAAAGCCCTTTATGATAACCGTATTCCTTATGATGAGCTCACCTATGGTGAACTCGTCAGTTTTGTCAATAAAGAAGGATTAAAGATTTGTCAAGATTTGAAATTACAGAAACGACTTAAGTGGGAGCTTAAGAAGTCTAAACAAGAATTAAGCAGTTTCTGTAAACAATTCAATTATGACCCCTTTAAAACTTCTATCTCCAAAGATTGTAATGGCGAGTGTTCTACTAAACCCCGCAGGAAACATTACAAATCAAAAAACTTTAGGAAACCCTTTCGTAATTTTAGAGAACTTCCTTATAAGAAACCTTCGAGGCCTTATAAGAAACCCAAATTCTCTAAAAGAAAAGAGTTTAGAGCCAAACCAAAGACCCCTTTCAATTACAAAGAAGCTATATGTCATAAATGTGGCATGAAAGGTCATACTGCAAATTATTGCAGGATGAACAAAAAGCTTCATGAACTTGACCTCGATGAAGAGATCCTTTCCAAATTAGCCCCCCTTCTTGTCGAATCTTCTGATTCAGAATCTTCCATGTCGGGAGACAGTGATCCATATCAAGTTGATGAGCTTTTTGACTCAGATGACTCTGTATCTAGCAGTAGTGAATCTGAATCTGACTCATATTTAAAGAAAATCAATGTTTTGACTAAAGACCAAGAAACTTTTCTTGAACTTGTAAAGCATATTTCTGATCCAAATCTTCAAAAAGAATATCTTGATAAACTTTTGAAAACTTTGGATTTTAATAAAGCCGAGACTTCTAAAGTCCCAATTGTTAAAAAGAATTCTTATGATCTTACTCAAATTTTGGATAAAAAGAAAACAAAGAAGACGGTTCCTAATATCCAAATCTTCAGAAAGAGATAAAAGAAATCAAATGTGAAATCAGAGATTTAAAAGAAAAACAAAAAAGTGATTCTGATACTATCCAACTTCTTTTACAAAAACAATTGCAGGATAATTCAGACAATGAATCTAATCCTGATGATGGTGATGATATTAAAGTAGAAAATATTGAGTCTGTACCCAATGATTTTCTATTTGTTTTAAAGCAAATCACCACAAGAAAGTATTTGATTAAAGTCACTTTAATCTTTTCTGATGATTTTGCAATGGACGCCATTGCCCTTTTTGATACTAGCACCGATTTAAATTGCATTAGAGAAGACATCGTCCCCAAAAGATTTCATGAAAAGACAAAAGAAAGACTTTATGCCGCTAATAATTCAAAACTGAATGTCAGTTCCAAGGTTGAAGCCTCAATCCATAATAATGGTTTTGATTTTAAAACTTCTTTTGTCCTCACAAATGATATTCATCATGCATCATTTTGGGAACTCCTTTTATAAATCTTATAACTCCATATACTGTCAATTATGATAGTATATCCTTCAAAGCAAAAAAAAAGAAATTTGTTTTCCCTTTTATTGAAAAACCTAAAACAAGGAATTTGAATATTGTTAAAGCCTGTTCTGTTTATCAAAACAGAATTAATAACCTACTTAAATCAAAACAGTGTGATCTAATGTTTTTACAAAAAGATTTAAACTTACAAAGAATTGAAAGCCAATTACAAAGTGATTTCATTAAAAGAAAGATTTCTGATCTCAAAACTCTCATTGAAAAAGAAATTTGTGCTGATCTACCTTCTGCTTTTTGGGACAGAAAACAACACATGGTAGATCTACCTTATGAAACTTCTTTTAATGAAAGACAGATCCCCACTAAAGCACGTCCAATCCAGATGAACATGGAATTGGAACAACATTGCAAAAATGAAATCAAAGATTTAGAGTCAAAAGGACTCATTGTTAAGTCAAGGTCCCTATGGTCTTGTGCCGCTTTTTATGTTAATAAAAATTCTGAAATTGAAAGAGGCACTCCTAGATTAGTTATAAACTACAAACCTCTTAATAACGCTCTAAAATGGATTAGGTATCCAATACCTAATAAAAAGGATTTACTTCAAAAACTATGTTCTGCTCTTATTTTTTCAAAATTCGACATGAAATCTGGTTTTTGGCAAATTCAAATTCATCCTAATGACCGTTACAAAACTGCTTTTACTGTTCCATTTGGACAGTATGAGTGGACTGTTATGCCCTTTGGTTTAAAGAATGCACCCTCAGAATTTCAAAGAATTATGAATGATATTTATAATCCTTATTCTGATTTTTGCATTGTTTACATTGACGATGTATTGATATTTTCAAATTCTATCGATCAACATTTCAAACATTTAAAGACTTTTTATTTTGCCACCAGAAAGGCTGGATTGGCAATTTCCAGTTCTAAAGTTTCTTTATTTCAAACAAAAGTCAGATTCCTTGGTCATCATATTTCTAAATGAACAATCACTCCAATCGAGAGATCTCTTTTGTTTGCTGATAAATTTCCTGATAAAATTCTTGACAAAATCTAACTACAAAGATTTCTTGGAAGTTTAAATTATGTTCTTGATTTCTGTCCTAACATTAATAGGATGTTTAAACCTTTGCATGATAGATTAAAGAAAAAACCTGTTCCTTGGACAGATGAACATACCAAGGTTGTAAAGCTTATAAAGAATTCTGTGAAAAGCATCCCATGTTTATATCTTGCTAATCCTACATTACCTAAAATTGTTGAAACTGATGCATCTGATTTAGGTTATGGAGGCATATTAAAGCAAAAAGAAAATGATAAAGAACAGATAATACAATATGTTTCTGCACATTGGAATGATTGCCAGAAAAATTATTCTACTATCAAAAAAGAAATCCTTTCCATTGTTTTATGCATTACAAAATTTCAAAGTGATTTATTAAATCAAAAATTTCTACTTAGAATTGATTGCAAAGCTGCAAAACATGTTTTGGAAAAAGATGTTCAAAATATTGCATCAAAACAGATTTTTGCACGATTGCAAGCCATTTTAAGTGTTTTTGATTTCGATATTGAATATATTAAAGGTGATACAAATTTTATTCCTGATTTTCTAACTCGGGAATTTCTTCAAAACAGATAATGCCGCCAAAGAAGAAAGACAAAGGTAAAGCCGTTCTTAAAGATTCTGAATCTAGAGCAACCTCTAAAGAACCCCAAGCTACCCCTTCTAAAGACAAATTACTTTCCTCAGCCATGCCTATTAAATCTTGGATAGAAATGGTTGAAGAACATGGTGCCCATTACAAAACCACTTCTTCTGATGACCAAGTAAAACAATGGATGAGTTCCATTACAAAGTCCCCTGAGCTTATGCTCGCCTTACAAAACCTTTCCCAAAGCCAGATTTTCTCAAAAGAAGAAAAAGAAAACCCTATCTCCAAAGAAATCTCAAAACCCTCTTCTCAAAATGTGATTGTCTCTGGTAAAAGCTCTTCTTCCCAAATTGTGCTTTCCCAACCATCACCTTCAAAGAAAACCTCCGATTGGTTTGATAAAACCCATTTTCAAAATATTCTTTCTTTAGAAGATGGATTTTACCATGCTGATCCTTTCCAAGCAATTTCAAACTTTTTCCCTAAGGGCTGGTTTTTTAAACCATGGGATTTAACAAAACCCCAGTCCTACTATCAAAGCATTTTAGAAATCACTGATTCAGTTAAGTTCAAACATTTCTTTCTCAGTGAATCTCATTCAGAACCAGCCTATTCCACGGCTACTATTTTAAAAGTTTTGAGCCCAAACCAATGGGGTGACCTACTCCATAATTTTAAAACTTTCCCTTTAAATTTTCAAACACGTTTACATCATTGTCGGACTTATTCCTACTGGGATTACCAACAAGCCTGGTATAACACCTTTTTTATCCAAAATCCCAAAAAATCCCATTCTTTGTTATTTTTCTTCAACCCAAAAATAACCGTCCAAAGCCTTCCAAACTGGTTCCATCATTGGTGGAATACTTTTGGCCCAATACCACAAATTTTAACCCCGAATGCCACCCATTGTTTAAACCTCTTCAAAGCCCACTATACTCCTTCTGAATCCGAGAAAAGGTTTCCCCCCTTTCTCTGTTTCTGTACAAATTTCTTCCTTCCGTGGGTATGGATGTGGAACCTTAAGCTTCATACCCAAGATTCTCAACTCATCCTTCAAAGAACCTTTAAAGTAAAATGGTGGTCCAAATTTGACGAACAGTCAAAATTGACTGAAAATTTGGTCCGAGATTGGCTCTCTGCCAAAGGCCTTCTTCAACCCACCATAACACATTTAAAAGCCCAACAAACCTTTTTAACCCAAAAGTCCAAAGCCCAATCACTATTGGCAGGTGCCAAAACAGAAGAAGAATACTTCAAAGCCATGGAACAGCTCCTCGCCTCCCGGTCAAAGTCATCAGTGGCTGACACCTCTGAAGACGAAGATGAAGATGAAGATGAAGAGCCATTCATTTCTCTTGGAGACGAAAATGAAGATGATTGTTTTGGAATTTTTTCTCCTTTAAAGCATTGTAAATAACTATTTAGTTATTTACTTAAAAAAAAAATAATTTTGTTCTGTATATTCGGGTGGTCCTCTGGACACAAGTGAGAGCGCACATGTCTCTTCACCCGTATCGTATTTTAATTTTTGTACAAAGAATCAACTATTCAAAGATACGATCCAAATGTTACTGTGCACTTAAAACTCTACTACAGTGAACAGTGCAGATTTCCAGAGTTTACTGTGCACTTAAAATCCTGCTACAGTGAACAGTTTAAAGATCTTTGTATAAAAACCGAGAGGAAGACTCAGACTCCTCAGGTTTTTCATTTCTAAGTTTAGAACTTCTCTCTCTTCTTCTCTCCCTTCTCTCTAAAATTCTCTCTCTCTCTCTCTCCGGGAATAGGAATCTGGAATCCGAAGACAAAAAGGAATTTCTCCCGTCTTCAGATTAATTTCCCATTATTTCCCTTTCTTCTCTACAAAGAAAACCAACCGATGTAAGCATTTCATTCCAGTTTTATTTAAAGCAATTTCATTTCCGCGCTTTAAATTTTAGCAATTTAAATTTCTACAATTTAATTTTATGTAACATTTAAATTTTTGCAATTTACATTTAAAGCATTTAAATTTCAGTCTTTTAAAGCTTTCTATGCATGCTCTGCAGATTGATCTGTCGCAGATCTACCATATAAATTGTACGTTCCTCTGAGGCAAAGAGACCAGATCTCGATCCTCAGTTGTAAAATTTTCTCTTCTCCCTCCATTCCTTCAGAGCACCATTTCCGGGAACCGAATCTGGTACTGTGTTTGTACCCAAGCCTTTAGATGTATGTGTTGCTAGGCTTGCTAAAGAATTTAATAAAGAATTGGTAAATTATTTAAAATCTGACAACCGCGTTTAAAGAACTTAATTATTATTTGGTAAAGCAAAAGTGATTTGGTATATCAGCTGGAATACTCGAGAGTGCGGGCTACTGGTCCAAAGGGTTATTAAAAATCGGCTTTAAAATAACTAAGCCGGAACCATCTCTCAGATAACAACGCTACGTACCATATCAAGTTTAAAATTTTGACTAGCCGTGTTCCATCTAAAGCAACGCAATTCCATTTAAAGAATCTAAACATTATTCGGTAAAGCACTCAGTATAAAACGAATCAACCGCAATTCCAATTCATTTTAATCAAAGCAATCCATATAGAATTATTTTGAAAGCACATCCATCCTTCGATCCTATTTCCTTCTGGTATCAGAGCCAAGGGGAGGAAAGTGTTTTATTGTTTAGAGTTTCGTGTTTAAAATCTTGTGTTTTATTTTGAAGTTTTGTTTTGTGGTGAATTTTTACTGGTTGTAAGTCCCGTTTTAGGATAAGGATTCCGCTGAGGGCTGTAAATCTATACCTATAGCCATATTGACCAAACCAAAAATAGACCATAAGGTCTTGACCATGGATCCTCCGATCTGTAGAACATCGTCCTTTTCTAGCTCTTCTTCCGGGAAGACTAGTGAGTCAAAGCATGTTGTGAGTTCAGAAGAATTCATTATTGAAAACTTTGATAAAGCAATTGATTGTTGGGAACTTCCAAAAATTTCCAAAGAAAAGATTTACAAAACAAAAATGCTTGATCTTTTAAAACATGATTATATTATAAAGACTGAAGAATGTGATATAACTCTTTCAGAGCCTTTTGAAACAATTTATTTGTTTTCAGAAAAATCTTTAAAGAAATTAAAAGAAAAGAATTTCAAATATATTCACATTGGTTTAATCCAAGTAGGAATAAAACCTTTGACCAAAGAAGGCTTGGATACTTCTATCCTTGCTGTCCTTAGAGATGGGCGATTCATCTCTTTTGATGATTCTTTACTAAGTAGTATCGAATCTAGTCTATGTAAAGGTCTCATATCTTTTGATTGTTATCCAAATATAACAATTTCTCTTAAAGACAAAAATATTTTAAAGAGCATGATTTTACAAATCAAAACCCATAATTATCATATGATTAAGAGATCCATCCCAGTTGCATTAATTTTTAAAATTTCTTACAAAGCCATGATTTCTGCATTTAGCACACAGCATAAATACCAGTCGAAAAGAGATGAGACCTTTCTCTTGCAGACTGATCTGTCCAAAGCAAACACGGTCATTCCTAAACCAATCCAATGGAAGGATGTCAATCTTCCAGAGGAATGGATCCTTGAAGGAGCCGCTCCACCAGCGATTCCGAAACAACTTGAGCCCAATACAGAGTTGCAAAATGTGACTCAGTATTCCGATGGTAAAGTCAAACTATCATTCAGGAGATCTACCTCATCCAGATTTTCTGATAAAGCGTCGTGTTCAAGCATTCCTTCATTAGAAAGGAAATTTACAAAAATACCCTCTGTTATAAATCTCCCTTTTCAGTCCATAAAAAGTCAACCTAGGTTTTCTACTTCAGATATACCTAGTACCTCCATTCGATTAGTTGATTACACCACTAGTGTTCCTCATCCGATCTACACTAGTAATCAACATGTACAAAGTCAGGAAGAGAAGGAACCTTCTCCTCCAACTTCCCCTACGTTTTCTGCTGTTACAGAAAATGTCATTAATGTCATTGAAAAGGAATTTGAATTAGATAAAACTTTTCTGCATAATGATTTTTATTCTGATTTAAACAAAGAAAAAAGACTTTGGTTTTTCAAACACTTTTTAAACCAAAGAAAAGAAATCCAACAAACTTACTATGAATTTGTGAATTTTCATAAAATTCGTATATTGTTTTTTGATTGGTTTGAGATATATTCTTCTGATAACAATATCTCTTATCCTTTTAAAGAGTCAAACCCTATTACTATTAGGAAGAAAGTTCCTGAATGGAAACTTCTTGATAGTGATAGAACTATAGAATCTGAACACCCACCTCTTCGGAGTGTAACCGTTGATCACGGTGAACCTCCTGTCCAAATTCGAGCTTCACCTTACAAAATTCCAAAACCAAATGATTCCGAGGCAAATTTAAGTAGTATTATCCAACAGAATAATTTCTGTAATACTAACTTAAATACAATCGGAAAGCAGTTGAATAGGATAGAAAACCAAATCCAGAAGTCAACTATTACTGTTCCATCAATTTCTCCTATTCCAACAAAATCGGATTCTGACAAAAAGCTTAAGGAACCTATTTACTCATTTAACAGGTATTATTAAATCATTCTTCACACACACACTATGACACATACTAGTAGGTTGTAAGTTAAAATGTTAGCAGCATTTAGTTTTTTTAATTTATTAGGGATAATATCTAAGGTAGTAGAAAGTGTATATTGCAAAAAAAAAAAAATTGAATGTATTTTATTTTGTTATATCTAGAACCTGAGTAATTAAGGCCAACTGGTTTAGGAGTCACTAACCTAAAGCTCACTACATGGGTTAAAAATGTAATATTTAAAAAAAATTGAATAATCTACTACCTGAAGATAGAATTTCTAATGAGTTTTAGAACGAAAATGTTTTTTTTTTTTAATGAAGCCACATAAGTATTGTGTTAATTATTTGAGCACAAAAGAAGGTTTATGATATTCTGGATAATGAGTGAACGATAAAGAGTTAGAAAAATTTGAGAGAATTTATTTATTTGGTAGTTTAGAGGATAGATGAGCAACTATTAAGTTGCTTGTGAATTTTGTAAATCTTAATTTAATATGACGCTTTAATTGTTAGGGGGTAGCAATAAACTAGTTGCGGGATGTGATTAGTGTTAAAATTTTTATGTTTATTAATAGGTAAAACTGTTATATTGTGCTTATAATATAATTTATATTTGTAATTATGTAACATATTTTGAATTTCTAATTATTTTTCTAAATATTTGATTTTGTGTATTTTTGTGTGTTTATTAGGTAAAAATAATAATTTCACACAATTTGAGACTCCAAACAAATGTATGGATGTCAAATTTGGATTCCAAAAGTCTGAGAAATTAAGTCATTGTCGAGGAGGATCTGCCACTTTTGTTGTAAATTTATAAGTTTTTACTATAGTAAAATGGTAATTGTGAAATTATAAGTTTTTATTATATTAGGTATATTAATTATTAGTGAAATGTGTTGGATGTGCTTGAGTGAATTAAGTTAGATTTATGTTTTGTTAGTGGGACAAATGTATGGCTAAGATGTAATTACCTTTATTTATTTGTGTGATGTTTGTTAATCATGTATTAGTATAAATAGAGGGGGGCGAACACACCTCTCCACATTTTTTCTTCTCTTCTTTCCCCTCAATTTCTTCTTCTAATCTCTCTTTATAATATATTTTCAATAAATAAAATTAGTTTTATTTCTAATTTTCAAATATCATTTTTTATTATGTATTTTTCAATTTTAATAATTATTTTTATTTCAATTATGCTTAGCTAAATAATAGTTAGGGTAAGGTGAAACTCTAAGAAAATAAATATAATTTAATCAAATTCTATTTTTAACTATATAAATTAAATTATTTTCTATTTAATTTTACACATATTTTATTTTATGAAATTTTGATTTATTGTAGACAAACAAGGGAGTTTGGCACAATAACTTCTTAATATCTTAATATAAGGTATAATAAAATTGTATTTTGACTTATTGTAAACAAATTAAATTTTGACACGATAAATACTTAATCCATAATAAAATTAGTAGGAAAATAATAATAAATTATATAAGTAATCTTTTGGGCAATAAATCTAAATAAAAATTGGTAAAAAGAATTTATTAAATTTTATTTATTACTAAGAGTGGATTCATAACCTTAAATAATTTAATTTTTTAGTTTTTCTCAAATTAAATTGCATCTATTTAATTTTTATTTTTATTTTTATTTTTTTAGATAAACTAAAATAAACAAAATTAAATTTTTCTCTGTGGATCGCCTCGGACTTACCGAACTATAGTATAAGCAGACATTCTTATACTTGGGATTAAAATTAAATACTTTTAAGTTGTGTCAAATACGAGGGGTAAAGGAAGTGATGTAGATGCTCAATTTGGTCAAAACGTGATGAAAAACTAGCCAAAATTAACGAAAAATGGTTCAATTCACTGTTAGGGTTTAAAATTGGGATTTTCAAATTTGGGGCTTGCAATTGTGTTTTGATCGGTTAAAAATGTTCTAAAAGTAATTAGAAATAATTCCATGGGTTCAATTTTGCAAGAAAAGCGCAAGAAAAATGAGAATTTTGGAGAGAAGCAAATAGGGTGCCATCAGTAGAAAGAAAACAGTAAGGGGGCAACTAGAAAATGAAGATGAAAAGCTAGGAACAATGTCTTATTGCACAGAAACAACGAACCATTTTCTGAAATCGGTTAACTATTTATTTCTAGTAACCACGAAACTCGAAAACGGTTATTTGTTTACCCTTATTTGTTATCCGTTAGCAATAACCAACCATTATGATTTAAAACGGTAAGTTGATAAATATAATCGGTGGACCGTTGATTTACATAACATATCTCCTAAGTTTTTGTCTCAAAACGGTCATCAGTTTATTTTAAACTATGATTTCACACATTAGTTTTAATCTTTGGCTAACATTTAATCCATTCCAAGGCCATTTTGTTGATCCAAGATATTTTAAAGGCCATTTCAATGCATGATTCATAAATGCACATAATTCAAACATAGCAACCAATCCAAGCAAATAATCACAACATGAAAAGCAAGATAGTCTTGATATCATATAAAGTTATGCTAATGTGCAATTTTCATCATTCCAAGCTTATGTCTAATTTTAACAAACTATTCTTCACTAAGAGGTTTTGTCAAGATATCTGCAAGTTGTTTTTCAATTGATACAAATTCTAATGTAATGTCCCTCTTTGAACATGATCTCTCGAGAAATGGTGTCTTATCTCAATGTGCTTGGTTCTTGAGTGTTGAATGAGATTCTTTGACAGATTTGTAGCACCAATATTGTTACGCATGATAGGTATATGATCAAGTTCAATATCATAGTCTCTAAGAGTTTGTTTCATCCAAAGAGCTTGTGCACAGTAGCTACCAGTGGCAATATATTCAGCCTCAGTGGTTGAGAGTGCAACCGAATTTTGTGTCTTACAAAACCCAGAGACAAGTGAGTGACCTAAAAAGTGACATATTCCACTAGTACTCTTCCTAACAACCTTATAACCAGCAGTTAGCATCTAAATAACAGGTTAGATCTATGTGTGTTCCTCTATGATACCAAAGACCAAGATCCATAGTTCTACTCAAATAAAAAAAAAAAATCTTTTAACTGCAAGCAAATGAGATTTCTTAGGATATAATTGAAATCTTGCACACAAGCACACACTAAACATGATATTAGGCCTACTAGTAGTCAAATAGAGTAAAGATCCGATCATACCTCAATATGCTTTGACATCAACTTCCTTACATTTTTTATCTTTGTCAAGTTTGATTGTTGAGTTCATTGGAGTACTTTTAACCTTTCCATCTTCAAATCCGAATCTTTTGAATAAATCTCTTAAATATTTGGCTTGATTGATGAAAATTCCTTCCTCATTTTGTTTTATTTGCAATCCAAGGAAGTACTTCAATTCTCTCATCATGCTCATCTCAAATTCTTTGCTCATACAAGATGAAAATTCCTTACACATAAACTTATTAGTAGAACCAATGATTATATCATCAACATAAATTTGGACAATGAGTATGTCTTTATTCTTATGCTAAATAAAAGTGTAGTATCTGTTTTTCCCATTGAGAAATCATTTTCCAAAAGAAATTTACTTAGTCTCTCATACCATGCTTTATGTTCTTGTTTTAATCTATATAATGCTTTAGACAACTGATAGACATGATTTGGAAATTTTCGTTTTCAAAACTAGGGGGTTGTTTCATGTAAGCTTCTTGGATAATGTAACTATTTAGAAATGCACTTTTGACATCTGTTTGATGGAAATTGAAATTCTTATGACATGCAAAAGTTAAGAGCATCCTAATGGATTCCAATCTAGCTATAGGTATAAAAGTTTTATCAAAATCAAATCTTTCTTCTTGGTTGTATCCTTGAGGTGCTAATCTAACTTTATGAACTACTAATCTAACCATACCGGATTCATCCATCTTATTCCTAAATACCCATTTTGTACCTATAACAGGTTGATGTTCTGGTTTAGGAACTAGGTACCACCTATTGTTTCTCTCAAATTGATTTAACTCCTCTTGCATTGCCATAATCCAAGATTCATCGTTTTCCGCATCTGAAAAGGATTTTGATTCAATTTGAGATATGAATGCAGCATGCTCATAAGTATTTCTAAATGTTGATCTAGTAGTTACACTTCGTGAAGGATCACCTAAGATTAGTTCTTTAGGGTAAGAAGAAACATACCTCCACTCCTTGGGGAGTGTTTGAAAATTACCTTCATTTTGCTCCATATTAGTTTGCTCTTCTTGTCACTTCTCTTGATACTCACATGGTGAATTATCTTGTTTGGCATTCGAAGGCTCTTCTTACTGTAACTCTTCATCTGTAGCATCATTAACAACAACATTCTCCATAGAGGAGAGGTTAGACTCATTGAACATAACATGCATAGATTCATTAACAACCAAGGTTCTTTTATTATACACTCTATAAGCTTTGCTAGTGTTTGAATATCCAAGAAAAATAACAACCTCAGATCTTGGATCAAATTTACCAAGATTATCTTTAGTACTCAATACAAAATATTTGCATAAAAAAACTTTTATTGAGATAGCATGTGGGAGTTTTATTGAGATAGCATGTGGTACTAACTACTTCGACCCAAAAATATTTTGGTTATGCATTTTCAGTAGCTAATAAAAGATTTTAGCTAAGAATAATCCTTATTAGCTAAGAATAATACCCATGTGTATCTAGAATAATAATCTCCAATCACAAAAGCATAATACTTACCACTTAGACTTGTATATCTAGAAGGTCCAAATAAATCCATATGTAGAAGCTAAAGTGGGTTTAAAGTAGAAATATGATTTTTCTTTTTAAACGAAATTTTGATTTGTTTTCCAAATTGACAAGTTCTACAAATTCTATCTTTTTCAAAACTAATTTTTGGAAGACCTTTAACTAAATTAGTTTTCGAAATTTTTGAAATCAAATCGGTGCTTGCATGACCTAATCTTCTATGCTATAACCAACTTATCATATAATGCGGAAAAATATTTATCATGAGTTGATACATAATTGATATCTATGGTATATACATTGATACATCTTTTTCTATCAAACAAAACTTTGTCGTCACATGCATTCTCGAAAACACATTTTATTTTGTCAAAAATAACTCTATACCCTTTATCACACAATTGACTAATACTAAGCAAGTTATGTTTCAAATTTTTAACCAAACAAACATTTTCAATAAAGGTAGAAGAATCTTTACCGACATTGCCGATATTGATAATCTTTCCTTTTGAATTATCTCCAAAGAATACTTTTCTATCGTTTTTTTATTTTGGTAAAACTCGAAAATCAAGAATAATTGCCTATCATATGTCTCGAGCATCTGCTATCCAAGTACCACTTATTTTTCTTCTTCTTTGATACCTACAGAAGAAATCTCAAGTTTTAGGTACCTAAAGCTTTTTGGGTCATTGAGTGTTAGCAATTGTTCCTTTTGGAACCCAAATAATTTTGATTCCAAAATTTGCATTTTTCTCAATGAAACAGACATAAATTAACTGCACATTTCTATCACAATAATGACAATCAACTTTATGATCACTATTAAGGGTAGCCTTAACAAACTAATTCTTGTAATATTTTTGTTTCAAATTAGACTTATGCCGAAGTCCTCCTTTATCAAAGATATATTTTTTAGAGCTGAGTAATTTTTCCAAATTCTTTTGACCATTTGTGAACTTCAACACAATATCATTGAGTTCATTGTTCTTCTTCTTTAAATCTTCATTTTCTTTAATCTAATCATTAACACACAACTTTTCATGTTAATATGAAGTACTCAATTTTTCTTTTAATGATGCAATCCTATCATGCAATGTTTTATTCTCCAATTTAAGTCCTTTAATCTCTTCATTCAAAGAGTCATTTTGTTTTTGCAAAACATCGTCCTCATTTGAAATTTCCAGCTTTTCTTTTAAGAGAAACATTTTTCATTCCAATCTTCTTTAAATAATTATGCAATTTAGTGAATGCTTCAAATAATTCTTCTTAAGAAGAGAGATCATTTACCTCATCAATTTCTTCTCCTATTGCCATAAGTACCATATTCGACATTTCATGTTATTCCTCCTCATCACAATCATCCCAAGTTGCCACCATACCTTTTGTTTTTTTTAGTATGTTGAGAAGAGGGCACTCCGATCTTATATGGCCAGGCTTCTTGCATTTATAACAAGTAATTGCTTCCTTCTTCTCCTTTTAGTTCTTGAAGTTTCTGAATTTTCTTCGCTCATTTGATTTCAGATTTTAAGGCTTTAAGAGCAATGCTCTTCTTCATTTTATCTTCATCACCTCTTTCATCTGCGAAATCTTCTTCATAAAAAATAAGTAAGCCAATTAAATCATTAATAATTAAAGTATTTAAATCCTTGACTTCCTCAAGGGCTGTTTTCGTAGGTCTCCATTTTTTTGGTAAAGAGCTAATGATTTTTTTTTACCTTCACTTTCTCACTATTTTAAAAGTTTTTCCTAAATCTAGTATACATAGAATGCACACTTTCATTTTGTTCCATTTGGAATAATTCATATTGCCTAGTATATCTATTGATTTTAAACTCCTTGACTTGATTTGTACCTTAATAAACTACTTCAAGTTTCTTGCCTGGTATATCTATTGATCTCATATGCATTAGAACAACCTGAGACTCTATGGAATTCTTTCTTATCTAAAGCACAAAACATGGCTTTAGAGTTTAAAAAGGCCTTCTTCTTTTCCGCCTCACTCTATTCACATAAAAGTTTTGGAATTTCTTCTTCTTCATCATCTTTAATGGTTGGCATAAAAGGATTGTTATTAATGATTTCCTAAATTTCATAATCTAAAGCTTGCAAGTAAATTCTTATTCTAATTTTCCAATATGAATAATCATTTTCACCAAGATATGGTGATCTAGTAGTAGACTAACCTTAAGTTGGAATCATTTTGGCTTGCCATGGATTGTTTACTCTTAGACGATTAAGTCCTAATAAGAGAACCTTGTTCTAATACCAAATGAAAAACTAGTTATACAATCCAAGAGGGGGTGAATTTGGTTTATAAAACTTATGACATAATTAAAACAAAATCAATGTAAATATCCAATAAACTCAAATAAATAATAATCAAATTAATATCAACAATCAAGATATCAAGAGAGAATAGAAAAAGAATCGAACATGGAGTTTTTACCTGGTTCGGCAAACTCAGTCTATGTCCACACCTCCAAGCTCACCGGACTTGAGGATTTCACTATCCAATCCTTACACCTTAAGATTTCAAAATCTTTACAATTGACTTTTAAGGTGTTAATCAACCTTTACAATCTGAGATTATCCCAAACCTCTTATCCTAAATGTTTCCCACACTCTCAATCACTCAATTTGATGTTTACAGAAATTTCTTTCACACACTATATGTATTTACAAATGAAAGCTCAATGTGTGTTTTGATAGAATCAACAAGTTTTAAGCACAAGAAAGATTTAATGCACAATAAGAAGCTTAATGAAGATTGTTGAATCACTTTAAATTTGAATATATTCAGCCTTTTATAAATGAAGAAGAAAACTAATCGTTGTTGACTTTGTAAGCATAATCAGATCGCCGTTAACTACTGTCAGATCACCATTTTGACTTCGTCCAAGTTACAGTTATGCTGATTTTTAAATTGTCAGATCACCGTTTTGAGTTGTTGGTTTGCCGTTTAATTCCAAAGACCTACAAAACATAATCGGCTAACTGCTTGTGCTAAACGGTTCACTTGTTGCAAACTAATTCCTCTCTAAAATTTATCGGTTAGTTGTTATCAGTAAACGATTTGCCGTTTCCAAAGAGTTTTCTCTCTGGAATTTTTCAATTAACCATTTTCCAATAAACAGTTCACCTTTATCTTCTAGTATTAGAAATATTATATTTTCCTTATAAAATCTGTTCACCATTTCAAGATTAATGGTTATCCTTTTTTTTCCAGATTTGTAAACTTGCCAAAAAAAAATCATATGGCTTTAGGAACTTAACCAAATTTAATATCTCTAACATATTAACCTAGTTTGCTATCATCAAAATCAATGTTATGAAAATATGTATGTTAACATTTTGCAGGTTCCCAGCCATTAGAGTGTAGTAAATGATTATCTTGGGCAGAGTATTGCTACAATACAAGTTGGCACTCAACAATTAAAACAACTCCTTTCAAAGTTGTTTATAGGCGGCCACTTCCGACATTGTTGAGTTATATTCTAGTCATGGCTAAAGTTATTGCAAATGAGAAAAAACTTATGGTTCATGATCAATTTGTCAACAATTTTTGTGCAACAATTAAAGAGGCTCAGTCACGTATGAAGAGGTTGTATGTTCTCTACCACAAAGATTGTGAATTTAAAGGAGATTGGGTTTGTTTAACGCTTCGACCATATTTACAAGTATTAATTTAATTACAAAGAACTTGAAGTTAGCTCCTACATACCATGACCCAGTTCAAGTCCTTACACGAATTGGAAATATAGCATAAATGTTAGATTTGTCGAATGAATCTTGAATTCACCATGTTTTCTATGTTTCTAAGTTGAAGAAAAGATTGGGGAAAAGGTGTTGGTTCAGACTGAGTTGGCAATCATTGCTCCTAATGTTAAATCATTGTGCCTAAGTCATTAAGCGATCCTTTATAGTTGAATCCATAGAAGGAAGAGGGAAATTCTCATCACTAGCAAGGTTAGCGTTAGCAAGGGCTAAATAGAAGAATATATAAGTAATTTAAAAGCAATTTCCACAATTTTGCCTTGAGGACGAGGCTCGTTTTTAAGATGGAGGAGTTGTCTACTTTTGTGTCTTTTATTTCATTTCCCTTTAGTTGAATAAGTCAAGAGTTGTTGAGTCCAATTTAATAAGTTAAGAGTAGTTGAGTCCAATAATCTAGTATAGTAGTTTTTATATCATTATGTTGTTACGATTTTAATTGCTAATTATTTGTTGTTCTAGCTGTAACTCAATTATTTAATAGTGATGCAAGTAATGTAAATGGATATAAGAAAATTATCAAAATTCTATTTGATTTTTATAGAGGCCAAGTGTCACGGGATGAGATTATTTTGTGCAGCAAACCCGTGCGACACTTAGATGACTTCTAGCACACAAGTTACTAAGTAAGCCTTTTCAAACTTTTCAACTAGCGAAGTAAGAATACTTTGCGGAAATGCTAGAGCGAAGGGAGCAATATGGCCAAAATATGATTTTATCACCCACTAAAGAGTAAATTACAAGACAACTTGAGAGTGTGTATGTGCTAGTGGGTATGTGTGTTGTGTGGTGGTGAGCAAATGAGAAGGGCTCACCCCTATTTATGGGTGTTGGATGCTAGGTTCATGAAGCTTCCCAACAACTTGCATAAATATCTCTAGGACCTAAGTGCACAAGTCTAGAAAACTTTAGGTTATTTACAATTGTGAAAAAGTCTAGAATTCAGGCCGGGCTTGGATGATTACTTAGTGCACCATGACTGGTTAATTGTGTTTGCGACCCATTACTAAGCGAATCCCAACTTCAGTGCTAAACGCACCCCGCTTCTAAGTACACTCCGCTTCTAGACGGACTTTTACTAAGCACAACTGGGCAGCAAAAATTAGCCTCCGTTTTTGTTATATTTGAGCAGCCCGTGACACAAGGCTCCTCAATAAACCAAACTTTCTCCATGGTTTATCTGTCATCATAGGTTCATGGAAACAAAAGAGAAACGCCCCACAATGCATACCAATATGTTAATTTTAAAAATTTATTATCTAATAAATGAATATTACCTTAAAATTTTAAAAAAATTCTAAATAAAAATATAGTATCTGTCATTGCATAATTTTCGACAAAAATATCATATTAAATGAGAATAGTAGATAAGTATTTCTCATTTTATAATTTTTTATTAAAATATCATATAAAATGGAGATAGTTGATATTTCAACCTGTTAGTTCATAAGTTAATCACATAAGATCACAACAAGAATTTTGATGGGTATGTGACCAGGGTGGTGACGCATAAGTTGAATTGTTCTTTACATGAAAGCTCAAATTTCTAAGCTATCCTCAGTAGGTGGTGGTGTTATAAATAACTCTAGTGAGATTAGATATATTTTACTAAGTGTGGGTTAAAAAGCTCTCGCCTCTAATTGGCACAAATTTTCAAGCTATTCTCGGTATGTCTCTTATGTTATCAATTAACAATTTCAAACTGCTAGTAGCAAGACACTTGATTGTCATATACTTGTACATCATAACAACCTCAAAATATATATATGTATATATATACATACATACATACATACATACATACATACATACGGATTTGGGGTTTTACACACACACACTCTCACATATATATACAAAATTCTTAGGTAGGGACGCCCTCATTTACTTTTTTGTGGACACTTTATTAGTCTATTAAGTCATATAATTCAATAACGCTAGTGTTCAATTCACTATAAAGCCATAATATGGTTTAATGCTATGTCTGCACTAATTCTATTAAATCATGTAGCTTAGTAACGTGTCCACATAAAAAAATGAGTGCGCTCACATGAGAAAATGATTATGTATGTGTGTGTATGCATGTATATATAAATAGATATATATAGTCTTTCTTTGGCATGGGCAATCACATTTTTTAAATACAGATTGGAGATTTACAATAGAGTGAAATGCTTTAACACAATTCTAAAATAAGTTTTTAGTAGTTTACATAATAATTTCTCAGGTGTGGATGCTTGATTACGAATTTTGAGCGATTCACTATTACACTATCTAGGGTTATAGTTAATTAAACACAAAATCATTAACAACATATGGTGTGATTGTAAACGTGCACAAAATTCATATTTTGGCGTCCACATGAGAGATGAACTCATTTATACTATTAAACCATATGTCTTAATAACTTTCTCTGAATTTAACAAAAGTATATAATTGTGTTGCCACTTAATAAGGTGTTTATTTTTTTCCAACAAGACTTTAAAAAATGCATGAAAAATATAGATAAATGATTTTGTTTTTCAATCAAAAGTTTAATCAACCTTATTGGAATGAGTGTTTCTCTCATGCGGAGACGTAGCATTGAGTTTGCATTTGAATGATCGAATTTGTATAATAGTATGGCTTAATACCATATTACTTAGGGCATTTCCAATGTAGCACCAAACCTATCACCAAATCACATTTTACACCATTTTTGGTGTAAAATGCTTCTCCAATGTAACACCAAAATCAACACCAAAATGATGTAATGAATAGTATTGCACCAAATATGGTGCAACACTATTCATTACACCATATTTGGTGCTAGGGAAAAAAAAATCTCAAATATTATTGTTGTTATTTATTGTTATTGTATTTTTCTATATTAATGTAATGTTTATTTTTCATAATGCACTTATTATTGTTATTGTATTTTTCTATATTAATGTAATGTTTAATTTTCATAATGTACTAATTTAGTTAATTAAATGCAAATTTAATAATTTTCTATATTTTTTTAATCGATATAAAATTACTTATTACTTCATTATCTCTATTAATAGTAATATTTATTGTGTTAATTGAATTAATTCTTGAGAATTAAAGGAATAAAAAGAAGAATATTCTTTTTGGTGTAAATGGGTTGGAGATGAAATAGTAATTTGGTGTGAAAATGTACATTTTCGGTGTTGGTGTTACACCAAAATGGTGTTATGCATTGGAGATGGCCTTAATGTGACCTAGAGATGTAACACGAAGTTTGCATTTGAATGATCAAATTTGTAATATAGTTATTTTTAGATGTAGGCATCTCCCCCCCCCCCCAATGCGGACACGCTTTTAAGTTATATGTTTTAATAAAGTCGATGTTCAATTTACTATTAAATCATGTTACTTAATAAGATTAGTGTTTAATCAACTATGAAGTCATATAATTTAATTATGTCTTTGCATGAAAAAAAATTAAGACATCCACATGATAATTTTTATATATAATTGATTCATTTTGAAACAAAAAAAAAAAATTGCCAATGAATGGGCTATACTTTGTAGCATCTATATCTCTCTATACAAGATTACATGAGAAATTATTACAAGTTGTTACTAAATTTTAATTAATGTAACTTATAATCTACTTAAACAATGCAAAAATCAAATTGGTTCAACTACCATATTATTCATTTATACATATTTTTAGTGAGTTGTAAGTTACATTAATTCTAAGTTAATAAAAATGCTTACTACAAAATTTGATCATCTAAATGCGAATTCCGTGTCACGTCACTAGGGTCACATCAAGTAGTATGGAATCTAGATAATTAAACATGTCAAGTAGAAACAGGACAAACATGCAATGGAGATAGATAATTGTTATTCTATTAGATTTCAACGTGTGTATAATGCATTCCATTAATAATGGGAAACATTGAAATTCATATAATCCCCAGAAGCATGACGGATTCCACTAATCTTGTATTGTATTGGCATGCTTTCTATTATCGCATTGACCTTATGTATATTCAGATCACGTTCGAGAAACGTTTTACTTAAAGTCCTATTGGAAAAAAAACAAAACACCACATGAGTAAAATTCAATACAAGGTTAAGTAGCAACACAATCATCTAGCAAGGCTTATGCAATTAGCATATATAATTAAGTTAAGAGCTTAACTAAGTTTAGTCCAGATCATTTATTTAAAAAAATTAGCACAATAAAGCAAAGGATATTCCAATAAATAGGAATTTGTTTTTCAAACTATTGCTTTCCAATTAAGCAAAGGAATATTTTGTCAAATTAGAATATAAAAGATAATTAATAATATATAGATGTAGGAGTAAATTAAAATAGGGTTCTTCACATACATATAGACGATACATACAACATCTGCAAATTGCTAAATAGTTTTACACTACTCATCAAGGACATCATTATAATATTACCAAACTTTATTAGGGTAAATACTTGTTTAGTTCTTATATTTTGATTTAAGTGTCCGTTTAATTCTTATATTATAAAAATTACCTCAAAAGACTCCTGTAGTTAAATATATTACATTCTTAAATTTACTTTTTCTTTCCTTTTGTCATAATACCCTTTCAATAATATTCTTGACATTAATTAATTTATCTGTAAAAAATTAATTAGCAAACTTACTAATAATTATGTATTAATAAATTAACCAATAAATATCAGTATTTATTGTACCGTGTAATAATCTTACTAATAATTATTTATAAGTAAATTAATATTAGCCAATTTAATGTAATGTTTAATATCATTACAACAAACTTACTAATCATTATTTTATAAAAAAATTATTTACCAAATTAATCCTAAAAGTAAAATAATAATCTAAAAATATGTACAACTTTTTATGTTAGTTTTGAGGTTAATGTGATAAATTAATTTTTTATTAATATCCCAATACTTTTGTTGTAAGGGTATTATTATAAAAAGAAAAGAAAAGTAAGGATAAGAGTGTAGCATATTTAGCAGTAGGAGTATCTTAAGATTTTTTTTTAATATAGGAATTAAAAAAACTTTTAACTCAAAATATAGGGACTAAATAAGTATTTACCTATTTTATTATGCCAAAATAAGATTAGAAAGTTTGTATCTATAAATATAATTGACAATCATTAATTTCACGTGTTCATTGGCTAGTAAATAAAAAGATAATTACAAAAAGTTTTCTTTAGAATTTTTCATGAATACAAAAAAAAATCCTCATAATTACCATGATTTACTTGAATTTTATCAATAATATAGTGCTTTAGTTTAGCTCTGTATTATCTATTAATTTTGCTTAATCATAATGAATTAACCTCAAATTGTCTTGAATTTTATCGATTGGATAGTGCAAGTTGCTTATCTCAATGGTATGATGTCAAATTTGAGCATAAATTTTACTGATTGAATGTGATTGTATTACCGACAAAAGTTGTTTCGGATATTTTTCTCTCTCTTTCTATGTCATTCTCATCAACCAAACACCCTAAGAAATATTGAAGGACTTTTTTTTTATACCTCTTATAAATTGATCGATAGGCCGAAAGAATTTCAAATTTCGCATAATTGAAGAAAAGAAAACTAACAATGGACGTAGTTGGGTGAGAGAAGGCTGCAATAATAATATTATTTTCAAGATTTGAAGTTAGTGGAAGTACGTAGAGAAACATTTAGCTGACAAAAACAAAAGCGACGTCAGTGTTGTCTTAATCAAATCAAAGGAGTGAAGAATGAGTTGGCTGGCTCATGTCTCCCACTAACTAGTGTTGGGTCGGCCCTGCCCTCGACAAGACATTGTGGTTTTGTCACCTCTTTGTTATACACTTGCTTGTGTAGGAGGTTTTTGTTATGACACAGAAGGCTGATGTTAGGATTGTTTGAGTTAGATTTAATGTACGAAGTTAACTTGGGATTTTATAATTTTTTATTATTTTAAAACTTTCTATTTTAATTAGAGTTAAGGATGTGATAAGAGAAGATCTATGAGGAAGCCAAAGCATAATGCCAAGTTCCATGATCACGTAAGGCTCCATGTTGTTCATGCATGATACATGCATGCTTCCATGTGTTGTACAAATTTTATTGAACTCGCAAGTGCACGAATCTATTATAGTATAGATCAATGGTAACGAGTGTCGATTCCACGAGGAGGTAGATTTTAATTGTGTGTAGAATTAATTTTCTAAATGGGTGGTTGGATTTGTGGTGAAAATGATTTGAATTATCCTAAAATTCAAATTAAAATGGCAAGAATAAATTGAAGTGAAAATCTATTAAAATAACGTACTTGGGTATCTGGATCTGCATCAACATGCACCATGAGCTAAATATTCTTTATTAATGTCAATTAAATCCTGAGGCGGGAATCCACACCTCATGAACCACACTCTAATCAATATGGTGTTAAGGGCTTATCTTGCTAAATAATAATAACCTTGTACTAGAGAGCCGGTGAAACCAGGGCGGTATCTAGACAAGATTATTATTATTTGTCGATGAAAAGTCAAAACATCCACAAAAATTAGAGGGGAAGAGAAAATAAATTTACCAAATAAAGCTCATGACACATGTTGAGATTTCACCTTCAACCCAAGCTTAAAAGAAAATTAGCTACTCATAATTGAACTAGGGGTAAAATGAAAATTTATTAAAATATGTAGAAATATAAGATGGAGAAGGAATTACAGAAAATGGAGCCCAAAAATGGATTCAGAGATGCCAAATTAGGGGGGAGAGACCCCCTTTTCATAGATATATTGAGTAAATCATGACCATCGGATTAAAAACAGTTTGGACACTTAGGATTGCGCCACGTCATCAGTCAACAGTACACAGTTTGACCACGCGGTTTGAACAGTGACACGATTTGACCACGTGGTTTGAACAGTCAACTGGCTTGAACAGTGACGTGGTTTAGTTGAAAATAATCGTGTGTATATGCATGTATAGTACGCGCGATTTTTGGTCCACTAATATGCTGCCACGTCACCGATCAACAGTGCATAAGAATTTTCTCCAATGGAATCGTGACATCTCATCAGTTAATGCCACATTATCGGTCAATGCCACGTCATCGTTCCGTATATGTGAACAGTGTCGTGAACAGTAATATAGACAGTATCGTACATGTTAATAGTACCATACATGTGAACAGAGCCCATTTTTCCTTTTATGTTCCTCCTAAGGTTTTCAACTGTCCTGAGTTCAAACGTGATGTCCGTTTTGTCGCCTGAGCTCTTGTTATTGTGAAATAATTATGATGCCCCTAAAATACATAAAATACTTAATTAAAATAAAACACACATAATTAAATCACAAGAAGCTTAAATACATAAAGGTAAGGATGTTAGTAAGACTTGAAATGTAAAATGACGCTTTTCTCCTTTATAAATATACATTTTCTAACACTCAACACCATGCACGTGCAAGAGTTTGTCAGAGGCTGTTTAGTTTGATTCAACTATTATTTCGTATTGTAGCTTGTGATAATTTTTTGCTGAGGTTGTTTAGTTTGATTCAACTGTTATTTCGTATTGTAGCTTGCTATTATAAATAAGCTAGCAACTAATGAATAAAGGAAGGCAAAAAGAAATTTCTCCAAACATTCTGGTTGTTCTCACCATAAGCAGAACTTATTTCGTCATTGGTACATTGTTTTGATTGGGACCTCATCAAGTGGTATCAGAGTGAGGTTAACGATGACCACCAACAAAGAACGTATTGAGAGAATTGAAGCTGCTTGGAAAGCTTGCAAGACAAAGTATCACAGATGGAATTCGGAATCAATGATAAGCTTCAACGAATGGAAGACACCATCAGTAAGCTAGCTGAGTCCCTTAGTGCTAGTAGGGGAGCAACAAGTCAAGGGAACGCTTGTTCTACAGCAAGGCCAGTTTGAGAAGAAAGTGAAGGAGGATGGCAACCAATACCACCAAGGATGACAAATTTGGAATTCCCTCGTTACTTCGGCGACGATCCAACGAAGTGGTTCAACCGAACAACACAATTCTTTGAGTATCAGGAAACGACCAATGAACAGAAGGTAGCTTTGGCATCTTTTCATCTAGAATGAGAGTCAATTAATGGTGGCAGTGGCTACGCCGGACTTACCAAGAATAGGGCAGAATTGTGACATGGGAGACGTTCGTAGAGGAACTTTGGGCACGCTTCGGACCAACGGATTGTGAAGATTTCGATGAAGCGCTTTCACGGGTCAAACAAACAGAAACATTACGTGAGTATCAGAAAGAATTTGAAAAGTTAGGTAACCATGTTCAATGGTGGACACAGAAGGTGCTGGTGGGTACCTTCATGGGGGGACTGAATGTTCAGACCTCGTACATTGAAGGAAACAATAAGCCTAGTGCGAATGAAGGATGAGCAGCTGTCTAGGCAACGAAAATTATTTTGATCACCAATCAGTAACTATGTATAGCCGACCATCACTCGAACACCACCAGCAACACCCATCAAACGACTTTCATGGGAGGAGATGCAACGACACTGCGCACAAGGGTTGTGCTTTAATTGTAATGAGAGATTTACAGCCGGGCGTAAGTGTAACAAGGCGCATCTTTTGATTTTTGACAGTGAAAGCAATACGGAAGAAGCTACGTATGATGAAAGTTCAATAGAGGAGCAGAGAACAGTACATGAGACAAACGTAGACCCTCAAATTACTTATCATGCATTGACAGGATGGGCAACATCGCAAACAATGTGCGTTAAGGCTAGAATTGGATCATAAGAGATTGTTGTTCTGATCGACAGTGGATCAACACACAACTTTATGAGCACAAAATTAGCTAATATACTTCGTTTAGCAACCAAACCAATGGCAGCCTTCACGGTTCGAGTGGCTAATGGAGACAAGCTGATATGCCATGAAAAATTCGAAAAGGTATCAATTTTAATCCAACAAATCCCATTTTCACTCAATGTGTATTCATTGCCAATCACATGCTTGGATATAGTCTTGGGAATCGAATGGTTGGAGATGCTTGGGTCGGTTGTGTGCAATTGGAAATCACTTACAATGGAATTCAGATGGGGAAACAAAGAACGCCGCTTGCAAGGGCTTGGTTCACAACCGGTACAATCGGCTTCATTGGAAAAATCACCAAAGAGATCAAACAAGTCCATGAGGTCTTTGCTATCTGTTTACAACCGAATATGAAGGAGGCTTGGCTCACGGCACCACCAGATATGCAAGAGCTTTTAAAGGGCTACGTGGAGTTATTCAAGGAGCCAACGCAGCTGCCACCTCAGTGAGACATTGACCACATAATTATACTCAAAGAAGGAGTAAAGCCTGTTAATGTTCGGCCTTACCGCTACGCGTATTTTCAAAATGCCGAAATTGAGAAGCAAGTCCAAGAGATGCTAGACTCAGGTTTGATTCGTCTAAGCACTAGTCCGTTCTCAGCACCCGTACTCCTAGTCAAGAAAAATGACTGCAGCTGGAGATTCTGTATAGACTATCGTGCCCTAAACGAAGTCACCGTAAAAGATCGATTCCCAATTCCAATTGTCGAGGACATGTTAGATGAGTTACACGGTGCCGCCTACTTCACCAAGTTAGAGTTGAGAGCCGGTTACCATCAAGTGCGAATGAACCCCTCAAACATACACAAGACAACCTTTCGCACACACAATGGTCATTACGAGTATATGGTGATGCCGTTCGACTTGTGCAACGCTCCGTCAACATTTCAAGCGATTATGAACTCAATATTACGACCACACCTCAGAAAGTTTATACTTGTATTTTTCGATGATATATTGATTTATAGCTCATGTTGGGAGTACTATCTTAATCATGTGAAACAGGCATTGGAGATCCTTAAATGACAGCAATTTTATGTCAAAATTAACAAATGTAATTTCGAGCAGCAAGAGTTAGAGTATCTCGGGCACATCATCACTAAATTACGGGGATTCCTTGGATTGACGGGTTACTACCGCAAATTCGTCGAAGGTTATGGAGTAATGGCCAAACCACTTACAAATTTGTTGAAGAAAGGTCAATTTTAGTGGAATAAAGAAGCCGAAGAAGCCTTTGAAAATCTCAAACAAGCCATGAGCAACACGCCAATTCTCGCCATGCCAAACTTCAAAGAAACATTCATTATTGAGACCGATGCATCTGGGGAAGGAATCAGGGCTGTACTGCAGCAAAATGGCAAGCCAACTGCCTATATGAGCCGAGCATTAGGAGTCACCAAGAAGGCATGGTCGATCTATGCCAAAGAAATGCTAGCAATCGTAAAAGCAATCAGGATTTGGAGACCGTACCTGCTGGGACAGAAATTTGTCATACAAATTGATCAACGTAGCTTTAAATATTTGTTGAAGTAGAAAATAGCTACACCGGAGCAATAAAAGTGGATGGCCAAGCTGATGGGGTATGATTATGAGATCATGTACAAACCGAGACGTGAAAACAATGTTCCAGATGCATTGTCACGAAGGCCAAATAGTCCAACTCTCAATTATTTGTTTATACGATAGGTTGCAATTTGGGAGGAAATAAAAAAGGCGGCAGAAGAAGATGAATATATCAAAAAAATTATGGCGACTGCTCAAACAAATACTACCGGTCTTTATTTGTTAAAGAATGGGTTGTTGATGTTTAAAGGAAGGGTGGTAGTTCCTGAGAAAATACGGGCAACGTTGCTGTATGAAGCCCATGACACGAAGATAGGAGGACACTCTAGAGTTCTACGCACATACAAATGCCTCTCTCAGCAGTTTTATTGGCCTCACATGTTCCAATTAGTATTAGAATATGTGGGCAAGTGTGAAACATGCCAGAAAACGAAAGCTACTACTCTTAAACCGGCGGGACCGCTCCAATCGCTACCGATTCCATGTCAGGTATGGGAAGATATAACTTTAGACTTTATTGAGGGATTGCCAATCTCTCAAGGGAAAAATAAAATTCTTGTGGTTGTTGATCAATTGAGCAAATCAACCTATTTTATGGCCCTCTCTCACCCTTTCTCGGTGAAAACAGTAGTAGAAACGTTTGTGGAAGGTGTCGTTAAGTTACATGGCATGCCACGATCAATTATCAATGACCGAGACCCTATATTTGTTATCAAATTTTGGCAAGAGTTTTTCAATCTATCCGGCACCAAACTGAAGATGAGCTCCACCTATTATTCACAAACCGACGAACAAACCGAGATAATTAGCCGTTGTTTTGAACAGTATTTACGATGCTTCGTGCACCAATGGCCACGACAATAGTGTTTTTTTCTACCATGGGCTGAGTTTTGGTACAACACAACGTATCATGTCTCCACTGGCATGACACATTTTTAAGCCCTGTACGGCCGAGCTCCACCTAAAGTACCAATGTACCAAATTGGGTAGTCACCAGTCCATGAGGTTGTTCAAGCGTTGATGACACGAGATGAATTGTTGGGGCAACTCAAAAAGAATCTAGTAGCAGTAGCGAATAGAATGAAACAGGTGGTTGATAGATACCGAAGGGAAGTAGTGTTCAAAAAATGTGACATGGTCTTTCTTAAATTGCAACCTCACCGTCAGTCATCAGTTTTCAAATGTGCACACCAAAAGCTAGCTAACAGGTATTTTGGTCCTTATAAAATTATTCAAAGAATTGGTATAGTGGCATACAAAATTCAATTGCTAGAGGGGGCAAGAATTCACCTAGTGTTTCACGTATCCTTACTTAAAACAGTGGTGGGGGAATTAACGAGTAATAGCAATAAAGTGCCACCGGTTGATGATAAGGGAGTGTTGGTCTTAGAACCTGAATCTATTGTTGATACACGATGGCTGAAACGAGGTGGAAAATTGATTGAGCAAAGCTTGGTTCGATGAAACGACTGCCGGCGGAAGACGCTACTTGGGAGAACACCGCAGTACTACAACAATAGTTTCCTTCCTTGACCCTTGAGGACAAAGATCCTTTTCGTGGTGGAGGTATTGATAAGAGAAGATCTTTGTGGAAGCCAAAGCCTAATGTTAAGTTCCATGATCACGTAAGGCTCCATGTTGTTCATGCATGCTTCCATGCACGTGCAAAAGTTTGTCAGAAGTTGTTTAGTTTGATTCAACTGCTATTTCATATTGTAGCTTTCGATTATAAATAAGCCAGGAACTAATGAATAAAGGAAGGTAAAAAGAAATTTCTCCAAACATTCTGGTTGTTCTCACTATAAGCATAACTTATTTCGTCATTGTTACATTGTTTTGATTGGGACCTCGTCAGGATGGTACATATCTTAGTCTTCTATTTTTATTATAATTGTGATTTAATTTCTTTTTTAAAATTAACTTAGAGAATTAGAAGGTTTACTGTATTATAAGTACATAGGTCGTGTTATTATTTTTATAACTTTAGATTCAGTTATTCAATAAAACATTCTTTTATAATTTCTATTGTGATTATCTTTCAAAATTCTCTTGTATAGTCATTCGGATTAGAACATTATCTAATCTTACTTTATGTATTATTAAAAAATCTTATTGAGTCGTTTGGATTAGAACAAGATCTAATCATTCTTTAAGTAAAGCGTAACCTAGTCGCGTTAGCTTATTCCGGTACTAAACGATATTTAGTGTTACATATCCTATCAATTTCGCTCCTGCTCCGCCAATTGGTATCAGAGTGGTCGATTAGAGCATAAGTTAATCTCATTGGCTTGATGCGGTACTAGAGCGATATGTCCTGTTCTATATCCTACAATTCTGCTTCCGCTACGCTCGCTCTGTCAATTGGTATCAAATCAGTTCTATTCCAATTGCACAACTTTCCTGGCTATCCATATCTATCCCCACCAAATCCATCTATGTTTGTCCAAAAAAATAAATTAAAAAACAAACAGAAGAAACAAAAATCCAAAATTACAACCCTAACTGCCACCATCTACAACCACCACCACCACTGTTCAACCTACCATCAGGCCATCAGCCTCTGACCATATCCATCCCCACCAAATCTATCATTGTTTATCCCAAAAAAGAATTAGAAAAACAAAAACAAATTACAAAAACCTAGCTGCCACCATCTACACCCATTGCCACGGTCGTTCGACCCAACATTAGAATCATTGTCAGCCACTAACCAAAACTCGACTGTCTTCTGCCTTGATCAATCATGCAGCCATCGTGTGAACAAACCAAAAACTGTGAGCCTCTGATGGCTGTTGCTGTAAAACCAACTGCCTTTATTTTTAGCCAACACCACCACCAAACTTTTTGGCCTCCACCGATCATAAGCCAACCAAATTCTATCGAGGATCACTGCCATAAATTGCCACAACACCAACTTGAAACTTGTGGCTCCAACAAGCACCCCCACTAACACCACTTTCTCACCATCGATCACAGCCATCATTAACCTTTCCTCAAGCCGCTCGTCAAATTCTAGCCACCACTGATCCGATTAACGGCCAAAATCTCTATCATGAACAAAGCACTGCAATTGTCAATTCAAGTCAGCTTTCTAACCAAACCATAGCAAATTCGGCCAATCCTCGACCATTGTTAAGTTCCTCTCAACCACATCTATCAGATTTGACCATCACGGACACTAGTCGCCAGCCATAGAAACTCCAATTACTGTAACAAAAAAAGAAATTTGCATCGGTTATCAAGAATTGTTTGATGATCTTTTGAACTTTTTTGGGCTTGTTGTTGATCCTAAGGCTGTCAAATAGAAGGTCAAAGGCAGCCTTGCGAGCGATTGAGGAAGCTTATAATTTAAACACGTGATTTTTACGTGGTTCAATTAACCGTGCCTAAATCCACGCCTCCCAGCTCACCGGGCTTGAGGATTTCACTCAGCAAGTCTCCAAGGCTTCAACCACTCTTACAATTGACTTTCAAGGTGTCAATAAACCTTCACAACAAGGGATTATCCTCAGTCTCTTAACCCCAGTGTATCCCAACACTTACAACCTCTCAATTTGATTTTTCAAAAGGATTACAAAATAAATCTCTCTCACATAATGTGTTTGATTACAAATGAAATTTTAAAGTGTGAGTAAATGAGATGAATGCAAGAATTTAAAGTTCAATGAAAGTTGTATGCTCAATAATTTTCTCAATTATAATAGTTGGAATCACCATTGTTTTTGTTTAAATGAGTCTTCTTTTAGTTTGAGCTAAACAGTGTCCAGAATCTAATCACAAACTCTATTTGATATCGGTTAGCCCTTATCAAGCTGTCAGATCGCCGACAGTATCTAGAATCTAGTTTTTAATAAGAGCATGAATTCGAAAAATAACTTGATTTTATAAAATCATTTTTTATTTAAGTATAAAAACCTTTACTTTACTATAATAATGATTTATATGAAAATAGTTTGAGCTTTTAAAAGACTTAATCATTCTTAATCTTATTTATTATCATCAAAATCAATATTATAGATATATTCGTATTAACAGTCTCTCCCTTTTTGATGATGACAAACCTTACAAGATAAATGGAAAAGAATATATAGTTTTATTCAAAAATTATGTAATTTTTGCTCCCCCTAAATGTGTGCTCCCCTTAAGTATATGACCAATCAATTTTAACCAAAATAAAATTATCCAACCATATCATATTACCATATATCTCCCCCTTCATCATCAAAAAGAAAGAAAAAATATTAAAGAAGTTCAGATATTACCCATTATGTGCAAGCAAAAATTTCGGCAGAATCTCCCCTTAAAAATGAGCATATCCTAAAAAACAAAAGTAGTTAAAACACTCCCATATAAAATTCAATTTATCAACCAAACTCCATATTTGCCAATTGTCCAACTAGATAAGCAATATACCATCAAAATCATCACAATCACAAACAAAGTTCAAATAACCGACATATCATCACAAAAGCTACATGATATCATCCAAAACATAAAACAAATGAGAGGAGAAATGTATGTGCCAAAAAACATAAATGTCGAAACTAAGATGGGGATTGCGAGGAGGAACCACTAGGATGGAAACCAAAGTAAGTAAGAATGTGTCGCTGACCATTAAGTAGTTCCTGCTACTGGTCTAGAATCTGCTGCTAAAATGTCTAAAATTGGGATTAGAGCTGCTGCCGCTGCATGGAGAGGGTATCCACTTTGTCGAAGAGCTGCTGGGTGGGGTCCTCAGAAACTGAAGGTGCCGCAGGATGCTCAACTGACTCAACTGGCTCCTCATTCTAAGATTAGGTTGCTGCAGCTTGACGAGAGGCATGAGGTCTAATGTCAAGTCAAAAATTAGGTAACTCATCCTCGGAATAAACATCATTAAGCATTCGGTCATTGTCTGAAGCTACCAAAATTTCCTCATTCTTAGAGGATTTAACATTGACCCACTTCCCTTGCCTCCAATGAAAGCCAATCTCCGAGATAATTTCCTTACCCAACTTTTTGGTCTCAACATAAACAGGTTCGGTCAAAAGAACATGAAAGTGCCTGAGGATCCTACTGATAATGCTACCATATTGAAGAGACCGGTTAGTCACAGCAGAAGTAGATAGCATGTGACGTAAGATTATGAATGAGTTTTACTTTCCTCCCACGGATGAGAGAGTCAAGTAAACCTACATCTAATCTAGTCACCTCATCACCATGACCTTGTCTAGGTGCAATCATGTGCTGAAGAATGCTATGAAGAATATGGACTTGGAAGGGTAAAAGCTGGGACCGAAAAGACAATGAACAGATGTCGTTAGAGAGATCGCATCGTCTACAGATGTTCCTAACGCCTTCTAAGTGATTAAACTCACTAAAATGAAGCTCTTTTCTAGAAGTATATAGGTTTAGCCCTTCACTAGAGATTCCAAGAATATCACTAAGCTCAAAAATATCAAACTCGATCCTAACACCTCCAACATGCATCAAGACCCTATCATTTTGGGTAACCGAAAGCTCCATATTAAAGTAAAACACTCTAACTAGGTTTTCATAGACTCGCTCTTCAATACCTAAGGCTCCATCCTATTGTCTTAGCATTTGAGGAATAGTTCTACTACATATAGTAATATCAAAGAAGTAATCAATGTTAATGTAGAATAAAGAAGTTACCGCTTTTCCCATAAAGTTCGTGTGGAATCCCTGAGTTATGTGACCATTTGGAAAATTTAGGCTGTCGAAGTCCTAAGAGAGAGGCCTAGAGGAACTAAGATTGCTTGGTGCAGCCTGCTTGGCTTGGGCACACCTCTGTGGTGGTTGTCTTACAGCCATATGAACAAATTGGGATTTTTGAAAAATTGATGTTTTTGGAAGAAATGAAATCATTAGAAAGGAAGTTGGAGAGTATAGAGAGTAATTGCACGTCGCATTTTGATCAAAAATGGAAGAAAATCCAGTCAAATTTGGTAAGAATAAGTCGGCTGGTTCTAGGGTTTGAAATTTGGGATTTTTTAATTTTCAAGTTAAAAACTTCTTTTAATCAGTTCAAATGATTCTTAAGAGAATAAGAAGTGATTGTAAGGGTTCAATTTAGTGGGAAAAGGCAAGAAAAATGTTGGATTTGAGAGAAAGAGAGAGTTGCAGCCGGTGGGTTAGAGAAAATGGTTCAGGACCAATCAAGAAATGAAGAGAAAACGGTTTACTATTCTATTATCCCGTGATTTCGGTGAGTCGATGTACCCTTATTGGCGAGCCGATAGTGTCCAAAACCTTATTCTATTTCATTTGCGATATCAGTTGATCGTTATCAAGTTAACGGTGAATCGATGGCAGGCAAAATGCACGTCCAAAAATCCCTTTAAAAATGGTGAGCCGTTATTGTGAAATAGGCAAGCCGTTAGCTTCCAGAATGCATGCAAAAAATTTCTTTTAAAACGGTGAGCCGTTATTATGAAATCGGTGAATCGTTAGCTTCTAGAATGTTTTCCTTAGTTTCTGTTTAAAAACAGTTAGCCATTTACTGAGAAAACGATAATCTATTTTCTACAACTTATGATTTCGCACATTTATTTTTGTTTTGGCTAACAATTATTGCATTCCAAGACCATTTCATTGATCCAAAATGTTTTAAAAGCCTATTTAATGCATGATTCATGAATTCACACAATTTAAACAACCAATTTAAGCAAGTAATCACATTATGAAAATAAAATAGACTTGATATCATAAAAAGTTGTGCTATTGTGCAGTGTTGACCATTCCAAGCTCATGCCTAATTTTAGTAAATTGTTCTTCGCTAAGGGGTTTAGTGAAAATATCAGCAAGTTGTTTTTCGGTTGAAACAAAACTTAATGATATATCCCCCTTTTTAACATGATCTCTCAAGAAATGATGTCTAATCTCTATATGCTTTGTTCTTGAGTGTTGGATATGATTCTTTGAAAGATTTATGGCACTGGTATGTCACACATGATAAGTATTTTATCAAGATAAATGCCACAGTCTCTAACAGTTTGTTTCATCTATAGGGCTTGAGCACAACAACTTCCGGCTGCAATATATTCAGCCTCGGTGGTTGATAGTGCAACTGAATTTTGTTTCTTGCTAAACCAAGAGACTAGAGAGTGACCTAGAAGGTGACATGGTCCACTAGTGCTTTTCCTATCAACTTTATGTCCAATAAAATCGGCATCCAAATAATATATTAAATCTATATGTGTTCCCTTAGGATACTAAAGGCCAAGATCTATGGTTCTACTCAAATAACGAAAAATTCTTTTTACCTCAAGTAAATGAGATTCTGTAAGACATGATTGAAATCTCGCACACAAGCATACACTAAACATAATATCAAGTCTACTGACAGTTAAGTAAAGTAAAGATCTAATCATGCCTTGATATGTTTTGACATCAACTTCCTTACCTTTTTCATCCTTGTCAAGTTTGACGGTTGAGCTCATTGGAATACTTTTATCTCTCCATCTTCAAGTCCGAATCTCTTGAGTAAATCTCTTCGATATTTGGCTTGATTAATAAAGATTCCTTCTTCGGTTTGTTTTATTTGAAGTCCAAGAAAGTACTTTAATTCTCCCATCATGCTCATCTCAAATTCCTTACTCATACAAGATAAAAATTACTTGCACATAAACTCATTAGTAGATCCAAATATAATATCGTCAACATAAATTTGGACAATGAGTTATCTTGATTCGTATGCTTAATAAAAAGAGTTGTATCAGTCTTACCCATTGAAAAACCATTATTCAATAAGAAATTTTTACGCCTATCATACCCTGCTCATTTAAAATGATCATGCAATTCTTTTTCAACAAGAAAAATCATTATTCAACAAGAAATTATCATGCCTATCATACCCGTCAATCCAAGAGTTGTATCAGTCTTACCCATTGAAAAACCATGATTCATTTAAAATTTCTTGCATTTTTTTTAAGAGAAGCATTCTTTTTACATATTCTCATCCAATCATTATGCAATTCTTTAAAGGCATTATGTAATTCATCATATGTTGGAAGATCACTTACCTCATTAAGTTCATCAAATGAACTTATGATCGCTTGTGGAGGTATCTTTAACAAAATAATTCTTATAATATTTTTATTTCAAGTTAGGCTTATATCCAAGTCCTCCTTTATCAAACACACACTTTTGAGTGCTTAGCAATTTTTCTAAGTTCTTTTGATCACTTGTGAATTTTATCACAATTTCATTCAACTCATTACTCTTTTTCTTAAGCACTTCATTTTCTATCATGAATGCATCCACATGTAATTTTTCATTCTCATACGAGATCCTTTGTTTGCCTTTAAACGATGCAATTCTATCATGCAACATTTTATTATCTAATTCTAGCCCTTTAATCTTTTCATTTAAAATTTCTTGCATTTTCTTTTTAAGAGAAGCATTCTTTTTACCTATTCTCATCCAATCATCATGCAATTCTTTAAATGCATTATGTAATTCATCATATGTTGGAAGATCACTTACCTCGTCAAGTTCATCAAATGAACTTATGATCACTTTTGGAGGTAGCTTTAACAAAATAATTCTTATAATATTTTTATTTCAAGTTAGGCTTATATCCAAGTCCTCCTTTATCAAACACACATTTTTGAGTGCTTAGCAATTTTTCTAAGTTCTTTTGACCATTTGTGAATTTTATCACAATTTCATTGAGCTCATTACTCTTTTTTTTAAGCACTTCATTTTCTTTCATGAATGCATCCACATGTAATTTTTCATGCTCATATGAGATACTTTGTTTACCTTTAAACGATGCAATTTTATCATGCAACATTTTATTATCTAATTCTAGTCCTTTAATCTTTTCATTTAATGAATCATTGCATTTTTGTAAAGCTTCATTTTCATTTAAAATTTCTAGCATTTTATTTTTAAGAGAAGCATTCATTTTACCTATTCTTATCCAATCATCATGCAATTCTTTAAAGGCATTAGGTAATTCATCGTATGTTGGAAGATCACTTACCTCATCAAGTTCATCAAATGATTCTTTCCCGATTGCCATTAGAGCTAGATTTGTCATCTCTTGTTGCTCTTCATCATCACTTGTTTCCTCATTGCGATCATCTCATGTGGCTACCATTGCTTTCTTTTTTAGCCTTCTAAGAAGAGGACATTCCGATCGTTTGTGTCCGAGCTTCTTGCATTCATAAGAAGCGATCGGCTTCTTCTTCTCCTTTTAATTCATGAAGTTTCTGAACTTTCTCCGCTCACTAGTTTTCTTGTAGAATATTCTGAATCTCTTAGCTAGCATAGCCGTCTCTTCATCATCTAGCTCGCTTTCTTCATCATTGTGATGTTTTGAAGCTTGGAGAGCAATGTTTTTCTTCTTCTCCTCATTGCCTTTTTCTACTACCAACTCTTCGTCATATGAAATAAGAGAGCCAATAAAGTCATCAATAGGTACGATATTTAAATCTTTGGCTTCCTCAATGGTAGTCCTCTTAGGTCTCCATTCTTTTAAAAGTGATCTAATGATTTTCTTGATTTTCTTGACTTTCTCGCTATTCTAAAAGTTTTTCCTAGGGCTCCTAAAGTTTTCAGTATGTCCGTAAATCTTGTGTACATAGAATACACACTCTCATTTTGTTCCATTTGGAACAATTCATATTGTCGAGTGTATCAACTAAATTTAAAGTCTTTAACTTGATTTGTCCCTTCATAGACAACCTCAAGTTTATTCCATATTTCTTGAGCACTCTCACAACTAGACACTCTATGAAACTCTTTCTTATAAAGAGCACAAAATAAACCATTTATTGCCTTGGAGTTTAAAGATATCGTTTTCTTTTCTAACTCACTCCATTGACTTGAAGGTTTTGGAATATCATCTCCTACTTTATTTTTAGTCATAGGCATTAATGGACCATTGATAACTCTATGAAATGAGAGTTATCATGATACTTTTAGACTTAAATCAATAATACTTAGAGAGTAAATGATGTGTTTTCATTGTATTTTTGTTATATTTTGCATAATCATTCATCTTGGTTTATTCTTAATAAATTTTATTTGATTTAGAATAATTTGTGTGCTTAAATCATATGCATAATTGTAGGTGATCGGAAGCTCAAATTTCAAGGAAGGAATGTTGATGCAATATGCTTGCAAAAGATGGAAAAGAACAAGATGATAGAAAAATAGTTGTAGTTGTTGCTGTAGCAATCGTTGCTGTAGCAACCATTGCCATTGTTGTAGCAATCTTGGAAACACGCGACCTAGACTTCTGTTTACCCTAATTTTCAACTACAAAAGGAGTACACATCATAAGGAAAAGAGAGAGCCGTCACCCAAAGAGAAAACCAAAAGAAACAAAAGAAAGGATTTAAGAGAGAGATTGAGGGTTGCACAAGAGAAGAATTTGCATAAAAAAATTGGGAACTCAGTCATTCTTATTCTTCTCTTGTTTTCTTATTTACTTTTTAGTCATGAGGATGTGTTTGATGGCTGAAACTTTGTTCTTTCTTTTTCTTTTGCAAATCATAAACTAAATTTATTTGTGTTGCATGTTTGTTGTAGCATTTTGTCTTGATAGTATTTATTTTTATTCATTATTTCGGCTGGTCAACCATTTAATGATACTAGTTAAGGAAGAGGCATAAAAAGGTCTACCTTAGTGGAACATATCAGAGCAATACTTGGTTTTAGATTGGGTTTCCTGAATTGAGTTTTACTTGATCCCAAAAGGGCCATGCTTAATTTAAAATTAGTGATAAACTAGATATAGGGATTCACCTTGTAGGATAGTTAGAACCTAAGCGTGTAATATTATATCTTATGTTGGCATAACAACTGATCATTGTTAGGTTGCATATAGATATAAGATATCCAACATGTGACAGCTGAGGATACATAAGGATTCTGCCCAGTGTTGTAGCAGATGTTGTAGCAACCGAGCCAAACAATAGAAAAATAGTCAAAACCATTTAGAGAGTTTATTCACTCAACTACTCTATATTCCTATTGGTTTTATCTTTGAGTTTGATGTGATAATTTACTTTGTTGCATTTTATTTATTGCGTTTTATTTTAATTAATTTATTAGTTTCATAAATAGTTTTATTCTAATCTAGAACAAAATCTGCACTGTTAAAATTTCTGTATCAAATCTGATAACATTAATCCCTGTGGAGACAATCTTGAATACTCATAATTATATTACTTGTTGTGTACACTTGCACATTGACAGCACTAGCATCTGAATTTATACCCATAAACCATCACAAACAACTTCCCAAATTTCATAATCTAAAGATTGCAAATAAATTCTCATCCTAATTTTCTAATATGGCTAGTCATTACCATCAAAGAATGGTGGCCTAATTGTGGATTGTCCTTGCCTAAAGGTAGAGTCATTTTAAGTTGTCATGGATCTTTAACTCTAGACGGTTAAGTTGAAATAAGAACACCTTTCTTTGGTACCAAATGAAATAATAACTAGGCAACCCAAGAGGGAAGGTGAATTAGGATTTTTAAAACTTATACTAAAAAAACCACACAATAATTCAATCTATTGCCTTAATAAAAATAGAAAAAATAAATTAAATCAAGCACAATAATAAAAGAGTAAGGGAAGAGAGATCAAACATGTGATTTTTATGTGGTTGGGCTAATCGTGCCTACGTCCACACCTCCAAACTCACCGGGCTTGAGGATTTCACTAACCAAGCCTCCAAGGCTTCAACCTCTCTTACAATTGACTTCCAAGGTGTCAATAAACCTTTACAACAAGAGATTATCCCCAATCTCTTAACCCAAGTGTATCTCAGTACTTACAACGTCTCAATTTGATTTTTCAAAAGGATTACAAAATAAATCTCTCTCACACAATGTGTTTGATTACAAATGAAATTCTAAAGTGTGAGTAAATGAGATGAATATAAGAATTTAAAGCTCAATGAAAGTTGTATGCTCAATAATTTTCTCAATTATAATAGTTGGAATCACCATTATTTGTGTTTAAATGAGCCTTTTTTATACTTTGAGCTAAAAACTAGTCGTTACAGACAATTTACTCGAAGTCGGATTGTCGTTAACTCAATATCGGATTGTCGTTTTAACTTGAGCAAGTTACCGTTGGAAAAATTTTCAAATTGTCGGATCATCGTTATTGAAATATCGGATCGCAGTTATCGTCCAGTGACCTGCAAAGAAAATGCCGGCTTATCGTTTTCAAGAAGTCGGTTTGCCGCTAGTGTCGAGAGGCTAATCTTTAATTCTGTTCAATGTCGGTTAGCCGTTATCAAGATGTCGGATTGCCGACAGTGTCCAGAAGCTAATCACAAACTCTATTTGATGTTGGTTACCCGTTATCAAGCTGTCAAATTGCCGACATTATCCAGAAGCTATTTTTTAATAAGAGCATGAATTTGAAAAACAACTTGATTTTATGAAATCATTTTTCATTTAAGTATAAAAAACTTTGCTTTACCAGAATAATGATTTATATGAAAATAGTTTGAGCTTTTAAAAAATTTAATCATTCTTAATCTTTTTATTTATCATCAAAATCAATATTATAGATATATTCATATTAACAGTATATGCCTTAGTCTTCTATTTCTATTATAATTATAATTTAATTTCCCTTTTAAAGTTCAATTAAGGAAGTATGTTTCCTCTATTATAAATAGAGAGGTCATGTTAGTGTTTTCATAACTTCATATTCAATTATTCAATAAAGCCCCTCGTTTCAAATTCTCATTGGTATTGAAAGGAATTTAGATCTATTGCAAATAGATGTAGGCAATTAAAAACCAAAAATTAACAACTTAATTAATTTTTGAAAATATTGTTCACAGTTACTGTTTACAGTTACTGTTCATCCGCATAAAAAATATTAATTTTCTAAAAACACAACAGATTGTAGAAAATAAATGACACAGAGATTTTTATGTGGTTCGGATTAATCAATCCTACATCCACGAGGCCACACCCAGATGAAAAGCAATTCACTAAGTTGAGATGTTACAACCTATGGATTTACCAAACTTAAGACTCTCACTTATAATTTATCACCATACAGTTTACTCAACCTTAGACTGAATCTGCTTCTCTTGAATTATTGCTCCCCCCTTGATCCACAATCCTCAAGGCACTTCGCAAAGTGATCAATAGTAATTCTTCAACGTCTAGTAATCTAAGATCCACAACATTATGCACCAAATCCGAATTTTGTTTCTCTACTTTATGTTATGTGTTGTGCGTGCCTTCAATTGTGAAATACCTCTCTTTATATAGGCAGTAGGATTTCACCAAAATAGCAAATCTTAAAAGACTTGGATTCTTTCCAAATAAGAGTTTCTTGCCTCTTATAATTCCCATGAATCTTAATAGGAATAAATCTAATCTTCTTGCATTGCTTGTCTCCCAAGAAATATCTAGAACATTTAATGAACTTCATGTTTGAACCAACTTCTTTCTCTAAATAGATCTCATGCGCCATTATAGAATCTCATCATTAATAGACTTTCTAAATTAGACATCTTATTAAATTAAGAAACAAATATTCCGAATAAATTTGAATCTCACTAAATTATGGAATTAATAAATTAATCCCTATTACAAGATATGCAGTAAATAAAATTCTAATTTAACTAGACTTGACATAAGATGCTAACTCTATAAATAATGGACTTAACATGTATTATTTATCAAAATTTTCCATGTAGAGTCGTTTGGATTAGAGTGTTATATGATCTTGCTTCATGAGTTAGTAAAAAATTTCATTGACTCGTTTGGATTAGAATGGGTTGAGTTGTATCAGATCTTTAAAATTCAATTTAACTCAAACAAATTCAACCATTAAATCATTAGATTAGGTTGCATCGATTCAATGGGTTGATTTAAATTAAAAACTAAAAAATAATAAATAGAAAAATAAAATAATTTAAAATCAATTCAAATACTAATTCTCCATTATGCATTAAATATTAATATGACATAAAGATTGTATAAAAGAACTATCTTACATAATATTTGAAAATCTATCAACTTACATCTAATGAAAATTTGGGTTTGATTATTGAATTTTGAATGTAGAATTCAATTAGTGTCATGTTTAGCTAAAACAAATTAAAAAGAATCTATTTTATAAAAGAAGAAAAAGGATTAGGTTGACAGTTGACATTAATTTTACTATAATTTTTATTGTTCGAGAGTTTGATTGGGTTACATTAGTTCATTAACATGAATCCAACCCAACTCAATCATTAATTAGGTTAAAAATTTGATTCAATAAATTCATTATAACTCAATCAATCCATCCAATGGGGTATTTACTTACTGGATTGAGAAATTAGAATCCAAAATCAAAATCATTGATAATGTTCACTTTACAAAATAAAAGTGGGAATTAAAATCGAAATTGGGTGAGGTCCACAGATTTGGGAATCATTCCCATTGATATCATTCCCAGGGGATTGGGAATCAAACTTCGATTCCCAGAACTATCCATTTTACCCCCATTGATTTTTCATATTTCTCAAATTGCCCTTAATCAAGTTCTGTCATTTTTGGATTTTGGTCCTCATAGAAATTATGAAAATACCCAATAATTTTATATTATTTACAAATAGGTCTTTTATTTATTATTATTATTAGTAGTAATAGTAGTAGTAATATCATTAATTTCGTCATTATTATTGATAATAATGTTATTATTATTATTATAGATTATCTTTATTATTTTAATTATTATTATTGTTGTTGTTGTTGTCATTAATTTCATTATTATAATTATTAAAATTAAAATTTATTAGTTTTGTTGTTTTAATTAATATTATTGTCATTATTATCTTTATTTTTAGTTTTGTTATTATTATAATATAAACAAATGATACAAGGCACAACAATTAACATAGGGCATTTTAGTAACTTACAATAGTGCACTCCGGTTCCAAAATAATGTAAACACATCAATGAAAATGTAGTTCATTTGATCCCATTTTCTATAACATAAGTAAACAACTTATTCAGATTCCAATTCCTCATTCATATTCAAGCTCATTTCAATTCCAACCCATTCTAATTCTCGTTTAGTAAATGCACCATACATTTAATTGGGTTGAGCTGGATTGGATTTGGTTTGTCCACCCTTATTATGTAGGGGATTTTGTAAATAAGTAATGGAAAAACATGAATTTTGATTCGACCAGGATAATAATAGAGAAATTCATTAGGCTTAAAAAAAAACACAAATGCAAATTAATTATTACATTTAGTAGGTTGTACCAACATTATGTAAGTTAGAGGGCCTAAACAAATAAACAAAGAAACAGATAAATTTTCAATTTAAATCTTGATGTTTCCCAAAATTATTTTTCATGGATAATTCCATCTTTAGTTTTAGGGGGTTCTTAAGTATTATAAAAGCAATAGAGATTAAATGGTATATATCGATTTTAGTAGAAGCAAATTAGCAATATCCCCTATTTTCGATATGTAAATTTTTAAAGAAATACAGTTCCGTTGGCTCTAGATTTCTTCCAGTAATTAGGATAGACTTGACTGTCATCTTGGACCCAAATGTTCAATCTACATTAAATTAAAACTTATTTAAACAATATTTGATGAGTCTTAACTCATTAAAAAACTAGCTCCATAATTGAATGTTGCCTCAAACATATTCTTATTCCAATAACCGATAAGGGCTAATCTACTTGACAAGCAGTCACCTGACTTATAAGTTATTAACCCGCATAGGAAAAGGTAAGTCAATGGAGTGCGTTCTTTATTTTTTCCACCTCAAGTCTGGAGACATGGAGAATGCTGAGTTGCATTATTTAACTAAATGCTTTTATTCGTTTGTTTTCAAAACTCCACCACTGGCCTTGTGGTCCGGTGGTGAATTGTTACCGTTACTATAAAGAAGCACGGTTAGAGTTTAATGAGGTTTGATTTCAATTTCCTTATAAGGGTCTCAATTTATCATTGGACTACAAGTCCACTGGCAACATTTTGTAATAATATTAGTAAACATTTTGTTCATTTTTTTTTTTGGGTGAATCTTTGTACTGCGACAGAGCTTCGTTAAATAAAAAAAAAACCTATTGTTTCTAACCTCAATAGCAGGAAGAGACGTAATGTATCTTATCCTTTATAATAGACATGAAAAAAAAAAGATACAATACATGATTAAAAGCACTAAAAGAAAAGATGCCATACAATGAAAAAGAAAAGAAGCCCGAGCCAAACATCACACCATGATAAACAAATATCATAATATTATCAAAATATCAACTAGCGCAGATATATATCCGCTGCTTCCTTATGTGTTTTTCTTTTTTTCAAAAACGATACAGGAGGGTATATTGTTGGGATTATATGCTTCTTAAAGTATATTCATTTATTTATTTTCTAATTAATAAAATATTTGAGATATTTTTAATTGTATAAATATTTTGAATAAGGTCCGTTTAATTATATTATATGTATTTATGTGATTATCATATGAATTCACAGAAGACATAAATATAAATTATCTTATGATTAAATAAATTAAGTTCACAGTTGATAAATAGAGTTGGGTGCTCTATTTATGCTTAGACTTTAATAAATTCATTGAATGATTTGTCTTAATTATGTATGAATTTATTGATGTAGTACGACTACATTGAACAAGATCACATATGAGATTTAATTAACTTTGTAATAACTGTCAGACTTATTAAATCTCATAGGTATTGATTTTACTGTAATTTTAATCTTGAGTTCGTTATGATTTCATAATTGTAATTGTTATTCCATTTGAGTTACTAATGGGCACGACACATATTTGTAGTCAAGATTACCCGGTATCTTGGTGGGAGCAATTATGAGTATTGGAGTTATAGATTAACAATATAAAATTTGTACAACACATTTCTTGATGGGTTTTCGGTACTTGATCATAGAATTCTCTTGCCAGAGTGTGTTAACATATTTAGTATGTTGAAAATGATCATTAGAGAAAACCAGTAAGTATCAAGGAAAAAGATGTAATTAAATTGATTGGACAGTTGAGATATTGATTTAATTAACAATGTGGTACAAATGATTGTGCAGTAAAGAAATCAATGTGACATGGGTCGAATTATTATTTGAGTACACTATCCTAGATAGCATACAATTACGGACGTTAATTCCAATCTTTTAGTGGAGTAGATTTGGAATTAAATAATTAGGCTAGTTTAATTACAAGCCTAATTATTGTAGCCACTATTGTATGTACCCAAATGATCCCTGGGTTAGCTCATTTAATTGACTGCACCACTACTGGATTAATAAGCAAAATAACTATCTATTTAGGTCAAAAGTCTAAATATATCATTTAGTGGGAGGCTCCATTTAATATGCTTGTGTGTAAGGGGCCTTATGTTATTTTATAAGGTGGACCCCCTATAGTAAAAGCAAGTAACCGTGACTTTTGATTTGATTATTTGGAGTCTAAGGTTTCACTAAATGGAGATAAAAGACTTATTTTCTCTAAAGGAAATAGACAGAGCCGCAATATACAGACCAAAGAAAAAGAATTTTTCTCTCTAAAATTGAGAGGAAAATTTTTCTCTTGCTAGTTGTTTTAGTGGCGATAAAGGAGCCCACACGTCAAGTGCAGATCAAACCTGAGTTATAACCTGGAAGATCATTGGTGACAGATCGTGATCTAACAAGCGTGATGGTGACGAATCATGATCTAACAGGCGTGGTGGTGACGAATCATGATCTAACAGGCGTGGTGATGACGGATTGTGATCTAACAAAAGTGGTGGTGACAGATCGTGATCTGGGAGCCTGAATTATTTTCAATTGTTCATATCTTCTCGGATTGTCAATGTATGATTTTCTAGATTACGAATTCCTATATATTATATGAGATCGAACCGAAAAGTTTTTATAAAAATTTAAAAAACTGATTTTTCTCCAACATATATATGTTAAGATTGTTTGGATTAAATTTGTTAAGGGAAGCGTAATTAATTAATAGTTTTCTAAAATTAAGTGCATTGTCAGCCACATATTTTAGCCGGTTGATATATATTAAGACAAAAAAAAAAGATAGTTGTGTCGTACATAAACATTATGAAATACAAACATCTGTTCATTTTAAAATAAAAGATTTAAACTTGATCATGTTGTCGATCTAGCTTAAAATTGCATTAGCTATATAACTGTGGCAAGAGTACGCACTTATAACCTCAAAGTTTGTACTTTGAAGCTAGGACTTCAATGATAATATATCCTATAAGAGTTAAGTTATTGGAGGTTAGTTATTGAAAATTTTTATCAAAATTTCAACATCATATGTACAATACATAAATCACATACTTTGTAAATAACAATTAATAAAAATGTGTACTTAAATAATTTATGAGTAAATAAATTTTATTAAATTTACAAATTATTCTTTTATTGCATGCTTTTATTTACAAAGTATGTGATTCATGTGTTGGACATATGATGTTATATTGAACAGGATTATAGTGAATTATGATTACACAAGTTTTTATAAGTTTGACAAATGTCGTCGATCATAATTGACACAATCTTTAATAAGTTTAATCGACTTTAATCCTAAGTACGTAATGAGTTTACATTCATGACTTATATCTTTCGACTTATCACAGAATGAGATCGATATAATTTTATGGATCATAGGCACATATAGTTACAACATGAATGCTTACTTAAGTTGTCTGCTGTACTTGATCATTTAAATGTATGGCTACCATTTATTCAATATATTATTTATGAAATGATAATTTTTGTTCATTTATTTAATATAGATATATTAAAATTGATCATTAGAACAAATAATGACTTAGTAGTTTTGGTATGTCATGATATGATTGTCCTTAACTATCAAGTTGGAACTGAAATGCTCGTAGAACTACAGTCCTTCTGCTAGCTTAATTCTTAGTTGAACTCTGACTCTAATAATTTTCAATATAAATAAGAGGAAATTAGAATAGATAGAATCTTTAAATGCATAGTTTTTTTCTCTATAAAAGAAAAGAGGATAATTTAGGTTTAAATCTCCTACACTGGAGTTAGGTTTTAATACATGTCTGCACATGTGAGGAAGATAATTGAGGATAGTATGAAAGACTATAACCATATTTTGTAGATCCCAACTATGGAGGTGGAAAAGATTGCAATAGTCTTCCTCAAATTTTCAGTCAGAAATCTAAGAAACTTCTCTAACACTGTGCATTTATATACATTACTAAATAGAATAATTATTTTTCTAGCTTGATTTTCCAACATAAATAACCTCTCCCTACTCATACATTAGTGGTTGCTCACTTGTAACTGGTAGTGTCAATTCCTCAAAAGGCTTGGAATAGATTTCCAATAATATGAACAAATTTGGCCCTCATCGGCTCATATTCGATTATCGATTTTTATTTAAAAGAGTCTCAGGCTGAAAAAATAATTCAAAAAGAATGAAAGATTAATATAAAATTTTATTAGTTTTTATTTTTTAGATTTTTTTTTGGTGTTCGGCCACTTTGGGTCTCTCAAAAGTGCATTTTTTTGCTACAGTGAAGTAACAGTTACAGTTTTATGCCCATATGATCCTACTCTAAATGTAGGTCAATTATTACCCTAAATTGATTAAGTTAATTAATTTAAATGTAAGCAATAAAAATTACAGAAAATAAAGTACACAGAATTTTACATGATTCGAATAACAATGTTACATCTATGATATCACGTTTAAATATTAAACAATTCAATAAGTATAGAATGATTACAACTTATTGGATTTTTACACAAATTTAGACTTCGTCTTACTCTTGCCCCCACCTCAGTTAAATTAACGTAGTCGAGTTTACTCAGTCAGCACCACACATCTTTTTGTCTGCAATTTTGATGTGAAATTCCTTCACTACTGCAAACAATCCCTTCTCCTGAAAAGACCAATAAAAAAAACAATGTCTAACAATATATTGAGATGAATATAAAACTTGAAGTCTAAGACTCTAGTCCTATTTGGGATTGAGGAGTGAAAAAAAGTTGTAACTATGAAATAAAAGTTAATAATATGTAGTAAATATAAATTTTAAATGATTTTTAACAAAATTATTAAAGATATAATAGATTTTTTATCATACAAGTGAAAAATTATACCAACATAACTTCCAAGCTACAACAGATAGTGTTTACCAAACACTTTAGTATTGTACCTTTTAAACTACACCTATCTAATCTCAATCCCAAACGCATCCTATAAATGGTTGCGGAAGGTACTGTTTATCTGACGCTATTCATAATATGTTCATAGACACTACTCACCGTTGTTCATCCACACCAAAGTTCTATCTAGTTCTCTACATATGGTAAACTCTGTTTAATTTATAGAATACATCCCTATTTATATGAAAGGATTAACCAGTCATTGTCGAATCTATATATTCCTTTTTAATTTCTTATTTGCTTCCACAATATGACTCCTTGCCCTAAATAATCTTCCAAAATAAAAGACCTAACTCCTAATTTTAAGAAAATAAATAAATTAAGAAGTCTTCTTATTAGTGTATACTTACAATTTAGACATTTAATTCAAAAAGGACACAAATTATAGATTGTTAAAAAATACCAATTCAAATAAGACTCTAAGGCCTTATTTATTAAATGTTTAAAGTTTGAAATTTTATTAATTTCAGACCTTTTCTAAAATTTCCTTATTTTTTATTGTAACTTAATTATTGTTTTCAAACGTTTGCATCTCAATAGAAAAAATAAAATTTTATAACTTTTATCTTAATGGAAAAGTATTTGAATGACAAGTAAATATTATATTCTAAAACGATCTCAATAAAATTTATTTCCTAAACTATAAATTCCAATGTCTTTTTTTTGTTTTGATTTACAAAGATATAAATGTCAAATAAATATGTTTAAGATTTTTTTATTTGTAAAATTAAATAAGTTACCACTTATATTCAGACATTGAAAATAGAAAAATAAACATGTCCATTGAGATATTCGCACTCAGACTCATAAAGATTTTTGACAAAAAGCAAAGGCTATCTAAATGTTAACACTACCATTGGCCTTTTATTAATTACATATTTTATATTATAACCGACTAAGATTTATTTATTTATAATTTCTCTATTATAATCTCCAACAAACCAAAACTTTGATTCTTGCACTATTAGCAGACATCTCACTTGCAAGTGTGAATATGAGAACACACATGAAATAAAAAGATACACCATTAATCGGTTGGTGGATTGTTTTATTTGTAGACAGGTTGGATTCTCATACATATCAATTCTCGAACATGAAGAATGCAATTTGTGTTATTTACTTTATTCAATGCCTTTTTCTTGTTGATTTGTTCCCAAACTCTACCACCCACCAATCTTTTGTCGATTTTATATATAAATATAAGATAAAAGTGTCGATTGCGCGTAAAAAGTGAAATGATTTCAAATTAACAACAGCTTATATTTGACTTTCATGCTATCTTGGAGATGATTCTTCTCCAAGCCACATATTAAAATTTAAATTATCTTTTACCTAAAATTCAGAAAATTTAACAAGACCACCTTGACATTTAAATAGATTTCTAATGGCAGGCAAGGATATCTTTATTAGTTGACAAAAAAAAAAAAAAAACTGTTGACCTTGATTCGTATTTAAAAGTATAAAAAATTCTCAATTGTGAACAATAAAAATTCTGAATGCACAGAAATAAAAGTTATATAATTGTCGAAAATTTGTGTTGGTACTTTTAAAATATCATAATTCTACATTGGAAACTGAAAGAGAGGGAGGGGGGGGGGGGGGGGGGTGGGGGGGGGGGGGTGTTGTGGAAGCGCGGTGGGACTTAACTTTAGAGATGTAACAAATCCATAAGTAAGAAGCCTACGCTCACAAGATTGCAGTCCAAATAAGGAACCTAATCTGAAAACCTCTTAACTAGGCCAACAACCCACTTGCATGTGTGCAAATCCCACCCAAATGTCTCTCGACTTTTCTCATCACTTTTCTGTTTTCTTTTATTATTATTTTGAATTGTTTTGCTTAGAATACAATCTCGCAATAATATCATTGCAATTCAAAAATCAATTTGCTTTGTTTTTCAGTTCTCCATGCACTAGAGAATCGTCCCTAAAAGAACAAAATTAGTCTTTAGGTCAGTGCTTTCGCGCACGTCGAAATACTGGCTGGTCGTTGTTTTACTGTTGACGTTGTTTGCGTACTCTTTCCTGCTGGTTCGCAGCTTGTTCATGCCGTTGGTGCGCTACTGTTTGCGTATTGTTGCGCTTGCTGTTTTCCGAGATTGCTAATTGCTGTTTTGCTCAATTTTCCATCAATAATTAATTCCTTAAAATGAAAATGTTAAATCGAATGGGACATGCATGCATGCGATACATTTTAAAGAGTGATTTTATGGGGACCTGGGGACTTAACTCATAATTATGATGTATAATTAAATTTGTGTAGTGCGTCAAGCTAATCAAATTAGTGCAAACTCTTCTTACTCTTTCGACAAAGAAGCATTTGCTGAACGGAGCAGGCAAATAAAGCTCTTTTACGATCCGAGTTTTTTTCACTCAAAAGCTGCCTTTAATTTTCTTTTTATTATTGAGAACAGCTTTTTGCCCAATGGAATATATATTCAAATATTAAACTAAGGGATATAGGATTTGTACATTTTATTATACCAATTATATTTCTATATATGCTTTTATCAAATTTTCATCATCATGTCAATCCACAAGAGTGAAGATTTGATCCCGAAGGATATGATCCCGTGTTTGCTATAATAAATTAATCTGTAAATTAATTTTGGTTTATTTAATCAGTTTTTTTAGTCATGTTCCTCCATTATTAATTTCATCTGTCCGCATGGTGAATTTTCTATAAGTAATCATGGTGGACTTTTGTTATTTCTTACTTCGTAACTTTTTAATTCACTTAGGCTATGTTTGGGAGGTAAGACTAATTGTGGGATTAGACTAACTTTAAAATTAAATATTTATCCTAATATTTGGCAAATTTTTTAGGACTGAATTAAGGGGACTAAATTCAATCACAATTCATAAGATTAGCAATCACAATTTATAAGTGGGCTTAGATGGGATTAGAATAAAAGAAAAAAAATTTCTATTTATAATATTTCTTTCATATATAACCCCATTTTATTTCTTATTTAATAAAATTAAATATTTAATAATTTGTTAAATAATTGATTGTATTGAATTTAATAATCACTAATGAAATATCAAAAATAATCATGGCAGTTGATAATACCAATAATTAATTGATTTTATATATATTATTTGCTAACTTTTTTATAAAATAAAATATATCTAAATATCTAATAAAAATTAATTAAATAATAACATAGTTTTATTAATCTGTATTTGTTTGTTAATATCTAGTCCGATCTTAATATAAATGTTCATAAAAATGTAAATAAATTTTATCTAATATTATGTTTATTTTAGTAATTTGAATTCTTATAGTAATTTAACAGTTTGATTTAACAAACATGTATGATTGCTTTTAAAACTCAAAATACTTTTGAAAACAAATTTACTAAACATTTAATTGATTTTTCTTACAATTAATTATTTCTACAGTCAAATAATGATAATTATTTTAAAAGGTACAACATTAATAAAGTAGTACAAAGTATGAGTTTTGATGATTAATTTCTACATTATTGAAATTAGTTGTATTTTATATAATATTAAAAAAAGTGTTGAAAGTAAGATAAGAGTTGCAAAACACCCATTAAGATTCCCAGAACATGCACGAAATGCAAACCGACTTTTGCATCATTGTAATGAAATCTTCTTGAGTTGAGAATCACAAAAATGTCAATATTATCTTTCGACTGTCTCTCAAATCCTCTCACCCAGATTATTTTTATAATTATTTAACACATATATTGAAAATTCAATAAGCTATATATGATAAACCCATCATCATGATTAAGCATGTAGGAATTGTCAGAGCGATGAAGAAACAAAGAGGTCCAAATGAAATTTGCTTCATTATCTCAACAAATTCATACCCATTAAGGAAGCAGTTTTGGCCACCAAATATCTCCTCCATCTCACAACAGAAATCGCTTTCCAACTTTTTTGAGAAAAAAAAAAAAAAGAAAATTACGTCTTATCAGTATCATTGTTTTTCAAATAGAATAAGTATTTAATTTTCTTTTTTCAACTGGTATGTGCAATGGGTCATTTACTCATTTACTCATTTACAAGGATTCCTCACAATAAGTGCTTAACATTAATTTCAATTAGTTTTTATTTTGTTTATTATTTTTTTGAATTTATTGAATCCTTCTTAGTTTTTATGTTTTTTAAAATTTTTTAAGCAAAGAAATGAAAAGGAGGAGAAAAAATTAAAAGTTGATATGAAAATACTAAAAGCGAAATTTTATGAATTCTGATTACTTTTTAGATGAATTTTTGGCTCTTTTCACAGGTTGCGCCACTCTTACAACAGAGATGAGAAGGAAACCCACTTGTTTGTTGTGTACCCACATGACTATTGAATAATATCCAAAAAATGAAAATGACGCACAGCAATTGCTGCGGCATAACCTGCCAATTCGGAAATGGGCCGATTACATGCTAGCCAACTACTATTCGGTTAAAACTTACAATAAATTAGTGAAATTTCAGAACTACTAAATGCATTCTATATGCGATAAAGTGGTTTGTGCAAGTAGTTTTTTTTTTGGATTTTTCTATAATGCTGTAATTTTTTTACGGTATTACTAATGTAAAAAATAAATACCGTTGAATTTAATGAAAGGTGCACATTATTTTTAAAATAATATAACCGGTTAATAAATTGGTTAAAATAGTTATTTTAAATAAAAAATAAAAAGAGATACGATAGAACACAATATTTGAAATTCTTTTATTTGAAATTGGATTCTTCACAAGTATTGTTTATTCTATAACACACTTCTGTGCTAATCTGAATTGTTTTTGTTATTCAAATCAATTTGATAGTGAATCCTTATAAATTAGACGCCTATTATCAAATTGGATTACTTTTGAGAAAGTAACAGAGAAGGTGGGGGTGTGCAAGACATTATCAATGATTACTTTCCAAGTACTTCAACTTATATCTAAGACTGAACCCTAACTATACTAGTTGGTTTTTATCAGCCAAGCACAACCCACAGGAAACCTTGGTAGTTGAATTTGAGCGAAAGATGGATGTTGATTATACATGGTGTTCAAACATCAAAGCAGTATTTCTCTCCCGAATGGTTAGCCAACAGAGTTCCTGTCCCGCTCGATCAATATCCACTTTCTGAGGGAAAGACTCCAAGCCGCGATTAACTCTTCTAACTTTTTAATTCACAAAACATTTTAACAATGGCTTAATTGAAATAAATTACGGGGCTTGAATATTAAATAGTCTCTGTGCGTAAAGTTTGTAAGTAAGAATTAACTATTGTCGAAGGGCGAAACTTGAATTATTTTACCACTTAACTAATATGATAGGGGTAGAGGGGCGCTAAAGAGCAAGATGAAAAAAAGTCCCTTGGTATATATATATATACTTGATGTTTCAAGACTGACCAAATATTAAAATAAAAATAGAAATGAAAAGAATAGATAACGCAAAGCTGAAATAAAGCATAAAAACAAATGGAAAAGGTGAAGCAAACTTTTGAAATTACTTGCAACTTGTAAGTTACCTGCTATCTGTTCATTAATTAATTATTTTTCTATTATATTAAATAAATGATTAAGATTAAAACATTTAAATCTAAGGATCCATAATAACTGTACCGTTAATGTTTACTGATACTTTCGCATCCATGCAAGTATTGATCCATAATAATAAGTATCGAAATATTCGCCCATAATGTAGTTTTGTCCTCCTTAAAATAGTTTAAAGTCAAAACCTTGTATTTGGTCTTAATTTTAGGGCACATTACCGAGAAAAAGACTATAGGCTATATGATTTTTTTTTTTTTTGAAAAAAATTAGGCAATAGACGTTTAAAAGAAAAAATTAAACGGAGTCGAGGATGCGCAGAATCGTTGTTTTTTTTTTCCCTTTTCTCTTCTCTGTTAAGAAGATTATTGAGCATGTCTCATCCTTAGTGTTTCTTTCTATAACATCTCTACTACCAATGACTCAATTACTAGTGTCCAATGGCTTTCATCAATTATTGAGCCTTAATCGAACTAACAATGACACATTCACAATGCACACACAAGTATTTCTCTTTGACGGCTTCGATCGTTATTGTTGTTCATATAATGTAACATAAAAGAAAAAGAAAAACAGTTGGAAGTAAGTATTATTACCAAAGCCTGTGATCGCAAAACAACAACTTCATAGACTGCTCGATCCTGCCCCATATCATTAATCGGGGCAAGATTTTATTCGATATTCGTACCAATTTCAAATTGATTTTAGAGAATTAGTATCGAATCTCATAACATCCAGGAGGATTCTGACACAAGATCGTCACTTAGTTTTTCTGTCTGCCATACTTGTGATGAAGCGGGGTAGCGGAAGTGGATTGATATGATAGATAAACATTAGACACTATACTTGAAGCGGGATTAGATTTCATTCTAATCTAATCAACTCAATTAAATTTTAACAATACTTTAAGCGAGATTATATGATACTTTAATCTAAATGACTCTATCCGAGAGAGTTTGATAGATAAACCCGAAGAACTATAATAGAGGGGTTTTATTAATCAAAAGATTATGAAAACAATAACAAGACTTCCCTATTTATAAGAGGGTAAGTCTATTTCCTCAAGTTAACTTAAAAGGAAAACTAAATCACTAGTATAATGAAAATAAAAGACTAAAACACATACCATAATTAACTCTAATTAAAAATAAAAAATATCAAAAGACCTAAAAAAAATTCTAAAATCTTAAAATAATATCCAACCTCAAGCTTCACTTCTCTAAAAAAAGCTCGTCCTCCAGCTTATCCGGAGGATGAAACTTGAAGTGAAACATCAATGCATCTTTGAGCTTGAGCTTATGGCCTTTTTCATCAATCATTCTCGAAACTGTAAATTCTCCATGCTTTATCTTTTTCTTGCACTTATGAGTAACTCTTCGAGAAGCTGAAGTCTTGTATGAACGAATCACTTCCAAGCTTTTGCCAAATCTTGCTCAATATTCTTGCCAATTAACTTTATCTTTGCAACCAAATCTTCTTCAAGAGTAACCTTCTTATCTTAAACGTGGATAGGCATAATCAAGTCAATCATTATTGGGGTCTCTTCAACTTGATTTTGCTCACAAACTTGATTGTTGTTACGACACTCTTTGAGCGAGTGCAGGCTCCAATCTGTGGGGAAAAGAATTTGCAGAAAGAGAAAAGGGACAGGGGAATTGCAGAGAAGAGAAAGAAGACGAAGCTGAAAAAAGACAAAATGATATATTGCTTTTTTTGATATCCCCCACGGGTCCCTTTGACAGTACAATATATTCTCTCTCTCAAAAACAGCCACGCACCCTTAACTAACTAAAATAGAATAAAATTGATAACAACAAAATAATAATTGAAAACAGAACAATATTCGTTATTATAATCTCTCAAGCATTCTCGAACATTCCTCAAATGACAAAGTCTTTGAGCCATCCTGGTTTCTTTCTCGCGCGAGCTAAACCTGTCTTGAGCTGCTCTCTAGCTTGTGTCTCATTCACGGGTTGGACTTCTTCCATTTCTGCAGGCTGGGTCTCTTCCCTTGCTGTCTCATTGTGCTCGATCTGATTCACAACAATTGGCCAGGTTGTATCATTCCCCATTCCTTGAAAGCTTACCTTGTCCTCAAGGTGTAGTGCAGGGTAGAGTTTACGAAATTCCTCAAAGTCCTCCCAAGTTGAATTTTCTGGTGAGCTATCAGACCATTGCACCAAAATTTGTGGAATTTCTTTGCCTTGTCGAAGTATCTTTCGCTCAGCACATACTGCAATTGGTGATGACAGGGGCTTGTTATCCACACTTCCTGGAGGCAGTGAATAAACATCAATGGGGGAGTTTCCCACATAAGGTTTTAGTAAGGAAATATGGAACACCAGGTGAATTCTACAATTTGTGGGTAACTCTAACTTGTAAGCAACGGGTCCAATACGCTCTACCACTGTGAACGGTCCATAATAGCGCCTTGCCAGCTTATGAGATGAGCGCTTAGCAACTGATGTCTGGCGATATGGCTGAAGGTGCACCAACACTTTATCACCTACCTGCAATTGAGTTTCTCGGCGATGTAAATTAGCCTTTTGAGCCATTCGATGCTGAGCTTGTCGTAAGTTCTCTTTCAATGAGCAAAGCATGGCATCCCTCTCAATTAACATGTCTTCTAAAGCTTGGATTGAAGTAGAGCCCCTTGAGTAACTTGGAATTGTGGGAGGAAAACGACCATAAAGGGCTTGAAAGGGAGTCATTCGCAAGCTGCTGTGATAACTAGTATTGTAGCAAAATTCAGCCCAGCCTAAAAATGAAGACCATGTCTGTGGCTTGTCTTGTGAGAAGGCTCGTAAATATTGCTCAAGCCCTCGATTAACTACTTCGGATTGACCATCCGTTTGGGGGTGGTAAGCCGTGCTGTGCCGTAACTGTGAACCACTTAAATCAAACAATTTCTGCCAAAAGTTGCTCATGAATATAGGATCACGATATGAAATTATAGAGCTAGGAAATCCATGTAATTTTGCAACCATGTCAGCAAATAAAGCTGCTGTTTTGATGGCAGTAAATTGAGAAGGCAAGGCTCCAAAGTGAGCTGACTTTGATAAACGATCCACAACAACCAGAATTGCTTCAAATCCTCTCGAAAGTGGCAGCCCTGTAATGAAATCCATGGTTAACTCATCCCAAACTAATGAAGGGACAAGCAAGGGTTGTAATAGACCCGCCGGCGCTTGAGTTGAGTATTTAATTTGCTGGCAAACAAGGCAAGTAGCTACATGTTGCTCAACATCTTCCCTCATCTTAGGCCAAAAGAAAGTCGATGAAAGACGTACCAATGTCTTTTTAATACCAGCATGGCCTGCCATAGGTGTCTCGTGAAACTCTTTGAGTAGCACGACTTTTAATGATGAGTTGGGGCTGAGGTAATATCGATGTCGAAATAGCAGGAACCCTTCTTGAACTGAGAAGGCAGAAGAAAGTGAACCGGCTGCATACCTCTGATGGAGTTGTTTCATATCAGAAAGAGAGCAATTTTCCTTGTGCAGATTTGTCAATAGTTCACTAGAAGGTTGGCTTACAAACGACAAACAGAGAGTTGTTGGTTTGGGTTCTTCAGTCACGTTGTCCCTATGAATTCGCGATAAAGCATCAGCAGCTTTATTGAAGGTACCAGCTTTATAATCGATTCTGAATTGATATCCCATCAACTTACGAATGTAAAATTGCTGCTCTGGGGTGTGAATAACTTGTTGAAATAGTTCCTTTATGCTTTTATGGTCAGTTCGTATAAGGAAAAATCTGCCAAGGAGGTATTGACGCCATTTTTGAACTGCAGCTACAATAGCATATAATTCCTTCAAATATGTTGAGGATGCACGCATTCGAGGACCCAACTTTTTGCTAAAATAAGATAGCGGATGCCCGGCTTGCATTAGCACAGCACCGATCCCGACATTAGAAGCATCGGTCTCAATGACAAACTCCAAGGCAAAATTTGGCAAGTGTAGTACAGGGGCTTCCACAAGAGCCTTCTTTAATGCTTGAAAAGCTTGAGTAGCTGCCAGGTTCCAATGAAAAGCCTCCTTACAAAGCAACTCAGTGAGAGGAGCTGCGATGGTTGCATAGCCTTGAATAAAACGTCGGTAGTACCCTGTCAGCCCCAAGAACCCTCTCAGTTGCTTCACCGATTTAGGCAAGGGCCAATCTACCATGGCTGTGATCTTTTGCGGATCAGCATGCACTTCTCGAGCCGACACAATATGGCCCAAATAATCAATTGATTCCTGACAAAATAAACATTTGGAGAATTTGACATAAAATTGAGATGTGTATAAACAACTCATGACCTGCTCCAAATGATGCACATGTTCAGCCAATGATGCACTATAGACCAAGATATCATCAAAAAAGACAATAACAAATTTACGTAAAAAGGAAGCGAATAGTTGGTTCATTGTTGCTTGAAAAGTGGACGGCGCGTTGGTCAAACCGAACGGCATAACAAGAAACTCGTAGTGTCCATCATGCGTACGAAACGCTGTTTTATAAGTATCCCTCTTGTGAACTCTTATCTGGTGATAACCGGCTCTTAGATCAAGTTTGCTGAAAATCCTAGCACCGCCAAGTTCGTCAAATAGTTCATCAATGGTGGGGATGGGAAATTTGTCCTTCACCGTCACCGCATTCACAGCGCGGTAATCCACACAGAATCTATATGAGCCATCCTTTTTCTTTACTAGCATTACCGGCGAAGAAAACGGGCTTTGGCTGGGTTTTATGATGCCTTGATTTAACATTTCTCTCACCAATTTCTCCATTTCGGTTTCTAAAAATAAGGATACCGATAGGGGCAAACGTTGACTGGTTTGGAATTGGGAATGAGGTGTATTTTGTGATCAAATAGCCGTTGAGGGGGAAGGCCAGTGGGTGGAGCAAATAATGCCTTAAATTTTTTTAGGAGAGTAGTAATTGGTTCAGGCAACGACCTCAGAAATTCGAAGTCATTATCCGGCAATGTGTTGGTAGATGTGTGAGTGGCTGATGGCTCAGTTGGTAAAGAATGAAGTTCAAATAAGCTGTCGATTTTGGAGTTAGATAGCAAGGCATGAAACTGGTTAAAAGAGATTAAATTCGGGTTTGGAATTGGGTCTCCCCGTAAAATGACAGATTTTCCCTCCCATTGAAACTCCATCGTCATCTCGGAGTAATCCGTAGAAATTCTTCCCAAGCTTTGTAACCATTGAATCCCAAGGACAGCATCAGGGCCTTCGATTGGCAAAAGGAAGAAATCCAAAAGAAATTCATGCCCCTGCATATTAATAGGCACTTTAGGACAGAGAAATCGACAAGTAAGAAAATCGCCATTGCCAATGTAGACTCAAAAAGGAGGTATAGCTTGAACGGAAAGGCCAAGGCGTTCAGCCAATGGCGGCTTAAGGAAATTGTGGGTACTGCCACTGTCAATTAACACCTAAAACTGATAGCTGGCAACGGTGCCCAGCACCCTTAAAGATCGTGGATTAGTTTGCCCAGCCAAGGCATTCAAACTAGATATGTCCGCTGTGACTACTTCATCTGGTTGTGCATGACTAAAAGCGTCCTCACTTGGCTCATCATCTTCATCATCTGTACCCATTAATAACAAAAACTTGCTACGACAGCGATGTGTGGCGCTATATTTTTTGTCACAGTTGTAACAGAGCCCTTTGTCTCTTTTCTCTCTTAATTCGGCTGGAGTTAATCGACGAATGGGCAAGGTGGGAGTAGGCAATAATGGGGGTTGAGGTGGTTGTTTAGTGGCTGACAAACTAGGAAGAGGAGTTGTTGTTGGGGTTTTATATGATGCAGGTTGTGGGGAGGCAGTAATGGTGGATTGGTGGGTGTGAGTAGATGAGGGTGTCCACTTTGTCCAAGAACGGCTAGAGGTCTTGATTTCTTCCGACCGTGCCTCATAAGCTTTGGCTAAAGCAAAAGCCTCCATGAGAGATGTGGGTCTTGCAAATAATAATTCTCGTCTGATATTGGGTTTTAAGCCCGTGATAAAGAAACTAACCAACAATGGCTCGGAGATGCCCGTGACCTTGTTCATCAAATCCTCAAAGGCAGATTGAAAATCAGCAACAGTCAACGTTTGGGAGAGCTTGGAGAGGTTACCTTGATGATCTTCATACATGGATGTACTAAATCTTTGCTTAAGATTGAGTAAAAAATTCTGCCAAGTGCTCAGCAAGTTGTTGGCCTTCATCCATTGATACCATGCTGCTGCTTTTCCCTCCATGTGAAAAGATACAATACGAAGGCGTAACTGGTCAGGGGTGCCGTGAAAATCAAAGAACTCATTGATTCGAAAATCCCAACCATTCGGATCAGTGCCATCAAATTTTGGGACATCCATTTTCATAGAACGCAACAGAGGAGAGATATCCGAAACACCTGACAGTACAGTTGAAGACGTTGGTTCCGATGCCATTGGGCGGGAAGAACCCACTGACGCTCCGACAGAACCATTGATTTGGGAACGTAGCTCCTCAAATCGAGAATCCACCGTGGACATATATTGTTGTAAGGTCTGATGAACAGCAAGCGTTTGATTTTCAATGAGCATCTTCATGGTGGAGAGAACTGCTGAATCAGTCGTTGGTTCTATGAGAGACATTTGTTTTTTTTTTTTTGTGTGAAGAGATGAAATGAAAGCACCAGTTGTTACGACACTCTTTGGGCGAGTGCAGGCTCCAATCTGTGGGGAAAAGAATTTGCAGAAAGAGAAAAGGGACAGGGGAATTGCAGAGAAGAGAAAGAAGACGAAGCTGAAAAAAGACAAAATGATATATTACTTTTTTTGATATCCCCCACGGGTCCCTTTGATAGTACAATATATTCTCTCTCTCAAAAACAGCCACGCACCCTTAACTAACTAAAATAGAATAAAATTGATAACAACAAAATAATAATTGAAAACAGAACAATATTCGTTATTATAATCTCTCAAGCATTCTCGAACATTCCTCAAATGACAAAGTCTTTGAGCCATCCTGGTTTCTTTCTCGCGCGAGCTAAACCTGTCTTGAGCTGCTCTCTAGCTTGTGTCTCATTCACGGGTTGGACTTCTTCCATTTCTGCAGGCTGGGTCTCTTCCCTTGCTGTCTCATTGTGCTCGATCTGATTCACAACAATTGGCCAGGTTGTATCAATTGTACTATTAGGCTCAATGCTCAAATCAAAGTAGTTTGTACCTCTTCTTTAAAAATCTCAAATAGATCAACAATCTCGTCATCTTTTACTTTTATTGGTGTAAAAAAGATGACTTAACATCATCACAATGAACAAAATGGTCTTCTATCAATTGTCTCATATCAAACCATTCTTTGATTTTATCTTATCCTTGTCGAATCTGTGATTCCTGTAGTTGTTCCTACCAATCTAAAGCATCTCCTGTACACTTATATGATGTACGAGAGAGAACAACTTTTGGTATGACACAAGAAAATAATCAATCATGCAAATCTAGTCAAAATATCGTTAGGAATACCATCAAAATCTCGAATATCTTCAAACTTAAGGAGAAAATATGAACCCTAATACTCTATATTCATCATTGTTTCCTCAAATTAAAGATATAAGTAGTAGAAAAATTGTGAATGACCTGACTTTGAAGGTTTGGTGCTGCTGACGACTGGTGGCCATGCTTCGGAAGTGGCAATGATTGAATCTAATAAGGTTAGCAGTGAAAAAGACAACAGTGATGGTAGCTAAGGTCAGCTTGTGGCAGTGGAGGTAGATAGAAGCTGTAAAACTCATGGGTTTTAAGGGTTGCTTGTGTAGCAAATTTGGAGTTGGCAAAAAACGGCAGACAGTTAGGTTTGGTTAGCAAAGGTTGGGGATTCTTGTACTAGTGATTATTACCAGTGATAAGGTCTGATGGTGGACAATTTGGTAATGGAAAGTTGCAGCTAATCAAGGGCAGATGCTAGTCAAGTTTTGGTTGCTGAAGGCTAGGCAATCTTGGGGTGGTAGCAGTTGGCTCCACTACGATAATTGAAAGTGTTTATACTAGCGGCAGCTGTGGATTGGTGTGGCAGCTAAGATCTTTAAAATTTTGAGATTTTTCTTTCTCTTTTTTTTTTCTTTAGTAATGGATTTGGTGGGAATGGATGTGGGTAGCTAGGAAAGTTGTACAATTCCTATAAAATTTCTCTGCTACTAATTGACAGAGTGTGGGAGCAAAAATGGATTAATGATAGATAAACACAAGATATTGTTCTAGTACCAAACCTAGCCAATTTGATTATGTTACATTACAACCGAAGCATGATTGGATCTTGTTCTAATCCAAAAGACTCAACGAGAATTTAATAATGCTTTAAGCGAGATTAGATGATTCTCTAATTCCAATGACTCTGCTAGAAAGATTTTGATAGATATTCCGAAAGAAATTTTAAAGGAGGGTTTTTTATTAATCAAAGTTTTGGAAACAATAACAAAACCTATCTATTTATAATAGGGCAAACCTACTTTCTCAATTTAACTTAAAAAGGAAACTAAACCACAATTATAATGCAAATAAAATTATAAAACACATGCTGTAATTGACTCTAATTAAAAATAAAATTGTCAAACGACTGTAAATTGGGATTAATAAATTCTAAAATAATAAATTTTTAGAATCTTAAAATAACGTCTTATATAAACTTGAGACTAGTAAATCTTTACACGATAGTGTTCACTTAAAAACAATCGTTGCGATATGGTGAAAATAATAAACTTGTGTTGTTTTTATTTTTACTGAACAAGCGTAATTGATATTGATAGATTTGAACAAAAATAAAATTATATAAATGACTCAAACCAAAACACATTCAAAAGTACCACAACGTCATTCAGTTACTGCAGTCTTGTTGTGAGAAATACTTAACAACTTAGGTAATTGTGCTTCAATCTCGAACCTTCTAAAGCTTAGAGAAACGTGATGGACGATGCCGTTTTGAAATCACAACGATGGTGTTGTTTTCTATTTATATAGTTTTTGAGGAAGAAAATGTCACAATAAAGAGTTGATGTAGTATTCATTTTGTTTTAGTTAGCTTTTATAAAAAACTATAACCTAATGCCATAAAAATGTAGCTTTTAATACAAAGAGGTAGAGCACTACATAGTTGGTTTAACCAAAAAAGAAAAGGAAGGTGATAGAAATAGTTACAAGTTTACATCTTCGGCCCATTTGATATTGCTTTTAGGAGGTTCAAAATTGATTTTAAAAGATTAAAAGTTAATTTTGATGTTTGGTAAATTTTTTCAAAAATCACTTTTGACAAAATTACACTATCTACCTTACAACAAATTTTGAAAACTAGAGAAGGAGAACATTTTCAAAATCTAATTTTGATAATTGGTTTTACTATTTAATACAATTCAATATATATCTATATATATATTAGAATATATCTCCATATATATTATAAACATCCAAAATCATCCTCATTAATTAGGAAGTAAAATCACTAAATTTTATGAATTATTGTTATTACCAATTCTATTGAGATAGAAAAAAAAATTAAATATATAAGATATATATTTTAGTTATTAATTATTAGATATACATAATAAAAATATTATATATATATATATATATATATATATATATATATATATGTATGTATCTATGTAGGTATGCATGTACATGTTTATAAATGTCTAAATAAATTTTATTCAACATGATGTCCAATTCAGTTATTTACATTCTTACAACAATTTAACAATAAGATTTACCAAACACATACAACTACTTTTAAAATTCACAGTACTTTTAAAAATAAATTTTACCAAACATTTAACTAATTCTCTTGATACGAATATGTGAAATCAATCAAAGTACAATTATTAGGGGGTCTTTTTTCTATAGAACTTTTTTTCTATAGAAGTACTAGAATGAAAGTCGATTGACCCCTTTATAGCTTGGTTTTAGGCACCCACCAGTTGGGTTTTTCTTTTTTTTTTCCTTACTCATTTCTTTAAAGCTTTCAATTATAGGCTTAGGATAAGTTATTATTCACTAGTCTTTGTTAATTACAATCATATAAGGGTTGGTGAAAAGGTCTTTATTGCTGGGTAAAACTACAGTGAAACATGGATACAACAGATTTAATGTGCAATTGTCTTAGAAAAACAAGAGGAAACAGTAACATTTTATAGGAAGAATAAAGATAAAAGGAAAAACAAAATCATTGTAAACTACTTAGTGGCAAGGTCTTACTCACATAAAGAATCCATAAAAAGGGGTTGAGAGCAGCAATGCAATAAGCTTAGAGAACGGTAAAAGAAGAAAAGATTGAAAGCATGGGTGATGATATATTCATCTTCAAGTTTGCCTCTAAAAAAGAAAAGAAAATGGTGTTTATGGGGGTCAATGGCACTTTGATAGAGCCCTACAGACCAATTGGTATTAGGGACGTAAAGAAAAAATCCTTCACGCATACATCATTTTGGGTACATATTCATAATATAACTATAATGCTAATAGATAGAAATCCCATTCAAAAGTTGGGAGAGAACGTAGGTAATGTGGAGAAAATTGAAACAGATGAGGCAAGTGAATGCATAGGCCAATTTGCTCAACTAATAACCTCTATTAATATAACATAGCCTTTGAAAAAGGTTGTGTCCTTGAAATAAGAAGGAGCGAAAATTCCAATGTCAGTCTTATTTAAACTACCATACTTCTATTTCTGCTGTGCATATATTGAAATGCAAGTTATGCAACCCAAGAGGGGGGGGTGAATTGAGATTTTATAACTTAAGCTAAACAAGTCACACAACAATTCAATCTATTGTCTTAATGAAATAAAATAATAATAAATTTAATAAAGCACAATAATAAAAGAATAAAGGAAGAGAGACAAAATACGATGATTTTTACGTGATTCGGCAATCCCTACCTACGTCCACGCCTCCAAGCCAACCATGCTTGCTGATTTCACTATCTAAGCCTCCCAAGGCTTCAAGTTCTTTACAATTGACTTTTAAGGTGTCAATAAACCTTTACAATCAAGAGATTATCTCATAATCTCTTCGCTCAAATGTTTCTCACACTTATATACTCACAAATTTGATGAGAAAAAAGGATTACAATAAAAACTCTCTTTTAGAGCGGATATACAAATAATAGCTCAATGAAAATTTAATCTATGATGATTTGCTAATTGAAAGCTCGAAATATGTTGTTTACACTTGTTTATACTTGCAAAAATCTTTAAAATGAAGTTGGATTTAAGTTCATATAGATTTAGCACAAAAATTAGCCGTTATAAGCAAATTCCAGCAAGCAGCTAGACCCTTAATTAGTCGGCTCCCTGCTTCAATATAGTCAAAGTAACCATTAAAATTTGAATTCGCTACAGTAATATTATTTACTAACATTACAATTTGCCCAAAACTTTCTATAATTGTAATATAACCCACAACGTCATAAAATTTCACAAACAGACCCAAATCTAAAATTTTAAAATAATGCTTATTATTTCCAAAATTTTTTAAAATTATGATATGACCCAAACAATAATAATATTTTTCAAAGAAGTCCTTTTTAAAATTGAATATAATACTTATAAATTTCAATGTTCTCAAAACCTTTTTAATTTAGTCCAAAATTTAAAAATATGAAATTTTCCTCAGACGGTTAGCTGCTAACTCTCTATCTATTTTTAATATTTATACTTTGGCCCTAAAACTTTTATAAATTAGAATATGGCCTAAAATATTTTAATTGTTTGCAAATAGGTCCAAATCTACATTTCAAAATAATACTTATTAAAATCAAAGATTGCAAAGATTTTTCATTTTAGTCTACATCTTGAAAAAATAACTAATTGCATAAAATACTTGGCTTATAATTGCTAAACCTTTGGTTTATGAAAAATGTGATTTATTAAACAAAATCTTGAGCATCTTAAATGCTAAACCATGCATATATTAAATCTTACCGGCTTTACAAGAATTGTCATAATAATGAGTCCGTTGAGCTCTAAACTTTATTCTTGATCGAGCTGTAGTCTGTTGAGTGTCTCGAACTTGATTTCACTTTATTTCACTTGATTCACTTGCATAAATATTATCCTTAAAGAACTAGTGAAAATATAAAATATAATATTTATTAAATTACTTAGGACATGTGTTTGTTATCATCAAAATTATATAATGTGTAGCCCTTTAAGCTAACAATCTCCCCCTTTTTGATGATGACAAACATCTCATGTATTTTGACATTTATATTCCCCCTTAATTACATGGCATACATGACTCAACATATAAATCAACTATGAATTCCCCCTAAATATTTCAAAATCATGCATCAATACTTATGGATTAAAATACATGTTACATGTCTCTGGGAATTCAAAATACACGACTTCTCCCCCTTCATCGTCAAAATTACTATAAATCTGTGCTTAGACAAAAAATAACACCTCAATTGTTAACCAAAAAATCAAGCATGCAATTAACCAAAGAGTTATAATATTCCAAGACTCCAAAAAACATTATCCAAATATAAACATTCAAACATCCAGCAACTAAAAAAACAATGCATATGAAAATGTATTTCATAATGGAATGGGGAATCAAAAGAAAATCTATCAGGAGAGCACACTAGAGAGGTAGCAGATATGATGAGGAGGACGGTGGTGAAAACGCAAAAATGGCCAAAAACACAAATTCAAATTTTCGAAATTTTAAGTGAAATGGATAAGTTTGATCCCATTAAATTGATTCTAGAGATGATTTAAGACAATGTATGGCATTGATTGAATAAAAAATGGGCTAAAAAGAGCTTAAAATGGAAGATAGACAAATGAGTAAGTTTAGGTTTTTTATTTTGGGATTTTTGAGAAGAAATGATGAAATGATGTTTTGAGAATGAATAATGAAGAATGAATGGATGAGCAATGATTTGAAAGCTTATTTTGTTAAGAAAATGAGTGAAAAATGAAGAAATTTTAGAGAGAAATGGAGGAGAGTTGTTCACGTTTTTAAGAGAGAGAAGAACAAGTGAAGAAAAACGAAGAAGAAGAAAAAGAAAAGCATGAACCCGTGACTAGGTAGCTAGCCGTTTGGTGGCAGGCGGCTAGCTGCTTGATTCTAGCGGCTAGCCGACTTCTAACTAGTTTTGTGCACTATTTTACTGTCCTGCTGAAATTTGAGCAATCCCGAGACCATTTTGTGATCCCGAAACATTTCAAAAGTCATTTTAATGCATGAATCATGATAATTAACATTTAAAAAGATCATAAAAATAAAATTTTTAACATATTCATCATGCATATATATCACAATTATGAGATACAATAAACACTTTAAGGTTGAAATTTTAAACATATCACTCATTTTTCATGCTTATGCACAACATAATCATCAACAATCATCAATCAATCAATTTTAATAGTCTCAATAACATGATTAGAGATGTTAATGTGAAAATTTCATCATCTCAAGTTCATGCCGAAATTTTCAAAATTGTTCTTTGCAAAGACTTTTTTGTAAAAATATCGGCAAGTTGTTTTCCTGTAGAGATAAATTCTAATGCAATATCTCCCTTTTGAACATGATCTCTCAAGAAATGATGTCTAATCTCTATATGCTTGGTTCTAGAGTGCTGAATGGGATTCTTTGATAGATTTATAGCATTAGTATTATCACACTTGATAGGAATTTGTTCAAGATTAATGTCATAGTCTCTAAGTGTTTGTTTTATCCAAAGTGTGCACAACAACTACCTGCGACAATATATTTTGCTTCAGTGATTGAGAGTGCAACTAAATTTTGTTTCTTACTAAACCATGAAGCAAGCGAATGACCTAGGAAATGACAAGTTCCACTAGTACTTTTCCTATCGACCTTGTAACTGGCAAAATCGGCATCTGAATAACAAGTTAAATCTATATGAGTTTCTCTAGGATACCAAAGACTAAGATCTATGGTTCCATTCAAATAATGAAAAATTCTTTTAACAGCAAGCAAATGAGATTCCTTAAGACATGATTAAAAACTTGCACACAAACATACACTAAACATGATATTGGGTCTACTTGCGGTTAAGTAAAGAGCCGATCATACCTTGATACATTTTAATATCAACCTCTTTACCATTTTCATCTTTGTCAAGCTTGATTGTTGTGCTCATTGGAGTGCTCTTGCTCTTTGAGCCATCAATGCCAAATCTCTTTAGTAAATCTTTGACATATTTAGCTTGGTTGATGAAGATTCCCTCATTGTTTTGTTTGATTTGAAGTCCAAGGAAACACTTCAATTCTCCCATCATGCTCATTTTAAATTTCTTACTCATACAAGATGAAAACTCCTTGCACAAAGACTCATTAGTAGAATCAAAGATAATATCATCAACATAAATTTGAACAATAAGTATATCTTGGTTCTTATACTTAACAAAGAGTATATCCGCTTTTCCCGTCGAAAAACTATTATCCAACAAGAAATTTTTGAGCCTATTATACCATGTTCTAAGTGCTTATTTTAATCCATACAATACTTTTGAAAACTTATAAACATGATTTGGAAATTTTTCATTTTCAATACCAGGGGGTTGTTTCACATACACTTCTTCTGCAATATAACGATTTAAGAAATCACTTTTGACATCTATTTGGTATAAAATGAAATCTTCATGACATGAAAATGCTAACAACATTATAATGGATCTCCTAAAATTAAGTCTTTATGGTGAGAATAAACATACCTCCACTCTTTGGGGAGTGTTTGAGAAGTACTTTTTTGTTGCTCTATATTTGTTTGTTCTTCTTGTCTATCATCTTGATTTTCTTGTGGTGCATCCTTTTATTTATCTTTTGATAATTCTTCTTTCGACTCTCCATCTGCATCATCATCAACAATAACTTTCTCTGTAGAAAAAGGGTTAGATTCATCAAACGTAGCATGCATTGATTATTGCACAACCAAAATTCTTTTATTATACACTCTATAAGCTTTGCTTGTGTTTGAATAACCAAGAAAAATACCAACATTAGATTTTGGATCAAATTTACCAAGATTATCTTTTGTGTTTAAAATAAAATATTTGCATCCAAAAACTTTGAAATAACCAGTGTTGGGTTTTCTATCTTTCCAAAGCTCATAGGGACTTAAAACGTAACATGCGGTGTTGACGGCTTTGGCCCAAAGAAACTTAGGCAAAGTATTTTCATTTAACATTGTCCTAGCCATTTCTTGAATAGACCTATTTTTTCTCTCTACAACTTTAGTTTGTTGTGGAGTCCTAGGTGATGGAAATTGATGCTCAATGCCAAAATCATTACAAAATCATTACAAAAATTTTCAAATGCATGATTTTCAAATTCTCCACCATGATCATTTCTAATACAAGAAATTGCATATCCCTTTTCATTTTGAACCTTTTTACAAAATAACTCTAAATACATCAAAGACATCATCCTTATTAGCTAAAAACAATACCCTTGTGTATATAGAATAATCATCTACAATCACAAATGAATAATATTTGCCACTTAAACTAGCATATCTAGAAGGTCCAAATAAATCCATGTGAAGAAGTTGAAGTGGTTTTGATGTAGAAATATGATTTTTGTTTTTAAAAGAAGTTTTGATTTGTTTTCCAAATTGGTAAACTTTACCAATCTTATCTTTTTGAAAGTCAATTTTTAGAAGAACTTTAACTAAATCATTTTTCGAAATTTTTGAAATCAAATCCATACTTGCATGACCTAGTCTTCTATACCATAACCAACCATCATCATGCAATGTGGAGAAACATTCATCATTGGTAGATGCAAAATCTATATCAATGGCATAAATATTAACATATCTATTTCCTATAAAAAAAATTAATCTTGCCATCATATGTATTCTCAATAACACATCTAGCTTTATCAAAAATAACTTATAACACTTATCACATAATTGACTAATGCTAAGCAAATTGTGTTTCAAGTTTTCAACCAAACACACATTTTCAATGAGTGGATGATACATTACCGATATTGCCAATGCCAATGATCTTTCCTGGAGCAGCACTAATTGACCAGGGTTGAATTGCATGTTTTGAATATGATTGTCGTGCCAGTGTTTTGTCCTCTCTTTATAGATTCTTGCATTTTCATATGAAAATAGCCGTAATTCATCAAGCTCACAAAGTTGAAGCTTCCTTTGCTCTGCTGCAGCATGAATATCCCAATTTAATTGCTTCAATGCCTAGTGTGCTTTATGCTCTAGCCTAGTGGCAAGTGACAAGCCTTTCCATAAACAATTTGGTAAGGAGACATGCTAAATGGAGTTTTGTATATTGTTCTGTAGGCCCATAGGGAGTCATGTAACTGGAAAGACCAATCATTCCTTGTTGGGTTCACCACTTTTTCTAAGATCTTTTTAATTTCTCTATTGGACACTTTAGCCTGACCATTGGATTGTGGGTGATATGTTGTTGCTACCTTGTGTCTAACTCCATATTTTACCATAGCTGCAGCAAAGACTTTGTTGCAAAAATGAGTACCCTCATCACTAATAATTACTCTAGGAGTACCAAACCTAGAAAAAATATTTTTCTGAAGAATAACCACCACTGTTTTATATCATTGGTAGGCAATGCTGCAGCTTCCACCCACTTGGAGACATAATCCACAGCAACAAGGATGTATAAGTTCCCAAAGGATGGTCGAAAAAGTCCCATGAAATCTATTCCCCAGACATCAAAAACTTCTACTTCCAGAATGTTGGTCAATGGCATTTCATGTCTTTTAGTTATGTTCCATGTCCTTTGACACCTGTCACAACATTTAACAAATTCATAAGCATCTTTAAAAATAGTAGGCCAGTAATAACCTGATTGCAGAACTTTAGCAGTTGTTCTGTGACCACCAAAATGTCCTCCGTATGCTGTAGCATGGCATGACTCCAATATGTGGGGAATTTCTCCTTCTGAAGTACATTTTCATATTACTTGATCTAAGCAAAACTTATATAAATGTGGGTCATCCACTGATAACTTTTAACATCATGAAGAAATTTATTTTTCTCCTGAAATTTCAGCTCAGGTGGTAGCAACCCACTAATTAAGTAGTTAGTAAAATATGCATACCATGAAGATCCTGACTGCTGCAACATCTGTGCTTGTTGTACTACCAACAGCTGTTCATCAGGAAAAGTTTCAGTGATGTCTCTCCTTGTCAATGTACTTGTGTTTGCTTCCAGCCGCGACAGGTGGTCTGCTACTTGATTCTCAGTCCCCTTTCTATCTTTAATTTTCAGATAAAATTCCTCAAGCAATAAGATCCATCTGATTAATCTTGGTTTGGCATCCTTCTTTGAAATTAAGTATTTGATGGCTGCATGGTCTGTATATACAGTTACTTTAGTACCCACCAAATAAACTCTGAATTTATCAAAAGCAAATACTACTGTTAGCAACTCTTTCTCTGTAGTGGTGTAATTGATTTGAGTTTGAGTAAGAGTTTTGCTTGCATAGTATATGAAGTGAAAAACCTTATCCTTCCTTTGCCCTAACACTGCTCCCACAGAATGATCACTAGCATCACACATCAGTTCAAATGGTAGAGTCCAGTCTGGAGATATAACCACTGGTGCAGTGATCAGAGCTTTCTTTAATTCTCCAAATGCTTGGAGACAATCTTTGTCAAAGTGAAAAGGCTTGTTATTTTCCAGCAATGTGGTTTAGCTACCTTGGAAAAATCCTTAATAAATCTTCTGTAAAATCCAGTATGACCCAAAAAACTCCTAATACCCTTTATTGAAGTGGAGGGTGGCAGTTTATCTATTACCTCTATCTTGGCTTTGTCTACCTCAATGCCTTTCTTGGACACCTTATGACCCAACACTATTCCTTCTTGCACCATGAAATGACACTTTTCCCAATTGAGTACTAAGTTAGTCATCTCACATCTTTTAAGAACTTTTTCTAAATTGTGTAAAAAACCGTTGTATGTCTCCCCAAAAACTGAGAAGTTATCCATGAAAACTTTTAAAGTCTGCTCTACCATCTCTGAAAAGTTGTTGGAGCATTACACAAACTAAAGGGCATTCTTCTGAAGGCAAATGTTCTATAAGGACAGGTAAATGTAGTCTTCTCCTAATCCTATGAAGCTATAGCAATTTAGTTGTAGCCGAATACCCATCTAGGAAATAATAGTACTATTTTCCAGCAAGTCTATCCAACATCTGATCTATGAATGGAAGTGGGAAGCAATCTTTCCTTGTGGCTTTGTTGAGCTTCCTATAATCCATACATACTCTCCATCCAATCAATGTCCTTGTAGGAATAAGTTCATCCCTCTCATTAGCTATCATTGTTATCCCTCCCTTCTTTGGAACACATTGAAACGGACTCACCCACGAACTGTCTGATATTGGATATATGATTCCAGCATCCAACTATTTGATGATTTCATTTTTCACCACTTCTTTCATAATAGGGTTTAACCTACTCTGATGCTCCACCGAATTGTTGTGGCAATCTTCTAACAGGACTTTATGCATGCATACTGATGGGCTTATCCCCTTGATGTCTGCCATGGTCCATCTAATTGCCCTTCTGTATCTTCCAAGAAAATCTATTAGACTCTGTTCTTGACCTGCATTCAAGGTAGAGGAAATGATTATAGGGAGTGTGTTGTTTTAATCAAGATAAACATATTTCAAATGCGAAGGTAACAATTTTAATTCAAGACTAAGAGGTGATTCAATAGATGGTAAAGTTATTTTTACTTCCCTATCTGAAAGATTCAGATGCTCAATAAACCTATTATGCCTATCAGGTTGCTTTTCTTTCGTCCTATCTATCTGGTTTGCTGCAACATCTTCCTCTTCTAAATCTTCAAAGGTGATGACTTTGTTGATCTCATTACTACAGCATTTATCGATTCTGTCTGCTACAACAAAATCCACAACACTTAGGAAATTACAATCTTCTAATTCATCAGGGTTCTTCATAGCCTCTAGTACATTAAATGTGACTTGCTGATCATTCACTCTCATGGTGAGCTCTCCTTTCTGCACATCTATCAGAGTCTTCCCAGTTACTAAGAAAGGTATTCCAAGTATAATGGGTACCTTTTTATCAGCTTCAAAGTCTAGTACAATGAAGTCTACTGGGAAAATGAATTTGTCAACCTTCACCAGTACATCCTCAATTTTTCCTTCAGGGTATACATGAAATCTGTTAGCTAATTGGAGAGTGACTATTGTTGGTCTGGATTCCTCTACTCCCAGCTGCTTAAATACAGACAATGGCATCAGATTCATACTGGCTCCCAAGTCACAAAGTGCTCTGCCAGTGTACCTAGTTCCTATAGAGCAGTGTATTGTAAAACTTCTTGGATCCTTCACTTTTGTAGGAATCTTACTTTGGAGCATATGACTGATTTTCTGTGTTAAAGCAACAGTTTCAAATTCTCCCAGCCTTCTCTTTCGTGCCAAGATGTCTTTTAGAAATTTCACATAATTTGGCATTTGCTCCAAAGCTTCCACAAAAGGTATATTGATGTGTAATTGCTTTAGCACTTCCAGGAATTTACTGAACTGCTTGTCTTGTTTTTGCTTCTGGAATCTCTGTGGGAAAGGTGGTGGATGTCTGAACTGCTGGGTAACTTCAGAAGGTACCAAACTCTGCTTGTTTGGTTTGTTGTAGGTCGTGGCTATTGGTGTTGCAGCTTTGTTTTCAGCATGTACTGGTTGAGTTCCTTCTGAAGTTGTTGCAGCTTGGCCCATGTAACCAGTGTCTTAATCGTTGGGCTGTTGTAACATGCTTCCATCTTGAGGTGGTTTTTGTGATGAATTGAATTCCATCCCCTTTTTAGCCACATCAATTGGGATATCAATATTTTTTCCAGATCTCAAATTAATTACTTTGTAGTGTTTTTTGCCCTCTCTCATAGGGTCTTTTGTGTTGCTAGGTAAGCTTCCTTGAGTCCTGCTACTCATTGCTGTGGCAAGTTGTCCCATTTGGTTTTCCAGGTTCCTCAAGGATACAGCTTGACTCTGCACAATTACTTCATTCTTTGCAATGTATTCCTTAATCAGTGCTTCCAGTGAAGTGATTGGATCCTGACTGATATGTTTTTGCCCTTGACTCTGCTGATGAAAACCAGGTGGTTGAGTGTTCCTATTTTGTCCATTTAATGCTAGAGCATTTCGATTCTGATTGCTCCATGAAAAATTTGGGTGTTGTTTCCAGCCAGGGTTGTAAGTATTTGAATATGGGTTGTTCTGAAGCTGTCGATTGAAATTATCCACATAGTTTACTGAAGCTGGATTTCTAGGACAGTTATCAAAGTCATGTTCTTCACCACAGTATACACAAGAAAGTTCAGCAACTTGCTTCACTACTGCTGGAGCAGATGTCATGGCCTTTACCATGTTAGTCAATGAAGTTACTTGCGCTGATAAGGCTGTAATTGCATCTATGTTATGTACCCCTGCTATTTCTCTTACTGCCGGTTACCTGTTTGATGGCCACTGATAATTATTATTGGCAATTCTCTCTAGAATTTCATAAGCTTCAATGTATAATTTGGATAATAGAGCTCCATTTGCTGAAGCATCGACCATTAATCTTATACTCGGATTCAACCCATTGTAGAAAGTTTCCAATTGAATGCAACAAGGAATGCCATGATGAGGACACATTCTGAGCAGTTCTTTGAATCTTTCCCAAGCCTCATAGAAACTCTTATCTTCAAGTTGATGGAAAAAAGTAATCTCATTCCGCAATTTTATATTTTTTGTCGGTGGGAAATATTTCATTAGGAATTTATCAGCCAACTCATTCCATGTAGTGATGGAATCAGATGGTAACGAATTTAACCATGTTCTTGTTCGATCTCTTAAGGAATAAGGAAAGGGCCTCAGTCTTAAGGCATCTTATGTTGCTCCAGCAATCTTGAAAGCATCATTCACTTCTAAGAACAACTTAAGATGGAGATGAGGATCTTCATTTGGCAATCCATTGAATTGACCAACTATCTGCAACATTTGAAACATCACTGGCTTCAATTCAAAGTTTGCGGCTTCTACTTCGGGTCTGATTATCCCAGGGTGTACAACTTGAGCAGTTAACACAACATAATCTCTAAAAGCTCTATCTCTGTCATCAGCCATGTAAATAATTTTGTTATTGCCTGGATGTCTCTTATTAGCATGTTCATTCTGCTCTTCTTGAACGTTGCCTGGTTGTAAGGGCCCGTGAGGGTCCAAATTTCTCACATCCTGCAAATTATTCATACCCTGAATAAATTTTTGAATTCATTTGTTCTCTTCGCAGTCTCCTAACAATCATTTCAATCTCAGGATCGAATTGGAATACCACAGATCCGTCTTTGCACATAAAAAAAATCATTTTGAATTTGAATTTTGTTTTCGCTTTATTTGCTAGGGACTAGCAATAAGCTGGTTGGGGGGTGTGTTGAGTGTTAGAAAATGCATATTTATAAAGGAGAAAACCGTCATTTTACATTTCAAGTCTTACTAACAACCCTTACTTTTATGTATTTAACCTTCTTGTGATTTAATTACATGTGTTTTATTTTAATTAAGTATTTTATGTATTTTAGGGCATTATAGTCATTTCACAATAAAGAAGAAATCAGACGGCAAAACGGACATCACTTTTGAACTCAGGACGGTCAAAAACCTTAGGAGGAGCATAAAAGGAAAAATGGCACTATTCACATGTACGGTACTATTCACGTGTACGGTACTGTCTACGTTACTGTTCACGACACTGTTCACATAGACGGATGATGACGTGGCAATGACCGATGATGTGGCATTGACTGATGAGGTGTCACGATCCTGTTGGACTAAAATTCTTATGTACTGTTGATGGTGACGTGGCAGCATATCAGTGGACGAAAAATCTCGTGTACGGTGCATGCATCACACAGGATTATTTTCAACCAAACTGCGTTACTGTTCATCCGGGTCAAACCGCGTTACTGTTCAAAGTCAGGTCAAACCCTGTTACTGTTCATCCGCGTGGTCAAACCGTGGACTGTTGACTGATGACGTGGCGCAATCCTGAGCGTCCAAATTGTTTTTAATCCGATGGCCATGATTTACTCCATGTATCTATAAAAAGGGGGCCTCTCCCCCCTAATTTGATATCTCTGAATCCATTTTTGGGATCCATTTTCTGTAATTCCTTCTCCATCTTGTATTTTCTTTATATTTTAATAAATTCCCATTTTGCCCCTAGTTCAATTATGAGTGGCTAATTTTCTTTCAAGCTTGGGTTGAAGGTGAAGTCTCAACATGTGTCATGGGCTTAATTTGGTAAATTTATTTTCTCTTCCCCTCTAATTTTTGTGGATGTTTTCACTTCTCGTCGACAAATAATAATAGTCTTGTCTAGATACCGCCTTGGTTACACCGGCTCTCTAGTATAAAGTTATTATTATTTGGCACGATAAGCCCTTAGCACCATATTGATTAGAGCGTGGTTCATGAGGTGTGGATTCCCCCCTCATGATTTAATTGGCATTAATACGGATTATTTAGCCCATGATGCATGTTGATACGGATCCAGATACCCAAGTACGTCATTTTAATAGAATTCTCTTTAATTTATTCTCTCCATTGCAATTCCAATTTTAGAATTTATTCTCGCCATTTTAATTTAAGTATTAGCATATTCCAAATCATTTCCACCATAAATCCAACTACCCATTTACAAAATTAATTCTATATATAATTAAAATCCACCTCCTCGTGGGATCGACACTCGTCACCATTAGTCTATACTACAATAGATTCGTGCGCTTGCGAGTACATTAAAATTTGCACAACATTACTCATCCCAATGTGCAAGTATGTTGAGTGTTAGAAAATGCATATTTATAAAGGAGAAAACCGTCATTTTACATTTCAAGTCTTACTAACAACCCTTACTTTTATGTATTTAACCTTCTTGTGATTTAATTACATGTGTTTTATTTTAATTAAGTATTTTATGTACTTTAGGGGCATTATAGTCATTTCACAATAAAGGAGAAATCAGACGGCAAAACGGACATCACTTTTGAACTCAGGACGGTCAAAAACCTTAGGAGGAGCATAAAAGGAAAAATGGCACTATTCACATGTACGGTACTATTCACGTGTACGGTACTGTCTACGTTACTGTTCACGACGCTGTTCACATAGACGGATGATGACGTGGCATTGACCGATGATGTGGCATTGACTGATGAGGTGTAACGATCCTGTTGGACTAAAATTCTTATGTACTGTTGATGGTAACGTGGCAGCATATCAGTGGACGAAAAATCTCGTGTACGGTGCATGCATCACACAGGATTATTTTCAACCAAACCGCGTTACTGTTCATCCGGGTCAAACCGCGTTACTGTTCAAAGTCGAGTCAAACCCTGTTACTGTTCATCCGCGTGGTCAAACCGTGGACTGTTGACTGATGACGTGGCGCAATCCTGAGCGTCCAAATTGTTTTTAATCCGATGGCCATGATTTACTCCATGTATCTATAAAAAATGGGCCTCTCCCCCCTAATTTGATATCTCTGAATCCATTTTTGGACTCTGTTTTTTGTAATTCCCTCTCCATCTTGTATTTTCTTCGTATTTTAATAAATTCTCATTTTGCCCCTAGTTCAATTATGAGTGGCTAATTTTCTTTCAAGCTTGGGTTGAAGGTGAAGTCTCAACATGTGTCATGGGCTTTATTTGGTAAATTTATTTTCTCTTCCCCTCTAGTTTTTGTGGATGTTTTGACTTCTCGTCGACAAATAATACTAATCTTGTCTAGTACCGCCTTGGTTTCACCGGCTCTCTAGTATAAGGTTATTATTATTTGGCACGATAAGCCCTTAGCACCATATTGATTAGAGCGTGGTTCATGAGGTGTGGATTCCCCCCTCATGATTTAATTGGTATTAATACGGATTATTTAGCCCATGATGCATGTTGATACGGATCCAGATACCCAAGTACGTCATTTCAATATAATTCTCGTCAATTTATTCTCGTCATTTCAATACCAATTTTAGAATTTATTCTCGCTATTTCAATTCTAATTTTAGAATTTATTCTCGCCATTTTAATTTAAGTTTTAGCATATCCCAAATCATTTCCACCACAAATCCAATCACCCATTTACTAAATTAATTCTACACAATTAAAATCCACCTCCTCGTGAGATCGACACTCGTCACCATTAGTCTATACTACAATAGATTCGTGCACTTGCGAGTACATTAAAATTTGCACAACAAGTTTTTGGCGCCGTTGCCGGGGAGGTAAGTAATTTTAATTCATAGAATTAATTTTTTTTGAATAATTTCTTTTATTTGTTTTCTTGTATTTTTTTTATTAAATTAAAAAAAAAAGAAAAAAAAAGTGAATCTACATTTAAAGGTTAGTATTTCTTTTCTTTTTCTCTTCTTTAAAATTCTGTAATTTAATTTTCCATTTATTTTTCTTTGTAATTTTTTTTGTTTATCTTATTAATTTAATTTTTAGTTAATTTCTTTCACGTATCTATTTTTGTGTATTTTTATAGAAAGGTTGTAATAGCGCAATAAGGTTAGTATCGTAATTTCTCCCTCTTCTTTATTTTTATTTGTTTTGTTCCCATCTTTATTTTTTGTTTTGTTTGCATCTTTATTTTTATTTTATTTATTTTGCATGCATGGTCATAGGTCATTATTACCTAATCTTGAACCTATAGACCTTGAATTAGAAAAAACACTTCGCACACAAAAGCACATTAAAAATAAATTTGAAATGGATTTGCAACCACAAGAGAGGCCATTTAAGGACTACTTCAGTCCCTTAGCTAATTTGAGTACATCATGCATAAGATACCCAAATGTAGCTGCTAGGAGTTTCGAATTAAAACCTAGTGTGCTAAATTGTCTCCCCACATTTTATGGCCTAGAAAATGAGGATCCATATAATCATCTGAATGATTTTCATGCCATTTGTCAAACTTTTAAATATGAAAAATTTTCAGACGATGATGTTAAACTTAGACTATTCCCATTTTCTTTAAAGGATAGAGCTCGTTCATGGCTTAATACATTGCCTGCTAATAGCATTGCATCATGGGAACAAATGGTTACAAAATTTTTAAATAAATATTTCCCAGTGCATAAAACCAATGCTATTCGCAGGGAAATCTCGGAGTTTACCCAGAAAGATGACGAGCAATTTTTCGAAACATGGGAGCGATTCAATGGGCTACTCTTGAAGTGTCCACATCATGGGTACGAGAAATGGCACCAATGCCAATACTTTTTGGAGGGATTATTGCCAAATGTGCAAGAATGGCTAATGGCAACAAGTGGAGGAGAGCTAATGTCAAAAAGTGCATTCGAGATTTGGGAATTCTTCCAGCGACAAGCGGATAATTCCTAACAACGGAGTCGATCACTCAGGAATACTAGAAGAATTAAAGGAGTAAATGAGGTTCAAATTGGCGAGTCAACTTCGGGAATCAAAGAAGTCAAGGAGATGGTTGAAGGTCTTGCTCGACAAATAGCATCGTTATCGACTGCTAAATCAACAGAGCCACATGACCATGACTCATACTCAGATCAAGCCAATGCCATAGGTGTAATGAGAAAACCATCGAATTACAACCCATACTCCAACACATATAACCCTGGATGGAGAGACCACCCCAATTTTTCATGGTCTCAAGGATTCCAACAGAATGGACCAGCAGCTCCAGCTCCACCAATGCAACAAATTTCTCAAAATCCTCAAGCCTCTCAGCCCCCATTTAGACCATACAATCAGAACCAGAACTACTCTCAACCCAGACCATGGGAGGATTCATTCCAAAATCTCAAGAATCTTACTCACTCTACGATTGAGCAACAGAACCGCACCATTGATGGACTACGAAATGAGTTGAGAGCAGGCTTCAACTCACAAGCTCAATCGGTTTCAAGCCTCGAGAAGATGGTGGGACAACTTGCTTCTTCAGTTCAGACCTTGGCAATGACCGTTGAGAAAGGCAAATTTCCAAGTCAACCAGTGCCTAATCCTAAAGGAGTACATGAAGCAAGTACCAGTTCACCACAGCAGCATGGAGAGATCAAAGCAGTAATGACCTTGCGAAAAGGAAAGGAAGTCGACAACAAAGTGGAGATGCCGGTGACAAAAGAAAATCAAATTGTACCTGTGAATGTTGGGGACTCATCACCGGAGGAGAAAGAAGAAACTAACCCACGAGAATACGTTCCCAAAGCTCCATTTCCTCAAAGGTTAGCTAAAGGAAAGAAGGGAAAATCCACATGTGAGATTCTTGAAATCTTCAAACAGGTAAGTGTTAACATCCCTTTACTTGATGCTATTAAACAAGTTCCATCTTATGCCAAGTTTCTTAAAGACCTTTGTACTAAAAAGAGAAATATGCATGTTCAAAAGAAGGCATTTTTAACAAAAAACGTTAGTTCTATACTCCAACATAAAATTCCTTTAAAATGCAAAGACCCAGGCTCCCCCACTATCTCATGCAGTATAGGGAACCACACAATTGAGAATGCTTTGTTGGATTTAGGAGCTAGTGTAAATTTGTTGCCTTATTCAGTATTTGTGAAACTTGGACTGGGAGAATTACACCCAACTCCAGTGGTGTTACAGCTTGCAGATCGGTCCACAAAAATACCTCGTGGTATTGTGGAGGACGTGCTTATCCAGGTAGACAAGTTTTATTTTCCTGTTGATTTCATTGTAATTGACACTCAACCAATACAGGATTCAAGGAAGCACATCCCCATTATTCTAGGCCGACCTTTCTTGGCAACTGCGGATGCTCACATTCAATGCAGGACTGGAAATATGCAGTTGTCTTTCGGCAACATGACTATGGAGCTGAACATCTTCAACATTGCCAAACAACCTCACAGTGCAGATGATGGAATTGTTGATGTGGATTTAATTGAAGCATTAGTTGATGATACTTTTGTTTCAAACCTTAGTGATCCTTTACAAACATGTTTAACTCACTTTGGTTTGGATTTTGATATTGACAGATCGGTCGATGAGGTCAATGCCCTGCTTGACTCAGGACCATCTATGGACACTAATAAATGGAAGTCAAGAGTTGAACAACTAGCACCATCAGAGAAGAAACTCATCCCATCATCAGAATCACCACCGAAACTCGAGCTCAAACCATTACCCAACACTCTGGAATATGCATTTTTGGGAGAAGAAAGTACTCTGCCGGTAATCATCTCATCATCCCTCAATGACGAACAAAAAGGTAAGTTGTTAGATGTTTTGAAAGAGCACAAAGGGGCATTAGGATGGACCATAGCAGACATTAAAGGTATAAACCCAGTAGACTGCATGCATTACATTCACCTTGATGAAAATGCTAAAACTACTTGGGAGATGCAACGTCGGTTAAATCCTAACATGAAAGAAGTTGTTAGAACAGAAATCCTTAAGCTATTAGATGCTGGTATCATTTACCCCATTTCTGATAGTTCATGGGTCAGTCCTGTACAAGTTGTCCCCAAAAAGTCAGGAGTCACAGTAGTTACCAATGCTGATAATGAATTGATACCCACTAGAGTAACTACAGGATGGCGTGTATGCATTGATTATAGAAAATTGAATTCTGTCACACGTAAAGACCATTTTCCTTTACCATTTATTGATCAAATGCTTGATAGATTAGCAGGCCATGAATTTTATTGCTTTCTAGATGGCTACTCAGGATATAATCAGATTCCCATAGCACCAAAAGATCAAGAGAAAACTACTTTCACTTGCCCTTTTGGCACATTTGCATATAGGAGAATGCCATTTGGATTATGTAATGCACCTGCTACATTTCAACGATGCATGTTGAGCATTTTTTCTGATATGGTTGAACGATTCCTTGAAGTCTTTATGGATGACTTTTCTGTCTTTGGTGACTCGTTTGATCAATGTTTACATCATCTAACACTAGTTCTGCAGAGATGTGTTGAGAAGAACTTGGTCTTAAATTGGGAGAAATGCCATTTTATGGTAAAACAAGGTATTGTTCTCGGTCACATCATTTCGAGCAAAGGTATTGAGGTTGACAAAGCCAAGGTGGATCTCATTTCTAATCTTCCTCCACCCAAAACAGTCAGAGAAGTAAGATCTTTCCTTGGGCATGCTGGGTTCTATAGACGTTTCATTAAAGATTTTAGCAAAGCTTCTAGACCCTTATGCAATTTACTTGCTAAGGATGTACCTTTTGTCTTTGATGATTCATGTCTTGTTGCGTTTGAAAAATTAAAGCATTTGTTGACATCATCACCCATCATTCAGTCCCCGAACTGGAGTTTACCATTTGAACTCATGTGTGATGCATCTGATTATGCAGTAGGAGCAGTATTAGGACAAAGAGTTGATCGAATTCCCCACGTTATTTACTATGCTAGTATGACATTGAATGATGCACAGTTGAACTATTCAACTACTGAAAAAGAAATGCTAGCAGTAGTGTTTGCATTAGAGAAATTTCGATCTTATCTCATTGGTTGTAAAATAATCGTGTTCACAGATCATGCTGCTCTTAAATATCTTCTCACAAAGAAAGATGCAAAAGCTAGACTAATTCGTTGGGTGTTATTTTTGCAGGAATTTGACTTGAAATTCAAAGATAAAAAAGGGACAGAAAATGTTGTGGCGGACCACCTCTCTCGTCTCCATCTTGACACAATTACAGAGCCATTAATATTGAATAAGTCATTTCCAGATGAACAATTAATGAGTGTGGAAGTATTACCTTGGTATGCTGATATAGTTAATTATCTTGTTACAGGTAAACTTCCTGAGCATTGGACCAAGCAAGACAAGGCAAAATTCTTTGCAGAGATAAAGAATTTCTTTTGGGATGACCCGTATTTGTTCAAGTATTGTGCGGATCAAATTGTTAGACGATGTGTCCCAGAAAGTGAAATTCAGAATATCCTTTCATTCTGCCATGAACAAGCTTGTGGAGGCCATTTCAGTGCTAAGAAAACAGCGACTAAAGTTTTACAATGTGGTTTCTATTGGCCATCTATATTTCGAGACGCTTACACTTTCTGTTCTTCATGTGATAGGTGTCAACGAATGGGAAGCATTACACGAAGGAACATGATGCCACTAAATCCAATTTTAGTGGTTGAGATTTTTGACGTATGGGGTATCGACTTCATGGGACCATTTCCCCCGTCTTTTGGCCATCAATACATATTGGTTGCTGTTGACTACGTATCGAAATGGGTAGAAGCAATTCCATGTAGGACCAATGATCACAAGGTGGTAATAGCATTTTTAAAAGGCAACATTGTTTCGCGCTTTGGATTCCCTCGAGCAATAATCAGTGATGGTGGTGCCCACTTTTGTAACAAAGCATTCAAAGCTCTTTTGACAAAATATTCAATCACACACAAAGTGGCGACTCCGTATCATCCGCAAACCAATGGCCAAGTTGAGATATCCAATTGAGAAATAAAGCACATATTAGAAAAAACGGTGAGGCCTGACAGGAAAGATTGGTCATTAAGACTTGATGATGCATTATGGGCATATAGAACAGCTTTCAAGACCCCGATTGGGATGTCACCCTACAGGCTAGTGTATGGAAAAGCTTTCCACCTACCTGTGGAACTTGAGCATCGTGCGTATTGGGCCATCAAGAAATTCAACTTTGACATGCAGCAAGCTAGCTCAGAAAGAAGATTACAACTAGCAGAACTTGAAGAAATTCGCAATGATGCATACGAAAATGCCAAGATTTACAAGCAACGAATGAAAGTCTTCCATGACAAGCACGTTATGAGAAAATCGTTCACTCCAGGTCAGAAAGTGCTTTTATTCAATTCTCGCCTGCACCTATTCCCAGGTAAGTTACGCTCTCGTTGGTCTGGTCCATTTATTGTACATACTGTTTTTCCACATGGGGCAATTGAAATTAAGGACCCAAAGAATGGTGTCACGTTTAAAGTTAATGGTCAAAGATTAAAGCCATATCTAGAGTACCAACCACATGAAGAAGACACCGAAATAAATTTGAGTGACCCACCAAATTTGAATTGATTTTTCTTTTCGTTGATTTGACTTTGTTTTCTTTCTTTATATTATTCTTCTGCTAATTGAAATTATTTTTGCATAAGTGTGTTTGTTTAACTATTAAGTTTTCTTTTATCATTTTTACTCATGAGTACCTTACTTAGACCGTTCCTCCTGAACATTCTTAAACCACTTCAACGTGTCAAAACTCATCTCAAACGGCAGATTCAATTTTGTAAAACACATCGCATTTGGGCTCTACAGCCACCAGAGTTAGTAGCCTATGTTGAGGGTTTAGAAAGCCAACTCAGAGACATTGAGAGAAGTGTTTACGACATCCAGTTGGAGCTTGAGGTAAATTCAATAAGAGGACGATTTTAATTTTCTTTGTGTGTTTTAATTTATTTTTTCTGTTTGAGTGCTTTAGTTTGTTACCCCGGTGAAGTGGCGGATAACGGTACTCCGTGATAATCAAGTCGGTTACTTCAGTTTCCCATAATAACTGATATTCTGAGGCGAAGGTATGGACAGAAACGAGATTCTAGCGAAGCTTCACAAGCGATTCCCTTCACTTCCTCAGAATGCCCTCCTTACGATCTATAAAGCTCGGTCCGAACGCATGCGATTACTCATGAGGAATAACATACCTGCTGATATCCGTTGGTTAATTGAGGCAAAAGTACGATCGGCGGGTGAGTTACCTCCAAAATTTATTGCATACATGCCTGGTTGTGGTAAAGGAAATTATACAAGAAAACGACGAGCTCGAAGAATTTCTGTTGCTTGTCATAAGTGTGCCAGAATGAGTTGCAATAAAAACCCATGTTCTTTAGGAATGGTGACTGATAACAAGGAAGATAAGATTCAATTCATTAGGGATGGCTTGAATAAGGAGTCATTGGATGATATCCTTTTGTCTCTTGAAACGCATCCCAGTGGATATGTGCAAGGAGCGATTCTCCAGTTATGGCCATTATTCCAGAAAGAGCATGCACGATATAGTCTCAAGAATCTGACTATAAACGACTCTGTTTGCCAGTTTATAAGAAAACTGGATAGGAAGCCCATCCTCGACCCATAAAGGGCGTTCAAGCCGTTTCTGGACGTAAAACCAGAGGAAGATGTGAGCCACAGTCGCAACTACCTGTAAATATCCTTTTACTTTATTGTTATTTTATTTCACTATTGTCTTATTGTTTGCATTATTGTCTTTAATAATTTTATTACTGTTTGCTTTTTCCTTTTTACTGTTTTCTTTTTGACTTGCGAGCCACGTGCTTTACGCGTTATTTGACACTGACATATTACCTCATACACAACCATGACCCACTATCACCAAGACTCTTAAATGTGATTTCTTTTTTGTCAAGCACTCACAAATTATTTTTGAGAAGTATCACAATGTCAGCTACTCCCAATAGACAATTCAAGAACATTTGTGTGCTTTCTGGATTTACATATGGCTAACATAAAGAGTTCGTTGAGGCAGCCATAGATCTTGGTCGAAGCATAGCAGCGAGAAAATTACACTTGGTGTATGGAGGAGGTAATCGAGGGTTATCAAAAATGGTCTCAGAAGCAGCTTTTATCAGAGGAAGTCAAGTGTTAGGCATCATCCCAAGAGCCCTAAAACCTTTGGGCAGTTCGTCTGACTCATCAACTGGAGAAGAGTTAGTCGTCTCAGGTATGCAAGAAAGAATAACTGAAATGCTTAATCATGCTGATGCTTTTATTTTCCTTCCAAGAGATCTTGCAACACATGAGGCACTTATCACGCTTGCATCTTGGGCCCATCTGCACATCCACCAGAAACCCATCGGTTTGTTAAATGTCAATAACTTTTATGATGGCTTTATCGCATTTCTTAACCATGCAATAAAAAACTATTTCATTCCCTCTAATGCGAAAAAACTCTTTATTTGTGCTCACACTGCTAATGAGCTACTTGATATGTTACAAGCTTATCGACCGGAGCCAGACCCCTGGACCTTTGTGTTGGAGCGTCCAAATAATGACGGTAACAGTAGCCGCAGTAAGAAGTACAAATTAGATTTAACTCTCCGCCTGTAAATATTTTCTTCTGTGTTGCACCACCTAGGTGATGTCTTCTAAACTCTACTTCTTTCATTTCACACATTGAGAACAATGTTTCGTTCTGGTTGGGGGGAGGGAATAGTCGGCAATTGTGGAATTTTGGTTAAGTTTTTACTAATTTTTTGTTGTAGAAACTAACTGTTGCTAACTTTTTGTGTTGAAGATGGCTGAATATGGAGTGTAGTGACTCTAGAAACGCATCTTCATCGTTTAAAAAAAAAACTTAAAAAAAAAATTCAGACATTTTCTTTTTCTTTATTATGTGTTTATGTTTATTTTTCTTCTTTTTAATTTCTCCTCTATAAATATACATTTTCTAACTTTTGAGTCGAAGATGGCTGAATATGGAGTGTAGTTCCTCTAGAAACGCATCTTCTTTAAAAAAAAAAAAAAATCATTTTCGTTTTCTATCATTTTACGTGTAACTTTTTTAATTAGTTTGTATGCATCATTTTCACATTTCTGCATGCATATTTTCCTTTCATGCTTAGAATAGATTGGGGGGTAGAATGTTGTTTGAAAAAAAAAATTGTTTGATTTATTTTAACATTGGATGACATGATTAATTTCAAATTTTAGTATTTGTATTATCTTTGGTCTTAAGTGATGTTACATTATGTTTGCTACTCTACATGTTGATGTTGGAGACAAATATGAGTTGCTTGAAGGAATGAACATGTCATAATAAATACCAAGTGAGTTTTTGAGCCTATCATTTTTCTTGGAGAGTAACCCTTTTGCCCATTCTCTATACAGCTTAGCAGTTTATTATTTTATACACGATCTCTAGATTTCTTTTGAGTTAACCCTTAAAAAAAATGGTAAAATAAAAAAAAAGAAAAAAAATGTGTGTTGCTACATTGGGAGGCCCATCTAACTAGTAGATATGGATGATTATTTAGAGCCCTAAAAGACGATGGAAAGGCCATCTTTGATCCGTTTGAGCCTTTCTAGCCATCCCTTTTGTGATATATCCATAGTTAACCCTTTTGAGCCTTTAAAAAATAAATAAATAAATAAATGAAAACCTTTTCTTTGTCAACTTATCATCTTGACCCACTCCGATTTGGAGTATTACCCGATGTCTTATAAGGTCCATCACTTATTTATGTTTGAGAAAAATGTAAATAATTATTTTGTTCAGTGAAGTTGTGCCAAATAAAAGCAAAAAAAAAAAAAGAGAAAAAAAAAACAAAACAAAAGTTGTTGTTTCAAAAGAATAAAAATAACAATAATAGGTGAAATCCACCTTGCAACTTCCAAAAAAAAAAAAAAATTCTCTGCATTTTTCTCAAACATACACTTTGTTTTCCTTATTTCCCTTCTTTGTTAACCATGTCCCTAGCCTACGTTACGTCCTAATAAAAGTCCTTCTTAATTTTAGGGAACTATAGTCCAAAGTAGAAGCTAGTTATATGGGCTAAAAAGATGTAGTGATGCATAATTAAAAAAAAAAAAGATAAATAAAGTGGGTTGACTAACATTTTATTTGACTTGAGATCGTATTATTTCTAAGCTAAGGGCATATTTATTTCATCTTGGTGAGAGCATGTGATATCACTTCTTTATTATTTTCTCTCTCAATTACCATTCATTGGAGTGACTATTTTTATTGGGTTTAATTTATTTGTGAGAATGTCACTACTTCTAGTGAGATTTTGGGGTTGACATGTCATTCTTGAAAGTAGCTATAACAAAGTCTACTGGGCTAATTCATGTGGATGGTTGATGTGGGTGTGATGTTGCTTTAGACTGGAGATAATGCTTATGCTTTTATTTGATTGCTATCATTAATCTGATTGAATAAATACGAGTGTTTCTAAAAAAAAAAAAAATCATTTTGAATTTGAATTTTGTTTTCGCTTTATTTGCTAGGGACTAGTAATAAGCTGGTTGGGGGGTGTGTTGAGTGTTAGAAAATGCATATTTATAAAGGAGAAAACCGTCATTTTACATTTCAAGTCTTACTAACAACCCTTACTTTTATGTATTTAACCTTCTTGTGATTTAATTACATGTGTTTTATTTTAATTAAGTATTTTATTTATTTTAGGGGCATTATAGTCATTTCACAATAAAGGAGAAATCAGACGGCAAAACGGACATCACTTTTGAACTCAGGACGGTCAAAAACCTTAGGAGGAGCATAAAAGGAAAAATGGCACTATTCACATGTACGGTACTATTCACGTGTACGGTACTTGTTGAGTGTTAGAAAATGCATATTTATAAAGGAGAAAACCGTCATTTTACATTTTAAGTCTTACTAACAACCCTTACTTTTATATATTTAACCTTCTTGTGATTTAATTACATGTGTTTTATTTTAATTAAGTATTTTATGTATTTTAGGGGCATTATAGTCATTTCACAATAAAGGAGAGATCAGACGGCAAAACGGACATCACTTTTGAACTCAGGACGGTCGAAAACCTTAGGAGGAGCATAAAAGGAAAAATGGCACTATTCACATGTACGGTACTATTCACGTGTACGGTACTGTATACGTTACTGTTCACGACACTGTTCACATAAACGGATGATGACGTGGCATTGACCGATGATGTGGCATTGACTGATGAGGTGTCACGATCCTGTTGGACTAAAATTCTTATGTACTGTTGATGGTGACGTGGCAGCATATCAGTGGACGAAAAATCTCGCGTACGGTGCATGCATCACACAGGATTATTTTCAACCAAACCGCGTTACTGTTCATCCGGGTCAAACCGCGTTACTGTTCAAAGTCGGGTCAAACCGTGTTACTGTTCATCCGCGTGGTCAAACCGTGGACTGTTGACTGATGACGTGGCGCAATCCTGAGCGTCCAAACTATTTTTAATCCGATGGCCATGATTTACTCCATGTATCTATAAAAAGGGGGCCTCCCCCCCCCCCCTAATTTGATATCTCTGAATCCATTTTTGGGATCCATTTTCTGTAATTCCCTCTCCATCTTGTATTTTCTTCGTATTTTAATAAATTCCTATTTTGCCCCTAGTTCAACTATGAGTGGCTAATTTTCTTTCAAGCTTGGGTTGAAGGTGAAGTCTCAACATGTGTCATGGGCTTAATTTGGTAAATTTATTTTCTCTTCCCCTCTAATTTTTGTGGATGTTTTGACTTCTCGTCGACAAATAATAATAGTCTTGTCTAGATACCGCCTTGGTTACACCGGCTCTCTAGTATAAGGTTATTATTATTTGGCACGATAAACCCTTAGCACCATATTGATTAGAGCGTGGTTCATGAGGTGTGGATTCCCCCTCATGATTTAATTGGCATTAATACGGATTATTTAGCCCATGATGCATGTTGATACGGATCCAGATACCCAAGTACGTCATTTCAATAGAATTATCTTCAATTTATTCTCGCCATTGCAATTCCAATTTTAGAATTTATTCTCGCCATTTTAATTTAAGTTTTAGCATATACCAAATCATTTCCACCATAAATCCAACAACCCATTTACAAAATTAATTCTATACACAATTAAAATCCACCTCCTCGTGGGATCGACACTCGTCACCATAGATCTATACTACAATAGATTCGTGCGCTTGCGAGTACATTAAAATTTGCACAACAGTACTGTCTACGTTACTGTTCACGACACTGTTCACATAGACGGATGATGACGTGGCATTGACCGATGATGTGGCATTGACTGATGAGGTGTCACGATCCTGTTGGACTAAAATTCTTATGTACTGTTGATGGTGACGTGGCAGTATATCAGTGGACGAAAAATCTCGTGTACGGTGCATGCATCACACAGGATTATTTTCAACCAAACCGCGTTACTGTTCAAAGTCGGGTCAAACCCTATTACTGTTCATCCGCGTGGTCAAACCGTGGACTGTTGACTGATGACGTGGCGCAATCCTGAGCGTCCAAACTGTTTTTAATCCGATGGCCATGATTTACTCCATGTATCTATAAAAAAGGGGCCTCTCCCCCCTAATTTGATATCTCTGAATCCATTTTTGGACTCTGTTTTTTGTAATTCCCTCTCCATCTTGTATTTTCTTCGTATTTTAATAAATTCTCATTTTGCCCCTAGTTCAATTATGAGTGGCTAATTTTCTTTCAAGCTTGGGTTGAAGGTGAAGTCTCAACATGTGTCATGGGCTTTATTTGGTAAATTTATTTTCTCTTCCCCTCTAGTTTTTGTGGATGTTTTGACTTCTCGTCGACAAATAATACTAATCTTGTCTAGTACCGCCTTGGTTTCACCGGCTCTCTAGTATAAGGTTATTATTATTTGGCACGATAAGCCCTTAGCACCATATTGATTAGAGCGTGGTTCATGAGGTGTGGATTCCCCCCTCATGATTTAATTGGTATTAATACGGATTATTTAGCCCATGATGCATGTTGATACGGATCCAGATACCCAAGTACGTCATTTCAATATAATTCTCGTCAATTTATTCTCATCATTTCAATACCAATTTTAGAATTTATTCTCGCTATTTCAATTCTAATTTTAGAATTTATTCTCGCCATTTTAATTTAAGTTTTAGCATATCCCAAATCATTTCCACCACAAATCCAATCACTCATTTACTAAATTAATTCTACACAATTAAAATCCACCTCCTCGTGGGATCGACACTCGTCACCATTAGTCTATACTACAATAGATTCGTGCACTTGCGAGTACATTAAAATTTGCACAACAAAGTATACACAACAAGTAATAAAGTGATGAATATTCAAGATCGTCTCCACAGGGATTAATGTTACTTGAAATGCTATAGCAATCACAATAGTGCAAACTAACTTAAGTCTGAAGTTAACAAACGTAAAGTGGGTTCTATCGTAATTAAGGATTATGAGAGAATAAAGTAAAACAATACCGTAATGAAATAAACTAAATTAAATTTGTCTAAGATTCAATTGAGACTATGGTAGTTGAATGATCAAACTCTCCTTATGGGCTGACTGTTTTTCATCAAGTTAACACCAGTTGTTACGGTAAGTGCTGCAGCACTGGGCATAATTAATCTGCATCCTCAGTTGTCGCGTATTGTAACTCTCATACCCTTAAATATATTAGCAATGACCAGTTGCTAATCTACTTATGATGTGGCCTTATGATCCTTTAGTCTCTCCACCCTACAAGGTGAGCACATATGTCTAGCATGTCACAAATCTTAACTTCAAGTATAGCCCTTATGGGATTCAAGATAACTTAATCCAGGAAACTTAAATTAAGATCAAGTAATACTCTAATAATATCCGCTAAGACATGCCCTTTTGCGGCTCTATCTTAACTTGAATTATTAAATGGGTGGTCAACCGAAATAATAATTATATTAATAATAACTACTAGAGTAAAATGCTACAGCAATGACATAACAACACATAAGAACAGTCAAGAACCCATTAGATTGTTTGTTACTCAACTACAAGCAAATCTTGTTCATATTCTAAATGAGAAAAACAAACAGTAAAATATTGGTCACGAAATACATCGGTTCAATCAAAAGGTAAGGAAAAGAACAAGTAGAGAACAATGAAGATTGAATCCAAATAACTCTGCTGGATTCTTCATTGATGCCAACTTGGTTCTCTTGAATTCTGATTGTTTTCTTATTTTCCTCTCGATTTCTCCAATGTTAATTCCTTGCCGCCGTTTTATGTAGTGCGCGCCCTCCTTTTATACTGCAAACTAGGATAAATAAAAGTATGTGGCGTGCATGAGTTAAATTAGGAAACATGCATATCGCAATTCTGCAGCTGACCCGCGCTTAAGTTTTCTCCCTCAGTGCTCCCAGATTGCTACAGCATTGGTTGCTCTAACAACAGCTACAACACTGCATTGTTCTCAATTGTGCTTTACTTCTTTTGCAGCCATTTTCTTTTCTCCTCTTGCTAGTCTAATGTCTCAGCATTCCTTCATGAATTAAGGATTTCTGAAAACCTATAATTATGCACTTGTTTTGAGCACAAATTACTTTGATTCAAGCAAAACTTATTAAGACTCAACTAAAATGAATGTTTATGCAAAATATAACCAAAATGTAATAAAAATACCTTATTTTCTCTCTAAGTGATCTTGATTTAAGTCTAGAATTGATGTATAACTCTCATTTCATAGAGTTATCATCTATGAAGGCACAAATCAAGTGAAAGAGTCGAAAATTAGTAGGTACACTCGACAATATGAGTTGCTCCAAATGGAACAAAATGAGAGTGTGTACTCTATGTATACTAGATTTACGGACATAGTAAACACCCTAGGAGCCCTAGGAAAGACCTTCTCAAATAGAGAGAAAGTTAAGAAAATCATTAGGTCACTTCCAAAAGAATAGAGACCTAAAAGAACAGCTATTGAAGAGGCCAAAATTTTAAATACTTTACCTCTTGATGATTTAATTGGTTCTCTCATTTCATATGAAGAAGATTTGGCAGCAGAAAAAGGGCATAAGGAGAAGAAGAAAAGCATTGCTCTTAAAGCTTCAAAATATGAGAGTGATGGGGAGAGTGAACCAGATGATGAAGAGTTGGCCATGCTAGCAAGGAGGTTCAGAAAAGTTTTCAAGAAAACCAGAGAGCGAAGAAAATTTAAAAACTTCAAGAACCAAAGGGAGAAGAAAGAGATAATCACATGCTATGAATGTAAGAAGCCTGGCCATATAAGACCGGAGTGCCCACTTATCAACAAACTCAAGAGGAAAGCCATGGTTGCAACTTGGGATGATAGCGAGGAAGATTCAAGTGATGAAGAAGAGTTGTAAGAAGTATCAAACCTAGCGCTTATGGGAATAGGAGAGGATGATGATCTCAATGAGGTAAGTGATCCTACCTATGATGAATTATATGATGTTTTTAAAGAATTGCATAATAAGTTGATGAAGATTGGTAAAAAGAATGTATGTCTTAAAAAGGAAATGGCGAAGCTTAAAAATAAAAATGAATCGCTAAATGCTAAAATTACATGCCTAGAAGTAGAGAACAAAATATTTCATGATAGAATTGCATTATCAAATGAGAAACCTAGGACTTCACATGAGCATTTAAAATCACACATAGATTATTTGAAAAATGAAAATAAAACGCTTAAGAAAAAGAGCAATGAGTTAAATGAAATTATCTTGAAATTTACAAATAGGCAAAAGATGTTGGATAACATGCTGAATTCACAAAAATGTGTGTTTGACAAAGGAGGTATCGGTTATAAGCCAAACTTGAAACAAAAATATTATAAGAACTACTTTGTGAAGAGTACATCTAGTAACAATCAAGTTGTATGTCATTTTTGTAATCAAGATGGTTATATGAAAAATAGGTGTCCAGTAAAAAGAAATGCACATTATAGTATGAAATGCATTTGGGTTCCAAAATGAACCATTACTAACTCTCAAGGACCTAAAAAGTTTTGGGTACCTAAATCTTGAGATTTTCTCTGCAGGGCTTGAAGAAGAAGAAGAAAAATAAATGGTACTTGGACAGTGGTTGTTCAAGGCATATGACCGGAAACTATGCATAGTTCTCAAGCTTCACCAAAATTGAAAATGGTGGAGATGTATCTTTTGGAGACAACTCAAAAGGAAAAATTCTCGGAATTGGAAATGTTGGTAAAGTTTCCTCAACCTTAATTGAGAATGTATGTTTGGTTGAGAACTTGAAACACAACTTGATTAGTATTAGTCAATTATGTGACAAAGGTTATAAAGAAAGCAGATCCAGCAGTTCCTTGGGATAATCAACTATAGGCAACCACAGAGCATACTAATGTTGAGTACTCAATTTGAGAAATGAATGCATTATGCTCACAAATATTTCTAAATGATGATCTAGTAGTTATGTCACGTGAGAGATCTCCTAAAATTGCATCCTTAGGGTGAGAAGAAACATACCTCCACCCCTTGGGGAGTGTTTGAGAAATATCATCTTGTTGCTCCATATTTGTTTGTTCTTCTTGTTCATTCTCTTGATTTTCTTGTGATGCATTCTTTTGTTTATCTTTTGAAAATTCTTCTTGTAAATCTCCATCTGCATCATCATTAACAACTCCTTTCTCCGTGGAGGATGGGTTAGACTCATCAAAAGTAACATGCATAGTCTCTTCCACAACTAAGGTTCTTTTGTTATAAGTTTTACTTGAATTTGAATACCCAAGAAAGATGCCAATATCGGATTTTGGATCAAATTTACTAAGATTTTCTTTTGTGTTCAAAATAAAACATTTGCATCCAAAAACTTTGAAATAATCAATGTTGGGTTTTCTATCTTTCCAAAGCTCATAGGGAGTTTTATTCAGATGAGGTCTAATTAACACTCGATTTAAGACATAACAAGCGGTGTTAACGATTTTGACCCAAAAATATTTTGGTAAAACATTCTCATTTAACATAATCCTAGTCATTTCTTGAATAGACCTATTCTTTCTCTCAACAACTCCATTTTGTTGTGGAGTTCAATGCCAAAATCATTACAAAGACTTTCAAATGCATAGACTCGGAGCTCATCATCCACCTCATCGTCTCCACTATGTTCCTCAGCCTTCAGCTGATTCTGATACAGAGGAGTGCGTGATGGATACTGACCAGCCCTTCGCTTCTAAGCCACCTCCTGCTCCCGTGCTGCCCTCTGTTTCTGAGCCACCTCCAGCTCCCGAGCAGCCTCCTGCTTCAGTCCAGCCACCAGCTTCGGACACTTTGCTACAGATAGTTGCTGATGTTCGCAGGATTTTAGAGAGGCAGCAGCCGATTCTAGACCGATTGGACACTCTCACTCGTGCCCAGTAGCAGCTCCGTTCTGACTTTCAGACCTTCCAGCAGCAAAGCATCAATCAACAGCGTGAGCTTATAGCTGGATAGCGCACTCTTCTTCGTTATTTCGGTTATGATCTGGGGAGCACATCTTCACCACCTTCTTAGTTTCTGAGTTTTATATTCGCACATACATTTCATCTTTTGGTTCTTTGTGTGTTCTTATTTATATATGATTTGTGTGTTCATACATTGCTACTTCTATCTGATTTTGATGACAGATATCTTTTTGTGATGGATGTCTATGATTTGTGTTGGATGATTATATGTTCGATGAGGGAGTTGTTGGTATATGGATGCTTGCTAATATATTTGGAAGTGTTTTAAGCTCATTTTGTATAAGCGAATATGTTCTATTTTAAGGGGAAAATCTGCCAAAAGTTTTGCTCACCTAATTTGGGTAATTTCTTTCTCACCTCTATGCTTTACGTTTTTCCTTTTCTCTCTTTACTTTTTGATGATGAAGGGGGAGAGATTATGTTAATGCTCGTGAACATTGATATTGGTAAAGGGGGAGATAGTGATTAATAAGAATAAAATTCACTTTTGAAATAAATTTTATTTTTTTTTAGCAAAAAGTTGTTTATTGGACATATTTTTAAATTGACTATACATTTAAGGGGAGCATATATTAAACCGTGAACCGTTTATTGAAACGGTTAACGGATAAAATCCAGAATGGAAGATTGTACTCATCTTGTTACTGGAAACAAATAGCAAAAGTTTAACTGAAATGAATTAGGCTAATTTGTTCTGCAGGTTAGTGGAAACAAACAGTGAACTGTTAATTACAAATGGCCAACCGATAAATTCCAGAAAGGTCATTTTGTACAAATCTTTAACCATTTAATGTAAACAGATAACTGAAGTTTATCTTGTAGGTCTCTGGAATTTAACGGCAAAAGGGTAAGCCTAAACGGTAAACCGTTTATTTGAATTTTGGCCCAACGGTAACTTTGACCAGCCTAAATGGTTAACAGATAATGGTTAACGGCGAACTGTTTTCCGGCAGACAGTCTGTAACGGCTAGTTTTTCAGCTCCAACTATAAATAAGCTCATTCAAATTCAAACAAGGTTGATTACAACACTATCATTAAGCTTATATTCGAGAATACAATCTTCATAGAGCTTTAAACACATTCTTACTTTATATATTCACACATTGGGTATTAATTTGTAATCTTAAATATTGTGTGAGAGAAAAACAATTTGTAATCTTTTACTTTGAGTGACTATAAATATTGGGATACACTTGGGTTAAGAGATTGGGGATATTGTCTTGTTGTAAAGGTCCAGCAACACCTTGGAAGTCAAGTGTAAACATTTGAAACCTTGGAGGTTTGCTTAGTGACATCCTCAAGCCCAGAAAGCTTGGAGGCGTGGACGTAGGCGAGGTTGGCCAAACCACGTAAAAGACTTCGTGTTTGAATCTCTCCTCCCTTATCTTTTTATATTGAGATTGATTTAATTGTTATTACTTTAAATTCGTTTTAGATTTGCTTGGTATTTTGTTTTAGAATTGAAGAATTTTTAAAATCCCAATTCACCCACCTTTTGGGTTGCATAACTAGAATTTCATCTTCCACTCTTGTATTAGTGTACATAGATGACATTATGCGAGATTCCGGTTCTCCTCGTTCTACGACCAGGATCCCTGCTCGATCAACTCTACCACGACCAGGAGGTCTCCTAGTAATGCTTCTTCTCCGGATGTCCCTGCACACACAGACAAGTCAGAGTACGCCGGTTGTTCTCCCGGCGCAAACCCTCCGACGCTCAAGTCAGATATGAAGGTTCGGGGAACGCTTGCCACGGGTCTTATGGCTTTTTTTTTGTGGTTTTCTCTTTTATCTTAAAAATGCTAACCCTTTTACCTTCGTTGGCTACCTTTTTATAGGCTTCCTCTGAATCTCAGTCTTCCGCTCTTTTCGAGACGGTATGGGACTCCAACTGCTGCGTTATGGGCAAAACATGGGATCTAGCGTGTTACGCCACGGTTCAGGGGAAAGCGTGGCTGCCACGGCTCTGTGAGACCTTGCGTGTTACGCCACGGTTCCGGGGAAAGTGTGGCTGTCATGGCTCCGTGAGATCTTGCGTGTTACGTCGCGGTTCTGGGGAAAGCGTGGCTGTTGTGCCTAGGTTCTCGTGCTGGAGAGCGCGTCTTGCCAACTGCCGTCGACCGGGTCTCCTCGCCTCTCGGTCTCTAGCCGGAATGGCCTCATGCCTTTTATAGGAATTGGCCTCGCGGACGACAACATCGTGGACGTGCAGGATGTTTCTGCTCCTGTTCTTCCACGCGCCAGGCTTTAACGGAAAACACCGGTGCGCAGAACTCCGCCATCAGATGTCTGCTCGTCATTCCTGGTCCCTTCGACGCATTTGTCCCAAACAGTATCCCTCCCAAACACCGGTCCCCCAGTTTCTGGTGTTGGGTAATGTAGTGGACCAGCAGTAGAAACTCGATAGTACTCGCTCGCGTGGGTTTGGAAAAGGCTGCCAGGAGTCATGTCGCATTTAATTGCGGACGAGGTGACGTGGCAGAAATCCCCCCCTCCATTTGAATTTCAAACCGACGGTTACGGGATTCTCGGAATATGCGTCATTAAATGCTGGCAGCCCAAGAGTTTGCTTCTCAGTAAGGAAACCCAAAATCTTCAAACACGAACTCGTCATTTTCTCCATTCTTGTCTCTCCGGCGAATGAACCTCGGCGCCAAAGCTGTCATCCCTGTCTCTCTCTGACCGAGTCCCTGCTTCAGGTATTTTTTCTATTTTTTTTTTTCGGTATCGGTTAGTTGTAGGTAATCTCCTTTCTCTCTGCTTTGCTTGAGGTTGTAGTTGGCGGTGGTGTTTCGGTTAGAACTTAGGATATGTCGAAGGGTAAGGAGAAGGTCGTTGAGGTCGGTGACGACGAACTAGGTTTTTTGCCTAGTCTGCCCGCTGATTTTGCTTTTGATCCCGGGATCCCCTTAGAGCCCATTAGGTCTAGTGTTGGTACTAGCGCTAGGAGGATGTCTCCCCAAACAACCTCCTCGAGCGACAGTAGCGATGAAGAAGGGTCTTCTGGATCGGAGAACACTTTGAGTGAGGGTCAAGGGGATGATTCTAGTGAGGCGTCCCCATCAGGAGCATCACGACCAGAAGAACGGGGTACAGTAGGGGGTAGAGCCTTGTCGCGTGATTATGCCATTGACTACATGTCGTGTACGACCACGTTTGACGAGCTCAATGACCTCCGACTTAGGTATAGTATTCCTGGTGAGATACCTCTTAGGATCCCAGGAAAAAAGGATACACCTAGCCGGCCTCCCAGGGGATACGTTACCCTGTATCTGGAGAGCTTTAAGTATGGGCTGAGGTGTCCTTTGCAGCCTTACTTTGCCCGGATACTTAACGGGCTAAATCTGGCTCCTGGTCAGCTGAACCCCAACGGGTGGAGAGTGCTCTCTGGTCTGTTCATATTGTGGGACAGATGTTGCCAAAGCGAGCCCACGGTTGATGAGGTGAAGCATCTGTACCAGCTGAAGAGCAGCCCTAAAGATGCCGGCTGGTACTACTTCCAATCTGGTACCAAGAGCAGGAAACCCATAACTGATCTTCCAACTGGTGGTGGTGGGACTTGGAAGAGGAAATTCTTTTTTGCTGGGGGTCCCTGGGGTCAAGTTGCGCAAATAGACGGGAAGGATTGTCGCGTCCCACCCCGTTTCACGGTCCCAGGTTGCCTGCTCGCTTTAGATGTCTTGTATCCATAATTGTTCCTGCTGTATTGGTTTGTCTCTAACCAAGTGTCTGTTTGTGCTGTAGTTTCCTGGGGTGTTCACTTCCCGCTCCGACCTGGTCTGCTTAAACGGGTCGAGGCTGTATTGGCCAATTCCTGCTCGAGCCGAGAACTGCTATCTACATACAACTTCCTCGAGTCTCGGTTGATACTTCCTGGCCATAAGATGGAGGACGCAGTGATTGGAGCTCTGACCAGGAAACGCTCTCGGCCTCCAACAACCGATAGGGACCAGGACAAAGATGCTCCCGCTGCGAAGCGAAAGAACATCGTGCAGCAGGTTCCTCCCTTGCAGGCTCTCCCTCTTGCCTCTGCTAGAGTCGGGGAATCCAGTAGAGCGGCCACTGATCCTGCTTCCTCTTCTCCACCTGTTGTGCCTCGGTCCCGCTTACCCGACAGCCGACCAGAACACTTGGTTCCCTATCTCAATGAGTTGTCTAAACTCGTGAGCAAGAAGGACCTGGAGGGCTTTGACGGTTGTACCCTGGGCGAGCTGGTGGGAGCCATGCAGTACAGTGCTTTCCATCTCAGCTGCATGGCCACCTACTATAAGGCCAAGGTTGGCCGTTACGACAGGAAGATGAAGGAGGACATTCAATCGGCGACGACCAGAGCTGACGTTGCCGAGAAAAAGGCGGGGGAGCTAAACGTTGAGAACCTCAAGCTGATAGAGCAAGAGTCCCTTGCTCAAGCAAAAGCCATTACACTCGAGGAGGAGCTGACCAAGGTTAAGGAGGACCTCCAAGGGCAGAGGGCTATGTATGAGGCTCAGCTCGAATCTCTCCGCGATTCCCACCGAGCTCATGTAGAGAACTTGGAGAGGGAGGCCGACAACCAGTACGACCAGGGACTTCGGCATTCGTATCGTTGTATCATGGCCGTCCTCGGGAAGCAACACCCTGATCTGAAGATGGATGACCTTGCAGCTGGTGTTGCTCAACATATGGACGAGGAGGCGGCCAAGGAAGATGCCGAGGGGTTAGAGCCGATCGTGATTGAGGAGGGTAACTCTCCTCCTCGTGCAGTCCCTGCTGATGTTGGCGAGGCGAGCACCCCCCCGGACGCAACTGGTGATACCCCTCCCGCACCCGAGGAGGTCCAGCCAACCGATGCTGCTCGGCTCACTGACCCACCATCTTTTTGATATATTTCTTCTTGTATTGTAATGAACAACGTTTATGAAATTTATCCCCTCTGTTAGCCATTAATAAAAATGTTGTTGATTACTATCTCGTGTCGTACTCATGAATTAATTTTCGTCTGAAACGCTGATCGCTTCTGTCTCGCCGTAAGACAGGCTTTGAGACTTTGTCGAGCCTTCGCATGCCTTAGGATTTTCTTCAAACGATTTGGATTCTGCTGCCTTCTCGTGGCCGAGCAGATCCTGGCATGCTTGGCTTCTGTCTCGCCATAAGACAGGCTCTGAGACTTGGCGAGCCTTTGCATGCCTTAGGATTTTCTTCAAACGATTTGGATTCTGCTGCCTTCTCGTGGCCGAGCAGATCCTGGCATGCTTGGCTTCTGTCTCGCCATAAGACAGGCTCTGAGACTTGGCGAGCCTTTGCATGCCTTAGGATTTTCTTCAAACGATTTGGATTCTGCTGCCTGCTCGTGGCCGAGCAGATCCTGGCATGCTTGGCTTCTGTCTCGCCATAAGACAGGCTCTGAGACTTGGCGAGCCTTTGCATGCCTTAGGATTTTCTTCAAACGATTTGGATTCTGCTGCCTTCTCGTGGCCGAGCAGATCCTGGCATGCTTGGCTTCTGTCTCGCCATAAGACAGGCTCTGAGACTTGGCGAGCCTTTGCATGCCTTAGGATTTTCTTCAAACGATTTGGATTCTGCTGCCTTCTCGTGGCCGAGCAGATCCTGGCATGCTTGGCTTCTGTCTCGCCATAAGACAGGCTCTGAGACTTGGCGAGCCTTTGCATGCCTTAGGATTTTCTTCAAACGATTTGGATTCTGCTGCCTTCTCGTGGCCGAGCAGATCCTGGCATGCTTGGCTTCTGTCTCGCCATAAGACAGGCTCTGAGACTTGGCGAGCCTTTGCATGCCTTAGGATTTTCTTCAAACGATTTGGATTCTGCTGCCTTCTCGTGGCCGAGCAGATCCTGGCATGCTTGGCTTCTGTCTCGCCATAAGACAGGCTCTGAGACTTGGCGAGCCTTTGCATGCCTTAGGATTTTCTTCAAACGATTTGGATTCTGCTGCCTTCTCGTGGCCGAGCAGATCCTGGCATGCTTGGCTTCTGTCTCGCCATAAGACAGGCTCTGAGACTTGGCGAGCCTTTGCATGCCTTAGGATTTTCTTCAAACGATTTGGATTCTGCTGCCTTCTCGTGGCCGAGCAGATCCTGGCATGCTTGGCTTCTGTCTCGCCATAAGACAGGCTCTGAGACTTGGCGAGCCTTTGCATGCCTTAGGATTTTCTTCAAACGATTTGGATTCTGCTGCCTTCTCGTGGCCGAGCAGATCCTGGCATGCTTGGCTTCTGTCTCGCCATAAGACAGGCTCTGAGACTTGGCGAGCCTTTGCATGCCTTAGGATTTTCTTCAAACGATTTGGATTCTGCTGCCTTCTCGTGGCCGAGCAGATCCTGGCATGCTTGGCTTCTGTCTCGCCATAAGACAGGCTCTGAGACTTGGCGAGCCTTTGCATGCCTTAGGATTTTCTTCAAACGATTTGGATTCTGCTGCCTTCTCGTGGCCGAGCAGATCCTGGCATGCTTGGCTTCTGTCTCGCCATAAGACAGGCTCTGAGACTTGGCGAGCCTTTGCATGCCTTAGGATTTTCTTCAAACGATTTGGATTCTGCTGCCTTCTCGTGGCCGAGCAGATCCTGGCATGCTTGGCTTCTGTCTCGCCATAAGACAGGCTCTGAGACTTGGCGAGCCTTTGCATGCCTTAGGATTTTCTTCAAACGATTTGGATTCTGCTGCCTTCTCGTGGCCGAGCAGATCCTGGCATGCTTGGCTTCTGTCTCGCCATAAGACAGGCTCTGAGACTTGGCGAGCCTTTGCATGCCTTAGGATTTTTTTCTTTTTTTTTTTTTTTTTTTTTTTTTTCGGTTTCAAGCGAAATAAATTCGTCGACGTTACATTAATGGCAGGATTTGACTTACATGAAATTGTCCGGACATAAAACATAAAAATAAAAGATAGACAGCATGAGCAGAAATTGCTTTAAAATGTGAGCAAGTCTTACTGGAAGTATTTTCGGAGGTGTGCTGCGTTCCATGGGCGTTTCACTTCGTGGCCATCCGCGCGAACCAGCTTGTAAGCTCCGGGCCCCGCTATCTGCTTGACTCTATACGGCCCTTCCCAATTCGGTCCCAGCACTCCTTGAGTCGAATCTTTGGTGCTCTGATTCACTCTTCTCAGTACCCAGTCTCCGACCCTGAATTGCCGTATGTTCACCTTCTGGTTATAATACCGAGCAACCCTCTGTTGGTAAGTGACTGATCGCTCGGCTGCTTGTTCCCTCCTCTCCATTAGCAGATCAAGATTCAAACATATCTGCTCGTCGTTCTCCTGCTCATTGAAATGATCTGTCCGGTGTGTGGTCGTTCCTACCTCAGCCGGCACGACCGCTTCATGTCCGAAAGCCAAAGCGAACGGTGTCTCCCCCGTTGCGGTTTTGTGGGTTGTTCTGTATGCCCATAGCACACCTGACAGCTCGTCAACCCACGCACCCTTTTTTGCTCCGAGCCTGGTTTTCAGAAGCCTCTTGACTGTCTTGTTGGCTGCTTCTACTTGTCCATTCGATTGGGGGTGAGCAGGCGAGCAATACTTCAGCTCTATCCCGAGGTTCTGGCAGAAGTCCCTGAAGCTGTGATTATCGAACTGCCTGCCATTATCCGTTACCAAGGCATATGGGATCCCGTATCGACAGACCAGGTTTCTCCACACGAAGTCTGTTGTTTTCTTCTCTGTGATCCTGCTAAGGGCTTCTACCTCTATCCACTTCGTGAAGTAATCTATAGCGACTATCGCATGTGTTGCTGCTCCTCGTCCCTTTGGCAATGGGCCGATCAGATCAATTCCCCATTGAGCGAATGGCCAAGGGGAGGCCATGGAGGTGAGCTTCTCTGGTGGTTGGTTAGAAAAATTTGCAAAACTCTGGCAGCTTGCACAGCTCCTGGTCTTCCTTTGCGCATCCTGGTGCATCGTCGGCCAGAAATATCCCTGCCTTAAGACCTTGTGGGCCAGGGACCTCCCGCCAGAATGATTTCCGCAAATTCCTTCATGCACTTCCCTCAGCACGTAATCCGCGTCGTCATCGTCCAAACACCGAAGGAACGGTAATGTATATCCTCGTCGATACAGTACCCCATCGATCATCGTGTATCTCGAGGCCTGAGCTCTAATCTTCCGAGCCCGTAGCTTATCTGGTGGTAAGACCCCGTCTCTAAGGTACGAAACTATCGGGTCCCTCCACGAGCTTTTTTGTTCTATCCGCAACACCCCCAAATTTTGCTCGATACTCGGGCGAGACTTTACTTCTAGGGGGACCGACTTTGGCATTTTTGGGTCGGCGACGGCTGCCATCCTAGCCAAAATGTCTGCTCGACTATTCTGCTCCCTGGGGATTTGTATCACCTCCACTGCTTCGAACTTCCCCATCATCTGCCTGACTATCCTTAGGTACTGTTCCATCTTCTCCTCTCTTGGTTGGAATCTTTCACTGACATGATTCGCAACCAGCTGGGAATCGGTTCTGATCTTAACTCTGTCCGCTTTCACGGCCCTAGCCAATTCCAGCCCTGCTATCAAGGCTTCATATTCTGCCTGGTTATTTGTGGCTGCAAATTCCAACTTTACAGCATAAGAGATCTCCTCCCCCTCTGGGCCTTCCAGGACAATCCCTGCTCCTGAACCCCGCTCTCCTGATGACCCATCCACAGATATCTGCCATACTTGAGTTTCGTCGTTGCCTATATCTGCCTCTTGCTGATCCAAGCATACTTCAGGCTCCGCGAACTCAGCTACGAAATCGGCCATTGCCTGGGCCTTTATCGCCGCGCGGGGTTTATAGTCTAAGTCGAATTCGCTCAGTTCTACAGCCCATTTGACGAGCCGACCAGAGGCATCCGGCTTGTGCAGAATTTGACGCAATGGCTGGTTGGTGATTACCGAGACCGGGAATGCTTGAAAGTACGGCCTCAACTTCCGAGCAGCAACCACAAGGGCCAGTGCCCATTTCTCCATCGTTGGGTATCTGGTCTCAGCGTCGAGCAGGGCCTTGCTGGTGTAGTATATCGGATACTGAATTCCTTCTTCCTCTCTCACCAGAACGGAACTGGCGGCCCGATCAGATACCGCCAAATACAGATTCAACTTGTCCCCATCCCTCGGTGTGGACAGTAGCGGAGCTTGCTGCAAGTAATGCTTCAAGTTCCGGAAGGCTTCCTCGCATTCTGGGGTCCATTCCGTTTTCTTTCCCCTCCTTATCACTTGAAAGAATGGCTGACACTTATCTGTAGCCTTGGATATGAATCTGCTCAACGCCGCCAACCTCCCCGTGAGGCTCTGCATCTCCTTCAGGTTTCGAGGAGACGTCATTTGCACAATCGCCTGGATCTTCTCGGGATTTGCTTCAATCCCCCTATGGCTCACCATGAATCCCAGGAATTTCCCGGACTCGACCCCGAAAGCACACTTCTCCGGGTTGAGCTTCATCTTATACTTCCTCAAAAGCTCGAACGTCTCCTCGAGATGTCTGACATGTTCCTTCGGGACTTTGGACTTGGTGATCATGTCGTCCACGTACACCTCCATGGTTTTCCCGATCAAGGGCTTAAAGACTTTATTCACCAGCCTTTGATAGGTGGCCCCAGCATTCTTGAGACCGAATGGCATCACCCTGTAACAGAACAGACCTTGGTTAGTGATGAAAGCCGTGCTCTCCTCATCCGGCTCGTACATGGGGATCTGGTTGTATCCCGAGAATGCGTCCATGAAGCTAAGCAGACCATGTCCAGCCGTTGAATCTACTAGCTGATCGATCTTTGGTAAAGGGAAGCTGTCTTTTGGGCACGCCTTATTGAGGTCTGTGAAATCCACACACATCCTCCACTTGCCGTTCGCCTTCTTTACCAACACCACGTTCGATATCCACTCTGGGTAATTAACTTCCCGAATGAACCCTGCTCTCAGAAGCTTCTCCACCTCATCACTTACAGCCTCATACCTCTCCTGGTTGAAGCACCTCCTCTTCTGCCTTACTGCCCGAGCACCTTTCTTTATTGCCAGCCTATGACATGCTACCTCTGGGTCAATCCCTGGCATGTCCTCATGTGTCCAGGCAAACACGTCGGCATGAGCCTGTAAGCATTTCACCAGCTCCTGCTTTTGCTCTCCCTCAAGTCTCGACCCGATTCTGATCGTCTTTCCCGGGTTCTCCGGTCCCATGCTTACTGTTTCCAGGTCCTCTACGGGTTCTTGTCTGCCAGTCTTGTTTTCCACTCGGGTATCGAGGGATGTTATCTGCATCGCCTCCCTTGCTGCCGAGGAGTAGCAGCTTCTTGCGATCCTCTGGTCTCCTCGTACCACTCCGACTACCCCATTCACCCGGTACTTTAGAGACAGATAATGGTTGGACAGCACCGCTTTGCTCATCCTTAAAAATGGCCGACCCAGGATCATCTGGTAAGGACCTTCCTCGTCCACTACGACGAAGTCCAGTATCATTGTTCTTTCTGTCGGGGGGCTCCCGATTGTGATAGGCAGTTCGACCACGCCCAGAGGGACCAGCTTCCCTCCTCCGAACCCCTTCAAGGAGGTGTTGGTGTATTCCAACTTCCGGTCGGCTATTCCCATCTCTTCCAAAGTTGATTTAAATAGCACATCAACTGAGCTCCCCGTATCAACCAGTATCCGGTCAAACTTCTTGCTAGCGATCGTGGCCTTGATGACTAAAGCGTCCTCGTGGGGGTATAGAATCCCTTCCTCATCCTCATCCGTCCACATGATTGGCACTTGCCTGACCCTTGCTCGTTTGGCTGCTGGGGTGTTGAAGAGTATCTCTTTACTGGTCATGGCGTATCTGGCATAATTTTTTCTCGATCTGTTCGAATCTCCAGCCAACGTTGGGCCCCCAGCTATCACCCTCGCTGCGGGCGGCTCGCGTCTCAAGATTCCATCACTCTGCTCCCCTTCATCCATGGTGGCCACCATCGGGAAAGTCCCATCCATAAACTCGTCCAGGTACCGATTTCTCACCAAATCTTCGACCTGGGTCTTGAGATCTCTACACTCTGCTGTGGTATGGCCATGGGTGCCATGGAACTTACAATAACGTCCTCTATCCCTCCTGTTGGGTAGCTTTGTTATTGGTGTGGGGAGGTGCAGCAGCCCTCGACCCTTTATGGCCTCGTACACCTCATCCAGGGGCATCTTCAAGGGAGTGTACCGCCCATAGTCCTGGTTCTGGTCGACCAGATGCACTGCTCTTTCTCTGTTTGCCCCACTGTGAGTTGGGGGCGGTGGGAGTGCTTCTGGTCTGCTCGTCCTGCTACCGTGGGAATGTTGATGAAGGTCGCCGGATGCCGAATCATGTCTTCTCCAAGGCTCCCTAGCTGGGGAGCGAGGAGGTGGCGCCCTGCTGCGCTGATACTGTGGCGGCCTCTGATGAGGCTGGTAAGCAATTACCCTACCTCCTGCTCCACTACCGGAGATCTGGTGGTCCCTCCTCCTGTTTGGTCCATTAGTTGGTAATGCTTTCTTCTCTTTCCTCCCTAACCCTTCCAACTGGTCTGTCTTGATCCGTGCAGCCTTCTCCTCCTCAATCTCGATGTCTCTTTTGGCCTGTTCGTATGCGGCTGCATACGTTTGAACAGCTGGGCTTCTCAAATTGTACCACAGCCTTCCTATCTTCACCCCTTCTTTCAGTCCCCTTAACGCCTGAGGGTGGTTGAAGGCTCCCAAGTCGAGGACAGCCCGATGAAACCTCTTGATGAATTCCCGAAGGGTTTCTTGCTCCCCCTGTTTCATGCTCTTCAGCTCCATCATGTCATCTTCCGGCGACATTGCCCCACTAAACTGCTCTGCGAATTCCTGGCACATCTGCTCGAAGGTTTTTATGCTGCCCCGAGGAAGTTTCCTGTACCATTCTCGTGCACGTCCCTCAAGGGATAGTGGGAACACCCTGCACCTTTGGGATGGAGATAATCCCTGGACCCCCGTTAAGTCGTTGAAGCGCTCTATGTGCACCAGCGGGTCAGTTCTTCCCGAGTATCTGAGGTCGGGGAGGCGGAAATCTCTTGGAATAACTGCCCTCATGATCTCTGCTGCGAGCGGTGATTCTCCGTCCAGCATTATCCTCCAACCAGGGGCTCTGTTCCTCCCTTGCATGTCATCAATTATTTGCGCTAGCCTTCGCACTTCCTCCTCCAGCTGTCCTGCGCGACCAGGGTCGCGCGCTGCAGCTTGATCCCGCTCTCGCTCTGCATCATGTAAGTGTTGCCTCAGTTCTGTTTCCTCTGCGTTCACCACCCCGTCGCCCCCGTCACAAGTCTGTCTTACCGGGGACTGCTCTCTTTCTCTATGAAATTCTCCCCGCAGAGGTACGTTACCTCTCTCACCGCCAAATCTCCCAGCGGTTCGACTTCTCTCCGCACTATCGGTACCTGGTGCCGCTCCACCGCCTCTCACCCTTCCCTCTTGGGTTACCCTTCGCTCGTTCCGCAGCTCATGCAGGATGGTTGTCAAGGTTTCCATCTGCTTTTCCATTCGCTCCATCCGGTCGAACATGACTTTTTCCCGTGCTTCGCTGATCACCTCCCTCAGCGTCACGGAATCGTTAAGCCTTATGTCACCCCCTTGTGCGCTACTTCCTCCTATCTCCATTGACTTTCGCTTACTCCACCCCTCTTCTTGCTACCGACAGAAGCTTTTCGCTCTGGATCCCCACAGACGGCGCCAAAATGTTGATGCGAGATTCCGGTTCTCCTCGTTCTACGACCAGGATCCCTGCTCGATCAACTCTACCACGACCAGGAGGTCTCCTAGTAATGCTTCTTCTCCGGATGTCCCTGCACACACAGACAAGTCAGAGTACGCCGGTTGTTCTCCCGGCGCAAACCCTCCGACGCTCAAGTCAGATATGAAGGTTCGGGGAACGCTTGCCACGGGTCTTATGGCTTTTTTTTTGTGGTTTTCTCTTTTATCTTAAAAATGCTAACCCTTTTACCTTCGTTGGCTACCTTTTTATAGGCTTCCTCTGAATCTCAGTCTTCCGCTCTTTTCGAGACGGTATGGGACTCCAACTGCTGCGTTATGGGCAAAACATGGGATCTAGCGTGTTACGCCACGGTTCAGGGGAAAGCGTGGCTGCCACGGCTCTGTGAGACCTTGCGTGTTACGCCACGGTTCCGGGGAAAGTGTGGCTGTCATGGCTCCGTGAGATCTTGCGTGTTACGTCGCGGTTCTGGGGAAAGCGTGGCTGTTGTGCCTAGGTTCTCGTGCTGGAGAGCGCGTCTTGCCAACTGCCGTCGACCGGGTCTCCTCGCCTCTCGGTCTCTAGCCGGAATGGCCTCATGCCTTTTATAGGAATTGGCCTCGCGGACGACAACATCGTGGACGAGCAGGATGTTTCTGCTCCTGTTCTTCCACGCGCCAGGCTTTAACGGAAAACACCGGTGCGCAGAACTCCGCCATCAGATGTCTGCTCGTCATTCCTGGTCCCTTCGACGCATTTGTCCCAAACAGTATCCCTCCCAAACAAATGTTTATGCAAAATATAACCAAAATGTAATAAAAATACCTTATTTTCTCTCTAAGTGATCTTGATTTAAGTCTAGAATTGATGTATAACTCTCATTTCATAGAGTTATCATCTATGAAGGCACAAATCAAGTGAAAGAGTCGAAAATTAGTAGGTACACTCGACAATATGAGTTGCTCCAAATGGAACAAAATGAGAGTGTGTACTCTATGTATACTAGATTTACGGACATAGTAAACACCCTAGGAGCCCTAGGAAAGACCTTCTCAAATAGAGAGAAAGTTAAGAAAATCATTAGGTCACTTCCAAAAGAATAGAGACCTAAAAGAACAGCTATTGAAGAGGCCAAAATTTTAAATACTTTACCTCTTGATGATTTAATTGGTTCTCTCATTTCATATGAAGAAGATTTGGCAGCAGAAAAAGGGCATAAGGAGAAGAAGAAAAGCATTGCTCTTAAAGCTTCAAAATATGAGAGTGATGGGGAGAGTGAACCAGATGATGAAGAGTTGGCCATGCTAGCAAGGAGGTTCAGAAAAGTTTTCAAGAAAACCAGAGAGCGAAGAAAATTTAAAAACTTCAAGAACCAAAGGGAGAAGAAAGAGATAATCACATGCTATGAATGTAAGAAGCCTGGCCATATAAGACCGGAGTGCCCACTTATCAACAAACTCAAGAGGAAAGCCATGGTTGCAACTTGGGATGATAGCGAGGAAGATTCAAGTGATGAAGAAGAGTTGTAAGAAGTATCAAACCTAGCGCTTATGGGAATAGGAGAGGATGATGATCTCAATGAGGTAAGTGATCCTACCTATGATGAATTATATGATGTTTTTAAAGAATTGCATAATAAGTTGATGAAGATTGGTAAAAAGAATGTATGTCTTAAAAAGGAAATGGCGAAGCTTAAAAATAAAAATGAATCGCTAAATGCTAAAATTACATGCCTAGAAGTAGAGAACAAAATATTTCATGATAGAATTGCATTATCAAATGAGAAACCTAGGACTTCACATGAGCATTTAAAATCACACATAGATTATTTGAAAAATGAAAATAAAACGCTTAAGAAAAAGAGCAATGAGTTAAATGAAATTATCTTGAAATTTACAAATAGGCAAAAGATGTTGGATAACATGCTGAATTCACAAAAATGTGTGTTTGACAAAGGAGGTATCGGTTATAAGCCAAACTTGAAACAAAAATATTATAAGAACTACTTTGTGAAGAGTACATCTAGTAACAATCAAGTTGTATGTCATTTTTGTAATCAAGATGGTTATATGAAAAATAGGTGTCCAGTAAAAAGAAATGCACATTATAGTATGAAATGCATTTGGGTTCCAAAATGAACCATTACTAACTCTCAAGGACCTAAAAAGTTTTGGGTACCTAAATCTTGAGATTTTCTCTGCAGGGCTTGAAGAAGAAGAAGAAAAATAAATGGTACTTGGACAGTGGTTGTTCAAGGCATATGACCGGAAACTATGCATAGTTCTCAAGCTTCACCAAAATTGAAAATGGTGGAGATGTATCTTTTGGAGACAACTCAAAAGGAAAAATTCTCGGAATTGGAAATGTTGGTAAAGTTTCCTCAACCTTAATTGAGAATGTATGTTTGGTTGAGAACTTGAAACACAACTTGATTAGTATTAGTCAATTATGTGACAAAGGTTATAAAGAAAGCAGATCCAGCAGTTCCTTGGGATAATCAACTATAGGCAACCACAGAGCATACTAATGTTGAGTACTCAATTTGAGAAATGAATGCATTATGCTCACAAATATTTCTAAATGATGATCTAGTAGTTATGTCACGTGAGAGATCTCCTAAAATTGCATCCTTAGGGTGAGAAGAAACATACCTCCACCCCTTGGGGAGTGTTTGAGAAATATCATCTTGTTGCTCCATATTTGTTTGTTCTTCTTGTTCATTCTCTTGATTTTCTTGTGATGCATTCTTTTGTTTATCTTTTGAAAATTCTTCTTGTAAATCTCCATCTGCATCATCATTAACAACTCCTTTCTCCGTGGAGGATGGGTTAGACTCATCAAAAGTAACATGCATAGTCTCTTCCACAACTAAGGTTCTTTTGTTATAAGTTTTACTTGAATTTGAATACCCAAGAAAGATGCCAATATCGGATTTTGGATCAAATTTACTAAGATTTTCTTTTGTGTTCAAAATAAAACATTTGCATCCAAAAACTTTGAAATAATCAATGTTGGGTTTTCTATCTTTCCAAAGCTCATAGGGAGTTTTATTCAGATGAGGTCTAATTAACACTCGATTTAAGACATAACAAGCGGTGTTAACGATTTTGACCCAAAAATATTTTGGTAAAACATTCTCATTTAACATAATCCTAGTCATTTCTTGAATAGACCTATTCTTTCTCTCAACAACTCCATTTTGTTGTGGAGTTCAATGCCAAAATCATTACAAAGACTTTCAAATGCATAGACTCGGAGCTCATCATCCACCTCATCGTCTCCACTATGTTCCTCAGCCTTCAGCTGATTCTGATACAGAGGAGTGCGTGATGGATACTGACCAGCCCTTCGCTTCTAAGCCACCTCCTGCTCCCGTGCTGCCCTCTGTTTCTGAGCCACCTCCAGCTCCCGAGCAGCCTCCTGCTTCAGTCCAGCCACCAGCTTCGGACACTTTGCTACAGATAGTTGCTGATGTTCGCAGGATTTTAGAGAGGCAGCAGCCGATTCTAGACCGATTGGACACTCTCACTCGTGCCCAGTAGCAGCTCCGTTCTGACTTTCAGACCTTCCAGCAGCAAAGCATCAATCAACAGCGTGAGCTTATAGCTGGATAGCGCACTCTTCTTCGTTATTTCGGTTATGATCTGGGGAGCACATCTTCACCACCTTCTTAGTTTCTGAGTTTTATATTCGCACATACATTTCATCTTTTGGTTCTTTGTGTGTTCTTATTTATATATGATTTGTGTGTTCATACATTGCTACTTCTATCTGATTTTGATGACAGATATCTTTTTGTGATGGATGTCTATGATTTGTGTTGGATGATTATATGTTCGATGAGGGAGTTGTTGGTATATGGATGCTTGCTAATATATTTGGAAGTGTTTTAAGCTCATTTTGTATAAGCGAATATGTTCTATTTTAAGGGGAAAATCTGCCAAAAGTTTTGCTCACCTAATTTGGGTAATTTCTTTCTCACCTCTATGCTTTACGTTTTTCCTTTTCTCTCTTTACTTTTTGATGATGAAGGGGGAGAGATTATGTTAATGCTCGTGAACATTGATATTGGTAAAGGGGGAGATAGTGATTAATAAGAATAAAATTCACTTTTGAAATAAATTTTATTTTTTTTTAGCAAAAAGTTGTTTATTGGACATATTTTTAAATTGACTATACATTTAAGGGGAGCATATATTAAACCGTGAACCGTTTATTGAAACGGTTAACGGATAAAATCCAGAATGGAAGATTGTACTCATCTTGTTACTGGAAACAAATAGCAAAAGTTTAACTGAAATGAATTAGGCTAATTTGTTCTGCAGGTTAGTGGAAACAAACAGTGAACTGTTAATTACAAATGGCCAACCGATAAATTCCAGAAAGGTCATTTTGTACAAATCTTTAACCATTTAATGTAAACAGATAACTGAAGTTTATCTTGTAGGTCTCTGGAATTTAACGGCAAAAGGGTAAGCCTAAACGGTAAACCGTTTATTTGAATTTTGGCCCAACGGTAACTTTGACCAGCCTAAATGGTTAACAGATAATGGTTAACGGCGAACTGTTTTCCGGCAGACAGTCTGTAACGGCTAGTTTTTCAGCTCCAACTATAAATAAGCTCATTCAAATTCAAACAAGGTTGATTACAACACTATCATTAAGCTTATATTCGAGAATACAATCTTCATAGAGCTTTAAACACATTCTTACTTTATATATTCACACATTGGGTATTAATTTGTAATCTTAAATATTGTGTGAGAGAAAAACAATTTGTAATCTTTTACTTTGAGTGACTATAAATATTGGGATACACTTGGGTTAAGAGATTGGGGATATTGTCTTGTTGTAAAGGTCCAGCAACACCTTGGAAGTCAAGTGTAAACATTTGAAACCTTGGAGGTTTGCTTAGTGACATCCTCAAGCCCAGAAAGCTTGGAGGCGTGGACGTAGGCGAGGTTGGCCAAACCACGTAAAAGACTTCGTGTTTGAATCTCTCCTCCCTTATCTTTTTATATTGAGATTGATTTAATTGTTATTACTTTAAATTCGTTTTAGATTTGCTTGGTATTTTGTTTTAGAATTGAAGAATTTTTAAAATCCCAATTCACCCACCTTTTGGGTTGCATAACTAGAATTTCATCTTCCACTCTTGTATTAGTGTACATAGATGACATTATTGTTGGTGGGAATGTTTCAGTTGAAGATAGCAATATTAAACCTTTCTTTGCACAAAAATTCTACATCAAAGCTTTAGGCACGCTCAAATATTTGTTGGGCATTAAAGTAACATGGCCATTTCGTGGGATATTCTTATGTCAAAAAATGTATGCCTTGGACATTCTAAAAGATGCTGGACTACTTGATGCATGTCCTGTCCCTTTTCTAATGGAACAACAATTGCATCTTTCGCCTACAGATGGAGATCATTCACCCAATCCTTTGAGTTACCAATGCCGTATTAGGAGGTTGATCTATCTAACCATTACAAGACCTGATATATATATATATATATATATATATATATATATATATATATATATATTGTGTTGAGTGTTAGAAAATGTATATTTATAAAGGAGAAAATCGTCATTTTACATTTCAAGTTTTACTAACACCCTTATTTTTATGTATTTAAGCTTCTTGTGATTTAATTACGTGTGTTTTATTTTAATTAAGTATTTTATGTATTTTAGTGGCATCATGGCCATTTCACATTGAACGAGAAATCAGATGGCAAAACGGACATCACTTTTGAACTCAGGACAATCGAAAACCTTAGGAGGTGCATAAAAGGAAAAATGTCACTGTTCACATGTACGGCACTATTCATATATACGATATTGTCTATGTTACTGTTCACGATAATGTTCATACATATGAAACGATGATGTGGCATTGACTAATGAGGTGTCACGATTCTATTGGACAATATTTATATACACTGTTGATCGGTGACGTGGAAGCATGTTAGTGGACCAAAAATCGCGCGTACAGTAAATGCATATACCCAGAATTATTTTCAACCAAACTGCGTCACTGTTCAAGCCGGTTGACTGTTCAAACCGCGTGGTTAAACCGTGTCACTGTTCAAACCGCATGGTCAAACCGCGTACTGTTGATTGATGACGTGGCGCAATCCTGAGCGTCCAAACTGTTTTTAATCTGATGGTTATGATTTACTCAATGTATCTATAAAAAAGGGACCTCCCCCCCCTAATTTGATATCTCTGAATTCATTTTTGAGCTCCATTTTCTGTAATTCCTTCTCCATCTTGTATTTTCTACGTATTTTAATAAATTTCTATTTTACCCCTAGTTCAATTATGAGTAGCTAATTTTCTTTCAAGCTTGGGTTGAAGGTGAAGTCTCAACATGTGCCATGGATTTTATTTGGTAAATTTATTTTCTCTTCCCCTCTAATTTTTGTGGATGTTTTGACTTTTCGTCGACAAATAATAATAATCTTGTCTAGATACCACCCTGGTTTCACCGGCTTTCTAGTACAATGTTATTATTATTTGGCACGATAAGCCCTTAACACCATATTGATTAGAGTGTGGTTCATGAGGTGTGGATTCTCCCCTCATGATTAAATTGACACTAATAAAGAATATTTAGCTCATGGTGCATGTTGATGCGGATCCAGATACTCAAGCGCTTCAATTATAATAGTTTCCACTTTAATTTAATTCCGCCATTCCAATTTAAATTTTAGGATATTCCAAATTGTCTTTGCCATAATTCCAACCACCCATTTAGAAAAATTAATTCTACACAATTAAAATCCATCTCCTCGTGGGATCGACACTCGTCACTATTGATCTATTCTACAATAGATTTGTGCACTTGCGAGTTCAATAAAATTTGCACAACAAGTTTTTGGCGCCGTTGTCGGGGAGGTAAGTTATTTTAATTTGTAGAATTAATTTTTGTAAAAAATTTCTTTTAGTTATTTTTCTTGTAATTTTTTTTTAATTTAAAAAAAAAGAAAAAAAGTGAATTTATATTTTGAGGTAAGAATTTTTTTTCTCTTCTTTAAAGTTCTGTAATTTAATTTTCAAGTTATTTTTTTTTGTTTATCGTATTAATTTTAATTTTTAGTAAATTTATTTCACGTATTTTTTTAGTGTGTTTTTATAGTAAGGTCGTAATAGCGCGATAAGGTTAGTACAATAATTTCTCATTCTTCTTTATTTTTATTTATTTTGTTCCCATTTATTTTTGTGTTCTTTGCATGCATGGGTCGAAGGTCATTATTACCTAATCTTGAGCCTATAGACCTTGAATTAGAAAAACCATTGCGCACACACAAACACGTTAAAAAAATTTGAAATGGATTTGCAACAACCACCACCACAGGAGAGGCCATTTAAAGACTACTTTAGTCCCTTAGCTAATTTGAGCACATCATGCATAAGATACCCAAATGTAGTTGCTAGAAGTTTTGAGTTAAAACCTAGTGTGCTAAATTGTCTCCCAACATTCTATGACCTAGAAAATGAGCACCCATATAATCATTTGAATGATTTTCATACTGTTTGTCAAACATTTAAATATGAGAATTTTTCAGATGATGATTTTAAACTTAGACTATTCACATTTTCTTTAAAAGAGAGAGCTCGTTCATGGCTTAATACATTGCCTACCAATAGCATCATATCATGAGAACAAATGGTAACAAAATTTTTGAATAAATATTTCCCAGTGCATAAAACTAATGCTATTCGTAGGGAAATTTCAGAGTTTACCCAGAGAGAAGACGAGCAGTTTTTCGAAACATGGGAGCGATTCCATGGGCTGCTTTTGAAGTGTCCACATCATGGGTACGAGAAATGACACCAATGCCAATACTTTTTGGAGGGATTATTGCCACATGTGCAAGAATGGCTAATGGCAACAAGTGCAGGAGAGCTAATGTCCAAAAGTGCATCAGAGATTTGAAAATTCTTCTAGCGACAAGTGGATAATTCCAAACAACGGAGTCAATCACCCAGGAATACTAGAAGCATTAAGGGAGCAAATGAGGTTCACATTGGCGAGTCAAGTTCAGAAATTAAAGAAGTCAAAGCGATAATTGAAGGTCTTTCTCGACAAATAGCATCGTTAACGACTGCTAAATCAACATAACCACATGACCATGACTCATACTCAGATCAAGCCAATGCCATCGGTATAATGAGAAAACCATTAAATTACAACCCATACTCCAACACATATAACCCTGGATGGAGAGACCACCCCAATTTTTCATAGTCTCAAGGATTCCAACAAAATAGACCAGCAGCTCCAGCTCCACCAATGCAACCAATTCCTCAAATTCCTCAAGCCTCTCAGCCAACATTTAGACCATACAATCAGTACTAGAACTACTCTCAACCCAGACCATAGGAGGATGCATTCCAGAATTTCAAGATTGTTACTCACTCTAAGATTGAGCAACAGAACCGCACCATTTATGGACTATGAAATAAGATGAGAACAGGCTTCAACTCACAAGCCCAATCAGTTTCAAGCCTCAAGAAGATGGTGAGACAACTTGCTTCTTCAGTTCAGACCTTGGCAATGACTGTTGAGAAAGGTAAATTTCCAAGTCAACCAATGCCTAATCCTAAAGGAGTACATGAAGCAAGTACCAGTTCACCACAGCAACATGGAGAGGTCAAAGCAGTCATGACCTTACGAAAAGCAAAAGAAGTCGACAACAAAGTGGAGATGCCGGTGACAAAAGAAAATCAAATTGTACCTGTGAATGTTGAGGACTCACCATCGGAAGAGAAAGAAGAAACCAACCCACAAGAATATGTTCCCAAAGCCGCATTTCCTCAGAGGTTAGATAAAGGAAAGAAGGGAAAATTCACAGGTGAGATTCTTGAAATCTTCAAACAGGTAAGTGTTAACATCCCTTTACTTGATGCTATAACACAAATTCTATCGTATGTCAAATTTCTTAAAGACCTTTGTACTAAAAAGAGAAACATTTGCATTCAAAAGAAAGTCTTTTTAACAGAAAACGTTAGTTTTATACTCCAAATTATGTGATTTGTTTTAACATTGGATGAAATGATGAATTTCAAATTTTAGTATTTGTATTATCTTTGGTCTTAAGTGATGTTACGCCATGTTTGCTACTCTACATGTTGATGTCGGAGACAAATATGAGTTGCTTGAAGGAATGAACATGTCATAATAAGTACCAAGTGAGTTTTTGAGCCTATCATTTTTTTTGGAGGGTAACCCTTTTTGCCCATTCTTCATACAACTTAGCAGTTTATTATTTTATACACGATCTCTAGATTTCTTTTGAGTTAACCCTGAAAAAAAATTGTAAAATTAAAAAAAAAGAAAAAAAATGTGTGTTGCTACATTTGGAGGCCCATTTGCATAATAGATATGGAAGAGTATTTAGAGCCCTAAAAGACGATGGAAAGACCATCTTTGACCCGTTTGAGCCTTTTTAGCCATCCATTTAGTGAAAAATCCATAGTTAACCCTTTTGAGCCTTTAAAAAAAAAATCTTTGTTAACTTATCATCTTGACCTACTCTGATTTGGAGTATTACCCGATATCTTACAAGCTCCATCATCTATTTATGTTTGAGAAAAAAATAAATAATTATTTTGTTCAGTGAAGTTATGCCAAACAAAAGAAAAAAAACAAAAAAAATATTGTTTCAAAAAAAAGAAAAAAACAGAAAATAATAATAATAATAAATAAGCAAAATGCATCTTGTAATTTCCAAAATATCTCTATTTTTTCTCAAACATATATTTTGTTTTTCCTATTTTCCTTCATTTGTCATCCATGTCCCTGGCCTACATTACGTCCTAATAAAAGTCTTTCTTGATTTTAGAAATCTATAGTCTGAAGTAGAAGCTAATTTTATGGGCTAAAAATATGTAGTGATATATATAAAAGTAAATAAATAAATAAATTGGGTTGAATAGCATTTTGTTTGACTTGAAATTGTATTATTTCTAAGCTGAGGGCATATTTCTTTCAACTTGGGGAGAACGTGTGATATTACTTCTTTATTATTTCTCTCAATTACTATTCATTAGAGTGACTATTTTTTGGGTTTAATTTCTTTGTGAAAGTGTCACTACTACCAGTGAGATTTTAGAGTTTGACATGTCATTCTTAAAAGCAGCTGTGACAAAGTCTACTGGGCTGATTGATGTGGATGGCTGATGTGGGTGTGATATTTCTTTAGACTGGAGATAATGCTTATACTTTTATTTGATTGTTATCATTAGGCTGATTGAATAAACAAGACTGTTTAAAAAAAATTATTTTGGGTTTGAATTTTATTTTGGCTTTATTTGCTAGGGACTAGCAATAAGCTAGTTGGGGGGTGTGTTGAGTGTTAGAAAATGTATATTTATAAAGGAGAAAATCGTCATTTTACATTTCAAGTCTTACTAACACCCTCACTTTTATGTATTTAAGCTTCTTGTGATTTAATTACGTGTGTTTTATTTTAATTAAGTATTTTATGTATTTTAGGGGCATCATGGTCATTTCACAATGAACGAGTAATCAGACAGCAAAACGGACATCACTTTTGAACTCAGGACAGTCGAAAACCTTAGGAGGAGCATAAAAGGAAAAATGTCACTGTTCACATGTACGGCACTATTCAATGTACGATACTGTTCATGACACTGTTCACACATACGGAACGATAATGTAGCATTGACTGATGAGGTGTCACGATTCTATTGGACAAAATTTATATACACAGTTGATCGATGACGTGGCAGCATATTAGTGGACCAAAAATCGCGCGTACGGTACATGCATATATACAGGATTATTTTCAACCAAACCGCGTTAATGTTCAAGCCGGTTGACTGTTTAAACTACGTGGTCAAACCGCGTACTGTTGACTGATGACGTGGCACAATCTTAAGTGTCCAAACTGTTTTTAATCCGATGGCCATGATTTACTCAATGTATCTATAAAAAGAGGGCCTCCCCCCCTAATTCGATATCTCTGAATTCATTTTTTAGCTCCATTTTCTGTAATACCTTCTCCATCTTGTATTTTCTATGTATTTTAATAAATTTTTATTTTACCCCTAACTCAATTTTGAGTAGCTAATTTTCTTTTAAGCTTGGGTTGAAGGTGAAGTCTCAACATGTGCCATGGGCTTTATTTGGTAAATTTATTTTTTCTTCCCCTCTAATTTTTGTGGATGTTTTGACTTTTCATCGACAAATAATAATAATCTTGTCTAGATACCGCCTTGGTTTCACCGGCTCCCTAGTACAAGGTTATTATTATTTGGCACGATAAGCCCTTAGCACCCTATTGATTAGAGTGTGGTTCATGAGGTGTGGATTCCCCCCTCATAATTTAATTGACACTAATAAATAATATTTAGTCTATAGTGCATGTTGATGAGGATCCAGATACCCAAACACTTTAATTATAATAGTTTCCACTTTAATTTAATTCCGCCATTCCAATTTAAATTTTAGGATATTCTAAATTGTCTTTTCCATAATTCCAACCACCCATTTAGAAAAATTAATTCTACACACAATTAAAATCCACCTCCTCGTGGGATCGACACTCGTCACCATTAATCTATTCTACAATAGATTCGTGCACTTGCGAGTTCAATAAAATTTGTACAACATATATATATATCGTGCATGTATTAAGCCAGTTTATGCATGAACCACAAATAATGGATATGGATGCAGCCTTCTGGGTGCTTCATTATTTAAAAGGATTAGAGGTAAAAAGCACCATGTTGTCTTCCTCTAGTGATTTGTATAACCGTGGGTATTGTGATGCTAACTGGGGCAGTTGTCTTATTCATCATCAATCAGTTACTGGATATTATGCTTTTCTTGGAAGCAGCCCTATTTTTTTGGAAACAAAGAAGCATAATGTTGTTTTTCGCTCTATAGCTAAATTCGAATATTGTTCCATGACGAACCTTTCATGTGAGTTACAATGGCTTAAGGTTTTGTTCACTGATATGCTGCTGCTATGCATTTTTATTGTGATAATCAACCAGCGTCATACATTGCTGAGAATCTAGACTTTCATAAGCGTATAAAACATATTGAGTTAGGTTGTCACTTTGTGCAGAAACGAGTGCAATCCAAATTGTTGCTGCCCTTGCACATTAACACCTTTATATGTAGATTGCAGATTAAAGACATCTTTACCGAAAATATTAAGTAAAATTGTCACTTTACACAGGAACGGGTGCAATCCAAATTGTACCTCTATTTGACGATGTATGTAGATTGCAGACATCTTTATCAAACCACTTAGTAGTGATCTTTTCTTCATTATGTGCCCAAGTTGGGCATTATTGATCTTCATGCTCCAACTTAAAGGGGAGTATCAACGATCATATATTTTTTGTATGTAAATATATATAGTCGTATCTTTGTAAATACAGTAAGCATAGATAGGCATAGATTCTTCCTCAACTAGACAAACTACAGCAAGAGGAGCAGCAAGGGTACATAATATAGATGCGATTATAGCATTATCAACCCAAGTAACATCATTACCTAATATAGTGAAAGCTATTACTACTGCTCCAGTAGCAGTCAAGCAAGTTGCTAAACTCTCTTGTGTATATTGTGGAGAGGAACATTTATTTGACAACTGCCCAGGAAATCCAGCATCAGTGAATTATGTAGGCAATTTCAACCGACAGAACCAGAACAATCCATACTGCAACACTTACAACCCTAGATGGAAGCAGCACTCAAATTTTTCATGGAGCAACTAGAATCAACATGCTATGGCACCCAGTGGACAGAACAGACCTGCACAACCATCTAGTTTTCATCAGCAAAATCAATGGCAAAGAAATACCAGTAATGATCAACTCAGTTCCTTGGAAACACTCATTAAGGAGTACATTTTGAAGAATGAAGCAGTGGTGCAAAGTTAAGCTATATCTTTGAGAAACCTGAAAAACCAAGTTGGACAGCTTGCCACAGCATTAAGTAACAGTCCTCAAGGAAGTTTGCCCAGCAACACAGAAGATCTAAGAAGAGAGGATAAGGAACATTGCAAAGTGATCAACTTGAGATCAGGGAAGGATGTTGATATCTCTGTTGGCATGTTGAGAAAAACAAGGGAACTTATTCTAACCCGAGAAGAGCTTCTAGCTGAGAAGGAGTTACAGTAAACAAGTTATCAAGACACTGGTGAGAGTAGTCAGGGTACAGCAACCACAAAAAGAAATCACTCGGTACTTGTTAAAGCAGATGCTGCAACACTAGTAGTAACAACCTAGAATCGACCAAAAGAGTAGCAATATGTACCTCATGTAATAGTACAACAATTTAGACACCCATTTCCATTTCCATAAAGATTCCAGAAGCAAAAACAAGACAAACAGCTCAGCAAATTCTTGGAAGTGCTGAAGCAATTACACATTAACATACCATTTATGGAAGCCTTAGAATAAATGCCTAATTATGTGAAATTTTTAAAGGATACCTTGGCAAGAAAGAGAAGGTTGGGAGAATTTGAAATGGTTGCTCTAACTCAAGAATGCAGCCATATACTTCAGAGTAAGATTGCTCAAAAACTGAATGATCCCGGAAGCTTCACAATACCATGTTCAATTAGAACTAGATACAATGGCAGAGCACTCTATGACTTGGGAGCAAGTATTAATCTAATGCCTTTATCTGTGTTTAAGTAGTCGAGAGTTGGAGAATACAGACCAACAACAGTCACTTTACAACTTGCTAACAGATCTCATGCATATCCTGAAGGAACGATTAAAGATGTATTGGTGAAGGTAGACAAATTCATTTTTTCAGTAGATTTCATTGTACTAGACTTTAAGGCAGACAAAGAGGTACCAATTATACTTGGAAGACCTTTCCTAGTAATAGGAATAACTCTAATTGATGTGCAAAAAGAGGAGTTAACTATGAGGGTGAATGACCTACAAGTCACCTTAATTATCTTAGAAGCTATGAAGAGTCCTAATGAGGTAGAAAACTGCAATTTTATGAGTGTTATTGACCTTGTTGTAACAGAAAGAATAGATCTGTGCTGCAGTAAAGAAGATATCAAAGCTGCCACCTTTGAAAGTCTTTGAGAATAGGATGTTGCAGCAACCTAGATGGCATGGTTAGGAGACAAACAAGCTGAAAGACATAACAGACATTTCGAATCTCTAGATCTATTAAATAGGGACGTAAAACCAACAGGAATCTATTGAATCACCTCATATTCTTAAATTAAATTTTTACCTTCACATCTTAAATATGTTTATCTTGGCAAAAACAATACCCTCCTTGTAATCATTTCATCTTCTTTGAATGCAGATCAAGAAAAGAGCCTGATATCTGTGCTGGAAAAATAAAAAAAAAAGCAATAAGATGCACTATGATAGTCATTAAAGGAATCAGTCTATCCATATGCATGCACAAGATTCTACCAAAGGGCTGCTATAACAATTCAGTAGAGCAACGAGAGAAGACTAAATCTTATCATGAAGGAAGTTGTGAAGAAGGAGGTCATCAAATGGCTGGATACTGGAATCATATACTTGATATCAGACAGTTCTTGGGTAAGCCCAGTACAATGTGTGCTAAAGAAAGGTAGGGTAACTGTGGTGAAAAATGAAAAGAATGAACTTATTCCTACAAGAACAGTGACTGGATGGAGAGTTTGTGTGGACTATAGGAAGCTTAACAAAGCCACAAGAAATGATCACTTCCCACTGTCATTTATAGATCAGATGTTAGACATTGCTGGGAAACAATACTACTGCTTCCTAGATGGGTATTCAGGTTACAACCAGATTGTTATAGCACCAGAGGACTAGGAGAAAACTACATTCACCTGCCCTTATAGAACTTTTTCTTTCAGATGAATGCCCTTTCATTTATGCAATGCTCCAGCAATTTTCCAGAGGTGTATGATGTCCATTTTTCAAATATGGTTGAGCAAACATTGGAAGTTTTCATGGATGATTTTTCAGTCTTCGGAGAGACGTATGATGATTGTTTACACAACTTGGAAGATGTGGTTAAAAGGTATGAGATAACAACTTGGTACTCAATTGGGAAAAATGCCACTTTATGATACAATAAGGCATAGTGTTAGGTCATAGAGTATCCAAAAATGGGATAGAAGTGGATAAAGTAAAAATAGAAGTGATAGATAAACTGCCACCTCCAACGTCAATTAAGGGCATTAGAAGCTTCTTGGGACATTCTGGATTCTACAGAAGGTTCATCAAATACTTTTCCAAAATAGCTAAACTATTATGCTCATTGCTGGAGCACTACAAACCTTTTAATTTTGATTAAGATTGTCTCAAAACTTTTAGTGAACTGAAGAAAGCTTTGGTAACAGCACAAGTCGTTATAGCAACAGATTGGAATCTCCCCTTTAAGTTGATGTGTGATGTTAATGACCATTCTATTGGAGCAGTGCTGGGGCAGAGAAAGAACAAAGTTTTTCATTCCATCTGCTATGCTAGTAAAACTCTTACTAATGCTCAGATTAATTACACCACTACAGAGAAAGAGCTTCTAGCAGTGGTATTTTCCTTTGATAAATTTAGAGCTTACCTAGCGGGCACAAAAGTAACAATTTATATAGACCATGCAGCAATAAAGTACCTGATTTCAAAAAACGATGCCAAGCCTGGATTGATAAGATGGATCTTATTTCTACAAGAATTTGATTTAGAGGTCAAGGATAGAAAAGGGACTTAAAATCAAGTGGCAGATCATCTTTCCAAGTTAGAAGCAAATGCTAGCACATTGACCAGACAAGACATCACTAAAACATTCCCTGATGAACAACTGCTTATGTTACAGCATGCACAGGGGCTGCAGCAATCTGGACTCCTATGGTATACAGATTTTGCTAATTACTTAGTGAGTGGGTTGTTACCACCTGATTTAAATTATCAGTAGAAAAAAAAAATTCTTCATGACGTTAAAAGCTACCAGTGGGATGATCCATATCATACAAGTTATGCTCAGACCAAGTGATTCGAAGATGTGTCCCAGATGAAGAAATTCCACACATAATGTATTCTTGCCATGCTGCAGCATATGGAGGTTTGGTGGTCATAGAAGATGAATTAGGGATTTGAACTCGAACTGAAATAAAAACCGATCGGGTTGCATTTTTCAACCCATTCAGATTTCATAAGCTAACCCGAACCAAACCAAACCCGAAATTTATTTCGAGTTAGACCTAATCTGAATGCCCACCCTTACTTATAATGTTTTTCACATCATGTGACTTCATCAACGAGCTACATTTGACATATTTAGCATGTTGATTGGTTTGGTTAGTAATCCTTGAAGATGACTTGTTGTACAAACTTAAATACTCATTGCGATATGTCGGTCTATTGAGTTTGAGTTTATACTTAACATAATATAATTCAAGATTTACAAACCAAACTTTTGTGTTTTTTTCTTGATTCAACCTATATCTTTCTTGATTTTATCACTTTTCATTATGTCAAATCTAAAGAGTTTATTTTGCTAAACAACTGAGTATGAAAAGTTCAAAATAATTGAGTTTATAATTATTTTATTGTTGTTACTTTCAAAAGAAAGTTCTTGTTAATTCTAATTAGTGACTAAATCTAATATTCAGTTTGTGGTGAATGATTGCTTCACCGTAATTCTCATCATATTTTATAACCTATTAGAATATGTTTTTTTGAAATTTTAGATTTTTCACTTTGATTTCTATAATTTAATTAATTTGCATAACAAATCAACTCCAAATCCCCCTAAATTTTCTATGAGCCTTTATTAGTGTGTCCTTAATGTTTCTGAAAATGTTTAGCTAATTTCATTAAGTCTAGACTAGGTTTTTAATTTATATTTTGTTTAAGGTCAGTATCGCGTGTTTGATGTTAATAACTTGTTAATTAGGAACAACTTTCTATAGCAATGGCCCTTGCTTACTGCTATTATACTCAATAACAATAAAATTTTAAGGTAAGGATTTAAGTTATACATTTTTTGACATAACACCTCACAAAAGATATTGAGAAAATTTGTAATTGTTTATTTTATTATTTTTAGCATTTATATCAAAATATATTATTTTATTTTAATTTTTTAAATATTATATTACGATTACATTTACAAATCAACTGATAAATGCATCAAAAATCTGTCAGAACATGCGTTGTATCATAGTTGAATGTTAATTTAGAAAACCCAACTTGAAATCATTTTCTCATAATATAAGGAAACATACTCCCACAACATACAAGGAAGAACCCTCGACCCAGTGCCCACCACTTAACAATTGAGGAGTTTGTAATTTGTGATTGTTTAAAGATTCCCTCAAGTTAAAATATAGTTAATTTATTTAGGTTACAAGTTTGATATTTATTATTAAAGCTTCATTAGGCTAGAAACTTATAGTTAATTAGTACTACTTGTTTAGGTTGCATTACTTTGCTTTTTTTTTTTACAAATTATTATTCTTGAGAAAAGAGAAGCCTGTAGATCTGGCTATAATGACTTCTTCAATAGACCCTATAAGAAGTTCGTGAGGTGCCGCTGCAGCTTATTCCCTCTCTCTTTCCCCCCCAATAAAATAAAAAAAAGGAGAGAGATGTCCCGTCCCTTCTTTATGCACATCCATAACATATTTTTAAGCAATTTTAATTAAATATATATATACTTTAATAATAGTTAAATAAAAGCCTGCCTAACTACCGATTAACTTTCCCGTTTCCATTTTTTTTAAATTTCAATAATATTAAGGATTCCAAAATTTGAGTCTTAATTTAAGTTTCAATATCATGTATCATTAACTCACTTTTTTTTTTCGACTACCATCCATCATTGAGATATTTATTAATTAAATAATAAATTTCATAACTAACAACCATCTAATAAATAAATGCCACATCAGTTGACATTCAAAATAAAACTTAAATATTGGGACGTATGCATTGCTCTATAGATTACCACTCCTTTGCATGATACGAGCCGATTGAAAAAAAAATCATAATTTTTTTCATAAATGGAAACTCTACTGTAACGGTTGAAACTAAATATATAGATTTTGCACAACTTTAAGATTGAATCGGTTCTAATTTCATGGAATTTTTTTTGTGCAATATTAGTGGCAGTATTGGACCGAAATCCAATCTAATAACTAATGTGTTCATCTAGGGCCTGTGTCCGTGTGGATTTGACTCTTCAAATGGAAAAAGGATATTGAATTTTTTCACTTTTTTTTTTACTAATAATATATCCATAAACTCTTGTACAAGCTTATTTTATACAAACTGATGTGGCGTTAATTCATAAGTTGAATTAAATATCTCTTGGCCCACATGATTTATTTCTAGTATTTTATATTTTCAATCAACTAATGAATTAATGTCACATCGGTTTGTACAAGATAAATTTGTACAAGAGTTTGTGGCTGTATCATCACTTTTTTAAAAAAAACAGTCCTTTTGATAGTTGATACCCTCAAATTTTCTCATAAAATCTCTTTTTCTATTGAAACTAATGTATTTCTTGTTTTGAAAGGAAATTCAATTAAGTACTTAAATAACTTTTCTTTCATAACAAAAGTTTTTACACCCGTCCATTTCATAATTTATATTTAAATTTTAATAAAAAAATATAAGAATTTATAGTTATGGAGATAGAAACTATATAATAAGAAAAAAATTTAAAATTTTAATATTTTTATTTTTCTGTAAATAAAAACTTAAAAGAAATAGTTTTCTAGGATGAAATTTTATGGGAAGATCATTAGTTTTAAGGTTTTATACTTTATGAATTAAATTAGGGGTAATTTAGGAAATAATATTAAAAATATGTTTTTATCCTTATCATTTATATAATCATTACAAACATAATTAACAAATCGGATTAGTCTTAAAATTTTTTAAGGATAGAAAGAATTCGTTCTCTTTGGAAAAAGAAAATGTAAGTATTATATATTGTAAGATAAATCTCAATATCACAAATCCAAATTAGAACTATATTTTAAGGTAGAGTTTACATTTTGGATTGGAGTGAGAATCTTGATAAGTGAGAATCTTAAGATTAGCAGTGTAGAGTGTGAGTGGGAGTATGTTGTTTACTTACACTGGAATAGAAGTATGAAATGGGGATCAGAATCTAATTTATGTGTTTATTTTATTTTAGATTAGAAATAAATAGTTTTAAATTATAATTTTACCCTTATTTAAAGAATTGTAGTTTTTAATTACAAAGTTAATAAAAAAATATATTTCATGAATAAACATATATTTTATTATATTTGTAAATTTATAATAATTATTAATATTCTTAATTATGTACATCACAATTTTTTATTAATTTTAATTTTAATTATGTAAATTAAAAATTATTAATAAGACAACATAAATTAAACATTTTTACTATTAACATAGTACAAAATTAATATTTTCTTAGAATAAACTATTTATTATTATTATTTATTAATTATTAATATTAAATAAATAAATATTATTTTTAAATAAATATAATAATATTATATTTTCAAATAAAGATAGTATATAATAATATTATTAATTCTCTATTATTATAATAATATTATTTTTAAGTAATTTTAACTTAAAATCAATGCAAATTATTATTTAGTTAAATATAATATTATTATTTAATTTAATTTATTAAATATAATTATATTAAATTTAATAAAAAGAGGGTAAAAATGGAAGAGGTGGGAGTGGGAATCCCCATGGGAGTCCCACTCCCACTCCCACTCCCGCTCCCCACTCCAAAAATGAGTGGGACCCACGGAATGGGATTCTCAATCCTCCCTTAAAATGTGCAAGTAAATACTGGAGTAGGAGGAATCTGCACTCTTCACTTCCACTCCAAAAAGTAAACACAACTAACTGTATCAATTTCTATTTACTAACTTCACCAATTGCTTGGTTGGAATCACCCATGAACCCATGCTTCTTCTCAGTCTTGGTTGGAATTTAGTACGCAGTTTTCTGCATAATCATAATATTTTTATCTAACATTATTGACTTGTATCAACAATCAATAATACGTTTGTTAATAATTCTCAAATTCTATTAAATATTATCAGAAAATGTTTTTTTCTAGCCATATTTGCACCATTGTAATACAAATATTTTAAGCTTCTCAGTCAACTTTTTTATTTTTGGAGCAATAGATGCATTGTTACAAAAATAATGCTACTAGTAAGTGACAGAACCTTTTTAGTGTACTTAAGTTTACTTATAAACCTCTTTCACATTTATCCTAGGTTATAATAAATTGAAATAGCAAAGATATGATAGAAAATACAACAATATGTAATAAGACAAAACATAAACCCAAGGCTTGTAAAAATAAAGTGTCCTTAAAGCATATTCGTCACCTTCACTACGGTGCTTAAATTAGATTGGCATCTATCTCTCAAGATATAACAAATTCGAATAGTACTAACAAGACGAAACCTTATTATTATTCTAGCAAACTTCAAACAAATGTTTGAACTGTATTACACTGCAGCCTAAAGTTAAAGCATATTCGCTTGAGAGAGAAGATTAGAAAATCACTTGGATTTGGTGTGTTTTAAAGATTAAATTAGAAGTTAACTTATGGAATTTATGGAAGGAATTTTGATCCAAAACATTTAAGCACTAATTCTTGAAATTTTTTTTAATTTAATTTGAAATGTAACCATCACATTCATTTGCAACTTTCAATCACATGTAACAGTCTTTCAAATTGAATTTTTCCTTAAAAAACCAACCACATCATTCTTTAACAATTCTTTAATATTTTGTTGTAATGATCAATAGCAATATTGATATTAAGGGTGGGCAGTTAACGACTCTGTTTAGCTCTAGCTCAGAATGGAACTGAATCCAAACCAGTCAATTTCAAATAATAAGAATCAAAGCTGAACTGAAGTTAGAACCAAATTGAACCAAATCAAAATATTTTGGTTCGGTTGGGTCCTAAATTTTGGTTTAGTTTCGATTCAGTTCTACATTTTCAATTCAGTTTAGCAAATCGACATTCTAGACAGAAAGAAGACACAAAATAATAATAATAGTATAACATAAATTAAGGTTTAAAAAAGAAAAAAGAGAAAGGAGGAAGAGAAATGATTTCAACTATTTCCTAAAAAGAAAAAATATTTACATTCCCAAATTTAAGATGTTCCCAAATTTCAAATCAATTTCCACCCACCAGTATATCCAATTACATGCATGCATGATGTAGACTCAAACTTACATGGATATGACTCGTCCATGAATATATTAAAATGTCCTTTGGGTACTAAAAATAGAACAATTTTTTTATTTTAAACCTGAATTGGGAGTGCATCCATGTAGGAATGGTAATGGGGTGTGATAGGGGTGGGGTGGCCTACCCCATTCGCCATCCCATTTAAAATTTCCCTCCATTCCCCACCCAATCCCCTGGTAAATTTAATGAGATGGGGATAGTCCCCATATGAGAAATGATTTCCCTGTCCCCACCCCATTCACCATTTACTTATTTTATAGTAGGTATGGATAAATGATTTCAGTAAATTAAAAATTAGAAACTTAAATAAAATCATTACCGTATTATAAAGTATTTAAATTATTTAAAAAAATCTCCAAAAGGTTAAAACAATATCTTTAAATAATTTCAAAATTAAAAAATGTTTTAAGAGAGCAGCACCTTGAGAGAAAAAAAAAACATAACAATATTTTTAGATTGAGTAAAAATTATAATGTAGGGTTTTATTTTGGTTATAACCTATTTATATTAAATAAAAATAAAAATAAAATTTATTAACCAACATTGTAATTGATAAAACAAAAATTATTGAACAAAAAATAACAAAATATACATATGTAATGGGAATTGGGGTGGGGATGGGTGGAGAGTACAAAACCAAACGCTACCCCATTAAGAATTTAGAGATTATTTTTCTCTGATTCCCCACTCCATTCCCCAACAATTATTCAAAATTCACCCCACTTGGGGTGGAGCCCCATGGGGCTCCCAACCAGTGGAAGATTTGTCATCCATACATCCATGTCAAGTTTGAGGACAACAAATAGTGGGCCATCTATCTCTAATCATGCCCGGATACCTGTTTTGGCCAATGGGTATTTATATCCAATCTCCATCTGATCAACTCGGCTCTCAAGAGCGTGCTGGTTTCAAATTCTTGAAAAGCAAGCTTTGGACTCTAATGAATCATTCTCCTCACACTCTTTAGCCAATCCACTGTCTCCAGCCATTGCGACAGCTCCATCACCTCCTTTGAGCACGCCTTACTGCACACTTCACAACTCAAATATAGCTCCCATGACATCAACGATCTATTCTTAACATTGCCACCGTCGGGTTTCAAAGCCAGCGTTGTTGCTGCAATTGTTGATGAGCCCAACGAGTTTATGTCAAAGAAAGTGTAGTCGTTGTTCACCAGCGTTAATGATTCAAGTTGCAAGAGAATAACAATAATTAAATTGAAGCTCAAGATTTTAAATGGAAGAGAATGTTTTTGAAACTTCATGTTTGTAGAGAAAGTGATGAGAGTGAAAATAAAATGGAGAAGAAAGACACACAAAGTCTCAACTCACTATCTTCAGCGGCTGGTGCACTAGCAAAAATTGAACAAAGCTACGACAGCAACAGGTGAGACCAGAGGGTGAGACAGTGACTGGAGACAGAGAGAGTGAGAGCAACCATGAGAGAGAGAGAGGGCTGCTGGTGGCCCAGCTAAATGTGCGTGCTGCTAAAAGAAAGGAGTCGTTTAGAGTTAGAGATTTGGGATTTTATATAGGGTTGGCAATTGTAGGCTTGGGCCAGGCTTTTCTAAGCTATCGCATGTTGGATATCTTATATCTAAATGCAATCTAACAGTGACCAATTGTTACGCTAACATTCGATATAGCATTATGCGTTATAGGTTCTAATTACCGTACAAGGTGAATTTTATGTCTAGGTCTTCACTAATTTTAGATCAAGCTTGGCCCTATTCAAATTGAGATTAACTCAACTTGGAAAACCCAATCTAAAACCAAGTATTGTCTTAATTTGTTCCACTAAGTCAGTGTAACGCCACAAATTCCCATACATATTAAATTGGAAATTGGGCTTTCATTGAGAATTATGGGTGGCCTATAACCCTTATTTAGAAAGGGGTACTAATTAAATAGAGGTTATTTATGAGATCATTTTGGAAAAAGGGCTATTTTTCCTTATTGAATAGGGTTTCTTAAGATCCCCTATAAATACATACTTTTCCCCCTTCCATAACCCTAAGTTCACAACGTTTATTCTTCTTCTCTGCTGCTCTTTACGCTCCTACCCAAATCTTAGGATTCAAACCTTTGTTTAGGAGAGACTCAAAGCGACGGGTAAGTTCACAACGTTTATTCTGAACAGCATGAGTATCTCGAATTTTTAAAGCTATATTTTCTGAACGAATTTTCTTATAAAATTTATATTTCTGGAAACTAGACATGTAGGGCTTCTTGATTAAATTTTATTTCATTAAATTCAACTTCGTTTTCAATTTTATACGTATTTTGGAAATAGAAACCACTGCACTGGAAATCCACGATTCCAGTATTGTGATCAGATTCAAAAGACTATTTGTACCACCAAATGAACTCAAACAATTCTGAAAGTTTATATTTATGTTAATATATGTGTCTAGGATTCCCAGTTTTAATTTCATAATTTTCTGATTAGTATTTTATTTTATAAAAATCACGGAACCCGTTCTGTTTGGTTTAGATTATGTGAAAACAGTTTCGAATTTGCTGAGAAGTAAATAGTTTTTAAAATGTTTTTGATATCGGATTCTCTTGTAAATTTTACATGGGGTACTCATGGATGTCCAGAATGGTTCCATAGGATTTTATATCATTCTGAGACTTGGATTAAGAGTTAAAATTCTGAGAATCAGACCTGTATGGGTATGAATTAGAAAATCAAATTCTTAGAATAAGTTATTGATTGTCATATCTTGTATTTGTTTAAGGTTTTGAAGGTGTTTGAGGCTCTTAGAAGCTTAGAGGTGTGTTAATCCAAGTTCATTTGTCGAGGTAAGTAACTTCATTCCTAATGTACTGGATATGTAGAAGTATTTTGATATTATTATTATAAGTATAAATGTTTTGATACTACTTAAAGGATTACTAATTTTGATAACAAAATTAGCTTTATGTAAATGTTTTCAAACCATTCTTTTTAACAAAGTATTTTATAAATGCTTTTTAATATGTAAATGATTTTATGACATGACAACCTTTTATGATGTTATCTTTAAAATGTTATGCAAGCCTATATTATTGATATGAACTTTTATGAAACTGATACGAATGTTTTGTACCTATGTTTGATTTCAATTATTGATGATTGTATGAGATTCTTAATGCTTTGGCTCATTGTCCATAGTTAGTCTGATTCTGATTCTGATCGTAATATACGATATATCCGTCTGGACCAGTACTGGGTTTCTGTTCTGAATGTGCACACGATATTCTGATTATGTTTCTGGCCGGGTCACCGGGACTATAGGTGACACTATGTGACATGAGCTAACCTGTTTGTTTTCTGTATACGTATTACATGATTTGATTCGTAAGTAGATATGCTTTTGAATATTCTGAATTATTAAGAATTTATCTTATGTTATTGTGATATATCGTTTTATGAAAATTATGGATTATGATATATGCTTTAAACAAAAGAAGGCTTGCAATATTTTTGGTATCGATAGGCCTAGTGTGTTAGGAATGGTTTTACTTACCGAGTTGACGGCTCACCCCTCGTCATTACTTTTTGCAGATTAAGTTTCTTTTGAGAGGTGCACTTAGCTTTGGAGTTAGTGATTTCCAGTTTCCGTTTGCTATTGAATAAGAGGAGGAATAAACTTGTGTTTCTATTTAGTTACTTTTATTATGAACGTGTAATTTGGAGTTTGAGACTTTTGTTATTATTTTTATATGTCCTCGAGAGAGATTATTTAGTATTTGACGTTTGGATTTATGGATTTATTTGAATAAGAATTTGAGGAATTTCAGTTTGAAACTTATGAGTAAAGATTATGATTTGTGAGTAACCTCCTTCTTCACGTGCTCCGCACGTGTTAGATTTGGGGTGTTACAGTCAGACTTTTTTTAGGCTTCTTCTTAACTAGACTTATCACTCACTTTCTCATCTACATCTTGAGTGTGGCATCAATATCGTTCTCTATACCTCTGGTTCATGTTTTTTTAAATATTGCGTCAAGATTTTTTTTGGGCTTAAATATGTTTAGAACTTTCTTGGGCAATTGGAACTTTAAATTAAGTATAGGTCTCGAAGTTTACTGTGGGGTTCGTATCAACCAATCTCAAAAGTCTTTTATCATGAAAAGCTTTGATTCTTACCTTAATAATTATTGAATTCCATATGTATCATTGCTTAATTCCTTAAGTTCATTCAATTGCAATTTATACATATTAACAGCATCATTAAAATTTGAATTAAAATCGTTAATAGTCCAAAATGATTTATGCTCAAAGCTCAATTAGTAAGTCGGAAGGTTTACTATAAACTAGCCCAATGTGCATATCAGTGAGTCGAAGAGACCAATTTTAACGGCTTGGATTAACTATCTTTTCCAAAATTTGTTTTATCTTTCTAGTTGCTAATTCAACTTGACCACTTATTTGAGGGTGATAAGGGGTAGCAATTTCATATGTAATTCCATATTTCTTCATTAGAAACTCAAATGATATGTTGCGAAAATATTTATCTCCATCATTGATAATGGCTTGAGAGATTTCAAATCTACTCAAAAAATTTCTTTGAAAAAATATATCATAGTTTCGTGATTATTGTGTCAACAAGAAGTCGCTTCAATCAATTTTGATACATAATCAGCAGGAACTAAAATGTTACAAATCCAAATGATGATGGAAACAGCCCATAAAATTAATTCTCTAACAATCAAATATTTCAATAACAATGAAGAGGTTTAAAGGCATCATGTTTAGCTCTGAAGCGGTCTTAATATTTCACAATTCTTACACATTTACAAAATGCATGTGAATCTTTAAATAATGTCTGCTAATAAAAAATTCATACTGCAATATTTTTACAGCTGTCTTCTTTGAAGAAAAGTGATCATCATATGCTTCAAAATGACAAAATTAAATAACACTACTTACCTCATCATTCGGTATGTATCTCCGAAAAATTTGATCAGAACAATACTTGAACATGTATGAATTATCCTAGTAAAAACTTTTCACCCATGTTAAGAGTTTCCTCTTATCTTGGGAGTTCCAATCAAATGGCATTTTACCTGCGGCAAAAAGAACTACGTCTTGTGATATTTGTATTGGACAAATTTTGTTCGTATCTAATTGGTTTATTCATTATTCGGATAAATTTTGTTCTTTTTCAGTGGTGGTGCAATTCATTTGAGTACTATTCAAAGTTCTACTTGAGTACTAAATAAATTACCACTGGATAGTTTACTGATCTCCGAGACATGCTTACTTTAATTCTTCTGATAAGGGCCTCAATTCAAGCTTTAATGCTTCCTCTTCATTTGTCTCTTCGAGTTGTATTAAGTCTTCATGGTTCAACTGGCCACTGTAATATTTTGGTACCTGCATAGAATCAAGTATAGAGCATATGTTAGCCATATTGCATTCTAATTCCATACTTGATTTAAATGAACCAACAAAATAAATTTCCATAAAATTTGTAAAATTCTCATCCTCAATATATGCATCTTCAATATGTTACTTAATGATTGGTTTAATGAGTTCAATATCTTCATTCTCACTATAATCATTTTCTTTGTCGCGAGGTCATCTACACATTTGAACACATTGGAATCCAACATAATATTGCCCAAAAAAAAAAAAATTCATTACTCCACTCTTTCAATTAATCAAAGCCTTAGCGGTGGCTAAAAAAATGGTCGACCTAATATGATAGAAATTTACTCACATCCATCAGCAATTGGTTTAGTTCCCAAAATAATAAAATTCACAGAATTTATGAATTTATCAACTTGGACTAATATATCTTTAATTATCCCTTGCGGTACCTTAATTGACCTATCACCAAGTAAAAGAGTGGTAGAGGTTTGCTTTATCTCACTAAGATTGAATTGTCGATATACCGAGTATAGAAGCAAATTAAAACTAGCACCAAGATCAAGTAACGCATGTTCAATTTTATGGTCCCCAATAATGCAAGAAACAGTTGGACAACTAGGATCTTTATATTTCAAGGCATTATCAGTTGAGAGAATGGAATTTACTTCTTCTGTTAAAAAAGTTTTTTTTGCACCATATATTTTCTTTTTACAGTGCGGAAGTCTTTAAGATGGTAGTTGTTTAATGATGTCTAGTAAAGAAATTTTAACCTTCACCTATTTGAAGACTTCATAAATCTCTGGACTATGGTTTGATTTATTTGAAATGATCAGTGCTTGAGGGAATAGGGGTACAGGAGAAGAGTCAATTATTTCTTCATTAGTTAAAGGTTCATTAGACTCTTCTTTACTCTTTAAAATAGACTTCTTACTAATTTTACGAGGATCAAGAATGTGTTTTTTTGACAACTTTACCACCATAAAGGGTTATAACCGATTTGACCTTACTCATGTTTTGGTTTCCTATACTACCCGTTTGAGGATGTTGTTGACTCTTGGGATTTAGTTCTAATTGAGAAGGAAATTTACCTTTTATATGGAGTTTGAAGACGATGTCTGTCAAATTGGTCAAGGTTGCATGGTTTTACCATTAATGAACTCTTGTTTTTCAATGAATGAATGTAATTTATCTTCAAGATTTTTTCTTGGTGGTGTAACATAATGTAGGTAACTGTGGGAGTATTAAAAATTATGACATGGAGGAGGTGGTTGTAAAGGTTGTGCATAACTGTCATTTCTCCAATTGAAATTTAAGTGGTTTCTCCAACCAGAGTTGTAGATCTATGAGTATGGATTAGGATTCGACCTTTAAAATTGCCAATAACATTTGCTTGTTCGTACAAACTCTCTTTTAGAACTAGTCAGGTCAGACAGTCTTACGTAGAATAGTCAATGGAACTGCAAACATGACATGAAATATCTTGAATAAATTTAATATGATCATTCTTTTTCAACTCTATTGCTTCTATTATTCTAGTTAAAAATGAAATTTGGCTTAAAGGTCATAGTCTTTCCTAATGTTATACATGTATCCACTAGATGGAGATGGCTAAGGTTTATTTGATGACTCATAAGAACCAATAGTGTCCTAATGCTTTGTATTTTTAGACAATCTAATGCATCTTCAGTAATTTTATCTCGAAACTCACCATTACACATCATTTCAATAGCCTGTCTACTTTGGGAAGTTAATCCCTCGTATATGACACTAACCTTCATGATTCAAAACCATGGTGTAGGCAAATATTAAGTAATTCCTTATACCTATCCCAACGTTGGTAAAGAATCTCTCTTGTCTTTTGAGTGAAAGTGGTGAATTATCTTTTGAAAGAATTTGATATTTGGGTTTCAAAAACTGCTCTGGCTTGTTATTTCGAGTTCTTACTGATCCAGATCTTAGGTTTTGTAGCCAAGTTTTAGTTTTATCTTTTAATGAAAATTGAAAAAGGTTTAATCGAATTATGTTCATGCTACAATTTTAGTTTGTATATATATTACAAACTTCCATAAAATCTCTTAAATGTAAGTATGGATTCTCATATTCAAATGTTGGTAAAAGTTGGATAATATCTGGTTTGAAGTTGAATCGAGATACTTCTGGAGGAAATATTATATACAAGGGTGCTTAAGTTCTAGTTGGATTCATGTAGTCTCTCAAAGTTCCTGGTTGATTCTGATCATATGCTTTATGTTGCGAATAGTTGTCTCCTTGACCAATTTGAGGATTAAATTAGTCCAGAAGGTTTTTTTCTTGGATCTCTTCCATAATTTGTGATGGTGATTGAGATCTACAAATTAACCTACCACTTGAAGTTCGAAACCAATGTCTCATGCAACGTTGATGATTTGTGTATGAAATTAGTGTTACACAAACAAATAAACAGCGTATAAACAAATTGAAAGTTACACAAATTAAAAAGATAAAAAAAAAATTAATTAATTGAAATTAAAATAAATAAATAAATAGGCGGTTAAATTGACAGTATAAACAAAGTAATTAAATATAAAAAATAACATATTATCTAAATATTAACAATTTAGGCAGTATTATAGAACTAGTCATATAAACAAATTAAACTAAACATATTAACATAATAATAATATATTAACAAAAATTAAATAACAACTTAGGTGATTAAATCAACCATATAAATTAATTAAATAAAATAAATGTAAAATAATTACAAAGGGAAATAAAATAAAATAAAAATGTGAAAACTAATTGCAAAAATTTAAAGAAGAGAAAAAAAAATACTTACCTAAAGATGCGGACACTCTTTTTCTTTTTTCATAATTTAAAAATTACCAACCAATTAAGTGATTATTCAAGTTATTGGGCCTTTGTTGTAATTTTTAAAGTCCTAGTCAATGTTCATTATGTCCACAATGTCTAAAGTGAGATTCATTTAGCCCTCAAGTCAAAAATCTAAAAAATAAGTTGTAATCCAAATATTCATATTCCAATTTAGTTCAAAGACTGATTTAGAAGGTTTTTGGGTCAAAATAAAGCTTTTTACTAGTTTTATGGGTAGTACTAAAATTTTAACATAAAGAAGGGCTCTAATTAAAATTTTATGAAATAAAATAAAATAAAATTATGAGCTCTAAACAAAGGAATGATGAAGAGAGAAATAAAAAGTAAAAATAATAAATGAGAAAAGAAAATAACAGAATTATAAATACCTTTCCCCAGCAATGGCTCTAAAAATTAATACGACCCAAAAGAGTCGATTATTTCTAGGTGTAAAATTATCTCATTATAATATAACTCGGTGAGTCCGAGGTCAATCTACAGAAAAAAAGATTTAAATTGTAAATTTTCTTTAATTTATCTAAGAACTCAAAAATATATATGATTTAAGTATGCTCTATTTAATTTAAGCAAAACTATGGAAATAAATTAATTAAGGTTATGGATCCACTCTTAATAGTAAATATAATTTAACAAATTCTTTTTATTTAAATCTATTGCGCAAAAAGATTAATTAAATAAATTAACATTATTTTTTCATTGATTTCATTATAGATTAAATACTAAATTTGCCAAAATCTAATTTGTCTAACAAAACTCAAAATACCATTTTACCATACTTTATACTAATATATGAAGGACTTATTGTGTCAAACCCTCTTCTTTGCCTATAATAAATCAAGATTTTGAAAAAATGAAATATGGATAAATTAAATAGAAAATAATTTAATTTATATAATTAAAAATAGAATTCGATTAAATCATATTTTTCTACTAAAAGTTTCACCTTACCCTAAGTATTATTATTTAGTTAAACATAACTGAAATAAAAATTATTATTAAATTAAATTTCATATAATTAAAATTAAAATAGCTTAGATTGAAAATAAAAATAAGTTTAACTATGAATTAAATTTCAAAGATCTAAAATAAATTATATGTAAATTAAATACAAAATAAAAAGGAGAAATTTTACAGATTAAGCTTTATGTTCCTCACCCCTCTTTTGCTCGTAGCCTCCAGGCTAGAGATGGCAAAAGTCCGGGTTGGGTCCGGGTTTGGGGTTGCCCGGGACCGACCCGCATGTCACTCATAACTACCCGGACCCGGACCGTGCCCGGATTTTTTCTATGCGGGCCGGGTACTTGCCCGGCACTATCCGGGCACGGATTTTTTTCTGGGTTTTCTCTACCCGCATTTTCAAAGCTGAAAATGAAACAAGAGTATGTTTGCCACCGCCACAGCTGATAAGTGTTAACCAAGAAAGTGTCATAAGTTTTGGGATCTCTTTTCCAGAAAAGCGGCCATGGGAGATAATTATTGAATTTATTAATCCACATGCGTAGCTCTGCTTAGCTTATTATTATTAAATTTAAAGCTGAAGAAAAAAAAAACTTGCAGCTTTGATAGACCAACCAAATGAGGAAAGGTGGCAGTGTTCAAAGCACATTCCCTAAGCAAAAACTTGCTTGCCATTAAAGCTCAGATAAAAAAAAGATAACATACAAAAATGCAGACATGTTAATCATTACACACATCTGCAAAGTTGTACGGGAGCCATACTTACACACATCTGCAAAGCTAAAAGCATTGGAAAAAAAATCATTTCAAGGTAAGACTGTAAGAGGTTCGTGGAGGGAGCCATACTTACTCAAACGGTACGGGAGCCATACTTACACACATCTGCAAAGCTGAAAGCACTGGAAAAAAATCATTTCAAGGTAAGACTGTAAGAGGTTTGTGGAGGGAGAGGCGCGGTCAACACTGCATCGGTGCCGGTGGGTGGTGGCTGCTGATGGAGAGACGGAGAAAGGTGCCGCCGATTCGGAGATTTCAGGATGTGTGCTGCGTTGTTCACTTGCAATCGCGATTTAGGGTTCGGTTTTGGGGGCAATTGGGCAAAGAAAATTTTCTTTTCTTTTATATTTTCCTTTTTTTTTAACTTAATAAAAAAACCGGGCACGGGTCCGGGTTCCGGGTTCTTGGTGCTGTGACCGGACCCGTGCCCAGAACCGGGCATTGAAAATCAATGTCCGGATCCGCTTTTTCCATTCATGCGGTCCGGGTAAAACCCGGACCGCACACGCCGGGTCCGGTCCGGACGGGCTTTTTTGCCATCTCTACTCCAGGCCTCCAGCACACCCCAAACGCTTCAACTTCTCACTCTTTGGCCGGCCCCACGTTCCTTTTTTATATATAATAATCCAAGACACTTTCAACTTCTTCCTAAAATAATGCAGCCCCGCCCCTTTATAATTGCTAAGCCAACAAAATTTAGAGACAAATTGTCCTCCTCATGGGAATGATATGGAAAGTTATCCTTTTCTTCTTTGTTCTTTTAAAATTCGTGTTCATAGTTTGACTTCCATGTGCTTTGCGAAATTGACAATTAAATTGTATCCAATTATTATGTAAGCTCCAATTGATTTCTTCTTTATTTTCAAAATATATCTACAAAAATAAAATTTAATAATTAAGAAATTAACATTATAGGATAGAATTACATTAGGGAAGTATTAACATATATAAGAGTTATGAGCACATTAATCAACACTATAACTGATACAATGAAAATTTTAACTTTTATTAAATGTACGCTTTCTAGTGTTAATCAACCTGTAAAGACACAATATCCCTAAAATAAATTTGTCACCTTCACTATGGTGCTTAGATGGTATTGGCATATGTTTCCCATAATATAACAGATTCAAATAGCGCCGGCAACAAAATCTTAGTATTCCAACAAGTTTCAAACTATTGTTTGAACTTTATCACATTGAAATCTGAAGCTAAAGAGTATTTGCTTGAGAGGAAAGATTAGAAAATCACTTGGATATGGTGTGTTTTGCAAACGAATTAGAAGTCAATTTATAGAATTTGTTGGGGGGCATTTTGGTCCAAAAAATAAGCTCTAACTCTTGAATTTGTTGTTTTGAATTTAATTTGAAAAGTAACTGCTGCATTCATTGACAACTTTCAATTACACGTAATAGCTTTTCAAATTTAATTTCCTTAAAAAACCAACCACATTCATTTTTTAATAATTCCTTAATATATTTGCTGTAATGATCAATATCAATATTGAATTTGTTGTTACACTTTCAAATTTAATTTCAATTAAATTCCAGTGTAAAATGAAAAGAAAACGGCAAAACATTTTTCTTTTATTTTTCCTGATTAATTGGTTTTTTTTTTAAATTCAATTTATCATTCACGCAAGCACTAAGTTGAATCATCTGTTTAAGCATATATTCTCAATATACATCTAGTTCAGAATTGGTGTTGTTTATGATATTTTTCCAACGTGCATTTAAATCTTTAAAAAAAAAAGAAAATTAATTGATGGTTTTTTAATTACCTGGAAAGTAAGAAATGAAGCAACATGTTTCGTGCCGGTTATGAGAATATTGATCACAAAATTGTTCTTGGAAGTATTTGAATTAGGGGTGGGCATTTGGTTCGGTTCACTTTGAACCGAACCGAACCGAACCGTATTATGACAAATTGGTTCAGTTTGGTTTGAAGTAAAAAACTAAATGGTTCAGAAATTATGAACCTTTTGGTTTTTTATTTGAACCGAACCAAATAGTTCACGAAAAAATTAAAATTAAAATTAAAAAATAGTTTAGAATTTATCCTTTTTATTTTTGTTTGTTAGCTAATACATGATATTATATATGTCATAGCATACACTTTATTTAATTTAATTTAATTGTTAATACTTTGCTAATGACTCGTTTTGACTTTGAGAGATGATGTAAGCATTGTGAATGTGGAAGTTAAAGGATGAAAAAGTGGTGATTGAGAGAGTACTTTAGCAATGAAAATTTAAAGTTTATTTTCTAATGTGTAGTCGATTTCTAGATTATTGTTGAACTTTATTATTTTAATTTATTATTGTTAGATTTTATTATATTGGTTATTATTTATAGATTTCTAGATTATTTTTGGAATTTATTATGTTAATTTACTATTGTTAGATTTTATTATGTTGTTTATTGTTTGCTAATTTATAGACTCAAAATTATTGTTATATTAATAGTGTATTATTATATTATTATTTTTTTATTAAATAATGAATATATGATAAGTGCATATTTTCCATATATTTTGCTTTTAATTTCTCCATCTTTTTCTTATTTTGATCTTAAATATTCTAGTTATTTTAGTTAATTTTTAATTTAATAGGGAATTAATTAATATACATATTTTATTTTTTTTATATATTTGCTAGTTATTTTTATTTCTTATTTTTAATTCATTGTATTATTTTATTGAATAGGGAATTAATTGGAGATTGTGGATAATAAAAAGGCATGAAGAAATTCAAATTGAGAAGGAATGAAGATTAAATTGGAAAAGGATTTAAATTAGAATTGAAAAAGGATTTAAATTAGAATTGAAAAAGGATTTCTTTATTCTTGTTGGAGAAGAATTCGGTCAACTAGCATTATAAAAGGAGAGCAGCTGCTGGACGGAAGGGAGAAGAGAGAGTGCAGGGGCTGATCCAATTCGGCAAGAAGAAGAAAAATCAACAGCCGAAATCCAATTGAAGAAAAAGGCAGCCGCTTGAATTAATCTCCATGATTGGTTTTGTCAATTCTCTTATTCTCAATTCAATTATGTTAGGCTAGATTTTTATTTGGTTGAGGGTGAATTCAAAACCCTAAACATGCTATGCAATTAAAATTAAATTCTACCATTCAATTTATTTAATTGAGATTGTTTATGTTCTTCTATAATTAATGTTCATGATTTATTCTTGTTTTGTTTGAGTGGCCAATTAGATAGGACTTGAATAAATTTTATTGCTAGATTAAAATTCTTGATCCGTAATTGTCTTGATATTTTAATCATTAGTAGCAGGTTGGAATCAGTGATTTCAATTGAAGAACATAACCTAGGTTAAATAATCCGAGCTTGTGTGTTTATTGCCTAGATCAACCTAATATCTTTCTTTGTTTAATGCTTCCATTATCTTAAATTTAAAGAGCTTGTTTTAAATTATTTAATGGTTAGAGATTAGGTGAAGAGCTTATTTTGCCTAACGACACACTAAGGAAAGATTGAGACTAACAGAGCTTATTGTTGTCTACGGTTGATAGTTTCAATATAAATTGATGATAGAATTAATATATTATGTGCATGTTTGGTGGTGGCGAATGATCCTTTAACCAAAGTTTTCATCATTATTATTTCTTTCTCCTTTAATTAGAGTTTTTATTAAATTCTTGTTCGTAATTTTAATTTCTTTATTTCTTACTATTTAGTTAAAAATTCATAAATCCCCCTTTTATTTTTAATTGGCATTTTCTTTAGTTAGATTAATTTATATTATTATTACTATTACTATTATTATTATTATTACTATTATTTTATTTTAAATCTTGCTTTGGAGTTAATAATAAATATAACTAGCATAGTCTCTGTGGGATCGATCCTTACTCGCTCTGTACTAATTATTTATATTAGTGGTAAGGTTTTAAATTTGGTGCACCTTAACGACACTACCAAATTTTTGGCGCCGTTGCCGGGGACTAGCGTCTAGTTTGTTTATTATCACTCGTTTTATTTTATTATTATTTTTTATTTCTTTTCTTATTTTATTTATTTATTTTATTTTAATTAGTTATTTTTTGTTTTATATTTAGATTTTCATGAGCATAGAGGACATTCGATTGAAACTCGAACAACTTAGAGCAACCTCATCATATTCAGAACTCGATTTTGCCATCCACATTCCACTCCCGAAGACAGAACCAAGCAGCCCAGAACCCGAACCAATGGCTCAGAATAACAACCGAACACTTAAAGAGTTGGCAGCTCCTAACTTGGACCAGCAACCCTTATGCATTGAGAATCCAAACCCTCAGGTAAATTTTGAACTCAAATCTGGGATGATTCATCTTCTTCCTACTTTTCATGGTCTTGCAGGAGAGGATCCAAATAAGCACTTGAAGGAGTTCCATGTGGTCTGCTCCACAATGAAACCAGCCGGAGTTTCTGAAGAGCAAGTTAAGCTAATGGCCTTCCCATTCTCTTTGGCGGATTCAGCCAAGGAATGGTTGTACTATCTTCCCTCCGGTACTGTCACTACATGGAATGAGATGCGGCAGCTATTTTTGGAGAAATATTTCCCAGCATCAAAAGCTGGCAGCATTCGAAAAGAAATTTGTGGAATCCGACAGTATAATGGAGAGCCACTCTACGACTATTGGGAACGATTCAAAAAGTTATGTGCTAGTTGCCCCCACCATCAGATAAGTGATCAACTTCTTATTCAATACTTTTATGAGGGTCTACTGCCTATGGATAGGAGTATGATTGATGCTGCTAGTGGAGGAGCACTCGTGGATAAGACACCAGAAGCAGCCCGAAATCTCATTGCTAACATGGCTGCTAATTCCCAACAGTTCAACACTAGAAACGATCTACTGCCGCCACCTAAGCGAGTCAATGAGGTAAGTACTACTTCTTTAGAAAAACAAGTTTCAAATCTTACTTCTTTGGTGCAACAATTAGCTCTAGGGCAACAAATGAGACCGTGTGGCGTATGTTCTATGGTCGGACATGCGACTGACATGTGCCCTACTCTCCAAGAGGGATCACATGAGCAGGCCAACCCAGGTGAGGGGTTCCTAGGCCAACCAAGACAAAGGTATGATCCCTACTCTAATTTTTACAATGAAGGGTGGAAGGATCACCCTAATTTTAGGTATGGGAACCAACAACAAGGCATTCCTAATGTGGCACCATCTCGACCACCGGGCTACCCCCAACACCGAGTGCAACAGCCTTACCAAGTTCGGCCACCTCCACCTCCTCAAAATCAAGGTACGTCTTTAGAAGATCTTGTAAAAGCTCTCGCTACTAACTCTATGCAATTCCAACAGACTACCCAGACACAGCTCCAACATTTAGAGAATCAAATTGGCCAACTAGCCACATCTATGAGTAGGATAGAGGGTAGAACTTCAGGAAAGTTACCTTCTCAACCAGAAATTAATCCAAAGGAGAATGCTAGTGCTATGTCTCTCAGGAGCGGAAAGCAATTAGAACCATTATTAGCTAAGCCATCAAAAGTATCCACAACATTATCACCCTCTGTGACCAATTCCTCACCTGAGGCTCTTCCTTTAACAAGGAAAGACGATCCCCACTTGGCATTGCCAGTCGATCCATCTGGCGAGGTAAGTATCCCCTCACCTCGAATTAAGACTCTCTCCATTCCTCCACCATTTCCTAGCAGATTTAAACAATCCAAGAAAGAGGAGCATGAAAAAGAGATCCTTGAGACCTTTCGTAAAGTAGAGGTAAATATTCCTCTACTTGATGCTATTAAACAAGTGCCGCGTTATGCAAAGTTTTTGAAGGAATTATGCAGCAACAAGCGAAAGTTGAGCGGTAACGAAAAGGTAAGTGTTGGAGAGAATGTTTCTGCTGTACTTCAAAGAAAACTTCCGCCTAAGTGCAAGGATCCAGGTACTTTCACTATCCCCTGCACTATTGGTAATACCAGATTCGAAAGATGTATGCTAGATTTAGGGGCCTCAATTAATGTTATGCCATATTCGATTTATAACTCCTTGAATTTAGGTCCAATGGAAGAAACTGGTATAATTATTCAATTAGCTGACAGATCTAATGCTTACCCGAAGGGGGTTATGGAAGATGTTCTTGTGCAGGTAAATGAATTGGTCTTTCCAGCTGATTTTTATATCCTTGAAATGGAGGATGAGTTGTCGCCCAATCCCACTCCTATTCTGTTGGGGCGACCATTCCTTAAGACAGCCCGAACCAAGATTGATGTTCACGATGGAACCCTTACAATGGAATTCGATGGTGAAGTAATCCGCTTCAATATCTTTGAGGCAATGAGGTATCCCAGTGATGTTCATTCTGTTTTTGCCATGGATGATATTAATACTTTGGTGCAGGATTTCTTTAAATTATCCGGTAATGACAGTTTTGAAATTGCCATAAGCAAAAATCTTACAAAAGATGATTCTAAGGAACATGCAAATTTGATAAAGTTGGATGATGAGGTAGAGGAAGCTATGGCGATCTTAGATGGAGCAGTCATATTACGCACCCATGGGTATAATGTTTCTTACCTTGAATTGCCTTTATTAAACGAGAAAATTTTACCTTCAATTGTGCAGGCACCTACCTTAGAACTTAAACCACTCCCAGAACACCTGCAATATATTTACTTGGGTGAGAATGAAACACTTCCAGTCATAATTGCTAAAACCCTCACCCCAGTTCAACAAGAAAAATTAATTAGGGTGCTTCGGGATCACAAGACGGCGATTGGCTGGACCATTGCCGACATTAAGGGAATTAGTCCTTCCATGTGCATGCATCGTATTTTGCTAGAGGAAGGGTCTAAACCAACGAGAGATGCACAACGCCGCCTTAATCCACCAATGATGGAAGTCGTAAAAAAGGAGATACTGAAACTCCTTAATGTGGGGATTATTTATCCCATTTCTGATAGTAAATGGGTGAGTCCTGTGCAGGTAGTTCCAAAAAAATCAGGCATCACAGTGGTCAAGAATGAAGAAAACGAGCTTGTGCCAACTAGAGTTCAAACTGGGTGGAGAGTTTGCATTGACTATCGTAAACTGAATGCAGCCACTCGCAAGGATCATTTTCCTCTGCCATTCATTGATCAAATGCTTGAAAGGTTAAGTGGTCACTCTCATTATTGTTTTCTTGATGGTTATTCAGGTTATAATCAGATCGTTATCGCTCCGGAAGACCAAGAGAAAACGACATTTACATGCCCCTTCGGAACATTTGCTTATCGACGCATGCCGTTTGGTCTCTGTAACGCTCCTGCCACTTTCCAAAGGTGTATGATGAGTATTTTTTCTGATTATGTGGAGAACATCATTGAGGTATTTATGGATGATTTTACAGTTTATGGTGATTCTTTTGATAAATGTTTAGATAACCTTACACTTGTTCTTAAACGATGCATTGACACTAATCTTGTGCTTAATTGGGAAAAATGTCATTTTATGGTTAATCAAGGTATTGTACTAGGCCATGTTATTTCTGAAAAGGGGATTGAAGTTGATAAATCTAAGATAGATCTTATACGCTCCTTACCACCTCCCACTAGTGTGAGGGGGATTCGTTCTTTTCTTGGTCATGCAGGTTTCTATCGCAGGTTTATCAAAGACTTCTCCAAGATAGCTTTACCTCTCTGCAACTTACTTCAAAAGGATGCAACGTTTGACTTCAATGAAGAGTGCCAAAGAGCTTTTAAGAAGTTAAAAGAGGTTTTGACATCGGCCCCTGTGATTCAACCACCAAACTGGGATTTACCATTTGAGATTATGTGCGATGCCAGTGACTATGCTGTTGGAGCCGTGTTGGGCCAGCGTGTGGGCAAGCTTCCTCATGTCATCTATTATGCCTCTCGTACATTGAATGATGCACAACTTAACTACTCCACCACAGAGAAAGAACTTTTAGCAGTTATCTTTGCCTTAGAGAAATTTCGTTCTTATTTAATTGGATCTAAGGTAATCGTTTACTCTGACCATGCAGCTATTAGGTACTTGCTCACCAAAAAGGATGCCAAACCGCGCCTTATTCGATGGATACTTCTATTGCAAGAATTTGACTTAGAGATTCTAGATAAGAGAGGTTCTGAGAATTTGGTGGCAGATCATTTAAGTCGACTTACCTATAACGAAGATGCACTTCCATTGCATGAGAACTTTCCAGATGAGCAGTTATTACATGTAGGTATAGTTACTCCTTGGTATGCAGATATTGTCAATTACTTGGTTACCAGGACAGTACCGAAAGAGATAACCCGTGCACAAAAGGCCAAGATCAAGAGTGATGCCAAGTATTATGTGTGGGATGAGCCATATTTGTGGAAGCATTGTTCTGATCAAGTTATTAGAAGGTGCGTACCCGAAACTGAATTTACTTCTATTCTCACCTTTTGTCATACTTTGGCTTGTGGAGGACATTTTGGACCAAAGAGAACAGCCCTTAAGGTACTTGCGAGTGGTTTTTATTGGCCATCACTATTTAAAGACGCATATTTGTTTTGTAAATCTTGTGATCGTTGTCAGAGAATAGGTAATTTGGGACCTAGAAATCAAATGCCACAATCTCCCATTCTTATAGTTGAGATCTTTGATGTTTGGGGCATCGATTTCATGGGACCATTTCCTTCATCATTTGGTAATCTCTATATTGTTCTTGCGGTTGATTATGTTTCAAAATGGGTGGAAGCAAAAGCCACCCGAACTAACGATTCCAAGATTGTGGTAGATTTTATAAAGAGTAACATCTTTACAAGGTTTGGAACACCAAAGGCAATTATCAGCGACAGAGGCACTCACTTTTGTAACAGGTCAGTGGAAGCTCTCTTTCGAAAATACAACATCACTCACAAGGTATCTACATCTTACCATCCTCAAACTAGTGGGCAAGTTGAGGTGTCTAATAGGGAAGTGAAATCAATCCTTGAAAAGACAGTTAATCCGAATAGAAAGGACTGGAGCTTACGGCTTGATGATGCACTTTGGGCATATAGGACCGCATACAAAACTCCTATTGGTATGTCACCCTACAGGTTGGTATATGGTAAGCCTTGTCATCTTCCAGTGGAACTTGAACATAAAGCATGGTGGGCTGTGAAACAATGTAACATGGAACTGGACGTCGCCGGTCAACACAGAAAGCTCCAATTGCAAGAATTAGAGGAAATTCGAAATGATGCCTATGAGAGTTCACGAATCTATAAGGAAAAAACTAAGGCTTTTCATGACAAGCAGATCTTGAGAAAGAATTTTGAAGTTGGACAGAAAGTTCTGTTATTCCATTCTCGCCTTAAGTTATTTCCAGGTAAGTTACGTTCTCGATGGGTTGGGCCTTTTGTTGTTATTAATGTTTTTCATCATGGTGCAGTTGAGATCAGGAGCTTAAAGACAGGTAAAGAGTTCAAAGTTAATGGTCATAGGTTGAAGCCTTACTATGAAAATTTTCAAACACTCAATGTAGAGGAGGCTCCACTTTATGAACCTGCGTACGTTGATGAGTGAAACTTGAGAACCAGGTCAGGCTGAGGACAATAAACTAAGCGCTTATTGGGAGGCAACCCAATGGCTGGAGAAAAGATTTGGAGAGCACGCCATAACAGATTTGATTTTTCTCCCTCTCATTCTCATTTACTTTACCTACGTTGTGTTGAATTTTGTTTGTTTCTGTTTGTGTGTCTCATCTCATTTTCCCATGTTTAATTCTGTCTTTTGTTAGCTTAGGCTTACATTGAGGACAATGTAAGAATTAAGTGTGGGGGGGTGGATTTCGAACTTAGTTTTTATTGCTTCGTCTTTTTCTTTTTACAAAAAAAAAAAAAAAAACAAAAACAAAAAAAAAACAAAAAAAAACAAAAAAAAAATTGTTTTGAATATTAGCCAATGATAAGAATTTGATTGACAATGAATATGGTTCTTAGAAAGGGTTGAATATTACCTTAGTTTATACTTGATTCTTGTGTTGATTTCCTCTTAATTGAGATTCTTTAAACCATGAGCACTAATATCAATTCTTTCATAATTTTGACTTAGAATTTGAGATTGACGCAGCCTGAGTTGAGAATTTTAGATTGAGTAAATGACTGTTTGTCTTGATTCTTATCTCCACAATACAGTGTAGTATACACAGGCACCATGGTCAGAAATAGCTACCTATAACCCTTAAGAGTGAAGCTATCCTTGAGTAATTTGGGCCTATGTACCACCAGTATGTAGAGGATAATCTACCATGAGAAGAAGGCTACCTTAAGGGGTAGAGTGAAAGCTCCTGACTACAAAAAAAAAAAAAAAAAAAAGGAACTTCAAAAGAAAATGCACACAAATGCCTGTAAAAAAAAAAAAAAAAAAATTAGAAATCAAGATGATAAGATTAGTTTGACCTACTCTTTTCTTTGTTCAAGGCAAAGGCTGTTGATATTGAAGATTTTGGGAATGGATTTTAATTGAATTGATTCACACACACACACTATGAGAATCAAAAGAAAGATGTGATTGACTATTGAATTACAGTTAGAACTTTGATAATATTTGAAATTTTCTTTTAGCTATATGATTTATGCAATCTTTGAGGCTAGTTTTATTTTAAATTCCTTTGTTCTTTTTCTGCTAAACTAAAAAAAAAAAAAAAAAAATTTGCAATGATGTTTGTGGGTATCATCGCTGAAGCCCTCACGAGACTATAACTCGTCCACTAGGGCCGCCTAGGGGTTTAAAGGCTTGTTTCATACGCTAAATGTAATCGTGATTTCCTACGAAAGTGGACTAGTTTAGGTTTTCTTTTTATTTTTGTTCTAGGTTTGCTCGAGGACGAGCAAAGGGTAAGTGTGGGGGAATTTGATAAGTGCATATTTTCCATATATTTTGCTTTTAATTTCTCCATCTTTTTCTTATTTTGATCTTAAATATTCTAGTTATTTTAGTTAATTTTTAATTTAATAGGGAATTAATTAATATACATATTTTATTTTTTTTATATATTTGCTAGTTATTTTTATTTCTTATTTTTAATTCATTGTATTATTTTATTGAATAGGGAATTAATTGGAGATTGTGGATAATAAAAAGGCATGAAGAAATTCAAATTGAGAAGGAATGAAGATTAAATTGGAAAAGGATTTAAATTAGAATTGAAAAAGGATTTAAATTAGAATTGAAAAAGGATTTCTTTATTCTTGTTGGAGAAGAATTCGGTCAACTAGCATTATAAAAGGAGAGCAGCTGCTGGACGGAAGGGAGAAGAGAGAGTGCAGGGGCTGATCCAATTCGGCAAGAAGAAGAAAAATCAACAGCCGAAATCCAATTGAAGAAAAAGGCAGCCGCTTGAATTAATCTCCATGATTGGTTTTGTCAATTCTCTTATTCTCAATTCAATTATGTTAGGCTAGATTTTTATTTGGTTGAGGGTGAATTCAAAACCCTAAACATGCTATGCAATTAAAATTAAATTCTACCATTCAATTTATTTAATTGAGATTGTTTATGTTCTTCTATAATTAATGTTCATGATTTATTCTTGTTTTGTTTGAGTGGCCAATTAGATAGGACTTGAATAAATTTTATTGCTAGATTAAAATTCTTGATCCGTAATTGTCTTGATATTTTAATCATTAGTAGCAGGTTGGAATCAGTGATTTCAATTGAAGAACATAACCTAGGTTAAATAATCCGAGCTTGTGTGTTTATTGCCTAGATCAACCTAATATCTTTCTTTGTTTAATGCTTCCATTATCTTAAATTTAAAGAGCTTGTTTTAAATTATTTAATGGTTAGAGATTAGGTGAAGAGCTTATTTTGCCTAACGACACACTAAGGAAAGATTGAGACTAACAGAGCTTATTGTTGTCTACGGTTGATAGTTTCAATATAAATTGATGATAGAATTAATATATTATGTGCATGTTTGGTGGTGGCGAATGATCCTTTAACCAAAGTTTTCATCATTATTATTTCTTTCTCCTTTAATTAGAGTTTTTATTAAATTCTTGTTCGTAATTTTAATTTCTTTATTTCTTACTATTTAGTTAAAAATTCATAAATCCCCCTTTTATTTTTAATTGGCATTTTCTTTAGTTAGATTAATTTATATTATTATTACTATTACTATTATTATTATTATTACTATTATTTTATTTTAAATCTTGCTTTGGAGTTAATAATAAATATAACTAGCATAGTCTCTGTGGGATCGATCCTTACTCGCTCTGTACTAATTATTTATATTAGTGGTAAGGTTTTAAATTTGGTGCACCTTAACGACACTACCAATATATAGGATAAAATCAAACCAAACCGAACCGAACCAAATTATAGAACCAAACCAAATTAATTTGGTTCGGTTCTATAATTTAGTTTGCATTTGATTCATAAATTAATGAACCATTTAGAACCGAACCAAACTGAATAGTACCCACCTCTTTGAATGGATAATATCGTAAAACTAAGGTGGCGTTTGTTTTTTAACTTAATAACTTAAAGTGACTTAACTTAATTAATTAAGTTAATTAGAGGTGATTGTTTTTATAATTTAATGAGATTTTTTAGATAATTTTGACTTAATAAAATAAGCCATTTTTTTTGGCTTTTTACTTAATGAAGAAATCTGAATTAAGTCAATTACTTGCTAATGTTAAAAATATCCTTGCTTTATAATTAATTTTTCATGTCTATCCCAAACTCACCCATAGACATTTACCCCACATAAAAATATCCTTGTTTTTTCTTTCTTATATTATATACAATAAAATTTAAAATTTATGGTATTTTATATATTAAAATTCTAAAATAATTATGTATTCACTTGAATATAATTTTATTTATAAATGTTAAAATATTGTGGTATTTAATATATTATTTATTTGATATTCAAATTTAATAAGAATACAAATGTAAAAGTATATTTTTTTAACTTTTTAAGTTGAAAAAAACAAACAACTTAATACTTATTTTCTGAAATTTAGACGAAAAAATAAACATATTATTTAAATTCAGAAATTCAGATCTATTTAAAATTCAGACTAATTCAAATTTATTCAAATTTCAGACAAAAAAATAAACGCCACCTAAATAGAGTTAACATGAGATGTGGATGTAAATATCGTGAAACAATTGGGTAAATGTTTAAGTAAAATAACGCATCATATACAAAAGACAAAGCACAGGCTTTGTGGAGTCAATGAAACAAAAGTTTCAAACATGGGACACGTGTTAAGTTAACAAAAAGTGAGTCGGCCGCAAATTACCAATGGCAAGAGAGTAGAGACAGACGGTTGGCTATATCATCCAATCGTAAAAGGACACGTAAGGGTAAACGTGGCAGTCATCGTAGGAAATGCAACAAAACCCAAAGGTGACAATATCTCAATGATTTGCATATATTAAATGTTGGACGCATATAAACCATTCCCTCACCCACTTCCCCACGTGAAGGTGACCCAACAGAGGCTGTTCCTATTTGTCCAAATGTCCGGCCTTTAATTTGATAATTAATGAGAGAGAATATCAATTACAAATCTTATTCCCAACTTCTAAATTCTCTTCCCATTCATTTGATTTAATCTTAGTAGCAATGCTATGTATGCATTGAGAAAATATAACTTATATTTTAAATGATATACAGCATGTCAACGTTTCATAAGTAATGTGATATTATGTATTAATGGTAAAAAAATATAGTTAACTAACATCTAATACATAACAAATTATATTTAACTATACATCCTACTATATAAACATAAGGTCGTTGTTATATTTTTATATTTATAATGCGTCAATTCTTTTAACACATTTCTACGTCTCAAATGTTTAACACAATATCATTTGGGTTTGGATGGGGTTAGAGAATTTTGATCCGAACAAAAAATTGAAGTTAAATGGTAAGCATTTTTATTTTTTTTTGTGAAATAAACTTTAGAAATAAAATGAAGAAGCACTCTAAAAAGTAAAAGTGAAGCCAACTAAGAAGTCTTTGGCAAGAACACTTGCTTTCACAATGTATGTCCCATAAAAATAATCTGAATGGCCAATGGGGCGAGCGACACGTGGCACAGCACGTGCACGGCACTTGTCCGTACGGTACGGCACGACACGAGCACATTTCGATAGGGCACGTGGAGCAACATGGCACGACATGCACGTGGGCCGGGCCGAGCTTAGAATTTTAGGCATGCGGGCCTTAAAAGCACGACACGATTAGAGATAGGGCAAAGTACGGCACGCGAAAAGGCACGTAATAAGCACACTTCATTGGTGGGCTAGCACGGACCCGTGGGCTATCAATAGCACGTGAGCCAAAGTATATCAAAGTAAAATTTTATAATGAAAAGTAATATAAAATGCTATGATTTTACAAATATCATGAAATTAAATTTTCTAATATTTTTTTTAGCATAGGCTTTTAAAAATTAATTTAAGTCCTAGTTTAAATAAATATTCTAATTCTTTTATGTTTATAATTTATTAAACGAATAAATAAATATCATGATTTTAATAAATAAAATTATAAATATCATGATTTTATAAATGATAAATAAAATATTTTATGACATTAATATTTCATTTATGAGATCATAACTTAATTAATATTTAATGGAGATATGTTTCATTTGTGAATGAAATATTTTTCATATTTATACACAAAAAAATAAAATTATGAACTAAATATTTTTATGATAAGTTGTGACTTGTGATTTGTTATATTTGATATCTCGTAGTTGTGACTTCTTGTAATTGTTATTTCAGGATTGTAATTTTAATTTTAATTCATCATTATTATAATGTATGGAATTAAATTTATGTATTGTTGTGTTATGATTGGTTATTGTGAAATTGTGATAAACTAATAATAAAATGTTAATTGTTCTCTTAATAAAAATTATTATTATTTATTATTATTATTATTATTAGACTGATGAGCTTAAAAAAGCACTTCAGGCACGTGAACTTGAATAAAATACTTCAGGCACGTAGGGTTTTTTAGGCATGCTAGGCATGTGGGCTTAAAAAAAAAATTGATGAGCCTTTTTTGGGGCACGGCTCGAGAACAGCACGAGTGCGGGCCGTGCCGGGCCCTTAAAAAAATTGGGCACAGCACAACCCACCAAGTTGGTGGGCCGTGCCATGCTAGCCCCCGGACTCTTGTGGGCCCTTTGCTTAACAATCGACATGGCTCGTTGGCCACATTTAATTTGAATAATAGTCTCATGTAAAAAAAGAAAATAAAAACTATATTGAAAAATAAAAACAAAGTGAAACCTAAGATTTAATTAGAAAGATTTCGCTTTTAACTTTCACCTCCTCTTTCAAAAGTAGGGTGGCTAAGCATTAATTGTTTTTATATAATTTTCACTTTTTTCTTTATCTTTCAAAAAATTTGTCGCAACCCTGAGTTTGGTTATACATAATTTTAAGCATAAGGTTTAAACTATTAAATCACATTCATCCTAATGAATCTTGTCATATTATTTCACATATAACATATAGCAATTCTTGAATTATAACTTAAAATAAAAAAAAAATTACAATATATGCAATAATTAAATTATCATGGATAGTAATCCATAAGTTTATATCATAGCCTAACCATTATATATATCATAGCCTAACCTCATTTCAATAGCTTAAATTGATTGTACATAAATTTCTTTCTAATCCAAAATTAATTAACAGCTCGCTCTCCTCATATTACACTCTCAAAAATTTTGTCCCGTAAAGTTCTAAGCTTCTACGAAACTTAAAAAGAATTGTAAAGAACCAAAAATAAAAAAATTAAACAAACAGCAACAATAGTTTTTTTAAATATTTTAATTTATTGTGTTTACTATTTGAGGAGTTTACACTTTCACTTTTTAATTTACAACATAGGTAAGTAAATAAACATTTGGAAAGTAAAATTAGATGAGTCTTTTGTAATACTCTGAACTATTGAAATGAGTATCACCTAATAGCTAAAAACTAATGTCCAAATTTATATTTAGAATTGTGTTCCTCAAACCTGCCTTATCCTAAACTTACTTCCTCTCATGTTCAATTTTTTTATTATTTAAATCTCATTTTTCTTTATCACTACTAACAATTTGTAAACACAAATTTAGACACAAGTTTCTACGTACACGAAAATAAACTTTAGCTAGAGAAAGAGGAGACAAAAAGAAATAAAGGCCAAATAAGTAGTTTGTTAATAATATAATAACAATTAAAACTTTAACTTAAAAAATGGGGAAATAAATAAATTAGTGGATTCAAATAGTTTAATCTCTTAACTTTTGATAAGTACTTAATTTCACATAACTTTTTATTAATTTCTTTGTATTTATTTGATATTTTCTTGAACTTCTTACATCTTTATTAGTTTGTTACATTTTGTAGGAGTTCTTTAGGCAAAGAAACAAAAAGGAGTAAAAAAGCTATAAACTAGTGCGAAGAATACACAGATTGCGACTTCATGGATTTTCATTGCTTCTTAGATGAATTTTTGGGCTCTATTCACTATACTACGATATAATAAACTTAAGTTAAAGTTAAAAATTAGATTTAAATCATAAAGATTGATTCTTAAATGGATAGTCAGATATCTTAATTGGGTTTCATTAAAAATGAATTTTAGAACTATTCTGCAATATGGGTCTATTTTCTTGGGTCAAAATCTTATTCTAATAATGGAAAAGAAGTCAAGAACGAATTTTATTATTCCTATAAGGAATAGGATAGAAACTTTATAGAAAGGTAAGAATTCAGACACCTTAGCATAAGAAAAGCGTGAAGAATTAATTCAAGAATACAAGAGAACACAACAAGTAGAGGAAATGACATTTTTTAGAAAAGACCAAGCCACTATAGCCTCAATTCAATCAACAATTTTTTCTTCTCTTGTCTTTTGGAAGTTTTCTTTAATGAACTTCACTTTGAATATTTTAAACATGTGTGAGTAATCTTTTTTATTCGTTAGGATTGATTTCAATACCTTAGAGATGAATTTTTAGTTAATAAAGTTTAGAATTTCTTCATCTTTCTCTAGCAAATGTTATATTTTTCTGATTTTAATGTCAAGAATTATTATCTTGTTCATTTAGTTGCACAACTAGATGAATTTGATAGTGGTTTAAATGCTAATTTAGTGTTTTTCATTCATAATCGTTAAAGAACAAAACAAATTAAAGTGACAGATGGTAATAAATGATTATGAGATATTTTCGTTTGATTGTATGTGAAATATAATTTAAGACAAAAATTAACTCTATATGCCCCTAGAATTTTGTGCTCGTGTTTGTTAGTGTGTCCTTGGTATACGTAGAAATTTTAAGCTAATTTCTTTAAATTTATATTGGGTCTTTAATTTAATTTTCATTTCAGGTTATTTTTGTGTTTTGTGTTAATGACTTATCAATTGCAAATGATCTTTTACAGAAATAATCCTTGCTTGCTACTATACTCATGGGCAACAATATTTGAAGAGAAGGATTTAAATGAAGTGCTTTTTAGCAGTGTCAACTTTCTCATGATAAATAATCTGGGTGTGCCCAACAATCTTGGGCACATGGGTTCGAGTCCTAGCGTTAGCACAACACTAGGACTCGACTCCCCCTATATAATAGGGGTCTATTTGTCTCCCTACATAGGGGTAGAATCGATCTCCCTCTAGTATTGACAGTAAGGGTAGATCTCCTTCCAGTTTTAAGCAAGGGTTGAGCTTCGGGTTGTGCTATAATAGGATTATTCAGGAGTATTTCGACTAATCTCTGATTGTAAATATCAGTATATAAAAAAAAAACTACTTTGTCATGATAAATAAAATTTAAATGACTATTTTATCCTTTATCAATTCAAAGGTAAAAATTTTAGTGATCTTATCCTTATAGTTTGGTCTATACACAAACTTAAAACACTTTGGAAACAATATTCCGCAAACATTTAACTAAAATTTATTATGTTAAAACAATTCAATTTTTCACTTTTAAGTAATTTTGCTTGTCAGAGTTTTAATATGAAAGGATAAAAACTAGTTGTAAAACAGTTTTTTTTTACGAAATAATTCCATTAACATCACGACAACCATTCTCAAAGATAACAACATAGGTGTGGTGGAAAATCTTCCACCTAAACATAAGAATTCCTTCAACAGACAGAACATTTTGATAATGCATCTGCTGTTGTATAACAAACTCTTGAGATATGTCGAACCTCAAAAGAGTGCTATGGAGAGAGTACGTTCTTCACATTATAAATGAGCCAAAACAACTCAATAAGAGTACTACGTCGATCTGAAACGAATTGAATCACACCAAGTGAATTTGACTCAACTATTAATAGAGATAAACCAACCTACCTAGCAAGTCGTGATATAAAGCATAAGACCTTAGCCTCAGCCAAATCAACATCATCAGAGAAAACCCCTTGAGCCATTCCTGCAGCCATCACCAAACCATGATGGTTTCGCACAACAACAACATATCCCACAACATCCTTATTTGCACCGACTGCTGCATCAACATTCAGTTTCATCCAAACCGTAGACAGTGGCTCCCACTTCACACTCTCATGTCTATCACTGCTTAAATTACAATCAACACTACTGATACCATGCCTGCCGAAATAGTCCAAAATCCCTTCAGCCCGTCTACAAATAGATTGTGACCAATTATTTTGGCCCTTAAACAGCATATTGTTTAGTACCTCCTAAAGACACCACATAATCATCACCAATAAGCATAAATCATTTAAGATAATGTAGAAATAGCATATTAAAAAAAACTTTAGTAATCATTTGAAGCATCACATAAAACCAAATCAATAAAGATTGTATCCCGCCAAACTCATCGTGTAAAAGCACAATGAAATAAAGCATGAATAAGGATCTTATAAGAAAACCAGCACAAACTACAACAAGCATTAAACAATACCTTTTGATTTGTGAGATTAACCTTTGTCGAAAGGACATCGTGCAAAACGCAACAAAGAAAAATCTTTACCTTAGGGGGCACCTTCAAAGTCCAAATCAAATTCTAGCCCTTTGATACTCTAACCGATGTTCCCGCAGCTGCTAAATCTCTAAGCTGTACTGCCAGATGATTCCCAGATTTTATAGTGTACACTTCACATTTATCAAAATTCCAAAATCAATTCAACATCAGTAGGTGAAAAATGCTCTCGTAATCGTGCCATATGCAAACCATTCCCAATGTTAAGCAAATAATCTATTGTCGTTTCAGGTGGTAGTGAAACTGGTGAGATAGGCCTAAAAGTACCTAGTCTTAGTAGCCACTTACTGTCGTGTATATTAATGCTACGACCATTTTCAACACGCCAGCGAAGACCCGTTATAGTAGTTTTCGTCCCCAATGAATACTCTGCCATATGTAAGAAGGATTTGAGTTTAATTCTGCATGGAAAAATAGGCTATGCCGTTATTGGTCACAGGACCTTCGTAACCAATAAATAATCATAAAGTAGTAACCACCACCTTTGCTTAGCCAACATGGATTGGTTTAAACAGACAAGATCCCAAAACCCAAGAGCCCCTAACTTCTTTGGCTAACTCATTCTTTTCCACCTTATCAACATGGAAAGCATTGAATTGCTGTTGAAAACGTCAAATAAAGTACCTGCCAAACAGAAAACACTCATAGTATATGACGTAATAACCTGAATAACTGCCTTAATTAAGACTTCCTTCCCACCACAAGAAAAATTTTTATCTTGCTAGTACGCTAATTTCTTAGCAACTTTAACAATATTGGCAATTTCTGCCAACTATAGTTGGTATTTCCAAATATCTTTCATAAACAATAATCTCAGCAAGCCCAAACAAAGTTGTTATCTTGCGCGAAACATTTTGATCCATTAGGGCGAAAAAGAATAGAAGATTTATCATAATTAAAAATTTATCCCTACGATGCATAATAGCAATAAAAAAAAGCTCTTTAGTCAACAACAATCTGCCAAAGATGCTTGGCAAAATACAAGACTGTCATCTGCAAACAAAAGGTGAGAAATAAATAAACCAGAAGCAAACCGTACCCCTTGAATAGTCTTAACAGATTCAGTAGCATGTATTAAAGTGGAAAAAATGTCAGTACACAGAATAAATAAATAAGGCAATAGAGGACACCCTTGCCGCAAGTCCTATTGAGACCAACACAAACCCCATACTTTGCCATTTATATTGAAAGAAAACGTAATTGCAGTAATACATGCCATAATCAACCTAATCCACTACTCATAAAAATCCAAATGACGCATCACTAGTTCTTTGAAACCCCATTATTCCCAATCATATGCCTTACTAACATCAACTTCATTGCCACTAGACCCTTTTTTTTAGATTTATAGATTGGAGCTTATGCAAACATTCATATCCAACTATAACGTTATCAGTAATTAACCTATCTAGAAAAAAAAATACTCTAGTTTTGTGAAATAACATAACACAAAACTAACTTCAAATTGTTTGCAATAACCTTGGCAATAACGTGATGAACAATATTGCATAAACTAAGTGGTTTGAATTCAGCTATCGTAGTTAGAGATTGTACCCTTGGTGTCAAGACCATAACTGTATGATTTAAATCACCAACAAAATGTACCATTATTTAAAACAGAGAGGCAAATAAAAGTAACCTGAGGACCAACTGATTGACACTAAAAAGTATACATTTAATAAGGATAAAATTATTATTTTTCACTTACAGTGTTAATTAATGCGCTAATTATTCCTAAATGTTCTTAACACTCCCCAAATATATTTTTATGTTAAATTAATGTGTAACATGTTAATTTTGATTTGCAGATAAATTTCAAGAATAATGAGGAATTGGAGCTAAAAGCAAGAGACAAAGAAGCTTGATTGTATTCATATATAAAAGCTAAAAAATAAAAAATAAAAAAATAATAATTGAAAAATGTGCCTGAGCCACTTATCAAGATGAGCAAGTGGTTGCCACCATCCACTTGCTTATCCCTTTAATTATTAAAAATAATTATATAATAATAAATTAAATAAGAATAAAATGAACAAAGGTGGAGGCATTTGTTGCCTATAAAAGCCAAAGAATGAGAGCCGAGCTGGGGGAGAGGGGAGTGAAGTTGAGGAATTTCTTTCTTTCTTTATTTTCTTTTCTTGTTTTCTTTTGTATTAATTTTCTTGTAATATATTTCAGAAATTTATCAATAATAAAAAGAGTGTTTTGTTTTCTTTCAATATGAATAGCTAATTTTACTAAGCTACGGTGAAAGGTGAAGCTCAAGGTTTAAAATCATTAAATTAATTAGTTTCTCAAGTGAGTTTTAAGTTTATTTTATTCTTTTATGTTTATTTTTATGTCATGTTAATTTATAGATTTCCTTGGATCTGTATGGTATTTTGATATAATGTCGACATAATAATATAGTTGTGGCATATTGGATACTTGATTCCATATTTATCCACACACATAGTTAGTTAAAAATTAAATGACATAATAATTAACTGGTAAAAGTGAGAGAAAATATAAAAATGAAAGAGTATTTAAACTATAGTTTGAATACTGAGAGTAGATCCCGTAACCTTAACATATTTTAAAATTGATTCATAGTGATTTCTTTTCCCGCAATTAATTTTCTTTGTTTAACAAATTGACTACTAGATTTTAAATTTTATGTGGCTCGACTCCGAACTCGCCGAATTATATTATAACTAGACACTCTTATACTTGGGAGTAATAACACTTTTGAGTCATGCCACCAACCACTCCCTAACGGTCTTGAAAGAAAACAGGGGGCAACCCATCTAATCCTGGAGCCTTAGTCAAGTGCATTTGCATCACAGCCTGATGAACCTAATCCCCAGAGAATGGTAACATCAACTCCCTATTTATAGCATCCGTAACCCGTACGGGCACATGTTCTAAAGCTGATACCCATTGTTGATAAGTTGGATTTGATGATGAAAACAGCTTCGCAAAAAACTGTTCAATGATAATTCCCATCTCAGCCACATATATAACCATCTGACCCTTGTTATCTAATAGTCCCCTAATCAAATTTTGTCGTCGCCTCGTTAAAGCAAAAGAGTGAAAAAAATTGTGTATTCTTATCCCCTTCTGTCATTCACAATACATGAGCCCTTTGCCTCCAATACAATTCCTCTTCATAAAGCAAGCCATCAAGCTCTCTGTCTAGTTGCCTAAGCCCATTAGTATCACTTTAAAGTTAATAAGTTTTTCGAAAAGCCATTAATTCAGTATGCTTGGTGATTAGTGTTAAAAATTGTATGTTTATTAAGGAGTAAAAATGTTATTTTGTGCTTATAATATAATTTACATTTGTAATTATGTAACATATTATGAATTTTTTAAATATTTTATTTTGTGTATTTTTGTGTGTTTATTAGGTAAAAATAATAATTTCACGTAGTTTGAGGCTCCAAACAAATGTACAGATGTCAAATTTAGATTCCAGATGTCCGAGATATTAGGTCATTGTTGATGAGGAACTGCCATTTTTGTTGTAAATTTATAAGTTTTTACCGCAGTAAATGTGGTAATTGTGAAATTATAAGTTTTTATCATGTTAAGTATGATAATTGTTAGTGGAGTGTGTTGGATGTCCTTGAATGGATTAAGTTAGGTATATACTTGTTAGTGAGACAAATGTAAGGTTAAGATGTAATTAGTTTTATTTATTTGTGTGGTGTGGATTAATCTTGTATTATTATGAATAGAAAGGGGGGGGGGGACACACCTCTCCACACATTTTCTTCTCTTCTTTCCCTTCAAATTCTTATTCTCATATCTCTTTGTAATATATTTTCAATAAATAAAATTAGTTTTATTTTCAATTTTCAAATACTTTTTTAATTATGTTTTTTATTTTAATAATTCCCTTTATTTCAATTATGTTTAGTTAAATATTAATAGTTAGGGGAAGGTGAAGCTCTTAGGAAATAAACATGATTTAATCAAATTCTATTTTTAATTATATAAATTAAATTATTTTCTATTTAATTTTATCCATTTTTTATATTTTGAAATTTTGATTTATTGTAAACAAACATTGGATTTTGGCACAATGAATTCTTAATATCTTAGTATAAAGTATGGTAAAATTGTATTTTGACTTATTGTAGACAAATTAAGTTTTGGCACATTAAGTACTTAATCTATAATAAAATTAATGGGAAAATAATTGTAATTTATACAATTAATCTTTTGAGCAATAAAATAAAAATAAAAAGAATTTATTAAATTGTACTTATTACTAAGAGTGGATCCATAACCCTAACCCTAACTAATTTTATTTTATAGTTTTTCTCAAATCCAATTACATATATTTAAATTTTCTTTTCTTTTTTTAGATAAACTTAAATAAATAAATTAAATCATTTCTCTGTGGATCGACCTCGGACTCACCGAGATATAGTATAACTAGACACTCTTATACTTGAGTGGCGAATTACGAGTGTTTATAGTCATCCTTAGGTTGATTTGAACAAGTATATACCTAACTTATACAAGTATAATTAGGTTGATTTGAACAACTATAACTAGGCACTCTTATACAAGTATAATTAATAAATAGCTTGACACGATATGACACGATAAATTATCGTGTCATATCTATATTGACTACCTCAATATAATTACACGTTTATGAAACAAGTATCGATTTGATATGATACAAACACAACACAATTACACAAAGTTAACACATCCAACTTCAGTGACCATAAGCATTTTATTATTTTGATTTCGTATCAAAATCATATTCTCTCGACAAAAGTACTTATATTTGTTTCCTAAAAGCTCAAAAGGGTGAAGCGGTCCACGGTGCCTGGGTATACTAATCAAATATCATGTGATTATAAAATTCTTTTTATATAATTTTGTAAAGTTCATGGTACTTAAAAGATGTTTTCATTGTTATCCCTGAGAAATGGTCTACTACTAGTTCTACCTTTTAAGTTCCAAAATTAGACTTCATTTTTCCGACCATCAATTAAATTTGGTTTTGTGAAATGACATCTTTACCCTTATTTTCTAAAATAACCCTGTACTAGTCTTCATAATTTTTTCCACCACTTTTAATTTTTGACTTTTGCTTACTTTCTTAATTTTTTATACATTTTCTAATAATTATTTTACATTTCTTTTTAATTTTTTTAATTTTGCAACACAAAATTATTAATACTTAAATTATCTAAGTATAAAAGGATTATTAAGTACAAGTATCATTCGATAGTAAAAGTACGATATTGAAATAGATGAGTCTATCAACTTAAAAATATTGGCACTGGCAAACATAGTGACGGAACCAAACAATTTATATAGAGGGGTTATTCTTAATAACAATGTTATTATCTAACAATAAGATAATAAAACGAATTTAATTAAAATAATGCCAATAGTTATAATAATAGCCTCAATTTCAACAACTTTAATAGAAACCAAAATATAAGACTTGAATCTAAGGTTTAACGATTACTCTTCCAATTCTCATTCACAGATCCACTAAATTTTTTTATTCTATTATTATACAAAACAAAACAACACTATAAAATGTACACAAATCACAAGAACAAATTTATGATGACGAATAATTATACTTTTTACTATGTAAACAGACAAAAACATTTATTAATTTAATATTTACTATATAACTTAACGGAATAATTGTATATAATGATAATTATGAATGAAAGATTAAGAACTAAGAATACAATATTGGATTCTTGAAGGCTTTAGAAATTATAAAAGAAATTGTTTGGGGGAAAAATAGCAAAGATAGCATAACGCCACGTGTCGACGAATGGAATAACTTCAGTGTGATCCGAGGTACCCCGCATGATTAGAGGTACCCGGCGTGATTAAAGGTATCCGGCATGATTAGAGGTATTCGTCATGATTAGAGGTACCCAGCACGATCAGAGGTACCCCGCATAGATTGGGGTACCCCGTATAATTAAATGTACCCCATTTAACTCTAGAGTAACTCGAGGTATCCCACATAGGTCGGGGTACCCCATATAATTCGAGGTACCCGGGAGATCAGATGCAAGAAACCCCTCTGAAAAAGACCGCCATGAGAAACGTCTCCACCTCTTAAAAGATAATATTTGATTTTTTCAGAATTAAATATCAAAACGTCGTACTAAAAAGGGGGGAACAGCCGCCTGCCACTCCTGCCAAAGTGAAGGACACTATCCCAAGGACAGTGGTCCTCAGCTGCCTACCCAACAGCTACTGCAAAGGTACCCTGGACCACTCTTCAGCACGCTCCACGTTTCTAAAGGACGAGATACACCGCAAACGCCTTCTTGATTCCCAAGCATGCACATAATGGCCCAAAAATCATAAAAAGGTAAAAAGACGTTAGCCAAAAAGGATACACCACGTGGCAGCTGAGGTACTCCATATATAAAGGTACCTAGGTTTCATTCTCCATCATGTTCTCATTCACTCACACTCCACAAAATAAGTTTTCTTCAACCTTAAACCTTAATTTATAGAGGGCTGGCAAGCTCTCTTTACCATTAAAAAGCTTGAGTTTGCTAACTTGAGCGTCAGAGTGTGAATGTCGGGGTACCTTAGCTTCACCTCTAACCTCTATTTCACCGTTTTGCAGGCATGAAGCTCATTTGGAAGGATTTTTTTATTGGTTCTGACCTTTCTCCATTGTTGCCACTCCCTCTTCCCTTCTTACCTCCCCGAATTTCAGATACAGCCGCTTGCCACCCCTGCCAAAAGTGAAGGATACTGTCCCAAGGACAGTGGTCCTCAGCCGCCTACCCAACAGCTACTGCAGAGGTATCCTGGACCACTCTCCAGCACGCGCCACGTTTCCAAAGGACGAGATACGGCACGAACGCCTTCTTGATTCCCAAGCATGCACATAACGGCCCAAAAATCATAAAAAGGTAAAAAGACGTTAGCCAAAAAGGATACGCCACGTTGCAGCTGAAGTACTCCATATATAAAGGTGCTTAGGTTTCATTCTCCATCATGTTCTCATTCACTCACACTCCACAAAATAAGCTTTCTTCAACCTTAAACCTTAATTTACAGAGGGCTGGCAAGCTCTCTTTACCATTAAAAAACTTAAGTTTGCTAACTTGAGCGTTGAAGTGTGAACGCCGAGGTATCTCGGCTTCACATTTAACCTCTATTTCACTGTTTTTCAGGCGTGAAGCTCATTTGGAATGATTTTTTTCTTAGTTCTAACCTTTCTCCATTGTTGCCACTCCCTCTTCCCTTCTTACCTCCCTGAATTTCAGATACACCACACACAACAAACCAGTGAGGTACCCCGTCTCCCCCAAAAATACAAATTCATTGTTCTAAATAGGTTTACCTTTTCTTATCCCCAAAATCTATCGAAAACAGAAACTAATGAGTCAAATTATTTTTTAGATTAAAATAAGGATTCTGAAGAGCAAAAAACTTAATTTCTTAAATGCAAAGCCTCTAACTCTTGTAATTATTTAAAGAAAGTAGTTTTTTTAAGCTTTTATAATAGGATAGAGTTTAATTTGAGCCTTTATGAAAGAAATTACCGGGAACTTAAATCAATGTAATTAAAATTAAAATATTACATATTTGAATAAGAAAAAGAAAATACCAGGGGCTTAAATGAATATAATTGACATAAAGATATTGCATACATTGAATAAATAATTGAATTTAAGAGGAAAGTTTAGTTCAGAGGGGAACCTAGCCTTTGTATGTAGTCACTGCTTGAGTCTGTCACTGGGTAAACATATGATTGATAATCAATATTTTAGGGTTATGATTTTTACATTAAAAAATATATATATAATTATCTTCTCGTGAAAACAACAAAACTATTAAAGAGACTCTAGTTTTTTTTTAGCTTCAGTCAGAGGTTTTTTTTTTTTTTTTCCTTTGACAGGAACTAAATTACTTAACTTTAATTATCAAAACTACCCTTTACATAATAAATTTATTTCCTACCATATAAAAGCTTAATTACTTTTTTATTTTACACAATCAATTTTTTAATAAAATTTTTGATAAAATTTTAAATCATACTACTAAAAATTATTTAAGACATTTTTTTCTTAATAGAAAAAAATCAGAATTTCTAAATTTTATCTTAAGTCTAAAGTCTTATGCACTGTTTACTTCCCGATTATTCAGAATTGGTAGGAATCAAAATGAGTTAGAATTGAGATGGACTGGAAACAGAATGAGAAATGTGAATTAGAAAAGTTGTGCCTTGAGCTATAGAAATCATAATTGGAACCAACAATACTCCCATTAATATATTTACTTTTGTATTATAATTAGAGTGAATTGTTTCAAGTTATAAAAATGCCCTTAGTTAAGATTATTTACTTTTTACTAATTAAATAAATAAATAAACATTTTAAAATCAAATAAATGCAAATTTATTATAATATGGAGTGTAATACAATGATTTTTGAGTAAAGTACTTATTATTACTACTGCTACTAATAATAATAATTGCATTATTATTTTTGTTATTGTAATTTTTGTTGTTGATATTATTATTACTACTACCACTAATAATAATAGTATTATTATTATTATTAGATTAATTATAAAAATAATATTGTAATCATAAATATTATATTATTATTATTATGTAACTTTTAGTAAGGCAAGATCGAAACTTCAGAAATAGAGTAAAGTAGTTAGTTCAAAGAATGAGAATCATGTTCTCACCTCTCCCAATGGGAATATGATTTAGATTTGTCATTTCCAAGTTTGGTGAGTTCCAATGAATTTATTCTCATTCTGAAATGTAAAATAAGCATGTAAACAAGTAATCATTCTCATTCCTTCATTTTGATTCCTTAATCTGAGAAGTAAACGTACCACTAACGTGTTATTTAAATTTAAATTCTCAAATATGCCCTATATTTTCTATTTATATTAAAATTTAATTTATTGTATTATTGTTAATGTATGCCTATTTTTAATTATTCTTTTAAATTTTTTAACTTTAAATAATTTAGGACCCGTTTGGTAGCGTTTTTACCCATTGTTTTCATTTTTGTTTTCATAATACAAACGTAATATATGTTTGGTGAGATGGTTTCAAAAAACAAATCACAAAATAACAAATTCAGATATAGTGTTATAACTACAAACATGAAAACGTGTTTAACATGTTTCCTAAATATTACAAACTAAACTCAAAAATAGATTAAGAAACAAAACCGATTCTCTTTGGCAGCAACCCTCTCCCCCCTTTCATCGTTCTCGATCTGGTCAACCCCCCCCCCCACGGCCATCCTCGATCTAGTCACGGCAGTAGTGCTTTCTCCTTTTCTCCCTCCAACAAAATTTTCTCTGCCGCTATTAAAGATTGAGAAGTCAATCACGAAGATTTGAATTGATTGTATAATTATATGATTTTATTTGTTTCCTTTCTTACTTTTGTACAGCTATAGAAAGGAATCACATTAATGGGTTTGCCTTAGATTTCGGCATTCCTCTGCTTTTGTATCTTGTATATAAACTCATGATATGGTGGCTGAATAATATATACAGAATTCATTCAATTCTTTTCATGGTATCAGAGCGAGATTCTGGTAACCAGATTCTTCTGCTCATCCCAGCAATCTGATTTTTTTTTTAAAGCCATCAATCCATGGCAAACAAAGAAAAAGCTTCATCACCAATCTCCAGCCATGAAGATCCAAGTAACCCATTATTCCTTCATCACTCTGATCATCCAGGAGTAATATTAGTGTCACAGCCCTTAACTGAAGACAACTATAATACCTGGAGCCGTGCAATGATTATGGCATTAAGTGCGAAGAACAAAATCGGGTTTATTGATGGATTTATCAAGCATCCTGGAGACACTTCAGCCGCTGAGTCACAGCACTGGAATCGCTGCAACGATATGGTCAAATCATGGCTGCTCAACTCTATATCAAAAGAAATCTCTCTTAGTGTGATCTATTGCAAGTTTGCAAGTGAGATTTGGACGGATTTAAAAGAACGACTTTCACAGGTAAATGGTCCATATATTTTTCAAGTTGAAAAAGAAATTCATAACTTGGTGCAGGATACCATGTCGATAGCAACATACTATACTAAGCTGAAAGCATTGTGGGATGAACTGGATGCACTTTGTTCAATTCCAACGTGTTCTTGTGGCTCAATGAAAGCAGTTATCCAATATCAGCAAAGCCACAAAACCATGAAGTTCCTTATGGGACTAAATGAATCATACTCTGCAACTCGCGGATAGATTTTATTGATGGATCCACTTCCGAATGTGAACAAGTCATATTCATTGGTGCTTCAAGATGAGCGTCAGCGTGCGGAATCTTCAAATCAAACCATTGCACCAGAAGCTGCTGCACTTGCTGCAAAAATGAACTCACGAGAAAGGAAAGAATACAAGGATGTGGAGAAGAGAAAAGACGGAAAACGTGAACGCCCAAAATGTGATCATTGCGGATGGGTTGGCCATACAGTTGACAAGTGTTATCATATTCATGGATTTCCTCCAGATCACCGAAATCGGAAAGGAAATTCCAAACCAAGTGCCAATCAAACATCCTCACTTGCTGTAGATTGTAAAGAATCAAGTGGTTATTCATTTACTCAAGAACAATGCAAGCAAATTCTTGAGCTCTTGAACAATGTTAATAAACCAGGTCTTATGGCACATCATGTAGGTACTTCTGCCATGACTCACTTGTCAGGTAAATTCATATGCCTCTCCTCATCCTTAGAATATACTCCATGGATCATAGATAGTGGTGCTACAGATCACATGGTTTGTTCCTCATCTTATTTAACATATTCTACGCCAGTGAAAAATCAAACTGTCAAACTACCAAATGGTTCATTAGCTCCTATCACACACATTGGATCCATTAATTTTTCTTCACAATTTACTTTGACCAATGTTATGTGTGTACCTACCTTTCATTTCAACTTAATTTCTATAAGCAAGCTTTCCCAAAATTCACAATACTCATTTATCTTCTCCTCCCAATCTTGTGTAATTCAGGACCTACGCTAGAGAAAGACAATTGGGACGGGAACTGAACGGGATGGTCTATACTACCTGAATGTGTTCAAGGAAGTCACATGTCAATCAGTGAACTCTTTTCCTTCTCAATTATGGCATCGTCGTTTAGGACATTTATCAAATAAATCTCTTCATCTACTTTCTACCAATGTACTTGACATTAAAGCTTGCGACATTGGTAATTGTCCAGTGTGTCCTTTAGCAAAGCAAACAAGAGTAGAATTTTCTTTAAGTTCAATATCTTCTACTGCACCTTTTGAGTTATTGCATGTTGATATTTGGGGAGGCTATCAAACATCTTCTATTTCAGGAGCCCATTATTTTTTGACCATTGTGGATGATCACACTCGATGCACATGGGTTTATCTAATGCGTCATAAGTCTGAAACCCGTCATCATTTACAATCATTTGTACAACTTGTTGAGACACAATTTTCTTCAAAGGTTAAAACCATCCGTAGTGACAATGGCCAAGAATTCATCATGCCACTTTATTATTCTAACAAAGGAATTATTCATCAGACTAGTTGTGTCTCCACCCTACAACAAAATGGAGTGGTAGAATGGAAACCCGACATCTCCTTAATGTAGCACGTGCATTACTTTTTCGAGCTAATTTACCAAAATATTTTTGGGGTGAAGCCATTCTTACAGCCACATATTTGATTAATAGGATACCTACACCTAATTTATCTGGAAAATCTCTATATGAAATGTTGTATAAAATTAGACCATCTTTTAACCATCTGCGTGTTTTTGGTTGTTTATGCTTTGCTTCCACACATGCTCAAAAACCATCCAAGTTTGATGCACGTGCTACTCGTTGCATATTCATTGGTTACCCTTATGGACAAAAAGGATATCGAGTCTATGAAATAGAAAATCGTAGAGTTTTGATATCCCGTGATATCATTTTCAATGAAGATCAATTTCCTTTCTCTAATTATTCAAGTCCATCACATTCTCCAGTTTTGCCCATGCCATTTCCTATTCCAAATGACGAGAATGTGCCCCCAAATTGCAATGATAATCCCACACCAGCTCTAGAGCAAGCCACTGATATTTCAAATATGCATTTCAATGCTTCGATTGTGCCACGTAGATCTTCTTGCCCAACTAAACCTCCTGGGTATTTGCATGACTTCCATATCCAACATAGACTCCCATCTCAGATGTCTCAATCGTCGGAATCAGCTACGGTCACTTCTCTTGGTAATCCTTATCCTTTATGTAATTTTTTATCTTATGATTGTTTGTCTTCTCCTCATCAAGCTTTCACCTCTTCCATTTCTCTTCAAACAGAACCTAAGTCCTTCTTGCAGGCATTTCGAGGCAAAAATTGGCGAGATGCTATGAGAGCAGAAATAGATGCTCTTGAAAACAACCAGACATGGACCTTGACTTCTCTTCCTCCTGGCAAAAAATCAGTAGGGTGTAAATGGGTTTTCAAAGTCAAGTATAAACTCGATGGTTCTGTTGAACGATATAAAGCACGTTTGGTTGCGAAAGGTTTCAGCTAAATAGAAGGGCTTGATTATACAGAAACATTTACTCCAGTTGCCAAGTTAGTGACAGTTCGTGTATTACTTGCAATTGCAGCTACACAAAAATGGCATCTTCATCAACTTTATGTTAACAATGCGTTCTTGCATGGAGATCTTCATGAAGATGTCTACATGGATCTCCTTCCTGGATTTGGACGAAAGGGGGACACAAGGTTTTGCAAACTCAACAAGTCATTGTATGGTCTAAAGCAAGCATCTAGACAATGGTTTGCTAAACTTTCTTCCGCCCTTAGAGATGCTGGCTACAAGCAATCAAAGGCATATTATTCAATGTTCGTCCAATCAGAGGAAGGAAATTTCACTGTTGTTTTGGTGTATGTTGATGATGTGATCTTAGCTGGAAATAATTTGAAGAAAATTCAAGAACTTAAAGAATTTTTGAATGGTTGTTTCAAACTCAAGGATCTTGGAAGCTTGAAATATTTCTTAGGCATTGAGGTTGCATGCTCGAGAAATGGGATTCATCTCTGTCAAAGAAAATATGCTCTTGAAATCCTTGAAGACACGAGTTTTCTAGGTGCAAAACCAACAAAAATTCCTTTGGAGCAAAACTTGAATTTAAGTGCATCGGATGGGGATTTATTAACAGAACCATCATCATATCGGAAGCTCGTTGGTAGATTGATTTACTTAACTATAACACGACCAGATTTGGTGTATGCAGTACATGTGCTAAGTCAATTCATGGACAAGCCATGTACATCACACTTAGATGCAGCACATCGAGTTTTACGATACATTAAGCAAGCACCAGGCCAAGGGATATTCTTGTCAACACATAGCTCAATTCAGTTGAAGGCTTATTGTGATGCGGATTGGGCACGATGTAGAGATACTCGAAGGTCGATTACTGGATATTGCATCATGCTTGGAGAATCACTGATCTCTTGGAAAAAAAAGAAGCAAACAACTGTCACTCGATCTTCAGCTGAGGCTGAATATAGATCTATGGCAACCACTTGTTGCGAAATTACTTGGTTAAAATATTTACTTGAAAACTTGAAGGTGAAACATTCGCAAGCAGTTATGTTATATTGTGATAACAAGGCAGCCATTCATATTGCTTCAAATCCTGTTTTCCACGAGCGTACAAAGCATATCGAGATTGATTGTCATCTTATACATGAGAAACTTCAAACCGGCATGATTCAAACAGCCCATGTACGCACCAGCCAACAACCAGCTGATATTTTTACTAAAGCTCTTGGTTCAGCTCAGTTTCATCATCTACTTGGCAAGTTGGGTGTTATGAATATACACTCCAACTTGAGGGGGAATGTTAAAGATTGAGAAGTCAATCACGAAGATTTGAATTGCTTGTATAATTATATGATTTTATTTGTTTCCTTTCTTACTTTTGTACAGCTATAGAAATGAATCACATTAATGGGTTTGCCTTAGATTTCAGCATTTCTCTGCTTTTGTATCTTGTATATAAACTCATGATATGGTGGCTGAATAATATATACAGAATTCATTCAATTCTTTTCAGCTGCCGCTACAACTTCGTCTCTACCGCAGTTGTCCTTTGGTGTGCCGTTCTCTCTCCGTCATGGCCGTTGCCACAAAATACGAAAGCCGGCCTGCCCAGTTCCAAATGACAGCCCAGTTCCAGGGCTGCTCACAATTGGGATCAAAGATGTCACATCCCGCACCTTACCAAAGTTGAAGCGAAAAGGATTGGAATTGCCGGAATCACCATTTGAGCTTTCATCAGATGAATTCTCATCCTTCGACTTGCCAAGCTGAAATGGAGGGAACGGTCCAGCTTTCTTGGCAAACACACTGAATCTTGGGTTCTTGATGATGAGCCTTGAACGGGGTGTTGTATTGAGCAGAAATGAATTGGAGGAAGTAAGCGTCGGGGCCATGAATTTTGGATATACAAACAGAGGATAGCAATCAGAAGGACACTCTCCTTCTTCAATGCAGTTGCAGTTAAGTGTTTTGTTGTATATACAACAAATCTTTGGATTGCGTACAACGAATTTGGCATTCATTGGGTTTTAATTTGCTTGGGAATCTTTGTTATGTGAGTTGCTGAACGTGTAATGTAATTTTCTTGCTAGTGTTGATGATTATTGATTATTGTGGAATTTATGATTGAAAGTGGAGGAGTGGATTGGTGAGTCAATGTGAAGTAGTTTTTTTTTTCTTTTGGCAGAGCAAATATTGTTTCTAGAAAGCAATTAAACAGCTTTCTAATTCCGTGTATAATGTGTTTTCATAATGAATATTCTAAAAAAAAAAATTGGCACTGACTTCACAAAAAGTTGTTCCAAGAAGATGTGTAATTGGATTTACATTTATTGCTGTGTTTGGGAGCATGGAATCAAAACCTTGGAATTGGAAATTGAAACTGCAAATGCTATATAAAATAATTTTGCACGAGCAAGCTTCATGTTAAATTGCACTAACTCTAGTTCATACCATGCATACTTTCAGTTTATTATCAAACTTTTTTTTAATTAATGTTAATTTTAAAACTTTATCATCATGTAATTTTTTTAATAATAAATTTGTTTAAATTATTTTATTATATTTATGTATGTAGTAGTTAAATAATTATTTTATGACTACAAATATAATGTAAATGCTTAGTAAAAATTATTTTTGAAAAAAGTATTACCAAACGCATATTTTTTATTTTATTATTTTCAACTGTGTCTATCAAACGCATATTACTGTTTTCAGTTTTAAAATATAGGATATAGAAAATGATATCAAACGCATATTTAAATTCGAAATACAGCAACTGCAAAACACCATTTTCATTTTCATTTTTATTCTCAAAAAATACAAATTCAGAAACAAAACCAAACAAGCCTTAATGTCCTAATAACTTTAAATGACAAATAGATTTATTTTGATTTTATGAAATAATATAATTTTGAAAATTATATTGTATTCATTACTTTAAGTAAAATCAACTTGAAAATACTAGTTTTCATACATTTTTATTACCAAAATAAACAACTAATTACATATGATCAAATGTTAAAAAAAACATATCTTTAAATAAATGCATTCATATTTATTTATACAAACACATTAATTATCTAATGGAATCTTTTATATGTTACTTTTTAAATATGTATTAAAAAACATATTTACTTCTTTCAAAATAAAAAAAAATTAAATAAACATATTAAAAAGAAATTACCAAACATTTTTTCTCTTAAAAAATGTGAAATAACCTACCTTGGGCATTTAGCCGTTTGGCAATTCCAAATGAAACCCCAGTAAAGTTGGATGAAATATTATAAGATAACATTCTACACTTGTTAATTTTTTTTTCCTTTTGTTAATTTTTTTCCTTTTCTCTCTCTTTCTCTCTCTCTAAGTTTCAATAGTATAAAATTTTTTCTAAAAATTAGTTTTAAATTTCTATTTAAACTTTTAACTCTAAAATAAATTATTTATCATTATAAATATTTTAATTATTATTTTCTAGGCATTATAATTACTTAAAATTTCAACTCCATGGTAAATAAAATGTTAACCATTTTTTAGGTACAACCACAAGCACTTATGTACAAACAATATTATACAAATTGATGTGGCATAATAAATATGATTGGTTGAATAAAATATTATATTACCCACATAATTTATTTTTTGTTACTTACATTTTCAATCAATGCAATTATGTTATGCCACATTAGTTTATACAACATTATCTATACAAATATTTATGGTTGTATGATTACTCTTTCTATTATTATTGAACACATTCATTTTAAAAACCCAAAGCCAATAGATAAAATTTTAAAGAGAAATTATCATTGCACCACCTTTATTTTGCCTTATGTTCATCCAATCACTATAAAATTTTAACATGTACTTTACACTATATTTCTTTTCACATTTGTATCAACTAGTTATTTTTGCATTAACACTATTAAATTATTTTAATAAAATGACAATTTTACCTCCAAATAAATTGAAAGACTATTTTATCTTATAAAAACTTTTAAAATTAAAAATTATAATCATAAAAATACCCCTAAATTTAATAAAAAATAAATCCCAAATAGAAATAATCATAAAAATATCCCTAAATTTTATGTTCTCAATATAAATTAGTAAGTAAATGATTCATCTACTCCTATTTTTCTTTAAATTTTTTATATAATAGAATTTTTGAATATTATGAAAAGAATAAGGGAATAATTGTTATATATTAATTTTATTATGGAAAAAATTGAGAATCACATACACATTATCTTCTCTTTATGAATTCGGCTAAAATAATATTTAAATCACGTGATGTTTATAAGTCCAAGGCATTCATTAGTAAATGGTATGGTAATGGGGAAGAGTGAGGACCACAAACAGATTCTGAATCAAACGTTGGCCAACCTCCCCATTATTTGAAGTCGCAACAAAAGTTGTTGCATGTGGGCCTATTTTTGGAAATTAAATTATTGGAGGTCTGGACGGACATCACATGGCTATTGGGTCATTTGATTCCAATTTCACTTCTTGCCCACGTAACTCGTCTGCGGCTTCTCGAAGTGTAAATGGCCAAGAGTAAGGTCACTGTCGCACTTGAAAAATCAAAATGATGCCAATAACTTATCGGTTGAATTATTTAATTACTTTCTGTTTCTGATTACATTTTAATTGAGAATTTTTATTTTTATTGTTTTAAATTTGAGAGTTTATTTATTTATTTAAATTTTTTAATTTTAAAATTTTAAGCTAGACTTCAACTTTAATATATCAAGATATGCCTTTAAAATATATATATATATATCAAGATATGTCTTAACATGCATTAAATTAGATAGGATTTAAGTCTCTCTGCAGGAGTGAGAATTTATTTATTTATTTATTTTCTTTAATTTCAATTTTTTAAACTAAACTTCAATTACGGTATATTGAATAGATAGGTATATTTCTTTCTAATTCGTTAACAGAAAAAGAAAAAGCAAAACTATTTTCTAAAAAAATAAATTAACTTGTGTTTTTGCAGCAACACCAAACGGAGCCCCTGGCTCAGTCTATAAATAGCTTGCGCATATCAAGCATTTGAAGCACCGAGCTTCAAAATCAGATAGAGTTGCATTTGCATTTGGGTTTGCATTTTGCATGCAGCAGAGAGGGAGAGAATACAATTACAGGTCGAGGAGTTTCTCAAGAGCCCGAGTTGCTGTTGAGGGCTTTTAGTTTAAGCCTTCTCTCAAAGAATCTCTCGGATCTCTATTAATTTTCTTTCACAGCTAATTAAAATACTCTACTCCTCCCTTTGAATCCTCTTGTTCTAAGAACCTTTGCTTGTCTCAACGATGGGTACTCAAAGTAATCATGGTGAGATATCTAATTCAATACCGGCACCATAATGATTATTTTGAGACACTTTTGTAGGAGTTCTTGATTTTATGTTGTTTATATTTTAATTTCATTTTTTTCTGAATATTATCTGTTAAAGTCCTGTTGACATGAATTTAATGTACCATATTATATTAGACTTAAGTTATTACATAAATCTTTTATGAATAGAACATTTAAAATCTGTCGCGACTTGAAAGATAAGAAGATGAGATATCCATTACTAAACCAAAAAAAAAAATAATAATAATAATTTATAACATTTAGTGAAATAGACAAACATATTCTTTTATCAACTATAGGTAGAGCCTGAAGAACATGGAATTAAGCTTCTTGAAATATTGCCTTTTCAGAGAAGGATATATATGAAATATTGACTCATTTTACAACTGACAAGAGCCTACCATACCCTCTTCTATTCTACTACAACTTTCAGAAATCCTCGGGGCTTTAATTAGGCACCGGGAAGCCTCATTTCTCTTTTCAATTATTTTTTAGGTTTCAAAATTTTCATTGGAAATTTCAATTTTATTTCAGAAAGATCCTACAAATTTACATATATATTCATCCCTGATATTTAATTACAGAAAAGTTGGGATGGAAATGGATTTTACATCCAAGGGCGTGCTTTTAATATATATCAATATGAAACTATCAATTTCGTGGCCCTCATTATGTGCCAGTGTTTTTATTTATATATACATAGATATGTAAAATTAGCATTAAACATGCAAAATTGTGTCATTAAGTACTCTTATTGTTTTCAGTTATTGAAAGATTATATCATGAATCTAAAATATTATTGTTATATCATTTTATTTTTAAAAGAGGAATTGACAAATTTTCATTTTACAGTTTAACCCATTATCTTTTATAATATTTATTTCGTTAGGATCTCTTAATATTTTTTTCTCCTAGTATCTCCTAATCTTTCAAATTTAGTAAAAAAATTGACTTAATTGTAAATAAAATGAAAAATGATTGCTTGTTTGTCAACATCAAAAATTTAAAATTTAATCTTAACTACTTAACTCACTAAGGAGTAAGAAAAAAAATAAGATAAGAAAAAAATTCTTGTCCACCCTAGTATTTCTTCTAATGTCAAAATTGTTAAAAACAGAAAATGATTTATTTCTAAACAAGAAGACTTCAATTCAAAATTTGATATTAGAGGGACAGCGGTCGTATAAAATATCTATTTATTTGATAAGAAATTAAAAGGAAAAAAATATAAGAAAATATGTTCGAATAAAAATAATAATCTGTTTAAAAAGAATTATTATCACACATCTCGATAAAATTAAGAAAATACCGCAAGAAATATCAGTCTATCATGACACTGTGTCCCTTTCAGAAAGAGAAAAAAACCTCATCTAGGACAGGTTCATCGTCTCAGTACACTGAGATGGTGAACAATAAGAATATTTTTCAGGCAGAGCACATAGCTTTATAATATAACCTTTTAATAGATTTAATATTAAATTTATTTGGTTCTATAATAAAACCTAACTGTGAATCTTACTTTTAAATACGCTACTCTGGTAGAGCATTATAAAACCGTCTGTCCGTCTCACCTCACCTCAGTCGAAAGTGATGGTCAGATCTCACATAATTGTTTCTCCATGAACAGCGGTGATTATTTTTATTTGTCTTCATTTTAATATTCTGGAAGAAAGGGCCACCACGTAATCAGATCCAACGCACAGGATTTGTCGTCTCATATTATTTCTGTTAAAAAAGGCCAACACGTGATTCATCGGACGTACACCATTTGTCACATTATATTATTTCTAGTAGAAAGGACCCCACGTGATTTAGATTTAACGTAATACACAAATCTATCGCTTTTTTTATTTGACCGACAATCAAAATCTTGCAGTAGTATATGGACAAGTTATAAAAAAAAAGGTCGCAAAATAAATAAATAACCCGGCCAAAATTCCATGTGGCAAAAACTAATAGGATGAGATTTGTGCCACAAATCCGAAGCCAATAAGCCAATTTCAAAATACAGCGCACTTACGAACTGAAGGCTATAAAAGGTGCCCATTGCAAAGGAAGAGGGCAAAGACGGAGGTTCTTGCATTTGGCGTTTTTGATCGTCGCCGTTTTGCGTCGTTTTGGTCATGCAGCAAAGAGGGAGAGCTAATAACCGTAGATCCAGGAGCTTTTCTAGATCTAGACTAGCCATTGAGGGGTTTTAGCCTTGAATTTTTGTTTATTTTTTGCATTAGATCTTTAAAAAAAAAAATTTAAAAGCCGAGAAGAATTTGCGTATTTTGCAGTCCGTTGCAATGGCTGGTCAAGGTGAATGATTAGAAATTAAGTAAAAGTAAAATAATAAAGTATTGAAATGAATGTTGTTGTTTCGAGAAATGGATCTGAAAGTAGCGGTAATGGCATGCAGGTGAACGTGAGATCCAAAAGAACTACTGGATGGAACACTCGGCGAATTTAACAGTGGAGGCTATGATGCTCGACTCCAAAGCCTCTGATCTCGACAAAGAAGAGCGTCCTGAAGTAATTTTGTTTTCCTCCTTTTAATGATTTGCTTCACTCGATGCCATGCTTTTTTTTAAAAAAAAATTATATGTGACTGTTAAGGAAAAAGAATAATAACCGCCCAAAAGAATAACAACACCCATGGATGACAACCTTTATTTTAGAAAATGGTCACATCGTGTTCAGAAATGTCACACAAACCCTCGTTTATCTAAAAATGGGGTTGTCTAACTAATCATTTCGAAAATTATGGGGTCTTTGTTTTCAGAAATGTCACGCAAAACCTATGTTTGTCCAAACATAGAGTCTGTGTAACCATTTCGAAAACTATGGAGTCTTGGTGATCATTTATCAGAACCACTATGTGTCTCTGCCTTTCCCCTTATTATTATTTTTCTTATTTTGTTTTTCGTGTTTTTTGCTAGTGGTTGTGTTAATGTCATAGTTAGCAACATACAATGTAAGTGTCATTGTAGAATTTTATACAAATAATAGTGATTTCTATTAATATTTTGAGACATAATCTGTTAGGTCCATTGAGATACTGTACATAATATTAATCTTCTACGGTGCTTGTTTGCTGTAAAACCAAAACTGAGTCATATTTGTTGAAGAAAGTTGCTATTATTAATTTTATCTATAAAGCTGATACCAGATCTAAAAGTAATTTGTAGAAATGATTTTTCAACTTAGTTTCAGTTGCTGTGCACTAGGTTTATGTGCCAGTCATTTCTTTAAGGATTGTCGATTATCAAAAAACTGTTCATTCTCATATTAACATTTTCACAACATTTGCTTGTTTTGGACCTATTTTAGTAGTTGCACTATAAACTTATTCATTTTGGTAGATCCCGAGTATATTTAAAATCAATAGGCCTATATATAATTCAATTTTTTCTTTGCTTTTAGGTTGTTATTTGTTGGTGCTGTTTGATCCTGTCTATGGTTCTTTATTTTTTTTCCCCCTCTTTGATTAAATAGTTTTACATACTCAATTTATACTATTTTCCATATTGTCGTACGAATTCTCCTTCTTTGCAAAGTTGAGCAACATTTCCCTTCCATCTTTGTCAATTTCATTTTCATTCAATTTATGGCTGTAGAGGTGCATATATCTTTTATAGAACAAGTAGAGCTGCAGAAACTTATTTCATTTTTGGTGCACACAGGTGCTTTCTCTACTTCCACCATATGAAGGAAAAACAGTTCTGGAATTTGGAGCTGGAATCGGTAGATTTACCGGTGAATTAGCTAAGAAGGCTGGTCATGTTATAGCCCTGGACTTTATTGACAGTGTCATCAAGAAGGTTATTCATCTTCTGTACCTTGACAATAAGTTTTTAATTGCAGAAAGAAAAATTTGTTACCAATGTCTAGAGCTTGTCTTATTTTTCTTTCAATTTCCTATTTGCAGAATGAAGAAGTGAATGGGCATTTTGAGAATGTCAAATTCATGTGTGCAGATGTTACATCCCCAGACCTTACTTTCTCTGAGGATTCAGTGGACATGATGTTCTCAAATTGGCTGCTGATGTATCTTTCAGACAAAGAGGTCATACTTTATTTCATGACCTGTTATTCCCCTTTATTAACTGTTGGCATTTAGCAAGAATTACTATAAAAAAAATTTTGTATCCTAGCTTAGATGGGAATGGGATTTTATGGGTTCTTGATAGTGGGCTTGAGTATAGAGCATACATATGAAATAATAAAAAAAGAATAAGATCGTATGCAGCTGGCTTGTTGTTAGCGGTGCTCAAGATCCAATAACTTAATAGTTAAATTCTTCTTATGGTGTAGAAATTAACCTTTAGCCCTTGCAGCTTTTTGTATAGTAATTCAGAATTTTTCTTTCAGTTGATATTATTTATCCTTTCTTGAGGCCAACTGGTTTTGCATTATCAAGCGGATGATGTAGAAAATGAGTCTAGTGATATGATAGTTACAAGACAGATGTAGCATTTGGAAAGCAAATTGGTATCAGCAGGACTAGACCTTTAAAAAAAAAAAGGGTTTCTGTGCTACGGTGGTTGTTTTTGTACTATTGGACTAATTTTGTTTTCCTTAATTTCAATGGTTCTTATATTTACTTAATGCAACTATAAGATGTGAAAATTGGAATTTCCTTTATTGGTAGTTTGTGACTGGCATGTCTGTATACTTTGGAATCACAAATCAATTCTTTTCCATTTTTTCTTTGGTTTTCTCTCTTTACTTCTGAAGTATCTCCAACATTTCATGAAAACTTAATTAACATGGAATGCAGGTGGAAAAATTGGCAGAAAGGATGGTTAAATGGTTAAAGGTCGGTGGGTACATCTTCTTCAGGGAGTCATGTTTTCATCAATCTGGAGACAGCAAGCGAAAACACAACCCGACCCACTACCGTGAACCCAGATTTTATTCAAAGGTTTTCCATTGAACTTTTTTATGTTCATTCAACATGGTCAACAGGAAGCTAAACTTGTTGGCTGAAAAACTGCTCTGTAGAGATTGTCATCACTGTTAATTTTTTCTGCATCAAATTTCTTAATATTATATCTGCATCTATATATGTCTAATACAATCTCTAATGTTTTGCCTCTTTATATGGCCTTTCCCTACAGAGATCTGCCTCTTGTAGTTTTCAATTTATAGAAATATTTGTACTGATATCCATTGTTCTGTAGGTCTTTAAAGAATGCCAGATACAAGATGCTTCAGGAAATTCCTTTGAGCTCTCACTGGTTGGTTACAAGTGCATAGGAGCATATGTGAAAAACAAAAAGAACCAAAATCAGGCAATAAATTGAACCTAGTTAACTTTTCAGTTCTTTTTTCTGGTTTTCATTAAGAATGATTTTTTGACAAGTTCTGTAATCAATGTTTGTATAATCCAGATTTGCTGGATCTGGCAAAAGGTCCGTTCTCAAAATGATAGGGGGTTCCAACAGTTCCTGGATAATGTTCAGTATAAACTTAATGGCATTTTACGTTACGAGCGCGTCTTTGGAGTAGGTTTTGTGAGCACAGGAGGAATTGGTATGCCTATTGGACTAAAACATTATTTAAAATTTTCTGTGCTAAAAAATCGAAATGGGACATGGTAAAAAGATGAAAGCAAATAGTATTTTGTTTTCTGCCGCGAATATGTGGAAGTTACTTTCCTAATTGTTTCAAAATGAAATGACTAAATTAGTTGAAATAATTGCAGAAGTTGATTAATATGATTTTTTAAAATTATTATTTCTGGGATATTATACATATAAATTAACTAAGCTGCTTTCTTTGTTTCTTTCTTTCGTCTTTTTTATTATTTTTGTGGAGAACAGTTATTGCATTTGCAAATGAGCTGTCAAAATGTTACTTTTTGTTATTATATTTCTTGATTTTCAAGTGCATCACTTTCTGAGCAGAGACAACAAAAGAATTTGTGGCAAAGCTGGATCTCAAGCCTGGTCAGAAAGTCCTAGATGTTGGCTGCGGCATCGGTGGAGGGGACTTTTACATGGCTGACAAGTTTGATGTGCACGTTGTTGGAATTGATCTCTCTATAAATATGATTTCTTTTGCTCTTGAAAGAGCTATTGGACTCAAATGTTCAGTCGAATTTGAAGTAGCTGATTGCACCAAGAAAACATATCCTGAAAACTCATTTGATGTGATCTACAGTCGTGACACAATTCTGCATATTCAAGTAAGATATCATCTATTTGCTGCTAAGATAATTCTTTATTTTGGAACTTTTTTTCAAACAATTGCAGGTAGAGTTTTATGTAATGCTTTGACCTGTCTTATGAAAAGAGATTTGATAAATAAATCTGTCTGCAACATTTTGTCAGGACAAACCTGCATTGTTCAAATCTTTCTTCAAATGGTTGAAGCCTGGAGGTACAGTTCTTATAAGTGATTACTGCAAAAGTTTTGGAACTCCATCAGTAGAATTTTCTGAGTATATCAAGCAGAGAGGATATGATCTCCACGACGTAAAATCATATGGACAGGTCAGCTTGCATTTAAAAGTTTATATTTGCTGTTTTCTCAGTTATATTTTGTTCATTTTTTCTGAAGTGCAATCTCTTTATTCGGTTTTGAACTGCTCACAGATGCTTAAAGATGCTGGTTTTGTTGACATAATTGCTGAGGATCGTACTGAGCAGGTTTGGGTAAATCTGTCTTATTGCATGCATATTTGTCTACTATAAATTGTGCTGGCCTGGCAGTCTAACGAGTACCTTCTTTTTTTCCCCCTCTGCACCCAGTTCGTGCAAGTTCTTCAGCGCGAATTAGATGCTATTGAGAAGGACAAGGATGCATTCATCAAAGATTTTTCTGAAGTATTTTGTTTCTTTCATTTAGATTGCCTCTCTGATACAGTTGACTCTTCTTTATTTTCAGTTCTCAAATGTTTTTAATTAATCAATATGCAGGAAGACTACAATGACATTGTTGGCGGATGGAAGGCAAAGCTGATCAGGACTTCAGCTGGTGAGCAGCGATGGGGCCTGTTCTTGGCCAAGAAAAAGTGATATCTGTCTGATTCCTATTATCGGTTTATCTTATGTACCTTTTATATTTTACAAACACGTCGTGGTTGTATGTTTCCAGTCGACTGATTGTTTGAACTGAATTTTCCATCCGTAGTTAATTATGTTTGAATAAAACTATCTTTCCTTAGTTCCTTTGGTGTCAACGGATGATGAAAGCCAGAGATTTTGATCTTTGTTGGCATTTGTGTTAACTCTTAGTGCTTCTTCTTCCCCCCAACTTATGTGAAGGGATCTGAAGTTTGAACTTCAGCCTCGTACTAAACACCAAGTGTTTGACAAGTGCTTTCAACTTTGGTTCACAGTTTAAGTTGATTTTACCCAACTTCAAAAGCTTTGATTACTAAATACCCCATCCACTTTCACAGTAGTTGCTGCAAAAGCCACATAACCAATCCAAAAATGGAGCCTAAGATTCATATGTTACCTTTGCTAGTCTCAGTCGGCAGCCTGCCTGCATAAACAGCTAACAAGCACTTGAATAATTTCCAAAATAGTTAATGATATGCTTGAAGAGAGAAATTCTTGCTGGCAAATTTATAAGAAAAATCCGGGTATGCCTGCTAAATTACCACAATCTAGACATGATTTCTTAGGCCATCAAAATACAACTGAGTCTTGCAATTAAACCTTCAACTCCAAACTGTTCTGTAATATTTAAGTATGAATTTAAAAAAAAAGAATGCTACAGTTATTTACTCCCGAAACTATGGGACAGTACTCTGCATGGATATTATACATGTATGGATGGCTACAGCCCCCTAAAAATTTTACAGACCTTGGTTTCCAGTATTAGGAGAAAACCACACATTCTATTTTGATACCAAAACCTTGTATTGTTAATTAATATAGAAAGTTTATCGGTTATACATGGACATACAAGTAGAAGAGCAAGGAAAGGAATCACTTCAACATATCTGTCATGTCCTTTTTGGATCTGACAGCCACTGGTGTCGTGGAAAGATTGTTTTGCAGTTTTTCCTTATCCAGTTCAGGTATCAGCAGTAGACTGCCGGTCTTAGTACATTCTTCAGCCTTTAGGGATTTATCGGGGGAGGAAGATCTGTACATCTGCACCAACAAGCTTCCACCTACCATAAGATATAGTGTACAAGTTTCATTCTCACATTACTAAACAAAGCTGCGGGAGAATTTTGAAACTAGCAATCTTCCAACTCAATTGCGTTCTCTGTTTTAATTCTCATCTAATACAGTTTGATAACTTGGATAGCATTTGTTCCTTTCAAATTCGTAGCTGTCAAACCTAATGCCAAGTCGTGATTTTATTTGTAAAATGCAAGTGCATTGCCCTTAACATGTCATGTTTAGAATTAATATTATTGGAGAAAAGCGAAGTGGCAAGATAAAGTATCTACCAAGCACAAGAGCAGCTCCAATCCATCCAGCTGTACTCCATCTTTCACCGAGCAGAAACCATGCAAAACCAGCCCCCCATAGTGGCTCCAGCCCGTAGATTATGGCTGTTTCTGTTGCTGAAACATCTCGCATGGCAGCAATCTGTAAGGACAAACAATTTATATCAGGAAGTTAAATCAAGTACAGTCCCACAAATCCTAGAGAATTGAAAAATGAAAATGCTCTTCCATAGAAATTGTGCATCCAATACCGCATTCAATTCAAGTTGGCCCGTCATTAAAAAATGCAATTTGCCACTTTTGAACAAAGGACATCCTGAAGCGATTCTTTGACAGAAACGTATAGCATGATTTGCCCCAGCTGAAATGGCTTTACCCCTTAGGCAAAACGACCTATTTTACTAAGTAAAAGTATTGGTATCGAACTGTCAGAAAACAATCAGATAAATGAAGTGGAAGACACCTTCTCGACTGCTCTAAACTACCATAGGATGACTTCTACAGAAGAAGAACATTGAAAACAGGGAATTCATACTTCCAATGTACAGTGACTTTAAGCAAAAAAATAGATTGTCTTAACTTAAAAGGTTTTAGGATTATGATACGCTGTATTACCCTTGCAATTCAACAGCAAAACTGGATGATTCTGTGTAATGATTTCAAACTGTTGTTCATAATTGCAAGTGCTGAAAAGTACTAATGAAATTGGAAGCAACTAAAAGAGATGCTGAGATGAAGGTCAACAGAAACCACATAAGATTAAATTCCAGCAGTTACCAATTCCAAATCTACTTTATTTGGTCAGAAAGTACTGTCAAGAATTTAGCTTACCTCTATCCACAGGCATATCCCAGTTGAAAAGATGCCAGTGTAAAGTGCAGGTACCCAAGGAAATGTGACCATCCAGTCCCAAAGCATAGTCCACGTCCACGGTGATTGATCAAAATCTTGGCTGCTGTCAAACCATCCTCCAACTAGAACCCAGATCGTAGACAACAGAGCAACAACACAAATCTAAAAGAAACCACAAAATTATTCAACATGCAAACCTGAAAAATTGAAAATTGAAAATTTTCTGTGCATGAAATGAATCGTAAGAAAATAGTTCTTTCTCTGAGAGATAAGCAACCTCATAACCAAGAAGTGGTAAGAAGTTTTCCTTCTTTGTGCTTCTTGAAATACGCTCAGTTCGGAGCATGTGAATTCCAAAAAAGATAGCACTCAAAAAGTTCAAAAAATCTCCAACCTGAAAGTGAGAGGCTAGGGTGATATTAAAGAGAGAACTATCCTGTAATTAGCAGGTTATGTTCATATGATGCAATGGAAGCAGTTATGTTCTTTTAAATGAATGATTTCATAATTCCAAAAGTACTAAGATTTAAAAATGCTTACACTTGGAGGAGATCCACTGCATTCCAGCATACCAACCCCAAGGGCTGAAATTAAAACTCCAAACCAGGTATGTGCTGGTATAATTGCTCCTAACATGCCATCAAACAATGGCACTACAATTACCTGTGCAAATCAGCAGGAATTTACTGTTAATTATTCCTTCACCATTCTTTGGTTAATGCAATTTTGACCAGCAGAAGACATATTGAGAGCTTACCGTAAACAAAGAAATGAATGATGCACGCCCAGCATCAGATGTCAGTAGCCCTAGTGCCTCAACAAAGTACCCTAAACTGACCCACAATCCCAGCTCTATTCCCGCATTGCGGGTCTTTACATCATCTCGTGCCCAGAACACAAATGGCAAAAAAGGGATGGCTGACATGACAAACCGCACGGCACAAAAGGATGCTGGATGCATAATCTCCTCAGCAGCTTTTAGAATAGGAATATCGCTTGCTGCAAATTTGAACCGATAAATGCCAATCAACGTACTAGAACTTGGAATTTTCACAACTAAGCCACGATCAAGAAACAAATTCTTAATGAGTCTTACAAGAATGGGCAACTGTTGACATCTTGACTCACATTCACAAAATGGACAGTATAAATACTTCATGACACTAATTCCAACAATAAAAGAATCTTTTATTATCCAGAACTATATCCTCTAACACTAGTACTGTTGCTCACAGCATTCATTATTGAAAAACAAATCAAATTTAATCCCCAAATTAGCTTCTATATATAATTTTATCTATAATGTTTCAACCTACTATGAATAACATATTTGCTAATATAAAATGATTATCATTAGTCAAAGGGGAAGCAAGCAACAGAATAACAGCGCTCAATCAAATTCTTAAGGCAAACATACCTTTTTGCGATAAGAGAGAAGTTGATTTTCACAAATTATCATTAAAACAATCTCTAAATTCTCCAAATTAACATATCAAAATTTTCATTTGCATATACAAAGTCACTTCCTCATAAATTCACCGAACGAACTTATCAAATTCAGTGATACCAATAAAATTGTTAATTAAAAATCTGTTCTGAATCCACTATTGAGTTAAGTGAAGCATGAAAGGAAATAGCTAGAAAAATATCCAATACCATACACAATGGTGATAACATTGAGCAAGAAAATACTCCTGATCTTCTTGGATGCAAACAAAACCCTTTTCCAGAAAGGCCGCTTTGTGATAATCTGAACACTCTCTGATGTTGTTTGAGCATTATCGTTCTTCTTCTCCTTTACATGCGCAATGGCTTCATCGTTGCCTTTTGCTTTAATTACCCACGTGCACTTGTTCTTTATTATGTGTGTCAGATTTGTAAAATGGAGTGTTTTGCTGTGTTGATTGGTTACATTAGAGAAGAAGTTAAAGCAGCAGCTTGAAATTGAGCAAGTACAGTCAGTTGTTACAATCTTCCAAGTTGGTTTTGTTGCATAATAATAAGTCATAGCCATGCTTGAATTCAAACTAGCTATTGTCTTTCTCGTTGCCGAACTAAATTCATACATGGCAATGTTCAGCAATTAGAAAATAAGTGATATTATTAAGTAATTATATACACAAATAGTGTAGATAGGAAAATTTAGAACCATTAGAAGTGTGAAATGGACTATGACCTTGGTATTTTTGGTATTATGCGAAAAAAAAATTCACACGTGTGAGTGTTGTGAGGCACACCAAGCAGTCAAATGTACAGTTATATAGACACGTGCGTAATGTGAAACAATTGACATATCAAATCCGTTGAAACCAGCTTCGGGCCCGCCTTTGAACAAATCCACTTGCTTACGCAATGGCGGGCCCAACGACCTCTTATGCCATTCACGAGACTGAAAGTTTTGAGTGTACGGATTTGATTCTCAGTGATAATTGAATTTCTCCTCTATTTATACGAGTAAAGTCATATATCTTTTCGATATTATGTGAAGAAAAATATTTAGACTGTACTATAATAGATTTATCATGGTAATTATATAGATTTTTTGTTGTAAATATTTGTAAAATTCAAATTGTAAACCAAGTTTATTCTGATTGTGTGTGTATTTATATACAATATAATTTTGTTAACTACCTTTATTTATTGTCCATTCTACATGAAAAGGGAAAAAGAAAGGGTTATTTGATGAATATGGGACAAAGGAAATTGAAACACACGTCTCTTCTACATATTTTTTACGGGAAATAATTTTGATGTAAATAGATACATTTCAATACAAAATTGCTAATCTTACAAGTTGTGAGTGACTTTTAAGAGGACCTACACTGTGTCTTGTGTATTATTTATTGAGTTAATTTCTGAAGAATTCGGGAATAAGGATTTTCCGTATATAACATGATTCGTTTAAAGAGGCACATGACATAGATGAATGGACAAGATTAACCTCATAAGAACGAACAAGTTGATCTAAAAGAAAATCTAATCGCTCATCGTGCTTGAATCAATGAGCTCGAAAAAGGTTTTACTGAATTAATTCCTTGTTGCAGATGGTAAAAGTCAAAAGCTCCTTGACACATCAAGCTAGCTAGCACGCCTTTTGAAATAGAAGAGGCCTTTTGATTTTCGATTCGGGTTGCAACCTGTTCGGATTGAAAAATTCAGTCAAAACAAATTACAACTTGTAAACCAAACCAAAAAAAATTATTTCCGTTTGATTCGATTTAAATTACAGATTCAAATTCAATTTAACTGATAAAACCTTAATCCTTCAAATTCATTTTCTCAAATTCCATAAAAAAATTTATTAATTAACCCAAAAAAAAATATTCTTCTCAAATCCCATCCAAAAATTAACTAATGAACAACTAAGAATATTTAACAATTAACATGAAAAATTAACTAAATAATTAAACAAAAACTAACTAAAACTAAAACTGCGGATCACAACGACGATGGCTTCAAGCTCGATGGTAGAGAGACATGCCACGGCTTGGATTTGGGGAAGCCAAATTGGATTCGTAAGGAGAATATGTAAGAGGACAAAGAAGAAAAAAATATGTGTTTGGGTTCAATTGGGATTGAATTTGTTTTCTATTATTGTCTCCCATTTGGAAGCTATGAATTCAAGATTAGACAATAAATGAACAAGTGTTAACAAGGATTTGGCAGAAAAAGGAGAAGGATTTGGTAGTAGTAGAAGAAGAAGTGAAGGATCTTACTCCCACTCCCACTCCATACTCTTAATCATAGGATTTCTACTCTTTAGGATTTCCACTCCTAACTAAAATGTAAATATTACCTTAATATCAACCAGAACCAAACCAAAATCGAAATTTACTCAACGCCCATTCTTATTTTGATAACCCACAATTTGTATTCATATTAGCATTTTTTATTTTTTGGCAATAGACCATTATTAATTCGGAGTACTTAATTTTGCTTGAATAAATCAATGTAGCTAGGCAGATGAACAAAAAAAAAAAAAAAAAACTCCTACATTGATTGATATTACGGGGAACAAAAACAAAAGTTACCAAACAAGTTAAGGGTGCATATATGCTTAGGTTAGGCAGTAGCACACAAGATATATATCATTCCTGTTACTCTCAACTGTCGGAGGCGGGTACATCATCATCTTCATATTCAACATCTTCATCAATAGTGGCATCTTGATATTGCTGATACTCAGCTACAAGATCATTCATGTTACTCTCAGCTTCAGTGAACTCCATCTCATCCATTCCTTCACCTATATACCAATGCAAAAAAGCCTTTCTCCCAAAACATGGCAGTGAACTGATCACTTACTCACCTAAACATTTCCTAAATAGAGGTCGAATTCCCCACGAATGTAGATGCCATTGCAAGCCCTCTTGGTGGGATGTCACAAACGCTTGATTTCATATTGTTTGGTATCCACTCAACAAAGTAGGATGTTGAACCTCGCAAAACCACCAGGGCTAGGAAGCCTAATCCAAAGTATCTGGCACTTCTGGATGTGAGCAATACTAATGACGTGGGGGCTAAAAGGCTTGGTCAAGTGTTGGATGCATAAAGGACCAAGTCTTGTGCTGGAAAATCTCTATATCTTGTTAGTAGCTTCAGTAGTTGAGTTAAAATAGGAGTTAGCCATTGCTTTGCTTCATTATTTAATAAGTTGTAAAACAAGTAGTTGGGGAGGGAAAAAATAAGATTTGTCATTGTGGTTTACTCCAAACTTGAATTGGAGAACTCTGAAATAATAGAAGAATTATCAGATTTATTAATTCTTGTTGCTGAGATAAGAATCTTCTTCCATTCTAACTTGAGTTCTAACATACGAAGAGTTCTTGTTCTGCACATTGATCATTTGTTCATCAACTTCTTTAGCACTCATTTTGCCTCTAAACATAGTTGATGCTGTGAGGTAACGTCCATGGCGTAGATCAGCTGCACACATCATGTTCCTGTCATCCCACATTTGATGTGTGATTTCAGGGACAGACAGTGACTGGTATTGTTGTGATCCTCTAGATGTCAGTGGAGCAAAACCCACCATGGCGAAATGAAGCCTTGGAAATGGGATCAAATTCACTACTAGCTTTCTAAGGTCTGAGTTTAGTTGACCAGGAAATCGCAAGCAACATGTTACACCACTCATAGTTCCTGAAATCAAATGATTCAAGTCCCCAACTGCATGCACCAATTTCACAGAACAACAGCTTCATTAATCCCAATTTTTGTTCAACAATATGTGATTTGAGCCAATTACTCATTTTCTAACAAGCACATGTAGCAACTGAAATAGAAAATAATGAGGCAAGTTTTAATAGACTGACAGAAAGATAATAAAACCTTTTGGATAATTTTTGAAGATATAGAGTAATTGATTCAAATTACAGGAACTAAATGAGCAGTTCCCCTTACTTTAATGTATGAAGGCTTTACTTACAGCTGGGGTGGTGAGCTTGAGGGTCCTTAAGCAAATATCATAGAGAGCCTCATTGTTGAGGACCATGCATTCATCAGCATTCTCAACCAATTGATGAACAGAAAGGGTAGCATTGTAAGGCTCTACAACTATGTCTGATACTTTTGGAGATCGAAACACTGAGAATGTAAGCATTATTCTTTCTGGATATTCTTCTCTTATCTTTGATATCAGCAGAGTTCCCATTCCAGATCTTGTTCCTCCTCCTAGTGAATGACACTCTTAGAATCCTACATACATTTATGCATGCATTCATTTTACAACTATATTCTCACCCAATAATAATAACAATACTTAAGACTTATTGCATCTATAACATAACAGTTTTAACGTTCATACTTTACTATTAAAGGATAGAGACGACTTTTTAACCTCAACTATTTAGAGATCACTTCGATAAAAAAGATACATGAGGCGTATCTTGAACCTCCGCTCACAATTGTTAACACTCGATAGAGAGATTTATGTAAGGAAGAACAACCAAATTTCTCATAAATGAAAAATATTAAAACTGATTATAATATTAAATTGAAATTGAAATTAAAATGATCATCATAATGTGAATTTAAATCATCGTCAATTTCAAGAAGAATATATATATATAGAGAGAGAGAGAGAGAGAGGCTAAGGTAGCATTTTTTTTTTTTTAGCTTGAAATCTGAATGAGTTTAAATTTGACTGAAGTCTAAATATGTCTGAATACATATATCTGAATGACATGTTTGTTTTTATCTTTTCAATATCTGAATATAAGTGTCAAGTTGTTTGTTCTTTAAAAAGAAAATATTTGTATGATATTTTGACATATATGACAAATATTAACAATACTTATTGTTTGGGGAATAAATAAAAGAATTAAAACCAAGCGCCACGTGTTGATAAAGGGACTTTAATGGCTGGAAGTTAACCTCTTGGGGTACCCGACTTGCACCAAGAACACCCTCCAGGTAGACTGATACGCGAGGTACGCCCTAACAAGAATAAAAGAACTGATGAAAGTACCCAAAAACCGCCATAAGGATAAAAGGACATGAAAAATCTTAGCAAGGGCAATAAAAATCCCCAATAAAGATGCGCCACGTGGTAAGGTACCCATGTTGTCCTATATAAAGGACAAAAAAAGTTTAATATCTCTCTCATGACCTCATACACTCATACTCTCTAAATTTTATCACCAACACAAACTAAGCCAGGGGGTTGAGGTCTTCTTCAATCTCCAGCCACCACTTTTTTAGGGGGCTTGCAAGCTCTCACCATCTAAAAAGCCCAAGTAGCTGACTTGAGCGTCAGAGTGTGGTCACCTCTAACCTCATTTCCTTATTTTGCAGATTGGAAGGCGTCTCTTCAAGATTTTTAACTCTCATCCAACCCCTTTGCTATTGCCATCCAAATCCTCCTCTCCATTACCTCCTTTGTTAGCCCAAATTAGCCTACACATCATGACTCAGTGAGGTACCTCAAACCCCGCAAAACAAATTTACTGTTTTGGTGAGATTTTACCCATTTATCCTTCAACCCAAAATTCACTAAAACACTTATTTTTATTAGTTAAACACATGACAAGTTATTAATAAATTAGTTGATTAGTAAAAAAAAATCATAATGTTTACCTTAACAAAGCATGAAAAATAAAAAAATATATCTGACACATGTATTTTTTTTTAATTAATAGATGATACTTATAATGTTATTTTTGGTATATTATATTGATATTTTTTTCTTCTTAATTACATAAGTCAATCAAGAATTGTTTAATCATTTGAATTAAAATTAATGTATTAAATAAAATTCAAAACCTATTATGAACATAGTAAATATAAATATGAAAAGATGGATCTATTATAAAACACACTCACCTAAAGTTCTATTATGTTTAAAATTCTCATTCACAAAATAATAATAATAATAATAGTTGAATAAACGTACTTAATAAAAGAAGAAAATAAATAATAAAATAATAAAAGATAATTTATATAGTAGAAAAAAAATTATTTGATAGGGATATAAATGAGAGAGAATATTAAAATTCCATTCATATTAGGGGTGTTTAAAATCTAATATGATCCACTCAATTTGTTTGATCTGCAAAAATTAGATTCGCAAAAATCTGTGATTAGTGTTAAAAATTGTATGTTTGTTAAGGGGTAAAAATGTTATTTTGTACTATTATTGTAATTTATATTTGTAATTGTGTAACATATTGTAAATTTCTAATTATTTTTCTAAGTATTTGATTTTGTGTATTTTTGTGTGTCTATTAGGTAAAAATAATAATTTCATACAATTTGAGGCTCCAAATAAATATGCGGATGTCAAATTTAGATTCCGGAAGTCCGAGAAATTATGTTATTGTCGAAGAGGATCCAAGACTTTTGTTGTAAATTTTTAAGTTGTTACGACGGTAAATGTGGTAATTGTAAAATTATAAGGTTTTATCATGTTAGGTATGGTAATTGTTAGTGGAATGTGTTGGATGTGTTTAAGTAGATTAAGTTAGGTTTATATTTTATTAGTGGAACAAATGTAAGGTTAAGATGTAATTAGATTTATTTATTTATGTGGTGTGGATTTACCATGTATTAGTATAAATAGAGGGGGGGAATACACCTCTTCACACATTCTCTTCTCTTCTTTTCCCCCAAATTCTTCTTATCATCTCTCTTTGTAATATATTTTCAATAAATAAAATTAGTTTTATTTCAATTTTCAAATTCCATTTTTTTAATTATGTGTTTTTCAATTTTAATAATTTCCTTTTTTTCAAATATGTTTAGTTAAATATTAGTAGTTAAGAGAAGGTGAAACTCTTAGTAAAAAAATATAATTTAATCAAATTCTATTTTTAATTATAGAAATTGAATTATTTTCTATTTAATTTTATCCATATTTTCTATTTTGAAATTTTGATTTATTGTATACAAAAATGGGAGTTTGGCACAATGAATTTTTAATATCTTAGTATAAAATATGGGGAAAAAAATGGTATTTTGACTTATTGTAGACAAGTTGAGTTTTGGCACATTAAGCTCTTAATCCATAATAAAATTAATGGAAAAATTATTTTAATTTATACAATTAATCTTTTGGGAAATAACATAAAAAAATAAAAAGAATTTGTTAAATTGTATTTATTACTAAGAGTGAATCCATAACCCTAACTAATTCAATTTGATAGTTTTTCTTAAATTAAATTATATATTTTTAAATTTTATTTTTTTGATAAACTTAAATAAAAAATTAAATCATTTCTCTGAGAATGGACCTCGGACTCACCGAGTTATAATATAACAAAACACTCTTATACTTGGAAGTTAGAAATTACTTTTAAGTTGTGTCAAGTTTTTTGCGCCGTTGCCGAGGAGAGGTATTTATCTTGTTTTACTTTTCTTTTCTTTTTTTGTGTAAATTTTCTTTTACCCCCTTTTGCTTTTCTTAAATTATGTTCTATCCCCAAATTTTTCATAATGTCACTTTTACCCTAAAATTCTTGTTTCTGGCTCATTCTTCTCGTAATTACAGTTTGACCACAAAATCACAAAAAATTTCGAATAAATCCCTAGCCAAAATTTCCCATAAATCTTAAATTCGGACCTATAACTTGAACTTTCTTGGACCATAATTAGATTTCTTTGGAGTAAATTTGGACTCAATAAAAAGATATTGACTTAAAAAATTACAAGGCCCATTAATTTGAATGAATCACTTAATTGGTTGGTACTTTTAAAATTTGAAAAAAAAAGTCTACACTTTAATTATTTCTTTTTTTTATTTCTGTAATTTAATTTTTGCATTTTTTAATTTTTCTTTTTGACTTTTACTTTGTTTATATGTTTGGTTCACTGCCTATTTAGTTATGTTATTTTTTAGTTAATTAATTTTTAGTTTATTTATTTTTGTTTTGTATTTTTTCTTCTTGTACATTTATCTTGTTTATTTTTTATTTTGTTCTTAATTTGTGTAATTTTCATTTTCTTTTTTGTTATTCATTTGTTCGTGTATCATCTTTTCAACATAATTTTACACTCATACATCATCATTGCATGAGATGTTGGTCTCGAACTTCAAGTGGCAGGTTAATTCGTAGATCTCAATTACTACCACTAATCATGGACGAGATCTAAGACGAAAATATTTTAGGCCAACTTAGCCCTCCAGTTGATCAGGGAGACAACCAATCTCAACATGATCAAAATCAACCAAGAACTTTGAGAGATTACATAAATCCAACGAGAACCAGAGCACCGTCATGTATAGTATTTTCTCGAGAAACATCTCGATTCAATTTCAAACTATGTATTATCCAACTTTTACCAATATTTCATGGTTTAAAATATTAGAATCCGTACTTACATCTAAGAGATTTTGAGGAAGTTTGTAATACATACACAAACCAAAATTATAGCATGAACATAATTAGATTAATTTTTTTTTCTTTTTCATTAACAGATAATGTTAAAACTGGGCTACAAAAACTTAGATCTAGAACAATAAGAACTTGGAATAATATACAAGAATAATTTTTGAAAAAATTCTTTCCACCTCATAGAATCAATTCTTTTAAAAGGCAAATCACTTCTTTCACTAAAAAAAATGGAGAAACATTACACCAATGTTGGGATAGGTTTAAAGAATTGCTTAACATATATCCACACCGTGGTTTTGAAACTTCATGATTGGTCACTTATTTCTATGAGGGCTTAACACCACAAAGTAGACAAGTTGTAAAAATGATGTGTAATGGTGAATTTAGAGATAAAAATCCTGAAGATGCACTTGATTACCTTGACCAATTAGCTAAAAATGCACAACATTGGGATACTGTTGGAACTTTTGAATTGACTAATAAACCACAACCATCTCCATCTCCATCTAGTGGAGGAACCTATAATCTTAGGGAAGATCATGATTTACAAGCAAAATTTGCATCCCTAGTTAGGAAGGTTGAAGCTTTGTAAAATAAAAAAAGTGATCAAGTAAAATTTGTTCAAGAAATTGCATGTAATGTTTGTAGTTCTAATAATCATTTCACTCAAGATTGTCCCGCTCTGCTTGCACTCAAAGAATGTTTACATGATCAAGCTAATGCCATCAACACTTTTAACAAGCCAAACCCATATTCACAGACTTATAATTCTGGTTGGAGAAATCATCCAAATTTTAGTTGGAGAATAATAATAATTCACAATCTTCACAAGCACCACCTCCACAAAATTTTCAAAATACTCAGTCTTATGCACCATATGTTCCACCACTATGGAAAAATTTGGAAGATACAATACATTCATTCATTAGGAAGCAAGATGCCATCAACAATCAAAATGCATAAACCTTTTCTAATTTGAAAGATACTCTTGCTAAAATTGCTTTTGCACTCACAATTTAAGAAAAAGGAAAATTTTTAGCTCAACCACAACCAAATCCTAAGAATCAAAATTCACCCATGGGCCAAGTCAAATCAATTATAACTCTTCGTAGTGGTAAGCTTATTGATTGGCCTATTACTGAACCTTGTGAAGATAACAACAATGAAAATTCAAAGGGTAAGAAAGAACTAAATAAACTTACACCTAATGAAGAAATAACTATTGTTCCATTTGAACCACCATTTTCACATGCATTGAATAAACTAAGGAAATCAAATTACTCTTCTGAAATTTATGAAATCTTTAAGCAAGTGAAAGTTAACATTCCTCTATTAGATGCAGTTAAGCAGATACCTTCATATGCCAAATTTTTAAAGGACTTATACACTGTTAAGAGGAAATTAAAGGTAAGAAAGAGTGCTTTCATGGCTGAACAGGTATGTACCATTATGTCCATGAATGATAAGTTGAAATATAAAGATCCTGGTTGTCCTACTATTTCTTGTATTATTGGAATCACAAAATTGAGCATGCTTTGTTAGACCTTAGTGCTAGTGTTAATTTCTTGGTGAGTTAAAATCAACTTCAACTACATTTTTGCTTGTCGATAGATTAGTTAAAGTACCAAAAGGAATAGTGGAAGATGCTTTAGTACAAGTTGATAAATTCATATACCCTGTGGATTTTATTGTTTTGGAAACCGAACCTGTTGTGAATAATTATAAACCAATTCCTGTAATTTTGGGTCGACCATTTTTAGCAACAGCTAATACTTTGATTAATTATATGAATGGTTTAATGGATTTATCGTTCGGAAATATGACTCTAGAATTGAATGTTTTTAACATGTGTAGGTAACCTAATGAAAAAAATGAAAATGAAGATGAAATTGATGAACAAAAAGAATTGTTTGAATCTTGTATAGAGGAGAATATTCAAAAAGGGATTTTTTCTGAACTTAGTGATATTTGTTTGGTTAATTCAATTGAATCAAATAAACAACTTGAACATGATACTTCTAATATAAATTTGTTGTTTGATTCTTGGCAGACTTTACAAAATGATGATGGGACACCAAAATTTGACGAGCTTGGAATCATTAAAAAGATTGAACAACAAGAAACACCTAAATTGGAATTGAAACATTTGCCAGAGGAATTGAAGTATGCTTATCTTGGAGAAGATCAAACTTATCATGTTGTGATTTTTTCAACCTTATCAAACGACCAAGAAGGTAAGCTACTATTTGTTCTTAAAAAGTATAAAAACGCAATTGGATGGACTTTAAATGACATTAAAGGTATTAATCCTTTAATTTGCACACATAAAATCAATTTAGAACAAAATGCTAAAACATGTCAACAACTTCATAGAAGATTAAACCCACACATGAAAGAAGTAGTAAAAATAAAAGTTCTTAAGTTACTTGATGTGGGAATTATCTATTTTATATTTGATAGCAAGTGGGTAAGTTCTACACAAGTAGTGCCTAAAACATATGGAATCATTGTTGTTAAAAATAAAAAAGGCAAATTAATTCCAACACGAATTACATTTAGTTGGTGCATGTGCATTGATTCTAGGAAATTAAATGAAGACACTAGAAAAGACCATTTTCCATTACCATTTCTTGACCAAATCTTAGAAAGAGTAGCTGGACATCCATATTACTGCTTTTTAGATGGATATTTAGGTTATTATCAAATTCCTATAGCACTTGAAGACCAAGAAAAAACACATTTACATGTCCCTTTAGAATATTTGCATTTAAAAGAATGTCATTTAGACTTTGTAATGCTCCTGCAACATTTCAAATATGCATGCTAAGTATTTTCACTGATATGGTTGAACATTATTTAGAGCTCTTTATGGATGATTTGACTGTGTTTGGGAATTCTTTTGATGATTGCCTTGATAATTTGGAAAAAATTTTAAAAAAATGTGTTGAAAAAGAACTTGTTTTAAATTGGGAAAAATGTCATTATATGGTTACTTCTAAAATTGTTTTGGGTCATGTTGTATCTGTTAAAGGAATTGAAGTTGACAAAGTAAAAGTTTAAGTCATATCTAAATTGCCACAACAAAAAACAATTAGAGATGTGCGATTTTTTTTAGGACATGCATGATTTTATAAAAGGTTTATAAAAAAATTTAGTGCCATATCTAAACCACTTTGTAATCTCTTTTTAAAAGACGCACAATTTGTATGGAGTGATGATTGTCAAAAATCTTTTGAGAAAATAATTTTTCTTTTGACATATGCACCTATTATGCAATCTCTTGATTGGTCTTTGCCTTTTGAATTAATGTGTGATGCAAGTGACTTTGCTGTTGATGTTATTTTAGGACAAAGAAAGGATGGTAAGCTGTTTGTGATTTATTATGCTAGTAAGACTTTGGATAGTGCTCAAATGGATAGTACTCAAATGAATTATTCGAAAACTGAAAAAGAATTAGTTGTTGTGGTGTTCGCATTAAACAAATTTCGCTCATATTTGCTTGGTTCTAAAAATGTTATTTTTACTGATCATGCTGCTGTGAGATATTTGATGACTAAACAGGATGTCAAACCAAGACCAATTTGTTGGATTTTGTTACTTCAAGAATTTGACCTCACCATCAAAGATAAAAAGAGTGCTGAAAATGTCATTGCTAATCATTTATAAGGACTCACATCTGAAATCTGCACTGATATAACACCCATCAATGATTCTTTTCCTGATGAATTTTTATTATCTATTACTTCAATACCATGGTATGCTAACATTGTTAATTTTCTTGTTACAGGTAAAATGCCTTTGCAATGGAATACTCAGGAGAAGAAGAATTTTTTTGTTGAAGTAAAGAAATTTTATTGGGATAATCCTTACTTATTCAAATATTGCCCTGATCAAATTTTTCAACGATGCATTCCTGATAATGAGGTAAGTAGTGTCATTAATTTTTGTCATTTTGAAGCATGTAGTGGACACTTTTCTTTAAGAAAAATTACGGCTAAAATTTTATAATGTGGATTTTATTGGCCTACCATATTCAAAGACACATGAATTTTGCAAAACTTGTGAAAACTGTAAAAAATTAGAATCAATTACTAAAAGAAACATGATTCCCTTAAATCTCATACTTGAGATTGACATATTTGACTGTTGGGGAATTGATTTCATGGGTTCATTTCCACCATCTTTTGGATTTTTGTACATATTAGTTGCAGTTGATTATGTCTCAAAATGGATTGAAGTAATGTCTTATCAAAATAATGATAGTAAAACTGTCGTTAAATTTTTAAGAGAAAACATTCTTAGTCGATTTGGAATCTCCCGAGCCATTATTAATGATGAAGGTAAGCATTTTTATAATAAGTCATTTGATTCTTTAATGAAAAAATATAGAATTACACATAAAATTGTTATCCCTTATCATCCTCAAACAAATGGTTAAGTTGAATTAGCAAATAGAGAGATAAAACAAATTTTAGAAAAAACAGTTAACCCAAACCGCAAGGATTAGTCTCTTCGATTGACTGATGCATTTTGGGCCTACCGTACTGCATTTAAAACGTCTTTAGGAATGTCACCCTATCGGCTAGTTTATGGTAAACCATGCCACTTACCCGTTGAACTTGACCATAAATCATTTTGGGCTATTAAAGCTTTTAATTCAAATTTGGATGATGCTGGTAATGTGCGAAAATTCCAATTGAATGAACTTGAGAAATTAAGAAATAATGCATATGAAAATTCAAGAATTATTAAGGAAAGAACAAAAATTTTTCAAAAAACATTTGAAATTAGTCAAAAAGTGTTGCTTTATAATTCTTGTCTTCATTTGTTTTCAGGAAAATTAAAGTCAAAGTGGAGTGGCCCATTTATTGTAAAAACTGTATATCCACATGGGGCTGTAGAAATTGAGAATCTAAAAAATAGTGTCACAGTTAAAGTTAATGGACAAAGAATAAAGCCCTATATGGAATACCAACCACGTGAAGCAAGTACCAAAATAAATTTGAGTGACCCACCAAATCTTGATTAAGTTTTTAATGAGTGTTTTAACTTTTCACTATTGTTTTACCGTTTGAATTGTTGAATGTCTTGAATGATATGCGTTGTGATGTTTCTTTCTTAAAGTGTATTTAATAATTGTGTTTTTTTTCATCATTATACATCATGAGCACCTCAATAAGGAAGATTCTGTTCAGACATCTTAAAAACCTTTTGCGAATAAAATTTCAGTTCAGAGGCCAAATAAAAAGTTGTAAATCACATCCAATTTGGGAACGACAACCACTAACATTCGTGGCCTACGTAGAGGATCAAGAAAGACAACTCAAAGAAATAGAGCGTGGTATATATGAATTTTAATCGGAGCTTGAGGTTAACTCAATGAGAGGACGAATGGAAGTTCATTTTCTTTTTTACATTGTGTGTTTCTTTTTGTTGTTCGCTTTCACGTTTGATTTGATTTTACAAATTTGATTTTGATGTGTTTTGATTTATTTTTCCGTACAAATGGCGGATAACGGTACTCAGTAACTTCTTACGTCGGCATCCTCAGTTTCCCACAATAACTGAGATCTGAAAATCAACCATGGAAGAAATACAATATAAACTACATAAGCGTTTTCCTTCTCTTCCTCAAAATGCACTCAAAATGTTTTACAAAACCCGTTGTGAAAGATTGCGTTTGTTAATGATCAACAGAATTCCTTCTGATATTCATTGGTTAATTAAAGTAAAGGTTTGATTAGCTGGTGAGTTTCTTGATCCATTTATTTCTTACATGTCTGGTTTTGGTAAAAGTACATTTGCTAAAAAACGAAGAGCTAAAAGACTTGGCTCATAATGTCATAATTGTGTACGACTTAGTTGCAAACTAGAATTTTGTAAATATTTAGGAATGATTTCTCATAATCGAGAACATAAAATTAAATTCGTCAAAGATGGCATGAGTAAAGAATCGTTGGATAATATCTTACGATCTCCTGAAACGCATCGAAGCGGACATGTGCAATATGAAATACACAGGTTATAGAGACCATTCCAAAAAGAAAGTGGACAATTTAGTCTTAGGAATCTGACTCAAAAAGATCATGTTTGCCAGTTTATAAGAAAACTGGATGGGAAACCTATCCTCGACTCATAGAGGGCGTTCAAACCATTACTGGACGTAAAACCAGAGGAAGATGTGAGTTACAATCATAACTACCAGTAAATCCTTTTACTTTATTGTTCTTTTATCATTTGCATTATTGTATTTAATGGTGTGATTTTGTATTTAATCATTATTTGTTTTCTTTTCATTGTTTGCTTTTCTTTTTACTGTTTGCTTTTGAATTATTGAGACATGAGCTTTACGCATCATTTGAAAAATACACCAACCCATTTATAGTTGTTTCTCATTTTTTCTCTCACTCAGATCTTTAAATATGAGCTCTTTTTCCAACCACTCACAACTTGTTTTTGAAGATTATTCTAATGGCAGCATCTTCGTGTAGACAATTCAAAAACATTTGTGTGCTCTTTGGATTTTATTATGGAAAATACAAGGAGTTCGTTCAAGCAACTGTAGATCATAGTCGTGTCATAGTTGAGAGAAAACTACACCTTGTATATAGAGGAGGTGACCGCGAGTTATCAAAACATGTCTCAAAAGATGTTTTTATTAGAGAAAACTAGGTACTAGGTATCATTCCACAAGCCTTAAAACCTCTGGGTTGCATGTTTGACGTACCAATTGGAGAAGAGTTAGTTGTCTCAAGTATGCAAGAGCGAATATCTCAGATGTTAAATCATGCTAACACTTTCATTTTCTTACCAGGAGATCTTGCAACTTTAGAGGCACTGATTACATATGCATCTTGGGCTCATTTAAACATCCATCAGAAACCAATCGATTTACTAAATGTTAATAATTTTTTTGATGGGTTGCTCACATTCATAAACCATGCAATTAAAAATCATTTTATTCCAATCTCTGTGAAAAATCTCTTTGTTTGTACTTCTACTGCTAATGAGTTACTTGATCTTTTACAAGCTTACAAACCAGAGCTAGATCCTAGAACATTGGCATTGAAATGGTTGACTAATGATGGTAACCCTAACCCTAGTAAGAAGTACAAGTTGGACTTAACTCTTCGGTTGTAATTATCTTCTTGGAGCGATGAGGTAATATGTACTAAACTCTACTTCTTTCCTTTAAGCCATTGAAGATAATGTCTTGTTTAGGTTGGGGGAGGGAATAATTGACAGTTGTGGAATATAGTAAATCCTAGAAATGTTTATGTCGAAGATAGCTGAACATGGGGTGTAGTAACACTAAAAACGCATATTCAGCGGCCTGTTCAAGTATGATCTTTCATATTTCTTCTTTTATTATTTATGTTTTCTTTATCTTTTTCGTCTTTTTGCATGCATATTTTTAAAATATGAATAATGTTTAGATTAGGTTGAGGGGAAGGGGTAGTTGACGTAAATTTTAAATAGGTGTGTTTATTTATTTATTTAAAAAAAATAGTTTGAATAATCTACTGCCTGAAGATAGAATTTCTAATGAGTTTTAGAACGAAAATGTTGTTTTCTTTTAATGAAGCCCCATAAGTATTGTGTTAATTACTTGAGCACAAAAGAAGGTTTATGATATTCTGGATAATGAGTGGACAACCAAGAGTTAGAAAATTTTGGGAGAGTTTATTTATTTAGTAGTTTAGAGGATAGATGAACAACTATTAACTTGCTTGTGAATTTTGTAAATCTTAATTTAATATAACGCTTTAATTGCTAAGGGCTAGCAATAAGCTAGTTAGGGGGTGTGATTAGTGTAAAATTGTATGTTTATTAAGGGGTAAAAATGATATTTTGTGCTATTATTATAATTTATATTTGTAATTGTGTAACATATTGTGAATTTCTAATTATTTTTCTTAGTATTTGATTTTATGTATTTTTGTGTGTTTATTAGGTAAAAATAATAATTTTATGCAATTTGAGGCTCCAAACAAATGTCCGGATGTCAAATTTAGATTCCAGAAGTCCGAGAAATTATGTCATTGTCGAGGAGGATCCAAAACGTTTGTTGTAAATTTTTAAGTTTTTACCACGGTAAATGTGATAATTGTAAAATTATAAGTTTTTATCATTTTAGGTATAGTAATTGTTAGTGGAATGTGTTGGATGTGTTTGAGTGGATTAAATTAGATTTATGTTTTATTAGCGGGACAAATGTAAGGTTAAGTTGTTATTAAATTTATTTATTAGTATAAATAGAGGAGGGAAGGGGAACACACCTCTTCACACCTTCTCTTCTCTTCTTTCCCCTCAAATTCTTCTTCTCATATCTCTTTGTAATATATTTTCAATAAATAAAATTAATTTTATTTCAATTTTCAAATTCTATTTTTTTTAATTATGTGTTTTTCAATTTTAATAATTTCTTTTTTTTCAAATATGTTGAGTTAAATATTATTAGTTAGGGAAAGGTGAAACTCTTAGTAAAAAAATATGATTTAATCAAATTCTATTTTTAATTGTACAAATTGAATTATTTTCTATTTAATTTTATCCATATTTTATATTTTGAAATTTTGATTTATTGTAAACAAAAATGGGAGTTTGGCACAATGAATTTTTAATATCTTAGTATAAAATATGAAAAAATGGTATTGACTTATTGTAGACAAGTTGAGTTTTGACACAGTAAGTTCTTAATCCATAATAAAATTAATGGGAAAATTATTTTAATTTGTACAATTAATCTTTTGGGAAATAAAATAAAAATAAAAAGAATTTGTTAAATTGTATTTATTATTAAGAGTGGATCCATAAGTCTAACTAATTGAATTTCATAGTTTTTCTTAAATTAAATTGCATATTTTTAAATTTTTTTATAAACTTAAATAAATTAATTAAATATTTTCTCTGGGGATGGATCTCGGACTCATTGAGTTATAATATACCAAGACACTCTTATACTTGAGAGTTAGAAATCACTTTTAAGTCGTGTCAATCTGACCTGTGGATTAGTGGATTGAATTAAATTAAAATTTTGAAAATCCATAGTTAGTGGATTGGGTATGGATTTAGTTTTATAAATAAGCAAAAATATGGGAATTTGTAAAAAAAATAATTAAAAAATAAAACTTATAAATGTGGCATTGCTACTTACTAATAAACAAAAAAAGTTAAAACATAGTTTCATTAACTTCATATTATATCTTATCTGATAATGATGTAAAATAAAAAATAATTAAATATTTAAATAATTGAGTAAATAAATATAGATTTCTAATCAGTAAAAATTTTAAAGAAACGAGGAAAAAAATACACCCTCAGCCACTTAGCACATAATACCAAACCTCTACACCACCCCATGCACAAGACCTCACCACTTGAACTTAATTTCTTACTTTCTTTTCAAGCTTTTCAAGCTCTTTAAGTTTCTTAATTTCTTTCTATTACATCTAAGCTCTCAAGTTTCAACTTTTATATAGATTTGAATTCATAATTTTAGTTAATTTTATGTATTAATCTAAACAAATAAGATTTTTAAATCTTATTCAATGTATTATTTTACTTTTATTCAAATAATTAGTTTTTTAAATCTTATTCAATTTTGAATTTGATTGGAAGTAAAATTATTTTTATATTAGATTTCTTATTTAATTAGTTCATAGATTAGACATAATTAAAAAAAACTTAATCCACAAATCAATCCGTAAAATGGTGAATTAGATATGGATTGGGTAAAATCTGCATCCGATTCGAAGATATATGGATTGGATTTGAATTGAGTTTTACAAATTCGTGGATTAAATTAGATTGAAAATTATAATCTCAAAATCATGGATCGAATATGGATTCATGTCCAATCCGCAAAATCCGATCTACGAACACCTCTAATTTAGATATTTTTCCATTTAGATAAAAGTCAAAATTTTTAACTTTTTTCATTCAGACCTAAATATATTATAATTATATATAAGTGATAAAAAAAACAAAAAAAAAACTGTAAATATCTTAAGGTAATTAAGATTCATACTTTAGACAAAAATCAAACAACCACTAAGATATAGAAAAAAAATGACGTTGAAATGGATAAATTAAATAATATACATAAGATTAAATAATATTACTAATAATTAAAAAGAAATTTGTAATCTAACCAAAATGACCTATATAAAATTTATCCAAAACACATATAAAACCCTTCCAATCTTTTCACGGAATGGCAATGAAGTTATAATTATATAAGAACCCAAAATTTGTAATAATTTTAATGTAAATGATGTAATATGTAATTAATTGATAAAAATTAAAAAAAAAAAAGAATAAGAGACAAAGTGGTAAAAAGGTGAAAAACATTCAAGATCTAAGTGCCATTATTCCTAAGTTTTATGTCATCTAATTAATTAAGGGGGTTGCTGACATAATAAAGAAAGCTTAAATTATAAATATAAATTATGAAAAATTTTAGAATGTATTGGAGGTATTATGTTAGTAATACAATAAATAAATTATACTATGATATGTGTGTATTTATTTTGAAAGGCTACCATACAAGTGATAGTTATATTAAATTCAATCATATATATATAGGGTATTGTTGCAGTCAGGGAGTCCCGGACTGAAACAGTGTGCGGAACAAAGGCTGGTGGCTGCACATGGTGGGGCCCACCATGTGCAGCTAACCAAAAAAAAAAAAAAGCCACTAGGTATATTAATTGATTGTATTACCTCTAAGCTATATTCTAAAATTCCTCATAAATCATCAATCAAGTTTTACCTTGCATGGAGTCACAATTTTCAGCTTCTGTCCTGACAACATCAAGAACCGAATCAATAAGCGCTGAGCACCTTCAATGTAGTGTCCCTTGGCCCAATTGTTTCCAGCCCTAGACTGCCCAAACACAAAGTTATTGGGCCGAAACATCTGGCCATATGGGCCTGATCTAACAGCATCCATAGTACCCGGTTCGAGATCCATGAGCACGGCACGTGGTACGGATCGTCCATTACTAGCCTTATTGTAGTACACAGTGACCCTCTCAAGTTGCAAATCTGAGTTTCCGATGTAACCGGCCAGTGGGATCAATACTCTGTTCATCACAAACAACCTCCCAAAAGTTTGATCCAATTTGGTTCCCACATTGCCCTCCTTGAATGTGAAGAATTTCACGCATTTTTGCTTTGATAAGAGGTTATTATTCTAATTGGGGTTTAAAATAAGGCAGAAATGTGTTTTATATAAATGGTTGCTTATTTAGCAGACTGATTTTTATAAAAAAGAGGAAAAAAATAACAAAGGATGTGGATTTAATTAATTTTTTTGATTGGAGGGTGGAAATTTGACCCGCTTGTGAGATAATAATACTACGACAATTAGTACGGTGTTTTGTTCGGGAAATAATTGTCAAATGTTGTTTGATTTAGCTTCGCCGATTTAATAGGATTATTTTTATTACTATTATTATGCATCTTGTCATTCAGATTTTAATCTAATACTAAGCCGACCTATTCTCAACTCTTCATAATTTTCTGCCACATATGTACTATATACGGTTAGGATTTAATTAATTTTATATTTTTATCTAATAAATTATATATCTCTAAAAGGTTAACAAAAAGGTCAAATTAGTACTAAATCTAATCCATTCATCTTCACTCATTCATTTGAAAAACGAGGCAAATAGGCCAACAATTTGTGTTCTATTTCTTTTTTTTGAAAAAAATAATAATTTCACATGTGCATCATAATCATACAATTTATGTGATGATGATTCGATATAGGGAGCCGAGCCTACGTTGGCTTGTTATAGGCTATTAATTCAATATAGGCTATTGAATTAAAGTAAGCGAGATAGTCATACAAGCTAGTGATCGAGATATCCCCACCCTCCGAACTGGACGTGAAGGTCTCCCCCCATCCCGGAGGCTTGCTCGAAAACATAGCTCCCTCGGGATTTTGATCTCAATGCTTGGTAGGGAAAGGCTTAACTATGACTCTTGTAGGTTAAGAGGCCCTGGTCAATCTTTCCCGCCCTCTCCACTGGAAAATCCAATACAATATAAGTAAAGAAAAACGACTACTCGGAAAAAAGACTAATTCCACTTCCTTTTCATTTCAGTTCACGGATAGCTTGAAGGTCTCTATCCCTAGGAACATGATGCTTAGGGGTGAGGTTGAGATGACACACGCACACACACACAAACACACACACATACGTATATATAGGTGAAAAATATTATTACACTAGCAGAAAAAAGGGCTTTAGTGATACTAGCCCACTGATACTATATTAAAAAGTATCAGCATTTGATGACCTAAGCTATTTTTAGTGCTTTTAACAAATAAGTGTAAGCATGTATTGACATTATGGTATCAAAACCCTTCATTGATACTTAGAAGCGTAATTTTAGTTTTAGTTTTAATTTTAATTTTTTTATTTCCCTTATTATTAAACGACATCGGCCTTTTGTCTTAATTTGTTTACTATAAATTGACCACTTAACGAAAAATTTTGTGTTTCATCTTCCCTCCCTCGCAACGTTTGTTCTCTCATCTCTTACCATATCTTTTTCTCTCTTCACCAAAACCAAACCCTAGTTAAACTAAATAAATTAATCACTCTCTCTATTATGCTAGAGTAAATGAAACAAAAATAGGCACTGCAGATTAAAGATTGAAGACAAGAATACCTAAAAAGCCTTAACATATTGAAGATTGAAAATAATATTGTAATAGACGATCGAAGATCGAAGCTATTGAGGTAATCATCGTAATTTTTTAATTTCCTTTTTAGATTCGTATCTTAAACCTTGAACTTCAATTTTTCCAGTGTTGTCCTGGCTTGAAGATAAGAAATTTTCAATTGAAAATAAATTATCTGAACACTTCGAAAATTTTGGTCATTCCCTTTCATTTATTTTTCACCAAAAATTCCCTCTCTGCTGTTCGTTCTCTCACAGTTGAAACCAAAACTCAAATCCCTAACTGAAAAGCCATTCACCCAAACCCTAACCTCACTAATAAAATTTTTATTGATAGTGATTTTTTCAATTAATTAAGATATGGGTTCATTGGCAGAGAAACAAAGGTTAGTGTTTGCTCTATTTCTTTCATTGATTTTCTTTCTCTTTTTGAAAATTTTCTAATTTTCTCTTAACTTCAACTGTGATTTTATTGTTTCTATAGTTGTAGTTTGATTAATTTTGATTAATTTTGCTTGATTTGATGGAAAGCATGATTTATTACATGTCTGCTTGAGATAAGCCGGGTAGTAATTTTTTTTTAAAAATAATTATATGTAATATCTGTTTTGATTCGCATATCGTAAACATGATGTTATTGTCTACTAACTGATTATACCCTTTGATTTACATTCACTTAAATAGGATATGTTATGCATCTTTTTTTTTTTTTTTGTCTGTTTGCTGATTGTGTTATTTATAGTGTTGTTATTGGCGATTTATATGGTGAGTAGGGCAGTATTTTAATTGAAACAATTAAAGATATGGGGAATTATTAGGCAGAAAGTGGCTACTAGAAGAGGTTCTCCTATTGCAGTATGCATATATAGTATTCATTTTGCCTTTTTTTTTCTTTTTGACTGCTGACTGTTGTTTCTTGCGAATGCGTTTCTAATCCAGAGCCTTTGCCCTGTGGTATTCGCTTTGAGAAACTACTCATCTGCAGCTAAACAAGTAATTGTGCCTTTTATAACCTATTGCTTGCTTGTATGATGCTTGTATTCTATCTATATGTATAAGCTTGCCTTCTATATAAGTATTTTACTTTTTCTAAGTTCATAATAGTTTTTTCTTTTGAGAGAGTTAATGATATGAGAAATTACAAATTTAATATATATTCAAAGTTGCAATTTCATGTTTAGGGCATATGTATTACTTTCGTCTTATATGGTGTGTGATTCTTGTCTTAAAAAGTAAATTTTGGTGCTTGATTTTGAAATAGTCCTAAAATAATTTATGAGGTTTTTTGTGAACATTGACCGTGTGAAACCTCAAAACAGAAAATGCAGTAGAATGTTCATGTGTGCCCTGTTAAACATGATGTGCAGCTCATCTGAGATTGTAATCCAGTTAGTCATATTATCTTGTGCTGATGAGTTTAGCCCATAAGTCTCATAACCATGCAAGTAATGTCAATTATAATAGAAAGACCTCTCTGTAATCAACTTCAGTCATTGGCTAATTGTGGAATTCATTGTGCCAGTGTTCAATTTCACCATTTGCTTCTGATCATTAACAAATTTTCTTCACCCGCTTTTTCTTGCTTAGAATAAACAAAAGGGCTAAAATGACTTTTATCTTGTTATAATTTTTGCAGCTCAAGTTTTGAACTTTTATTTATTTTGGCTGATAGTAGTATGTTGATTTGTGTTTGTGATTGCTTTCTTTGTAGGGAAAGTTGGCATCTGTTGAGGAGCTGGAACCATTTGTCAATCATGCATCTCAAATGGCTGCACTTGACTACATTGTATCTGTTGAAAGTGATGTGTTTATTCCATCATACTCAGGAAACATGGCAAGGGCAGTTGAAGGTCATCTGATGTTGAGGTAACTAACATAACTGCTTAAATTTCGAATGAGTTCTTTTTTATTCTTTTTTTGGATTCCATCTATTGCTATGATTTGAGTCTACATCAAAGCCATGATGCTGAGTATTGGATAATCAGGAAAATATATTTGCATAATCTGGGCTGCCTTGTTTATTGAATGCATTTTTGTTTTTAGGCCATGGTAGAATGAGATAACAATATCCTGTAAAGTCTTAATTCTTTGCTTTTGCATATTTTATCTGATTGAACAAGCCCTAAAGAGATCAAACAAAAAAAAAAGAAATATTTTTGAAAAATTGATCTTTGGTGAATCTTCTTAAAAAACTATACTTAATGTCGATGTAGAATAAATAATCTAATGGACAGAATAAATCCATATATTATTCCATGTGTGGTGTCTTAACAAAATGCTTGCTGCCAAGCATTGGCTTTAATGTTAATGACTCTATGACTATGCTATATGCTTAAAGTTGCTCTTTACTTCAGCATCAAGATTAGCTAATGGCATTTCGGTGTTGCACTAATTATTTAAATCATGGACTAAATTATTTACAGTACATCAAAATTAATAAGAATTTTTAAGTTCAGTAGAGTTCTTTTCCGGCAAAAGAAAAAGAAAAAAAGAAAGAGTTAAATGAAGTACAAGTGTTGATTCTTATTGGCTGAAGTAATAATATCACTGAAGTACAAGTATTGATTCTTGTTAGCTGAAGTAATAATATCACTGAAGTACAAGTATTGATTCTTGTTGCCTGAAGTAATAATATCACTATGTTTAAATTATTTTTTATTTTTTCTTTGGTTCTGCACATATAATTTGATAGCTGATGAGTTCTCAGCCAAGCTAGCTAAACGGGTTGCTATTTTTGCTGGTCATGATGATGAATCCAAACCCGTTTTGCTAGTTTTCACTCTCTTTTAAGATTTGTTTTGTTGAGAAAACCTGTTTTTAGTTAACACAACATTTTTTTTTCTTCAATAGGTTTTCAGGATTGAGCAAGACTATAGAAATAAATACAAGATTATAGTTGGTGATGGTTGACCCTTCGAGTAGTTTTTATTGTAAACTCTTTAGTCTTTTGAGTTTGACACAATGTTTTGGCTTTTTATATTTCAATGTTCATGTAGTTCTACACAATGTAATAAATTTTCAAATTATTCAATGAGTATTTTAATTCAAGTACCAATTGTAAATTTCTATTTCTTTTTTTTTTTTAATTTTTTTCGAATAAACATTGTTACTATGGTATCGTTATCTTTGTAATACCCTTGTATCAATATTTGTTTGATACCATAGTATTGTTATATACGTGATGTCCTAGCATCAAAATTGTTTTATACTATAGTGACATAAATTGCTAATACTATTTTCTAGTGTCACTGTAACACTGGCATGGGCTATGCTGACACTAAAACTCAGTGTCAGTGAAACATATTGCTGACACTAAAATAGTATCAGTGAAGGCCATTTTTCTGGTAGTGTTAGTGTGTGTGTTTGGTCTGCATGATATCATAGGAAGGGATGTGATAAGATATGATTATATTTAATACTATTTTGTATTTGGTATAGTTCACGATTAGATTTGATTGTAATATTGTTATTATCAAAATTAATTAAAAATAAATAAATATTTAGTTAATCATAGTTTAATTGAATTAATACAAATGAAAATTATTTTAATATAAAATTAAAAAAATTAGTTATAAAATATTTTAGTATTTTTATTTATAATATTACAATTTACAAGCTGTCATCATCATCATTATCATCATTATTATAACTAAAAAGTTTGTATTATTAATTATACCAATCAACCTCAATGATATTAATTAAATATAAATCATAATTTAAATACATTTTTTTATTTAGTAAATATAGTTATAATATTTATATTATTTTTATTTTTTATTCTATTATTTTATCAAATTTATATTTTGAATATTAATTTAATAATTAATTTAAAATGTAAATTTGAAATTATAAAATAGTGAATTAAAATTCTAACTAAGCAATTTGTACTCCAAATAATTAATAACAATAGTTAATAACAATTGTACTCCAAATAATTAATAACAATAAATACAGTGACATGACTCAAAAGTGTTTAATTTACTCTTAAGTATAAAAATGTCTAGTTATAATGTAGATCGGTGAGTCCGAGGTCGATTCATAGAGAAAATATTTAATTTGTTTATTTTAATTTATCTAAGAAATGAAAATAGAATTTAAATATATGTAACTTAATTCAAGTGTAACTGTTGAATTAAATTAGTTAGAGTTATGGATTCACTCTTAGTAGTAAATACATTTTAATAAATTCTTTTTATTTTTATTTTATTACCCAAAAGATTAATTGTATAAATTAAAATTATTTTCCCATTAATTTTATTATGGATTAAGTACTTAGTGTGCCAAATTTTAACTTGTCTATAATAAGTTAAAATACCATTTCACCATACTTTATACTAAGATATTAAAAATTTATTGTGCCAAACTCCTATGTTTGTCTACAATAAATCAAAATTTTAAAATATAAAATATGGATAAAATTAGATAGAAAATATTTTAATTTATATAATTAGAAATAGAATTTGATTCAATCATTTTTTTTTTACTAAGAATTTCACCTTATCCTAACTATTAGTATTTAGCTAAACATAATTGAAATAAAGGTAATTATTAAAATCAAATTATGCATCATTTTAAAAAATGGTTTTTGAAAATTGAAAATTAAACTAATTTTATTTATTAAAAATATATTATAAAATATTAAAACATAATGGATATAGACAGAAGAGGAGAAGAATTTGGAGGAAAGAAGTGAAGAAATGTGTGTAGAGAGATGTATTACCCCCTCTCTATTTATACTAGTTTATAATCAATTCACACCACACATATAAACAAAGCCAATCATATCACGGCCATACATTTGTTCCACTACCAAAACATAAATCTAATTCAATGCACTCAAGGACACTCAACTTATTCTACTAACAATTATCACACTTAATATAGTAAGAACTTATAATTTGCCAATTACTACACTAAAAGAGTAAAAGTGGTAAAAACTTATAATTTTACAACAAAATTCACAGATCCTTCTCGACTATGACTTAACTCATCGAACCTATGGAATTCAAATTTGACATCCGTACATTTGTTTGGAGCCTCAAATTGCATGAAATTATTATTTATACCTAATAAACAATACAAATACACATGATTAAATATTTAAAAACATAATTAGAAATTCACAATAGGTTACACAAATACAAATGTAAATTATAAATATAAGCAAAAAATAACATTTTTACCCCTTAATAAACATACAATTTTTAACACCAATCATACAACAATGAGTAAATTTAAGGAGGTAATGGAAAGGAGAGCAAATACAAGGATTTTATGTGGTTCGGCAAAACTCGTCTATGTCTACACCTCCGAGCCAACCTCACTTGAGCATTCCACTATGGAAGTCTTACAGCCCAAGGCTTCAAGATATTTACAATTGACTTCTAAGGTGTCAATAAACCTTTACAATGAGAGATAATCACATACCTCTTTTTCAAATGTTTCCCACACTCACAAGCATTTAATTTTTTAAATGAAATTAAAGTTTAGGAAGATTGCACTCTCACAAGAGTATATTTGCAAATTATAGCTCAATGATACATGAATGTATATGAATAAATAAATGAAAACTCAAGGTGATTTGTATGAACAATGTTAAGCTTAATAAATTGAAGAACATAATGAATAGTAAACGAACAAGTTGTTTTTAAATGAGTTTGACTAAGAAAAGTAGATGTTGTTTTATTTTTGGTAGTAATTGAATTATCGTTAATTTTCAAACAGATCGCTGTTTGCTTAAAAAGACAAATTATCGTTTTGAAAGAATTTGAAAAATTTTCGAATTCAAATTACCACTTACAAGTTGTCGGTTAGCCGTTTTAATTCAGAAACTCTCCCAAAAGTTATCGATTAGCTACTTTCCATTAACGATTCATTGTTTGCATCCAGAACCTCTTCCAAGATTATCGATTAGCCGTTTGCAATAAACGGTTCACTGTTTTCGTCCAGAACCTTTTCCAAATGTTATCGATTTGCTGCTTGAACTATACGTTTCAACACTAAGTTTTTCAAAATCATAATTTTGCCTAAAAATAATTTAAGGATTCAAATAGAGACATTTCTAGGATTTCAAAGTTCTTAAAAACGTTCATCAATTTAGTCCACAAACTTTTAAAACAACTCATTCATAAAATCAATTTTCATTTTAACATATACAACCTTTATCTTATGAAAATGTTATGAAAATAATTTGTGCTTTTACATGCTTAAATATGCATTCATTTTATCATACTATCTTTACAAGAAAAGTAATAAGAAAAATCACCTAAGCTGGTACACTTGAGGCTTATCCTTGATTTGATCAGCTTTGAGCCTTTGTCCATTTGAATGGTTCGAACTAATTCTTACATGGATGATTTTTGGCTTTTAGTCCTTCAAGAGTTAGTGAGATTTGAAACATATATTTACCAATAAACCCTTGGCACGTGATTTATTATCATTAAAATCAAAGTTGTAAGGTCATTCAGATCAACATTAATAATTATAAATTAAAATAAAATTATCATTTAATGTGAAATTAATATTGATTTTTAGTGTAATTTATTATTTACATTATTAAAATAAATATTTTTATTTTACATTTATTAAATATTAATATAATTTTAATATTCATAAATTATTATGTTCGGTTGAGTTAACACTATAATCCTAACCTAACTAATCCTATGGGCCCCCTTGGGATAACTCCCTTCACAAAATTGAGATTATATTGTGGGCCTACAATAAGTTAACCCCAATACGCATAAGAGCACCAAACATGAGATTAAAGTAGAATTTAAAAAAATAGTCTGACTCCCACTTTTAATCCTCTTGCCAAACACACCCATAATACTAGAAATAATCTTTACAAAAATCTTGACACAAAATTACTAATTCATTGTATCGTTTCTGCTTGATTGATAGAAAATTGATTGTAGTTTTAGAATGGCAAAATACCAATAGCGACAACTGTTGTACAAATTTTAATGTACTCGCAAGCGCACGAATCTATTGTAGAATAAACTAATGGTGACGAGTGTCGATCCCATGAGGAGGTGGATTTTAATTATGTATAGAATTAATTTTGTAAATGGGTGGTTGGATTTGTGGTGGAAGTGATTTGGAATATGCTAAAACTTAAATTAAAATGGCAAGAATAAATTCTAAAATTGGAATTGAAATAGCGAGAATAAATTGAAAAGAATTTTATTGAAATGACGTACTTGGGTATCTGGATCCGTATCAACATGCACCATGGGCTAAATATTTCTTATTAATACCAATTAAATCATGAGGGGGGAATCCACACCTCATGAACCACACTCTAATCAATATAGTGCTAAGGGTTTATCGTGCCAAATAATAATAACCTTATACTAGAGAGCCGGTGTAACCAAGGCGGTATCTAGACAAGATTATTATTATTTGTCGACGAGAAGTCAAAACATCCACAAAAACTAGAGGGGAAGAGAAAATAAATTTACCAAATTAAGCCCATAACACATGTTGAGACTTCACCTTTAACCCAAGCTTGAAAGAAAATTAGCTACTCATAATTGAACTAGGGGCAAAATGGAAATTTATTAAAATACGTAGAAAATACAAGATGGAGAAGGAATTATAGAAAATGGATCCCAAAAATGGATTCAGAGATATCAAATTAGGGGGGAGAGGCCCCCTTTTTATAGATACATGGAGTAAATCATGGCCATCGGATTAAAAACAGTTTGGACGCTCAGGATTGTGCCACGTCATCAGTCAACAGTACGCGGTTTGACCACGCGGATGAACAGTAACACGGTTTGACCCGGGTTGAACAGTACCGCGGTTTGGTTGAAAATAATCCTGTGTGATGCATGTACCGTACGCGAGATTTTTGGTCTACTGATATACTGTCACGTCACCATCAACAGTACATAAGAATTTTAGTATCAGTCAATGCCACATCATCGGTCAATGCCAAGTCATCGATCCGTCTATGTGAACAGTGTCGTGAACAGTAACGTAGACAGTACCGTACACGTGAATAGTACCGTACATGTGAACAGTTCATTTTTCCTTTTATGCTCCTCCTAAGGTTTTCGATCGTCCTGAATTCAAAAGTGATGTCCGTTTTGCCGTCTGATCTCTCATTTATTGTGAAATAACTATAATGCCCCTAAAATACATAAAATACTTAATTAAAATAAAACACACGTAATTAAATCACAAGAAGGTTAAATACATAAAAGTAAGGGTTGTTAGTAAGACTTGAAATGTAAAATGACAGTTTTCTCCTTTATAAATATGCATTTTCTAACACTCAACACACCCCCCAACCAGCTTATTGCTAGCCCCTAGCAAATAAAAGCGAAAATAAAATTCAAATTTAAAATGATTATTTATTTATTTATTTAGAAACACTCGTGTTTATTCAATCAGATGAATGATAGCAATCAAATAAAAGTATAAGCATTATCTCCAGTCTAAAGCAACATCACACCCACATCAACCATCCACATGAATCAGCACAGTAGACTTTGTTATAGTTACTTTCAAGAATGACATGTCAAACCCCAAAATCTCACTGGAAGTAATGACACTCTCACAAAGAAATTAAAACCAATAAAAATAGTCACTCCAATGAATGGTAATTGAGAGAGAAAATAATAAAGAAGTGATATCACATACTCTCACCAAGATGAAATAAATATGCCCTCAGCTTAGAAATAATACGATCTCAAGTCAAACAAAAATGCTAGTCAACCCAATTTATTTATCTTTTTTTTATTTTTCTTTTATTTATTTTTTTTATTATGCACCACTACATCTTTTTAGCCCACATAACTAGCTTGTACTTCAGATTATAGTTCCCTAAAATCAAGAAGGACTTTTATTAGGATGTAACATAGGCTAGGGACATGGTTAACAAAAAAGGGAAATAAGGGAAATAAGGGAAACAAAGTATATGTTTGAGAAAAATGCAGAAGATTTTTTTTTTTTTTAGAAGTTGCAAGGTGGATTTCACCTATTATTGTTGTTATTTTTTTTCTTCTTATTTTTGAAACAATTTTTTTTTTGCTTTTGCTTGGCACAACGTCACTAAATAAAATAATTATTTACATTTTTCTCAAACATAAATAGGTGATGAAACTTATAAGATATTGGGTAATACTCCAAATCGGAGTGGGTCAAGATGATAAGTTTGACAAAGAAAAGTTTTTTTTTTTAAAGACTCAAAAGGGTTAACTATGGATATTTGATAAAAGGGATAGATAGAAAGGCTCAAATGGATCAAAGATGACATTTCCATCGTTTTTTAGGGCTCTAAATAATCTTCCATATCTACTAATTAGATGGGCCTCCAAATGTAGCAACACACATTTTTTTCTTTTTTTTTAATTTTATAAATTTTTTTTAAAGGGTTAACTCAAAAGAAATCTAGAGATCGTGTATACAATAATAAACTGTTAAGCTATATAAAGAATGGGCAAAAGGGTTACTCTCCAAGAAAAATGATAGGCTCAAAAACTTACTTGGTACTTATTATGACATGTTCATTCCTTCAAGCAACTCATATTTGTCTCCGACATCAACATGTAGAATAGCAAACATAATGTAATATCACTTAAGACCAAAGATAATACAAATACTAAAGTTTGAAATTAATCATGTCATCTAATGTTAAAACAAATCACATATTTTTTTTTAAAACAACATCCTACCCCCCAACCTATTCTAAGCATGAAAGGAAAATATGCATGCAGAAATATGAATATGATGCAGAAAAACTAATTAGAAAAGTTACACTTAAAATGATAGAAAAAGAAAATGGTTTTTTTTTAAAGGCTCAAAAGTTTGAAAATGTATATTTATGGAGGAGAAAGAAAAAGAAAAATGAACACAAAAACTTAATAAAGAAAAAGAAAATGTCTGAATTTTTTTTGTTTTTTTTTTTGAAACGATGAAGATGCGTTTCTAGAGTCACTACACTCCATATTCAGCCATCTTCAACACAAAACGTTAGAAACAGTTAGTTTCTATAACAAAAAATCAGTAAAAACTTAACCAAGATTCCACAATTGTCGACTATTCTCTCCCTCCAACCAGAATGAAACATTGTCCTCAATGTTTGAAAGGAAAGAAGTAGAGTTTAGAAGACATCACATGGGTAGTACACACAGAAGAAAATATTTACAAGCGGAGAGTTAAATCTAATTTGTACTTCTTACTACGGCTATTATTACCATCATTATTTGGACGCTCCAACACAAAGGTCCAGGGGTCTGACTCCGGTTTATAAGCTTGTAATAGATCAAGTAGCTCATTAGCAGTGTGAGCACAAATAAAAAGTTTTTTCGCATTGGAAGGAATGAAATAGTTTTTTATTGCATGGTTAAGAAATGCAATAAAGCCATCATAAAAATTATTGACATTTAACAAACCGATGAGTTTCTGGTGAATGTGCAGATGGGCCCAAGATGCTAGTGTAATAAGTGCCTATAGTGTTGCAAGATCTCCTGGAAGGAAAATAAAAGTATCAGCATGATTAAGCATTTCAGTTATTCTTTTTTGCATACCTGAGACGACTAACTCTTCTCCAGTCGATGAGTCAAAAAAACTGCCCAAAGGTTTTAGGACTCTTGGGATGATGCCTAACACTTGACTTCCTCTGACAAAAGCTGCTTCTGAGACCATTTTTGATAACCCTCGATTACCTCCTCCATACACCAAGTGTAATTTTCTCACTGCTATGCTTCGACCAAGATCTATGGCTGCCTCAACGAACTCTTTATATTTGCCATAGTTAAATCCAGAAAGCACACAAATGTTCTTGAATTGTCTATTGGGAGTAGCTGCCATTGTGATACTTCTCAAAAATAATTTGTGAGTGCTTGACAAAAAAGAAATCACATTTAAGAATCTTGGTGACAGTGGATCACAGCTGTGTATGAGGTAACGTGTCAATGTCAAATACGCGTAAAGCACATGGCTCGAGAGTAAAAAAAGGAAACAGTAAAAATGAAAAAGTAAACAGTAATAAAATTATTAAAGACAAGAATACAAACAATAAAACAACAGTGAAATAAAATAATAGTAAAGTAAAAGGATATTTACAGGTAGTTGCGACTGTGGCTCACATCTTCCTCTAGTTTTACGTCCAGAAACGGCTTGAACGCCCTCTATGGGTCGAGGATAGGCTTCCCATCCAGTTTTCTTATAAACTGGCAAGCATGGTCGTTTATAGTCAGATTCCCGAGACTATATCGTGTGTGCTCTGTCTGGAATAATGGCCATAACTGGAGAATCGCTCCTTACACATATCCACTGGGATGCGTTTCAAGAGACAGAAGGATATCATCCAATGACTCCTTATTCAAGCCACCCCTAATGAATTGAATCTTATCTTCCCCGTTATCAGACACCATTACTAAAGAACATGGGTTTTTATCGCAACTCATTCTGGCACACTTACGACAAGCAACATAAATTCTTCGAGCTCGTCGTTTTCTTGCATAATTTCCTTTACCACAACCAGGCATGTATGCAATAAATTTTGAAGGTAACTCACCTGCCGATCGTACTTTAGCCTCAATTAACCAACGGATGTCAGCAGGTATGTTATTCCTCATGAGTAATCGCATGCGTTCGGACCGAGCTTTATAGATCGTAAGGAGGGCATTCTGAGGAAGTGAAGGGAATCGCTTGTGAAGCTTTGCTAGAATCTCGTTTCTGTCCATACCTTCGCCTCAGATTATCAGTTATTATGGGAAACTGAAGTAACCGACTTGATTGTCACGGAGTACCGTTATCCGCCACTTCACCGGGGTAACAAACTAAAGCACACAAACAGAAAAATAAATTAAAACACACAAAGAAAATTAAAATCGTCCTCTTATTGAATTTACCTCAAGCTCCAACTGGATGTCGTAAACACTTCTCTCAATGTCTCTGAGTTGGCTTTCTAAACCCTTAACATAGGCTACTAACGCTGGTGGCTGTAGAGCCCAAATGCGATGTGTTTTACAAAATTGAATCTACCTTTTGAGATGAGTTTTGACATGTTGAAGTGGTTTAAGAATGTTCAGGAGGAACGGTCTAAGTAAGGTACTCATGATTAAAAATGATAAGAAAAAACTTAATAGTTAAACAAACACACTTATGAAAAAATAATTTCAATTAGCAAAAGAATAATAAAAAGAAAGAAAGAAAAATCAAATCAACGAAAAGAAAAAAAATCAATTCAAATCTGGTGGGTCACTCAAATTTATTTTAGTGTTTTCTCCATGTGGTTGGTACTCTAGATATGACTTTAGTCTTTGACCATTAACTTTAAACGTGACACCGTTCTTTGGGTCCTTAATTTCAATTACCCCATGTGGAAAAACAGTATGTACAATAAATAGGCTAGACCAACGAGAGCGTAACTTACCTGGGAATAGGTGCAAGCGAGAATTGAATAAAAGTACTTTCTGACCTGGAGTGAACGATTTTCTCATAATTTGGTTGTCATGGAAGACTTTCATTCGTTGCTTGTAAATCTTGGCATTTTCGTATGCGTCATTACGAATTTCTTCAAGTTCTGCCAGCTGTAATCTTCTTTCTGACCTGGCTTGCTGCATGTCAAAATTGAATTTCTTGATGGCCCAATATGCACGATGCTCGAGTTCCACAGGTAGGTGGCAAGCTTTTCCATACACTAGCCTGTAGGGTGACATCCCAATCGGGGTCTTGAAAGCCGTTCTATATGCCCATAATGCATCATCAAGTCTTAATGACCAATCTTTTCTGTCTAGCCTTACCGTCTTTTCTAATATGTGCTTTATTTCTCGATTGGAGATCTCAACTTGGCCACTAGTTTGCGGATGATATGGGGTCGCCACTTTGTGAGTGATTGAATACTGTGTCAAAAGAGTTTTGAATGTTTTGTTACAAAAGTGGGCACCACCATCACTGATTATTGCTCGAGGGAATCCAAAGCGTGAAACAATGTTGCTTTTCAAAAATCCTATCACCACCTTGTGATCATTGGTTCTACATGGAATTGCTTCTACCCATTTTGAGACGTAGTCAACAGCAACCAATATGTATTGATGGCCAAAAGAAGGGGAAAATGGTCCCATGAAGTCGATACCCCATACGTCAAAAATCTCAACCACTAAAATTAGATTTAGTGGCATCATGTTCCTTCGCGTAATGCTCCCTATTCGTTGACACCTATCACATAAAGAACAGAAAGTGTAGGTGTCTCGAAATATAGTTGGCCAATAGAAACCACATTGTAAAACTTTAGTTGCTGCTTTCTTAGCACTGAAATGGCCTCCACAAGCTTGTTCATGGCAGAATGAAAGAATATTCTGAATTTAATTTTCTGGGACACATCGTCTAACAATTTAATCCGCATAATACTTGAACAAATACGGGTCGTCCCAAAAGAAATTCTTTATTTCTGTAAAGAATTTAGCCTTGTCTTGCTTGGTCCAATGCTCTGGAAGTTGACCTGTAATAACATAATTCACGATGTCAGCATACCATGGTAATACTTCCACATTCATTAATTGTTCATCTGGAAATGACTCATTCAATGGTAATGATTCTGTAATTGTGTCAAAATGGAGACGAGAGAGGTGGTCCGCAACAACATTTTCTGTGCTTTTCTTATCTTTGAATTCTAAGTCAAATTCTTACAAAAGTAACACCCAATGAATTAATCTAGCTTTTGCATCTTTCTTTGTGAGAAGATATTTCAGAGTAGCATGATCTGTGAATATAATTATTTTACAACCAATGAGATAAGATCGAAATTTTTCTAATGCAAACACTACTGCTAGCATTTCTTTTTCAATAGTTGAATAGTTCAACTGTGCATCATTCAATGTCATACTAGCATAGTAAATAACATGGGGAATTCGATCAACTCTTTGTCCGAATACTGCTCCTACTGCATAATCAGATGCATCACACATGAGCTCAAATGGTAAGCTCCAATTTGGGGGCTGAATAATGGGTGATGATGTCAACAACTGCTTTAATTTTTCAAATGCCACAAGACATGAATCATCAAAGACAAAAGGTACATCCTTAGCAAGTAGATTGCATAAAGGTCTAGAAACTTTGCTAAAATCTTTAATGAAACGTCTATAAAAACCAGCATGCCCAAGGAAAGATCTTACTTCTCTGACTGTTTTAGGTGGAGGAAGATTAGAAATGAGATCCACCTTGGCTTTGTCAACATCAATACCTTTGCTCGAAATGATATGACCGAGAACAATACCTTAATTTACCATAAAATGGCACTTTCCCAATTTAAGACCAAGTTCTTTTTGATACATCTCTGCAGAACTAGTGTTAGATGATGTAAACATTGATCAAATAAGTCACCAAAGACAGAAAAGTCATCCATAAAGACTTCAAGGAATCATTCAACCATATCAGAAAAAATGCTTAACATGCATTGTTGAAATGTAGCTGGTGCATTACATAATCCAAATAGCATTCTCCTATATGCAAAAGTGCCAAAAGGGCAAGTGAAAGTAGTTTTCTCTTGATCTTTTGGTGCTATGGGAATCTGATTATATCCTGAGTAGCCATCTAGAAAGCAATAAAATTCATGGCCTGTCAATCTATCAAGCATTTGATCGATAAATGGTAAAGGAAAATGGTCTTTACGTGTGACAGAATTCAACTTTCTATAATCAATGCATACACGCCATCCTGCAGTCACTCTAGTGGGTATCAATTCATTATCGTCATTCGTAACTACTGTGACTCCTGACTTTTTGGGGACAACTTGTACAGGATTGACCCATGAACTATCAGAAATTGGGTAAATGATACTTGCGTCTAATAGCTTAAGGACTTCCGTTCTAACAACTTCTTTCATATTAGGATTTAACCGACATTGCATTTCCCTAGTAGATTTAGCATTTTCATCAAGGTGAATGTAATGCATGCAGTCTACTGGGTTTATACCTTTAATGTCTACTATGGTCCATCCTAATGCTCCTTTGTGCTCTTTTAAAACATCCAACAACTTACCTTTTTGTTCGTCATTTAGGGATGATGAGATGATTACCGGTAGAGTACTTTCTTCTCCCAAAAATGCATATTCCAATGTGTTGGGCAATGGTTTGAGTTCGAATTTTGGTGGTGATTCTGATGATGGGATGAGTTTCTTTTCTGATGGTGCTACTTATTCAACTCTTGACTTCCATTTATTAGTGTCCATGGATAGTGCTAAGTCAAGTAGGGCATTGACCTCATCGACCGATCTGTCAATATCAAAATCCAAACCAAAGTGAGTTAAACATGTTTGTAAAGGATCATCACTAAGGTTTGAAAGAAAAGTATTATCAACTATTGTTTCTATTAAATCCACATCAACAATTCCATCATCTGCATTGTGAGGTTGTTTGGCAATGTTGAAGATGTTCAGCTCCATAGTCATGTTGCCAAAGGACAACTGCATGTTTCCAGTCCTGCATTGAATGTGAGCATCCGCAGTTGCCAAGAAAGGTCGGCCTAGGATAATGGGGATGTGCTTCCTTGAATCTTGTATTGGTTGAGAGTCAATTACAATGAAATCAACAGGAAAATAAAACTTGTCTACCTGGATAAGCACGTCCTCCACAATACCACGAGGTATTTTCGTGGACCGATCTGCAAGCTGTAACACCACTGGAGTTGGGTGTAATTCTCCAAGTCCAAGTTTCAAAAATACTGAGTAAGACAACAAATTTACACTAGCTCCTAAATCCAACAAAGTATTCTCAATTGTGTGGTTCCCTATGCTACATAAAATAGTGGGGGAGCTTGGGTCTTTGCATTTTAGAGGAATTTTGTATTGGAGGATAGAACTAAGGTTTTCTGTTAAAAATGCCTTCTTTTGAACATGAATGTTTCTCTTTTTAGTACAAAGGTCTTTAAGAAATTTGGCATAAGATGGAACTTGTTTTATAGCATTAAGTAAAGGGATGTTAACACTTACCTGTTTGAAGATTTCGAGAATCTCACCTGTGGATTTTCCCTTCTTTCCTTTCGCTAACCTCTGAGGAAATGGAGCTTTGGGAACGTATTCTCGTGGGTTAGTTTCTTCTCTCTCTTCCGGTGATGAGTCCTCAACACTCACAAGTACAATTTGATTTTCTTTTGTCACCGGCATCTCCACTTTGCTGTCAACTTCTTTTCCTTTTCGCAAGGTCATGACTACTTTGACCTCTCCATGCTGTTGTGATGAACTGGTACTTACTTCATGCACTCCTTTAGGATTAGGCACTGGTTGACTTGGAAACTTGCCTTTCTCAACGGTCATTGCCAAGGTCTGAACTGAAGAAACAAGTTGTCCCACCATCTTCTCGAGGCTTGAAACTGATTGGGCTTGTGAGTTGAAGCCTGCTCTCAACTCATTTCGTAGTCCATCAATGGTGTGGTTCTGTTGCTCAATCGTGGAGTGAGTAACATTCTTGAAATTCTGAAATGAATCCTCCCATGGTTTGGGCTGAGTGTATTTCTGGTTCTGATTGTATGGTCTAAATGGGGGTTGAGAGGCTTGAGAAATTTGAGAAATTTGTTGCATTGGTGGAGCTGGAGCTGCTGGTCCATTCTGTTGGAATCCTTGAGACCATGAAAAATTAAGGTGGTCTCTCCATCCAGGATTATATGTGTTGGAGTATGGGTTGTAATTTGATGGTTTTCTCATTACACCTATGGCATTGGCTTGATCTGAGTATGAGTCAAGGTCATGTGGTTCAGTTGATTTAGCAGTCGATAACGATGCTATTTGTCGAGCAAGTCCTTCAACCATCTCCTTGACTTCTTTGATTCCCGAAGTGGATTCGCCAATGTGAACCTCATTTACTCCCTTAATTCTTCTAGTATTCCTGAGTGACCGACTCCGTTGTTGGGAATTATCTACTTGTCGCTGGAAGAATTCCCAAATCTCTGATGCACTTTTTGACATTAGCTCTCCTCTACTTGTTGCCATTAGTCATTCTTGCACATTCGGCAATAATTCCTCCAAAAAGTATTGGCATTGGTGCCATTTCTCATACCCATGATGTGGACACTTCAAGAGTAGCCCATTGAATCGCTCTCATGTTTCGAAAAACTGCTCGTCCTCTCTCTGGGTAAACTCCGAGATTTCCCTGCGAATAGCATTGGTTTTATGCACTGGGAAATATTTATTCAAAAATTTTGTTACCATTTGTTCTCATGATGTAATGCTATTAACAGGCAAAGTATTTAACCATGAACGAGCTCTATCCTTTAAAGAAAATAGGAATAATCTAAGTTTAACATCATCGTCTGAAAAATTCTCATATTTAAATGTTTGACAAATAGCATGAAAATCATTCAGATGATTATATGGGTCCTCATTTTCTAAGCCATAGAATGTGGGGAGACAATTTAGCACACTAGGTTTTAGTTCAAAGCTCCTAGCAGCTACATTTAGGTATCTTATACATGATGTGCTCAAATTAGCTAAGGGACTAAAATAGTCCTTAAATAGCCTCTCCTGTGGTGCTTGTAAATCCATTCCAAATTTATTTTTAACGTGCTTGTGTGTGCAAAATGTTTTTTCTAGTTCAAGGTCTATAGGTTCAAGATTAGATAATAATGACCTACGACCATGCATGCAAAACAAATAAAATAAAAATAAAGATGGGAACAAAACAAATAAAAATAAAGAAGAGGGAGAAATTACGATACTAACCTTATTGCGCTATTACAACCTTACTATAAAAACACACTAAAAAAAATACATGAAAATAAATTAACTAAAAATAATTTAATAAGATAAACAAAAAAAAATCTACAAAGAAAAATAAATTGAAAATTAAATTACAGAATTTTAAAGAAGACAAAAAGAAAAGAAATACTAACCTTTAAATGTAGATTCACCTTTTTTTTCTTTTTTTTTTAAAAATACAAGAAAATAATTAAATGGAATTATTCATAAAAATTAATTTTATGAATTAAAATTACTTACCTCCCCGGCAACGGCGCCAAAAACTTATTGTGCAAATTTTAATGTACTCGCAAGTGTATGAATCTATTGTAGAATAGACTAATGGTGACGAGTGTCGATCCCACGAGGAGGTGGATTTTAATTATGTATAGAATTATTTTTGTAAATGGGTGGTTGGATTTGTGGTGGAAATGATTTGGAATATACTAAAACTTAAATTAAAATGGCAAGAATAAATTCTAAAATTAGAATTGAAATGGCGAGAATAAATTGAAGAAAATTCTATTGAAATGACGTACTTTGGTATCTAGATCCGTATCAACATGCACCATGGGCTAAATATTTCTTATTAATACCAATTAAATCATGAGGGGGGATCCACACCTCATGAACCACACTCTAATCAATATGGTGCTAAGGGCTTATCATGCCAAATAATAATAACCTTATACTAGAGAGCTGGTGTAACCAAGGCGGTATCTAGACAAGATTATTATTATTTGTCGATGAGAAGTCAAAACATCCATAAAAATTAGAGGGGAAGAGAAAATAAATTTACCAAATTAAGCCCATGACACATGTTGAGACTTCACCTTTAACCCAAGCTTGAAAGAACATTAGCTACTCATAATTGAACTAGGGGCAAAATAAAAATTTATTAAAATACATAGAAAATACAAGATGGAGAAGGAATTACAGAAAATGGATCCCAAAAATAGATTCAGAGATATCAAATTAGGGGGGAGAGACCCCCTTTTTATAGATACATAGAGTAAATCATGGCCATCGGATTAAAAACAGTTTGGACGCTCAGGATTGCGCCACTTCATCAGTCAACAGTACCGCAGTTTGGTTGAAAATAATCCTGTGTGATGCATGTACCGTACGCGAGATTTTTGGTCCACTGATATGCTGCCACGTCACCATCAACAGTACATAAGAATTTTAGTCCAACAGGATCGTGACACCTCATCAGTCAATGCCACATCATCGGTCAATGCCACGTCATCGATCCGTCTATGTGAACAGTGTCATGAACAGTAACGTAAACAGTACCATACACGTGAATAGTTCCTTACATGTGAACAGTGCCATTTTTCCTTTTATGCTCCTCCTAAGATTTTCGACCGTCCTGAGTTCAAAAGTGATGTTTGTTTTGCCGTCTGATCTCTCCTTTATTATGAAATGACTATAATGCCCCTAAAATACATAAAATACTTAATTAAAATAAAACACACGTAATTAAATCACAAGAAGGTTAAATACATAAAAGTAAGGGTTGTTAGTAAGACTTGAAATGTAAAATGACGGTTTTCTCCTTTATAAATATGCATTTTCTAACACTCAACAACAACAACAATAATGTCATCCTATTAGTACGTCAATTCACATAATAGCGTATCTATATATAATTACGGCATCAAGAAAGTCATTAACTGAATAAGATTTTTTTATTATTCTTTATGTTAAAATGAAATTAATGTATACATATTAATTATAAATTTGTTTCGACCGTAGTCATAAACATAAAATATTATAGAAGCATGTCATAAGATTTTTTTAATTAAATACATCCTTTTTAAATTATTACAAATTAGAATACAGAAATATTGTGAATATCATAAAATAAGTGCCGATATATGCACTTAGGCAAGAATTATAGTATGCCGTAAGTGTTTCTATGTAAAAACAAAATATACCTTGAGTTAAAAGTTCTAGCTACGTGTCATCCCGGCCTTATAATTCTATTATCTCGTAAATAAGGCAGAGCTCCCTTGAGACTCGCAAGTGCCATACATATAAGATATTTATAATTTCAACTTTTAAAATAGAGTTTTTTTTTTTAATGATTTCGCTCCTGCAAGTTTAACATTTTAATAATTTAAATCAGTAACTTAATATATTTTCTCAACTTTAGCCTCCAAAAGTTTACTTTTATAAAATTTTGGCCCCTCTAAAATTTTAGTCCTAGCTCCGGCCCAGCTCATAAAAGAAAATTAAGGACGTTAATATATCCTGAAGATATTTACTTGGATATTCTCTAAAGTTGAGTATATGCATGATAATTACTATAGAAGTACTAGAAAAAAATAAAAATAAAAATAAGTAAGTAAATAAATTAACTTAGTTTGTTATTCTATCAAAACTGAGTAATGCTAGACCCATAAATTCTTTTTACAAATGGATCGTGTCATTAAAATTTTGATTAAATAAAAATACTAAATAATGAGAATAAATCATGTGGTTTATGTGGTACTGTTATTTAAATAATACTAATATGCTTAGTTCATTATTTTGTATATACTAGTTTAAAGGATTAGTATAAAAGTGTTGAGTTGTGTTTCGCATTAACTAATAAATGAGAGATCCTTAAGTTTACAAGTAGGATAAATCCCTCCACATAATTGTCTAGTCTTTTGGATTGGATTGGGTACTTAGAAATCTTAAGCCCAACCTCCTACAAGTGGTATCAGAGAAAAACCCTTAGTAGTCAAAATGTAGTGATGGAATAACTCAAGTTTTTTGGACAAAAGAACTAGAGTTGGGGGATGATTTCATCATGAGAGAAGACTGTTAAGTCATGTCCCACCTTGGTTATTAAAAGGATATTATTTGGGTTTATAAGTAAGATAAGTGTACCCAATAGATTAATCTTTTGAATTGGATACATAGAAATTCTAGGCCCAGCCTCCAACAAAAAACTACTATAAAACTACTATAGTGATTATTAAACAATAATGAATGATAAAAATTTTGAATCTTAAGGACACTGAAATTCGAAAATAAAATCATTTGCTAATAATTGAGCAATGGATTTGTATGATATATATGTTATATAAATGTTGAAGGTCTGTGGATGATAAGCCGCATTAGAATTCGGACAAAGATATGGACAAGACAATGAATGCAAAAAAATTGAAATTATATAGTAATATGGCATAAAGTAATAGGCCTAGCCTCTAATAAAAAACTATTATAAAACTACTATAGTGATTATTAAACAATAATGAATGATAAAAATTTTGAATCTTTTTTTTTTTTGAAGAAAGCATGGATTGCATTAAAGAGATAAAGCATCAATTAACCAGGGTGGGGGAACAAGACTCCACTCACCCAAACCTGACATAGAACGCCCCACCCAAGCAACAGTATGGGCAGCGGAGTTCGCAGATCGAAGAACAAAAGAGAAAGCCACTTCTCCTAGAGATTGAGCCAAAGCTCTACAATCAACAATAATAGACCCAAAACCATTAGGATAAACAACCTTATCGTTTAAAGCATTAAAGACTTGAAGGCTGTCCATCTCTAAGATAACAAAATGGAAAGCAAATTCCTTGAGCCAGCTGAGAGCTTCCTTTACACCAAAAGCTTCAGCCTCACGAGCTTCAAAACTACCAGGGAGGATGTCACTCTTTGCCGCAATAAAGTCACCTCCAGCTGAATGGATAACAGCCCCAAAACTAATCAAGCCTCTTGAGTTATCAATGGCTGCATCAACATTGCATTTGACCCACCCTATACTAGGTTTAAGCCAGCGAACAAAACCATGAGCAGCTGAGTCCAAAGATGAGGGGACAAAGACACTCTTGCGGGCTTGCTGCCACAGGAACAGATTCTGCCCAGCAGAATTCACCACATTTTGGACCCTCCCGTTAACATCATTCCACACTTTGTTATTCCTATTCAACCACAAACCCTAGCAGACCATGGCAGATAGGCTACAATCATCAATATTACGGCAAGAAAATAAGTCCTCTAGCCAATGAACAAAGCTCACACAACTCCCATTGAAGCCCAAAACAGAGGATATCCAGCATGCTTTAGCAAAAGGGTAAGTGACCAAGACATGGAAAACAGTTTCAGAAGAAGTGTGACAGATGGGGCAGGAAGCTTGTACCTCTACACGGCGCTGCAAGAGATTGTCGGCTGTTGGAAGGACATTTGTCAAAGCTCGCCAAAGGAAGTTCTTGACTTTTGCAGGAATAGGAAGAAGCCAGAGTTTTCGCCAAGCACTGCTGCTAGGGGGAGGATGCAATGTATCAAGCATTTTGTAGCAACTACGAACAGAGTAAAGCCCTTTGGAATCAGGCAGCCAGAACCAATTATCCTTGTCAACCCTTGAGCTAAGAGGGATCCGACGAATTAGGTCTCGATCTCTAGTGTTAAAGATATCATCGACAGCATCAAAGTCCCAACGACGTTGGTTAGGGACCATGAGACTGTCAACCGTTGCAGAACTGATGCTTGCTGGAAGATTAGAAGTAGTGAAGCCGCTGTCATTGTCAGGCAACCAAGGGGCACTACCAATAGAAGTCTGCTGGCCCCCTCCAATTTGAATGCGACTACCTTGACGAATAGCCGGCTGAGCAGCCAAAATTGATCTCCAAACATAACTAGGATTGCTCCCCAGCTGGGCTTCAGCAAAAGAAGTGTTTGGGTAATATCTTGCCTTGAATCGACGAGCCACAAGGGTATTGGGGTTGGTAAGGAGACGCCACCCTTGTTTTCCGAGCATTGCAACATTAAACAAATGCAATCTTTTAAACCCGATGCCTCCATGAGTCTTCGGCTTACAAAGCCTATCCCATTTCATCCATGTAATACCCCCACTGCCATTCCCTTTCTTACCCCACCAAAAGGAATTCATCATTCTTTCAAGCTCTCTACAAAGCTCCAAGGGGAGGAGGTAAATATTCATGGTGTAATTGGGCATTGCTTGAGCTACTGTCTTAAGCAAAATCTCTTTTCCCGCTCTAGATAACAGCTTTTGATTCCAGCCTTGCAGGCGCTTCCACACTCTATCTCGAATATAGCTAAGGGCTGCTGACTTGCTTCTACCAATGTAAGATGGAATACCCAAGTAAGAGCCATGGTTGACAGTGCCCTGAGCCCCAAGGAGGCTACAAATCGAGTGAGCAACCTCATGGTGAACATTTGCACTAAAAGAGATGGAAGATTTATTGTAGTTAACCCTCTGACCCGAGGCAGCCCCATATAAAGATAATATAGTCTTCAACACTTGAGCCTCTTGAGGAATAGCTTTGAAGAAAAGGAAGCAATCGTCAGCAAAGAAAAGATGAGTGAGGGATGGAGCACCCCTAGCAATCCGAACCCCATATAACAGCCCTGCGCTTTCGTAATGGTTAATGAGCAAGCTTAAACCTTCAGCACAGATAATAAAGAGGTATGGAGATAAATGGTCACCTTGCCGAAGACCACGGCTAGGGACAATAGGGCCTAATTCCACTCCATCACAAGGGAACTTGTAGGTTACAGTGGAAACACAGAGCATAATCAGATCAACAAAAGTCAGAGTAAAGCCCATCTTGAGCATAATAGCAGAAAGGAATCCCCACTCGATTCTATCATAGGCTTTGGCCATATCAATCTTAAAAGCAGCTGCCCCTTCTTTACCTTGTCTTTTCCGCTTAAGAAAATGCATAAGCTCGGCTTAAATCATAATATTATCAATAATAGTACGCCCGAAATAAAAGCACTCTGAGAATCCGAAATGATGGACCCCAAGATCAACTTTAGGCGATTAGCCAACATCTTAGCAACAACTTTGTAAAGGACGTTACATAATGCTATTGGCCGAAAGTCAGTTATGCTTTCAGGGTTGGGAGTTTTAGGGATCAAGATCACAGTGATCTCATTCAAGTTAGCAGGAAACTCACAATGACTAATATAGCTTAGACATGCAGCAGAGACTTCATCACCAACAATAGACCAAAAATTTTGATAGAAAGCAGGGTTCATACCATCAGGACCAGGTGATTTTTCTGGATGCATGCTGAAGATCGCCTCACGGACGTCTGTTGGACTAAAAGGCTCCATAAGAGAGTGATTCTGCTCGGCCGTAATTCGTGGCTCAACATAATGAAGGACCGCAGCATATGAGCCACGTTCTGAGGAGAAGATATGAGTGAAATACTTGTGAATGATTTCGCTGATGTCTTCCGGAGTAGTGCACCACTGCCCCTGAGCATTCCGAAGCTTCTCAATCATATATTGCTTCTTTCGAGCTGAGGCCATAGCATGGAAGTATCTTGAGTTCATGTCACATTCTTTAAGCCATATAGATTTTGCCCTCTGTTTCCAAAAGATTTCGTGGCTGTGCAAAAGCTCGTTATAGCACTTCCTAGCTTCATAGAAACTATCCACACTTGCCGAATCGCGATGGCCCCGAAGCAAAGCCATCTTCCTTTTGCAATAAAAAATGCGAGCTTGGAAATCTTGGGTGAGATGATTGCCCCAATGAAGCAGAGCAGTGCCACATGAAGCAAGTCTATTTTGAATAGGCACTCCTAAAGTCGAAGCCCAAATAACCTTCACAACATCACAACAATCGGGCTCACGCAGCCAACTATTCTCAAAACGAAACTTCTTAGTTCTCGGGGATCTCACCATCGGAACAGGCTCAAGGAAAATAGGGAGGTGGTCCGAGCAGGAAGCTTCCACACTGGTTACCTTCGCTGTCGGGAAGAGATGAATCCAAGAACTAGAGGCAAGGCCTCGATCCAACCGCTCCTCAACCCAATCTTCGCAGCCCCGAGATCGCTCCTAAGTGAATTGGTAACCACTCATGCCCAAATCGAAGAGACCCGCATTTGAAATTGCTTCTTGAAACCCATGTAATTTCCACTGCGGATGCTTAATCTTCCCACGTTTTTCGCTAGAATGGAGAAGGTCATTAAAATCGCCCAAACAAATCCAAGGAAGAGAGGAAGTCATAGCCAGAGACCGCAACAACCTCCAAGAATTACGACGACGGATAGATTCTGGAAAGCCATAGTAACCCGTGATACGCCACTGTCTCCCCTATGAATCCCTAACAGCCACATCAATGAAATTTTTCCCAAACTTGAGCAATTGAACCATGAAGTTGGGCTTCCAAAATAAATCAAGCCCACCACTCCGACCAACCTTATCTACCACAAACAAGCCGACATAACCCAGCTGAATTTTAAGCTTCTCTAATTTATCTCTTCGGCACAAAGTTTCCATCAAAAAAATAAAATCAGGCTTATACTACTTGGCCAGATTAACAAGAACTTGAACTGTTCGTGGGTGGCCTAAACCACGACAGTTCCAACTGAAGCAACTTATTTGGTTCGGTGGGCCTGATTTGCAGGTCCCACCGCTGGTCCGTTTTTTGACACATCCGAGATTTCCATTATGGGAATTGTAACCAACTCTTCGTGACCCACTATTGGAAGCGGCCCATTACTCGATCTTCTGCGCTTAGCATCTGAAATAATGAGTTGAGAATCGTAATTAACGTCATTGGCCTTGACTATGGGCATGCCACTTGTAGGATCCCTCAAATTCTGGCCATTACTTTCCATTTGACTCCAACCTCTGACAAGAGTGGGGGGTTCTGCAAAAGTAGGCACATTCCCACCCACCTGCTCTTTCCCACGAGATTTGTTCCCAGTCTTCGTAGATATTGTGGCCCTAATCTCACCCACTACCTTTTCACACCCTGAGTTGGAGTAGCTGTCAAGATTTCCTTCCTCCTTCTCTGGAGGTGCTGTCCTCAGCCAACGGTCACCGGAATTCAGCACACCACGTCTAGATGCCGCTTTCAGCCACATGCCATAGGGTCTAGGAGCATTAACATCCACCCCGTCGTACAAGGAAGGGCAGTTGCGTTCAGTACGGCCAAGAAGCCCACATATGAAGCAAAACACATTGAGACGTTCGTATTTAAAATCCACCCAAAACCATTCCCCTCCCGTTCGTTTCAGTCGCATTCGTCTCTTGAGAGGCTTCCTTACATCGAGAGTTACCCTCAGCCGCATATAATTCCGCCAAACTCCTTTGAGGTTATTTTCATCCGACTCCAAAAACGAACCAATATAGTTGCCTAAACTTTGCAAGATCCTTTCGGATTGGAAGCCAAGGGGCAGATTATACACTTGGATCCAAAAATTCGTATGAAACAAAGGGACATTTTGTGGTTGCTCCTCAGCACCTAGTCGATGGACAAGGAGAATGTGTTGATCAAATGTCCATGGTCCCGAATCGAGAATCCTCCTTACGTCAATTTCATGAAAGAATTGGAACAAGAACAGAGTAGGAGATAGAGCTTTGATACAAACACCCTTCCCCTGTCTCCATAATGCCGCCATAGTATTCTTCATAGCAGCAAAGTTGACCACCTTATCAGTTAAAAAACGCCCCACTAGGCAATAACGAAAGTCGTTATTTATGCTCTCTTGATTTTCATCCACCTCTATAGCCACCTCAAGACCACCCTCCTCCTCTTCATCTAGTTGCAACCGTGCACATTCATTCTGTAAGTCAAACGCTCCTTGATTGCTTGAACCAGCCATAGGGAATCGAGGGAGCTAGATCAAGGAAAAGAAGGCAAAGCAGACCAGCTAAGAACACTATAACGTGTCAGTGAGACAAGACGAAGCTAACTTGCCAAGAGATGAGTTTTTCCCAGAATTATCTTCTTTTAAACAAAGAGTTTTTTAACACAAGTAAAAGATAAAAATTTTGAATTTTAAGGACACTAAAATTCGAAAATAAAATCATTTGCTAATAATTGAGAAATGGATTTGTATGATATATATGTTATATAAATGTTGAAGGTCTGTGGATGATAAACCGCATTAGAATTCGGACAAAGATATGAACAAGACAATGAATGCAAAAAAATTGAAATTAAATAGTAATATGGCATAAAGTGAAGGAAGATTCCAAATGTGACCACTGTTATTTTGAGAGTACCGAAAATTGTTACATAATTCTGTTTTTGTAATTCGTATAGTCACAACAGACATTTGTTTGATTATAATATAGTGACATTTTATTATGATCATTATTATTTCAATCTTCTGCTAGACTTTAAAAATTCTACATCCGAATTCAAGAGTTCAGACCGCCAAGTTTTTGTTCTTCAACTTTGAGAACCCAAAGATTATAAATTAATTTGAGAATTCTCTCGCTAACAATAAGATATATTATAGTTTGGGCCAATTATCTAATTAATCACTGAATGATTAAAATTTATCAAAATTACGGATGTTAATACCCTTCCATATATACTTTTTTACATATTTCCTTTTTCATGGTGTTATAATTTTTTCAATATTTCCAAAATTTCAAATAAATTTAACATGAACATAGAAAAAGCAGACAACAATAATGTATATTTTAATAGAAACATATAGACAACCAGAACATTTAGGATAATTATTTATAATAAAAAAAAGATAACTGGCTTCAAACGTGAAGACAAAGGAGTGTTTACCCTTGTTAACATAACATCCATATAAATATGTACACATAAACAAAATCTTTGCACCGGCAGTGAAGGTTAAAGGAGTAGATGGGATTGCAAAGAGTGGCGGAGGTTTGAGGAGGGTAAGAACGGATTGCAAGATAGAGAAGAAATCCGTACAAAGGGGGAAAAAAACAGATAAGAAAATATTAGTAGAGACAAAAGTTAAAGAAGAGAAGGATGAAGAGAGAGAGAGAGAGAGAGAGAGGGGCAGTTCGGATTGAGAATAAGTGTGAAAAGCACGAGACATAAGAAGAACAATAAATTGAGGGGTTGATGAGGCTTATGATAACCCTCATGATCGTCACGTCGTTTTTCATTTGCTACTCCCGATATCCCCCCTCCCAGAATTCCACGCTTCCTCTCTCTCTCTCTCTCTCTCTCTCTCTCTCTCTCTCTCTCTCTCTCTCTCTCTCTACTTTTATTTATTTGCTTTTTGTCCCACAACCCAAACCCTAACATAAACACACACGCTGCTTCCTCTCCTAAAAAAAAATAGCCCTAGTCATTAGTCAACTTCATGTCTTCTCACTTTGTTTCATATTGAAGTAACATTTACCCATTCGTTCTCTCTCTCTCTCTCTCTCTCTCTCTCTCTCTCTCTTTCCCCATGGCTTTGAGAGAGATCCATCCATCCATCAGCTCCCATCTCACTCACTATTTGAGACATAACATAAACCTAGCTACTAGCTTGCTAGCTACGTACCTATTAGTATGGTATCCCAATGTTTGAAAAGTTAGTGACTTATTTTGTTATTTGAACCCACCTTCCCCGTACCCAAACCATTCCTTTGTTTGCTATCCATTTGCATTTTCTCATGCCCACAACGTAACAACCCATTAAAACTAATCCCCCCATTTTCAAGTTTTTCTATTTTGTTAAAGAAATGTGGATGATGGGTTACAATGATAGTGGTGACTCCTTCAATGGCCGCAAACTTAGGCCTCTTATTCCAAGACCACTGCCTACTACGACTGCTATTAATAACAACCCTTCAAGAATCCATGGCGCCGACTTCTTTGGCCTAAATCACCATTTAGGTACAAATAATTGTTCCTCTTTTTTTTTAATTCTTCTTTTTTCATTGCTAATTTTTTGTGTGTGTATATATATTTTATGAAAGGATCTCATTTTGGTGAACAAAACAAGAGAGAATTCAGTAGTACACCTCCGGTTGTTGTTAGCTCCAGGTGGAATCCGACGCCTGAGCAGTTAAGAACACTTGAAGACCTGTATAGACGAGGCACTCGAACACCATCGGCCGATCAAATTCAACACATCACTGCACAGCTTCGTAGATTTGGCAAGATTGAAGGCAAGAATGTTTTCTACTGGTTTCAAAACCACAAGGCTAGAGAACGTCAAAAACGTCGCCGTCAGATGGAATCATCACCTGCTGATCATCATCATCATAACAATAATAATAATAATCTTGATATCGAAATTTTTAAAGAGTCAGGTAATAATTACTTAATAATATTATTTGAGGGTCTGGCTACGGTACAATTGTGGTACCGTGCCACAATTTTATCCAACCGTTGAATGTACTTAAATAAGTGGGTTCTACTGACATCCAATGACTGAATGCAACTGTGGCACAATAGTACAGTTGCACCACATATTTTCCCATTATTTGATATCTATATATGTTGTTTACTTTACTTTTTTAATTTTTTTTAACCATATCATTATTCCATTTGTTGTTTGAGAATTGAGATGTAAAGTCGTAATCTTTTTCTTGTAATTTTCTTGCTGTCTACAGCTGCAAGTAAGACAGGCTTTGAAATTGAACAGACCAAGAACTGGGCAGCACCTACAAACTGCAGTACACTAGCAGAGGTCTATTTTCATCTTACCCTTTGTCTTTCTCTCTATACAATTTTTTAATTTGCTTTTAATCCATAACTTAACAATCAGCAATTAAGCATTAATAATTCCTATATGATTACAAGTTCATTTTTTCAAGGGGTTTTAGCTTCAAAAGTTACAAAGGGATAGGGAAGAAGCAAGCAACAACAAAAGCTTTGTTTGTTCGTTGGGAAATGAAAAGGGTTTAAAAGCTGCATTCCGTCCTTTCTGTCGGGGCTGCTGTTAATTGTTATGATACTAGCTGGGTCTCTTTTTGGTTTCTGTGCTTATTATGCATTCATAGCATTTAGGCCAGTGATTTGGGCACTCCTTTCACATACAAATTGACATTCCTATTGAAATGAGCACCTTGACTGAAATGACAATGCTAACCCTATTAGTATTACGTTTAACATATTAGGGCTTCCTTAAGCTCGTGGCATATATAAAATCAATATTTTTTTACTTTCTTTCTGTCAACGCTGACCATATTTCCCTTCAAATTTACATGTCACGTATAATACAGTGCATATTGAATTACAGGAATCTGTTTCAGCGCAAAGGTCAACAAAAGTAGCAACTGCAGAATATAATAGACAGGGTGGATGGGTCCAATTTGATGAAGCAGCAGTGGGAGAAATACAACAACAAAGACAGTGCTTTGTAGAAAGGAATGCCACGTGGCAAATGATGCAGTACTGTTCTTGTCCTCATCAGACAGCTCCAACACCAACAGCAATGGACCAAATACAGCTCATTAAGGGAGCACATGACCTAAGTATCTTCATTTCACCCTACAAGGAAAATGGCCATGGTTTTAACAACTGCCTAAACCACAATATTGTCAATGATGAAGAGGACCATGGATGTGGAGAATCTCAAACCCTACAACTGTTTCCTCTTCGAAACGGAGGCAGTAGCGACGACGGTATTGATGACAATTTAGGTAAGGCGACAGACGTTTCAGTTGCAGCCATTGATGCCAATAACTCGAATCCTTGCCAGTTTTTTGAGTTCCTTCCGCTGAAGAATTAAACCAAGGTCCAATTTCAATTTAAATAAAATATGTTATATGTAAAATATATAATCGGTACTTACAATTTAGATTTTGTTATTTTGTTGGAATTGGAACTGTTTTATTATTTGTTGTGGATCAACATATATTTATTGGACTTGGTGTCTAAATATGAGTGAATATTAAATAGGCTAATGTCGATATTGGAGACCTGTTTAAGCAATATCTATGAGGAAGAGAGAGAGTAACTTGGGCTTCTTTGATGTAAAATTCGACAAGAATCTGAATCGTAATTAGAATTTAGATGTGAAAGATCTTTGATGTTGAAGTGACCCGTAGAGTTGTAGCGCCTATTTATGCTAATTTGTTTACACATTTGGCAATTAGAATATGGCGTTATGTATGCTCCATTCCTACCCTATATATTCAATTTACTTGACCCTTTATTATTAGTAACTAGAAAATAAAACCGCGCTTCACGCGACTTTGAAAAAAAAATTTAGTATTATTTTTTTTCTTACTTTACATTTGATGAAACTGATAAAAAATATGAATTGATTTTTTTTTTAAGATGAGACAACCTTATAAAAAATTTTTAAAAAAAAGCTATTAGCCAGCAATACAAATAAAGAAGCAACGCAAGATAAAGAATAAAATGAGAGAATATATTATAGAGTGATTTTATTTATTCTAATTGTGTATGTACAAAACAAAAAGATGAGCTCTTCTTTTATAGTTACATAATCACTCCATGAAATTAATGAAAAATTATGGATCATAATTCTTTGTGAGATAGTGGGAGTTATAGGGAAGCTAAATGTTGCTAATGGGAGATAGTGAGGAGACTAAGAAATATATGTTATGAACATCTACATTTATTTTAATAAATTCATAACACTCCCCCTTGGATGTTCATTACAAAGAATATACCTCATTAAAATTTTTACATAATTGTTATTGTGTAATAACAATCAAATTAATTATGAGAAGATGAAAAACTAAATCTAAAAGAAAATTTCTCTATTTATTAGATAATAGAGAATATACAAAGATGAGAAATGGTGATGCCACATCACCTTCTCAAGTCCCAGCTTTATATATATACTAGAAAAGAGAACCGCGTTTCACGCTGCTTTGAAAAAAGAATTTAGTATTATCTTTTTTTCTTATTTTACACTTGATGAAACTGATAAAAAAATATAAATTGATTTTTTTTAAGATGAAGCAGTCTTATAAAAAACAAAAAAAACTATTAGCCAGCAATACAAATAAAGAAGCAACGCAAGATAAAGAATAAAATGAGAGAATATATTATAGAGTGATTTTATTCATTCCAATTGTATGTGTACAAAACAAAAAGATGAGCTCTCCTTTTATAGTTACATAATCACTCTATGAAATTAATGAAAAATTATGGATCATAATTCCTTTTGAGATAGTGGGAGTTATAGGGAAGCTAAAGGTTGCTAATGGGAGATAGTTGGGAGACTAAGAGATATATGTTATGAACATCTACATTTATTTTAATAAATTCATAACACTCCCCCTTGAATGTTCATTACAAAGAATATGCCTCATTAAAATCTTTACATAATTGTTATTATATAATAACAATCAAATTAATTATGAGAAGATGAAAAACCAAATCTAAAAGAAAAATTCTCTATTTATTAGATAATAGAGAATATACAAAAATGAGAAATGGTGATGCCACATCACCTCCTCAAGTCCCAACTTTATATATATATATATATAGATTAGATAGATAGATATGATTACCATTATTTGAGTGCACTGACATCATTTAAGCTGGCTCTTTGATCACGACAAAGTATAAAAACAAAGGGCTCTTGGGTATTGTTTTTGAATTGGTATACTCTGTAAACAAAACATAAGAATGAAGATGTTATATAATATGTGTTTCAAAGTTGAATACTGTGTTTGGAATAATTTCAGTATCCTATATTTTAAAACTGACAAAGATATTATGTGTTCAGTAGACATAATTGAAAATGTTAAAAGTATATATTCTTACTTCAAACTCCGTGACTAATAAAACCATCTTTGTCTAAATAACATTTTTGTCATTTGATCCAATAGTGTTCCGTTAAATAGGAACATATTTGATAACTATTAATAACGCTCAGATGGAGTATTATATATGTTCGGTCGTAGTACCTTTTTGAGAAATATTTTTTTACTAAACATTTAAGTCATACTTATAATTAAAAAATAATTTTTTAACTAATACTTTATATAAATTTTACTTATTTAATCTCCCTTAAATATATAAATAATTCATTAAAAAAATGAAACAAGTTATTAAATTATAAAATACATTCACAAATATACCATAAATAATTCAATATTAGCATTAATAAAAAAAAGAATTTATTATATTGCCATTGTTCTTACACTATAATTAAGATAAATATTATATCAAATTACATAAGAGACATCACGAAGTACATGAGTTATATATCACGCCACATGGAAGTTACAATTCTATTTTTTGTAGTATTCATCACCGCAACCCTTGCTAGGGATAAATCAATATTAGTAAATCGCCTACATGTATCACTTTCTTAATTGGTAATCATATCTTGCACATCAAGGTCTTCAAACAACCTATCACTTGCATTTTCTTGTTGAAAAAAATAATGTAAAACACAATATGTAATTGGAATTAGATGTTGCTTACATTAAATATAATTATACACATTCCTTAAAATTAAAAATTGCGCTTTTAAAACTCCAAATCAATGCTCAATTACATTATGTAATGATGAATGTCTATAATTAAATAATTCTTGGGGACCTCTAAGTGCTCAATCTGGTCCTCTATAATCACGTAAATAATATCGCTCCCCTCTATATAGTTTTAAGAATCCTTTCATATTTATGTATGTAGAGTCCGCAACATAATAATATCCTAAAAATAGTAATATTGAAATGAAACTTAATAAAAAGAATAGCCTAACGATATTAGCAATATTCTTAACTTCTTCCAGACATGGAAATCTAGTTTTTGGTCTATTTTAAGGCATTCATATATTAAGTTTCTTACAAAAAAGATATGAAAAAAAATTGGATTGTTTCTAATCTCTGGTTGTGTTTCCCCTTGATGTTTTATTTTTATAATACCTTTTGCCAAATAACACAATGCATTTAACACACACTTAAAGTGTGTAAAGGTAGTATCAACTAAAAATTGAAAACACTTAGATATAACCAGCACAACTGCACTATAAGATAATATATGTAAGCACATTACTAAAGCCTCCTTACTAGAAATATGTCTATCATGCTTTAACAAATGTAAATGTTTAAGTGTATAGCATAATTGAGTGAAAACTTTGTTAGCCATACGAAAGATGTTATACATCCTCTCAAGAAGACCATTTAATAGCTTCTAAACAAATTCAACGCCTAACAATTATCCTATATAGCAATGCCTTCTTATCACACATTATTGTTACTCATATGCTTTTATAGCGATGACCAACTCTAAAATTTCTTCTTTAATATCTTATAAACTTTCAATATCATCATCTTCATTATTGTTGATTATTTTTCTGCTCTAATTATATAAAAAAAAAAAGAATAACAAGTTATATTTCAGTTACATCATAATTGATCAAAACGATAAAACTAACATACAAAAATAAAATTAACCATCTCCATTATAGCATTCATCATCAAACGAACCATTTGAAAGTAACTATCAAACTCAATATTATTTATTTTTTTAAACCACACACATTCAAAGGAGTAATTAGCCAACAAGATCTTTTTGCTGTTTTACCCTTAGAAGGAGGCTCCATTAAATCGACATAATCCTTAATTTCAACATGAACTTCATGGCTAAGGAAACCTCCAAGTCACGATCCTCATTTGAGGACAAAGGAGAAGAACATAAATGGCCAGAAGCTGTAGTGGTGTTGAATATGTTCCTTAGAGTTTGGTAGTTCTTTAACCTTTTCTTATGATATGGTTTCACTTCAGACACTCTTAGTAGAAAAAAAATAAGTGTATAAAACCAACAAAAATGTTTGTTTTCATGTGTAACTGTACAATATACAACAAGAAAGATTTTTTCTCAATATATTCAATCTTTTTTTAGTTTGTTCAAATAACTTTTCACTTATAGTGGTCCAAATTTTCTTAGTGAAAGTTGATGTTTATAAGTCATCCTTTTCAACATGGTCATGCATTATGAATAAAAGTAATTTCAATCCTTATAGAGCAATCAACCTTATCCTTACCATCAAAATCTTGTGGATCCATATCTTGTCACTAAAAAATTTACAAGGAAATAACACATTTTAAACATTAACCTAATTAAAGAAATTGCTCCTAAACACACAAGGCCTAAACTTTTGGAATTAATTAAATTCAGCATAACATGAAAGCCATTTGAGCAACACATGTCATAGATTAAACAATGAGTATATCAAATTCAAATATAGAGTAATCTACAGCTTTAATGTGTGTGCACGCTTGTAAAAGAAAGCTCAATATTTGTGTTAAGAATTTAGATCTATTTTAACAAATGTACGCAAATTAAAACTCTAGAACATTTATTAAACTAAATTAATTATCTCGAAATCACCACACATATTACTATCCATGCAATATTGTTCACCATTACTTTTCATAGTACTATATGTGTTACTATTCATTCACCCTGAGGGTGAATTTACTAATCAATAATCGGAATGGACTGAAATTAGAATGAACTAAAATCAAAATGGGCTGGAATCAAATGAGAAATGAGAATTAAAATAAAATATTCACTTGAGCTTACGAATCAATATCAGAATTGAATTATATTACGGTTGATGTGTTTACCATGTCTTAGAATCGAAATAAAATTATCATAAGTTACTCAAATGCTCTTAATTAATTATCATCATTATCATTATTATTTGTTATAATAATTATGATTATTATTAATGTTATGATTAAAAAAACTTATTGTTAACAATAATAAAAATAATAATAGCGATGTCAACAACAACAATAACAACAAGAATTCTTCTTCTTCTTCTTCTTCTTCTTCATCATCATCATCAACAAACAACAAAATATAATAATAACAACAATAATTATTATTATTACTCATCATCAACAAAAAAAAAAAATAATGATGATCATCATCATTCGGCAGTGGCATAGTAGCAATTTGTTTAATTCACGTAACCAAATTTAATAGATATCTAAGACTAGAAAAATCTCCAATACAGTGAATAAATAAATTACAATGTTATTGACACCATGATGTTAATAATAAAAACCCTAACAATTTGCATCTTTCCACAACCAATCAAAGTTGATTACATAAATGTTCTTGTTGATCAATAACTACGAATCATAACTTCCAAAAAGATCAACAAATTAATACTAAATCCATATAGCTTCTAAATCTTGTTTTGGAGATTACAGTGGTTGTTTTTTTTTCCTCCTTTTTTTTCCCCAAACGGTGGAGGTTATTTTGTCACATCTATAATTTATGTATATGGAAGACTTTTACCCTCATCCTAATATTGGGAATTTCGGATATGAACATCGATAAAATGTAGAGCCAATTCAGTTTGTGAAAATAAGGACCTTGCTAAGCTATTTAATATGTAACTACCCAACACGGACATGTGGACTTTTCAAGGAAACAGATTTAACTTGTATGGATAGTCTCTGATCTGTAGCCTGAGGTTCATGCTGCCTCATGAATTTTGAAACTGGAAGAAAAAAAAAAAAATCAGAGCAAAGAATCAGCCGACTTACTTTTGAAGGGTGCAATCAATGCTTAACACTGAGAGGAGACACCTAACATCTTCATATTTTGACAAAAGATAACGCGGTCGGTTCCTCAGAGAGACAATACGCTTTGTCTCTTTCTCATTTCAATTTCACATCCTGATTTTGAATAAATGTTTCAGTACTTTCTGAATAAATAATAGCACCCACAACAGAACTCAGAGATTTTGAAAGAGATGATGAGATGAAACGAGATGAGATGAGAGATTCTTTCTCTCTTTCGTGCATTCACCCTTTTCCCTCTCTTGCTTCCTTGAAAGAAGAGATGATGATACCTCTAAAAAAAAGCTAGTCAACAATGCAACCCTAACTAGCTTTGCCTTTCTCAATAAACGTTATTAAACATTTAACCATAATACTCTTAGATGTTAGTCAACATATAGGAAAAACATTATTAAATATTTAACCACAATACCCAAGATATTAGTCAACACATAAGCTTTTTCTGATCTGTTTGACCCTATTACAAGACTACCCTCACTCTCACAGTTTCATTTAATCATCAGCATAGGTTTTGCTTATAATATTATAACCAATTTGTCAAATCTTTACTTTTAATGATTCAAATGCGAAAAATGTGTATACATTATTCATATATAAGGTTTGTTTACCTATGTTTGTATGTATTCATTCATGCAATTTCGAGAATGCGAAAGAGAAAGTCCACTTAGATGCATGATCATATTTACGCATACATGTGTTTGCGTATCAATTAAGTTTTTTTTTTCTTAATTTAATCTTATAATATAAGTCTACTAATATTACGATTACTAGTCCGCCAAGACTTATTTTGATCAAGTACATCTGACTTCTAGTCCAAAAATATGTATGAACTGATATTACAATTAAAAGTTTGATAAGACTTGCCTTGATCAAATCTGTCTTAAGCTTAGTCCTGTCTATTCCAAAGGATAGAGAAACAAATACCTAATTAGTACAAACTCTGTCCCACAATCACATGGGAGATTAAAACCCTAGGCATGGTATTAAATTCCTTAGAAAACAAAAGGTGAATATGCTACTTTTCATAAAGGAAATCAAGAGGAAAGAAAAAAAAAAAGGGAAGGAATTGGCACAAAGTGTTATGGTTGTTGTTGGGTACGACAACAATAAAATAGAGAATGAGGAATTTAGAATTTGGAATTGGCGTGGAGAGTGAATTGACTGAGCTGAGAACACACGCAGGCTGCTGCTGCAGAAAATTGACAACTCCTAAGGGCAGTGAGACAGATAAAGACAGACAGGTACTGGACCATTTTTTAGCCTTATTCCAGTTACATCCATCATGTGATCATCTTCATTCGTCTATTCATTATCATTTATCAATATCACCATGTCATCCATTATTTTCTCCTCTTTCATCATGAGGTCATCATTCATGTCCACTTGAATATCAATGATTCTCTGCAACTGCAACTGCTATATATAATGGAATTGGACTTGAATTATGTGGCCATGAATGCTTCTGGATATTTCTTAATTTGTATTTGTCCTGACAATAACTTTTAACCGACGGTAAAATATAATTCGTCTGCTACACGTTCAAAGTTAACATAAGGAAGATTTTGATCGTGAGGTTACTAGTTCGATCCCCTAACGATCAAAATTAACCTCACGATCAAAATTAATTCGAGCATAAAATAATAAAATGGACCTACTGAGCTAGAACTAAGATTCAAGATGCATAGTGATTTTTTCTCCCCAACAATGCTATTTAGGCCATATTTAGTATTAAAATATTATTTTATAATTTTTAAATTACAGTTGTAGTAGAAAAAAAATTATAATTATAAAATGAAAGTTGATAATATGAAACAAATATGATTTTAAAATAATAATTGTGATCAAAATAATAAAAACATTTTAATTTTTTTATTATAAAGTGTTGATTATAAAATCAATTTACTTCTAAATCACATAATAAATATTTACTAAATATTTTAATTAATAAGCTTTTAAGGTATAACTTCCCATCCATAATATTAAAAACAGTTTAGCTCACGTAATTTTGCCCGGATAAGTCACACGCCAAATCAGCATGTACACAATCTACCTAAGCAAATTAGCATATTTGTTTTCTTCTATACAATTTTTGTGCAATGACAGCCCATTTAGTAGATTGAAGTTTTAAAATGAATAAAAAAGAGAACAAACCTATGGTACCACAGTTTTATGACACCACAACTAAATTCAACCATTGAATTTACCCTCACAATTATCACCAAAATTAGATCCAATAGCTGGATCGACACCATAGCTGGACCCTAAAAAAGAATCTTTAATGCTCTAAGGTCATAAACACCAGGTCCCACACGAGCTCGTTTTCACAGTTTAGGCTGCACCCATTTCACTCGCTGCTACAATAGGAATTGCTTTTGCTTTCTTTTCCATTAATGGCTACTAACATTGTTTAATTAGCCAATTTGCCCCTTGTCAAAAGAATTCTTATCTATATGTACGAATCTAATTTCTTTTAAAATCATCATGTTAATCTACAATATTTTACATCATATGAGAATGCTTTTTTTATTTATTAATTTTCCTAATATTTATTTTTCAGATTTGTTGTTAATCATATTAGACCTTTTTAATGTAATAGATATATGATCAAATTAGATGAATTTATAGTTATAATGAAGTTTAAATTGGGTTAAATAATTAGCAAATCCTATTAAAAATTAATGGGGTGTATTCATTGATGGTTGGGGTGCTATTATAGTACCGGGTAATATACTATTATTCCTCCACCAGAAAATCCCAAGCCCCAACTCCTTCAAATTTTAATAGTCTATATTTTTTCAGTTGACAGTTCAAAAGCAACGAATGTAATAGCTAGGTAACCAAAAAATTAGGGACCCAAGATAAAAGTGAGAAACAATATGGAATTAATTGTTCGTTTCTCATCAATTAAATCTTTATTAGTTTTCTTTTTGTCTTTTAAGTCAATCGACCATTTTTTACCGTTAAGATAGTTAACGTTAGGCTGATTTAACTATTTTACTATTACGACATAAAGGATCAAAGTTCTCATAAAATGTGTTGTTTTGCCATTATATTTTAACTACTCAGTTTATGACTTTTTCTGTGAGTAATTTAATCTTTTTATACTATAAGGATAAAATAATAAAATTATTCTCACATAACAGCAATTGTAAGAGTGGGGATATTTAGGCCACCATAATATTCAATAAACCCATCATTGTAATTTAAAACTTAAAATTTAACCTTTTACTCTATAAACCCATCTATATAGTTAATATACCGTTTATATTTCAAGTTTTATTTAGACGATTATTAAGTCTTTATTTATCATGATTTTATAATCAAATCCTCCAATGTTGCAGTAACTTACTCTTTTTTCCCCCCCTTAAAGTGTTGTAATGAAACATAAGATAGAATAGTGGAAAATACTTCACAAGTAATTAAACTAAATTTGAGTTATATTAAACTACAACTTCAATTAGAAATATAAATTTTTATTTAAAACATTAAATTTTTTGACTTAATTTACCTTTTATTACCAATACAATAAATGATTAGCAGTAATTGTTAAAACAAGAAATTTTTTGGTGAAAACCGTCACCCATAAACCAGGAATATTCATGTTGTATCATTAAGAATCAATAACAAAAAATGTGAAAGCGTACCTAAATCCATAATGCTTAATTGCTTTTTGGAGTAGTATGGTTGGCCTTTTAAATCAACACATTCTCCTAGAGAATTTTTTAATTTTTCTATGCCCTCTCTCTCTCTCTCTCATAATGGGATGTCAAAAAGAATAAAACGATACGTGTGACATGAGACTATGACCACTTATATTGACAACTTTTCCTATTGACTTTAGGTGTTTATATTTCAGCCAATCATAGAAATAGAAATTACTATTAAGTCTTTACACATTAAAGACTCACTCCGTATTAGATATATTAGAGCCCATATTACCGAAAACCTTAATAGATCATTTTTAATTGGGCTTCATCTTATAAGATAGCCACAACACATAATTATTCACATATAAGCCCAAGTTGGATTAAGGATCTAACAATAATGGATTAGAAAATCTAACAGTAACCTTTATCTTGCTTTGTCAAAGAAACATTTTCTAAACAAAATATTTCATGGAATTTCTTAGAGTGCACATACAAATAGAGATGGCCAACGGGCCATGCCGTGCTGGCCTAGACCCATCAAAGGAAGCCCACGCATGCTCGTGCTCGTGCTGTGCTGTGCCCACTATGCGTTTCGTGCCGTGCCCACACGTGCTCGTGCTCATGCCCACTCATGCCGTGCCTACACATGCCGTGTCGTGCCTAGGAAAAATAGCCCACTAAGCTTTTTTTCCTTTTTTGTTTGTTTAAGAGCGCATGTCAAGTTATTGTCTTATTTTTTTTCAATCTTATGTACTTTTTTTTGGATCCATGTGCCTTTATTTAAATTTAATAGAATAAAAAATTCAAAACTCAAGTCCATATTCAATAATAATAAATTAATAATAATAAGAGAATGTAATATTAGTTGCTGAGTTTGACTCTATGGTATTAGAATTCTTTTTTAGTACTTAACAACAACAACAACAATAATAATTTTTTTTAAGGGTTAACTTAATTGTTAACTTGGAGTTACGTAGAGTCATATATCATAGTTTATAATAATATTAATACATATTTATAAAATCATGATATTTATAATTTTATTTATTAAAATCATGATATTAATTATTTATTTAATAAATTATAAACATAAATCAATTATAATTTTTTTGAAACTAAGAATTAAATAAATTTAAAAAACTTGAGCCAATAAAATGTATTAAAAGATTCAATTTCAAGTTATTTATAAAATCATAAAATTTTAAGTTTACTTTCATTAAAAAATGAAACGTGCTTATTGCGTGCTTTTTCACGTGCCGTGTTTTGGTCCATCTCTAATCGTGCCGTGCTTTTAAGGCCCATGTGCCTAAAATCTAAGCCCGGCACGGCCCACGTGCGTGTCGTGCCGTGCCGTGCCTTGTGCCGTCTAGCCCATTGGCCACCTCTACATACAGATAATAAAACATGGGGAAGGGGAAGACCAAGTTTAAAATGGATTTAACTCGAAGAAGCTCGCAAAATATTAGAAACAATATGAACAATACTGGAAAAGGATTGCAAAGAGAGAAAAATAAGGAAAGAATTAGGAAGAAAAAATAATTTAAGAGAGAGAAACATGCTAAAAAGTTATAATGTTTGGCTTTAATAGTAATTTCAGTTAGGGATATTTTTGTAACAAAAAATTATGCTAAAAAGTGAGTGTAAAGAATTGTTTGGTGGGTTCAAATGATAGTGAAAGGACCTAAGTATAACATTATGAATGACTTAACTAATTGATTGTGCAAATTATTAATTTGTTTGCACTTTTTAAAAAATTAAAAATACTTGTAACGTTTTTTTAACATATAAAATGATAGTGAAAGGACCTAAATATAACATTATGAATGACTTAATTGATTGATTGTGCAAATTATAAATTTATTTGCACTTTTAAAAAAATTAAAAATACTTGTAACTTTTTAATAAATCAATAAATATTAGAAAAGCTATTAGCCAACAACACAAAATAAAGAGAAAAATAAGAGAGCAATATATTATAGAATGAATTTATTCATTTCAAGTGTAAGCAAAATAAAGAAATGAGCTCTCCTTTTATACTTACACAATTACTACATGAAATTAATGGAAACATTATAGATTATAAGTTTTTGTGAGGTAGTTGGAGTTAAAGAGAAGTCAAAGATTGTTAATGAGGAAATAATGAAAAGACTAAGAGATATATGTTATAAACATCCATATTTTTTTTAATAAACTCATAACAATAAATACTTTTACCTTATTTGTGTGGGTGGGGAGCACAAAAAATGAGAAGGTGGAAATATCTTTGTCAGAGTGGGGCGGCGCCCATTCAAGATGATGCATGGTAAATAAAGCTCATTTAGCCCAAGAGTAATTAAAGGGGTAGCCCATATCATGATTGAAAGGCTTGGAATGTACCCGACGTCATAGACTCACGTAGAGTGATAGAACGGGCCGAGTTAACTACACAACATCACCTTGTACGTGAAACAACAAGATAATGGGTTAGGGTTAGACCAATAGTATATTGATTATAGGACTAGAATCAAAATCATATGTTGAGGGCAAGTATGATTTGACACCAGAGCACAATAATTATAATTTCATTTTTTTAAAAGAAAGACCATTATTTTTGTCTTTATAAATCTTAATGGGGTTTATATTCAGAAAGATCTCAATTGTACAAAATTTGATATTTAAAAGAAATGAAATAGTAACTAATTTTATCAGCCAAACAAACGATGCAATGACCTACCTGACAATTATGGGGTCGCCCAATACCTAGTCGTAGTTGAGTTAACCCTTTAACAAGGACGACTGACATTTCACGAGCTCTGTACAACATCTTATTTACTTTCTCTACTTAGTCTGTTCAAATATTTATACGTAGTCGAGTGCAAGTTTGCGCAAGTTATGGCCTGCAAGGCCAATTTATTTGCTTTGCATTGGGCATTATGACCGTTTTAGATGCTTCTTTGACGATCCGATAAGAATCGCATGATATATTTTCAAGAATCACTCATCTTCTCCATTAAGACGATGAAAACCATTTACCAATGGGCCAAAATGATATTCATTTATGTCAAGTATTATTGTCATTATGAAATGTATATAGGGCAGGTGTCACCAGGCTATTACTTACGGTGGTGACAACAAGTATCATGGCCATATTGAAGCAAATATATCCAAATTATGTTTATTGATCATGTTATTTTTATAGCAATCTCTTGCTTTTATACAGTAATGACAGACGATTGGAATTCTCAGCTAATTTGATCTTTTCTTGTGTGAATACGCTTGCATGATTGGTAGTTAATAACTAGAAATATAGTAATTAAGTAAATCTTGACCATACATAAACAAAAGTGTATATGTGTCAAAGGATCATCTAAAGCTCATATATAATTAGGTATACTTTTATTTTTTATCCCAAATTTCATCCAATGATAAACATGACAAATTTTTATTCTCACTTCTATTGTAAATGACATGTTATTTATTAAGAGTTTGAAAATTCTTTATAGATCTAAGTGAATTAACTGTATTATCTCACCAACTAATTAATCAATGCCACATCATTTAGGATTTTTTAGATAAAAAATTTAGAATGTGTAGCATTACTCTTCTCATATAAATGGATGGGCTTTTGAGCCATATTAAGAGGAAATATAATTTTATGTTGTCCTTGAAAAGTTTCAAGGCCATATTTATCATTCTTTCTGGGGTTTCAATGGCTTATTTTTTTAGTTGTTTTGCTATGACTTTGGGGATTAGTACTTCCTTTTATGTTGAGATATTTGCGATTATTAGCTGTCGCTATTGAATATATAGTGCAAATGCATTGTAGTGGGTATGGCCAAAAGTGATTCAACATCAGCCCTTCGGTCTGTGTCTAAACAACACCTCATTTAAGTTTTTCTAGTGTTTCCGCACTAGATGGTTGATTTGTCTAATAGTTGTGCCTATTTGATATAGTTTATTTAATATCTATAAGTGCTTATTAATTCTATAAGCTCTTTTTAAAATTTTTGTTGCTATTTGGTTATTTTTTTAGTAGAGTTTTTAGAGTTTAAACAAGTTATTTTGCCTGTATTAGCAAAAGCTCAAATTTAATCTGGGGAGTAAAGATTGGATAGTTTTCTTAAAAAGTTTAGTTGTCTAAAATGACCATTATTTATTTTATATTCTTATATAAAATGACCATAAAACTTATTTATTAAAGTCAGTTTACCTTTCATTAATAAATAAATAAACACCCAATAAAGATCATATACCACACAGAAAAAAATTAATAATTTAATTCTAATAAATCATGTGACATAAATATCAAAACAACAATGTTTGATTTTAACATCTTATAGAGAAATTTAAAATTGATTTATATGTAACACCTAAAAAATTCACTTGAAATTTTCTCCGTGATACACTCGATAATAGCTACGAGGTTGAGTAGAAATTTGTCCCAACTTTGGAATCGGCTATCCTCCTCTTCTTTGTAAAAAACTAGCAAATAGTAATCAATTTTTTTGTTTCCATGAACTGTGAAAACAGTCAAAAAAATCAAAACCAATAAAAAATTAACCAAAAATAACAGAAAAAAACCAAATAACAGATTTATTCAGTAAAAACAGTTGCAAATAATAGTAGAAACAGTAGAATTAACAAAATAATAGTAGAAAAAAAAAGAAAAGTTACTTAGAAACAATAAAAAAATGCCAAAAATAGTAGAAATAGAAAAAATAAGCAGAAAAAAGATCAAATAATAATTAATTTTTGTTTATAATAACTTAAGACCAGTTAAGAAAAGCAAAAACTTTATTGATAATAGGAAAAACAGAAAAAATTACCTAGAAACAGCAGAAAAATACAAATAACATATTTATCCAGTAAAAAATAGCGGTAAATAACAGTAGAAACATCAATAAATAAAAGTAAAAACAGTAGAATAAAAAACAAATAACAGCAGAACAAACTAAAAAGTTACACAAAAATAGTAAAAAAATTGAAATAATAGTAGAAATAGTTAAAAAAGCAAAAACAACAGCAAATAACAGTAGAAACAGCAAACAAAACATTAAATAACAGTAGAAACAACACAATCAATGCAAATAACAGCAGAAAAAATAAAAATTTACCCAAAAACAGTAAAAAGATATCAAATAACAATAGAAACAATAAAAAATAGCAAAAACAACAGCAAACAAATGCAGTTTAAAGTGAGAGTAATACGGCAAAATAAAAACACATGCCAATAGGCTATGGTGAAAAGCCTATTAGAGTAGTGGACCACTTCAAATTTTTTGAGTTATAGGCTTCAGCAAAAATTGGATTTAATGAAAAGCTAATTCAAGATTTAACGCATTTTTTAAAATGATTTCTCCATTATTGTGCAGAAGAGTCAATGAATTGGAAAGCAAAAGCTTGGAGATTTATGGAACCAAATGGATTGCTGTGGAGTTCCAGGTGTGAACCAATGATTTTTATTGTCTAGGTCCAATTACTGAAAGAACAACCTAACTAAAATCCTCTTCTTTGTTTATTATTATTATTGTTATTAAAAGGAAGAACTGATTGGGCCGGTTGCTATGTTTTTGCAAACTCTTCTAAAGGGTAGCATTCTTTCAAAAAGCAAGTCAAAGAACCTACTCACTATTCCATGGTGTTTTCCTCAACTTCACCATTAGTGCCCACTGCCATGTAACTAAATTTTTAATAAATACATCTTCTACCTTTTTTTTTTTTGGAATATATCTCCTAAATTATCAGGGTTTAATTTTGGCCAGTTATATAATTACCACTTTTACTTGATGGTTATAGATTTTATTCCATAGCAGCTCAATCACATACAATTCAAAAACACCCAAGTCACATACACAAGAACAAAAGAAGAAATAACAACTGAAAGGTGGGGGGGGGGGGCGGGTGGAGAGAGTTCCAATACAAATTTATGATCCCCAAACCCCTAAACTTGCCACACATAACCACATAACATAGACTACCTCCCTTTATCAACAGACAGCAAAGCACACAAGGATAAATTGACACATCATCATAACGAGAAAAAAAAAAAATATAGACACTTCTAGAACTTGGAATTGCAAGAGTGCACAAAAGATGAAAAAATGTAGACTTATAAAACTATATCACAGCTTCAACCAAGCACAATTATGCCAAAGCAGACAAGCAAAACAAAATATTTTTACAGAATTATATAAAAATTAGATAGTCAGGGAAAATTACCATCTCCATGGACACTTAAATCCAAAAAATTATAACAAAAATTAGATAAGAAAAGAATGTAAAATGAAAGATTTGTGCTCATATAGGAAATGTAGTTTTGATAGCTAACGATGGCGAATGAAGTCACAGGCAACGAACAGCAGTTGGATCGAGGAACCAAATTGAGAACGGCTACAAGTTGTGGGGTCGGCACACTTGAATGGAAGTCACAACGGCGGTAGCGGGCGTGGACGTGAGTGATTGTCAGCGATGGCAAAAGCTTGTGTGTGTGAGTTTGATTGTCATTCAATCTCTCTCTTTCTTTCGCGATAGAGAAGAAGAACTGAAGAAGTGAACTAAGCAAAAGGGGAATTAGGTTTTGCGTAAGGTTTTTGTCTATATATATAAATATATATGGATAAATTATAAACAAATTATTTTAAATAAATTGATTTATATGTATATATATTATAAATGTAAAAATACATAGATATTTTTATTTATGTATAAATAAATAAATTGTTTTGAATAAATTATTATTATTATTATTATTAAATATATATATATACACACATGCACACATTAATATATATAGGGCAAAGGCTAACCTAATCGGTTTTTCAATTTTTTTCAAGTTCAACTTGAATCGAAATAAAAACTAATCAGTTCTTAAGTTTGAAATCGATTGGGTTTTTAGGTTTAAACCAAATCGAAAAAAAAAAATCAAAACAAATCGAATTGAACCCAAATTAAATTTTGGATTATATTTACTTCAGTTTTACCCAATCCAAAAACCCAATTTGTTGTTTGGTTCTTACCAGTTCTTAAAATTTAGTTACATTTTTATATTAATCTAATTAAATTGAATTGATAATAGACAATTACATTATTTTATATCGATATTATGTGAAAATATATTTTTATTTCAAGTTTAAATGATAATTTGTTTTAAAAATAAAATTAACTACATTATACGTGCTCATAACTTTAACTATACATTGTATTGACTTTACGGGTCAATTTTAATTTTAACTTTAAAAGATATATAATATTAAATACTACCTCGTAATTTTAATCATAACATATGCAAGTATTTAAACTTTGAGGTAAATTGAACTGCCTATCATTCAATCATTATATTAAAATTAAGAAGCATGCGATCGAATGAACTATTTGTCACTTCCAGTTAAAAGTTTTCTAACAAGAGTAGTCATAAGCCTCTTATCAAATTATATTTGTAAGTTTTAATAAAAATAAAAATGATAGTAATAATAAGTCAATTTACTAATTTTTTTTTAAAATTTATCACTTTTTCCTAGTGAATATGAAATTATCATTATTCCCACAAAGAATTAACAACTAACACATATTATTTTTCTTAATTTTTCATAATATTAATAATTTTTTTATTACAATGAAAATCATATTACTTGTTAATTGATAAAAAGATTAATCATGGACATTAATTCAAATAATTGAAATGCACTCTAAATTTATAAAATTGAATTAATTTAGTAGTTCATTAGCAACAAACAATACTTTCATTGCCAAACAAGAGCATTAGTGACAAAGTTATTGGCGCTAAATATTTTCTTAATATTTTAAAATTAGGTGCCATTATATCTATTCCCACTAAAGTAATTAGCAATGAAAATTATTTCGTCGCCATTGATAATGGCATTGAAACACATTTAACGATGAAACAGTTTCATCGCTAAATCATACATTTCGTGATGACCAAATAATTCGTCGCTAAAAGAGGCATTTTGCAACGAAAATTATTTTCGTTGGTAAAACTTATTTTTCACAATGAATTTATGTCCGTCGCGATTGAAAATGAGCATTGAAATATATTTAGTGAAGAAACAAATCCGTCGCTAAAAGAATCTATTGCGACACAACAAAAAGCGTCGCTAAAAACTCTATTTTTCGTTGCTAAAAACAATTTTTTGAAACAAAAACAATGGTCATTGCTATAATATGCTTTTAGTGATAAAATAAATTATTGCTAAATCGCATATGGTGGCCGCCGAATATGTCATTTTAGCGAGGAAATTATTAGTCGCAAAATGTATATTTTTGGTCGCTAAAAGTCCGGGCGCCAACATTTTTTTGTGCTAAATTTTTTGGCAACAAAATGATATTTTGGTTTCCATATCCAATCTTTAGCGATGAATCCTTCGTCGCGAAAGGTGATAATTAACTTTGCCTTTCCCCAACTAAAAATTTAGCGCAAAATTTTTTTCGCTAAAAAGCACTTATTGCAACAATTTTTTTTTTTGTCGCTAAAAGCGTCATTGCAAATGACCAATATTTTTGTAGCAAACCAAACAATTAAAAATTCTTTTGATAAAAACTTATAAAAACTAAACTACTGAAAGTTTTATCTAATTAGGTTCTACATATAAAAGTATACCAAACGGAATCTTACAATTGTAAAACTTCACGTCCATTGTTTGCATATTTATCGTTACGGCAATTTAGTTATTGATAAGCTACCTAAATTGGGTTTGGATTGTTCAGAATTAAAGTGGAGTAATGGGCCACTTGACACACTATTCGCGAGGGATTAGATTTACAAGATGATCATTGGGGTATACCTCAAAATACATTTTTTCTATGTAATTTGTCAACAAATTTTAGTAATAAAATTTCATCAAAAGATCTTCCTATTTCACTTGAATATTTATAAAAATAATTAGTATACTCATCAAAATATTTTAAATCACAAATTTTTAATTGCTCTATATTTCTAATAGATCGTCTTTTTCATCTGCTCGTAATGTTAATTTACTCATTAGGTCTATAATACTGATTATCATAATGTTTGTATTGAAACTATATAATTCTTCTATTTTATTCTACTTCATTTTATCTAATCTCTCCATCCTAAATATATTTGTTTTTCTCTGGCTCCTAATTACTTTATAAATTGGGTCTACTATTACTGATTGGGCTTCCATTGAACGTCTAAGTAAATTTTCTTCCTATTGATTAAATATTTGTTTCCACTCACCTAGTCTATATTCTTCTAATTCTAATAATAATATATCTTTGACCTGTAGTAATAATTTCCAATTTTCTAATTTTGTTTTAACCCTAAAAACTCTTTTTGCTTCTATGTATTTTTCTTTACTATTTGGGACTCCTATTTCACTTAAAAAACTTTCTACATTAGATGATTCGGTTATTAGTTCTAATATTGGTCGATAATTACTCTCTCCTACCTCTCGTTTCATGTCTTCGTCTCCTACTAAAATTTCATTTTCTTGTTGTAAATAATAAATTTCATCAATTTCTAATTTCTTAAAATCTAATTGTTTTATAAGTTCTTTATCCATATTGAGTGCTGGAAAGTGTATATTCATAAAGGATAAATCATCATTTTGCATCCCAAGTCTCATTAACATCTCTACTTTTATGTTTTTAAGCCACTTAAACTTTGATTGTCTACTTTATTATAATTTGAGTATTTTATGTATAAAATATTTTAGTATAAAATTACCATTTTACCCTAGTTTAATATGAGTAGCTAATTTAATTTCTAACTTTAGTTGAAGGTGAAGTCTTAACATGATCCATGGGCTTAACTTGATAAGTTATTCACTCCCCTTCTCTTATTTATGTAGGTTGATTTGATTCATTACTAACATATAGTTCCTATCTACTACATGCATGGTAGTGTAGATCGGCTTCTAGTGAAAGATCATTACTGTTTGGCACGATGAAAACTTTTTACCATATTTATTACAGAGAGACTCCCCCCTATTATGTATGGGTCATCTTGACTCGGTGTTAACAGAGAGTGAATTTAGTGGACAGTCCCACCACGTTGTTGACAGAAGGATTGGTTATCGTTTGGCACAACATGTATTTAATACCAAATTTAATAGAAGATCGTTACTCTCTAGCACAATGAGTGCTTGGTATCATATTTATTAGAATAAGGCTTTATGAGGAATGGAAATCCCACCTTCCCAACTTAAATTAGTTCTAAAAAGGAACATTAATCCCACGTGCATTGTTGAGTGTGAATCTAGAGACTTAAGTGCTTCTTTCACATTGTTTCATCCTTAATTCATTTCCCCCATTTTATTTTAAATCTTAGGATAAAATAAATCACCATCCAACCAATTCAAATACTAAATTGAAAAGTTGACCCTATAAATAATTAAATCTACATTCTCTTCGGATCGATACTCGACACCATTAATCTATACTAGAATAGGTTCGTGCGCTTGTGACTTCAATAAAATTTACAACAATAGTCTACTTCATTATCTGTTAATTCATCATTATTGCATAACTTTTCACATATTTCTTCTCATAACTCTTCAAATATTTCTTCTTTTAAATATTTTCTAGGATTATTGAATGTTAGTTCTATAATTTTATTTCTATTATGAAGTAAAGTTTATTGCTTATTGCCATGTGTATTTCTATTTCTTCTTCATCTTCTTCTACTTCAAGATTACTTCCTTTTCTATAATGAATAAATCTATGTGTAACTTAATTATGTCTATTTATATATATGTAACTAGTGTCTAATACTTCTAACATATTATCCTGTTCTAATTTAGTTAATGTCCATATTAATCCATTTAATTCACTTGTATTTAATTTCTTTGATACTATCATTTCTATATATTGATTTTTTAAAAAAAATTTACAACATTTTTACTTTCAAATCTAAATTTTTTATGATATTTATTATATAATTTTCCCAAGAATTTTTTTTATAAGTTTCTTGTATTTTGCATTCATTTTATATCATTTAGTTTGTACACTTATCTTAGTGCTAGTTTGGTATGGCTTATTTAATGGCCATAAGTGTTTATTTAATCCCATAAGCTCTTATCATAATTTTTATTGTTGTTTGGTTGTTTTCTAGTAGAGCTTTTAAAGTTTAAATAAGCTATTTTGTCTCTACTAGTAAAAGCTCAAATTTTAGACTTTTGAGAGTAGAGGTTGAATTTTTTTTTTAAATGTTAAAATATTTAAAATATTCTCTACTTATTTGACAATCTTATTTTATTTGTTTTCATAACATAACTTTAAAAAACTTACCTATTAAAGTAATTTCATAAAGTTTTAATAAAAGACTTTAATTCACAACCAAAGAACTAAAATTTCTTAGGTAAAAGCTCTATTTATAAAAACTCTAGTAACAAAAAATCTACTTAAATAAGCTCTACTTCAAAAGTTGTACTGAATGGAGCCTTAATGTGCTTACAAAATTCATTTATGTCTATTCAATATTAAGTATATAGCCTATAACTACTACTTTATTTTTTATGTCTATCTCTGCACCAGTTATTTCTGTTTGTTCATAGTCATAAAATCTACTTTCATATAAATATAAATGTCCTTGGTGCCTAATCCTTCTCTTACTTGGCTAAGAATTCCTATGATTATTAGTCCCATATGTATGTATGTAAAATTTTATTTTCTAAGACAATCTCTTCCTATTAGACTAATTAATGTTAATTCTTCTCTTTTATTTGCTACTGCTAACATAGTTTCATTTGTATATTATATAAACAAGTATTAATTTTTTACATTAATCCATCACTACTTAATTTTTTCTTTTTAATTTTTTTCAAAACCTTCTTCGTTTATAATATCTTTTGTCCGTTCTATGATTTTTTTACCTTAACTGGAAAACAGCAGTGATCTTCTAATTCTTCTACTAAAGTGTCGTCTACACTACTAGTTCTTGCTCCTTTCATTGCTTTTTTATATTATTTTAGGTCCTCAAATACCTCTTATATCTACTTTTCAAGGAACTACGATAGTCCACCAAAATTTAATCTCTCAACTCTATTTGTTAATATGTCTAATTCTTTATCTAGATTATCTAGTGAATTATTAAGTTCTAATTGTGATACGATTTCTTTTATTTTTCTAAAGGTTTGAAAATCAGTGTCCTATATAATTGATTTTTCATCTAAATATTCTACTTTGTTACAAATTTTATTTAATAATTTAATTTAATATTAGCTTGGGATTGTTGTATATTATTACTTTCTTGATTAAATTCTTTCGAACTATAATCTATTGGATTAATATTTGGCAATGCATGTCTTAATTCTATTAAGGATTCTATTAATTATTTTTCTAAACTCATTTACTTACTATTAATTTTATTGAGTCTAATTGTCTTTGTCAATCTTTTTTTTTGTATATTTAATATTCTCTATTTCATATTCTAAAGTTTCTATAAGACTTCTGATTTCTAATTCCATAGGTTTAGGTGTTTTTCCGTCTAATAGTAGTATTAATTCTACTATTTCTTTTTGTTAGGGAATCTTTTGATTTTTACTATTAGAATAAGATAATAACTCTTTACTAGAGTCTAAATTTCTTCTTTATATATTTATATTACTAGTTTCAAATAATTGTCCTAGTCATACTAGGAGTTCTTCAAGTTTTTCTAATATGACTTCTATGTGATGACTTAAATTAATTAATAAGTCTACAAAAACGTTTTATTGACTATTACTAATATGTGGAATATGCTTAAATTGGTTTTCTAAGTTTTTTTTGTTACAATTAGCTTTAATTCTTTCGGTTAAACTTACTTTTACATTTCTATGCTTATCAGTTTCTAGATCTAAATATTCTAATATGTGAAAATTCATAAACTATTTTGAATTTCTTAAGTCTTCTAACTTATTTATATTTTCATAAAAAAATTTAATGAATTTAATTCTCTATTATAAGAGAAATCTAATATGGATACTTTTGAAAGACCGTAATGTTTGACATTATATTGTCTTTCAAGGCTTACCAAAGATATAGTCTACTGGAAGTTTCATATTTCCTAATTTTTCTTCTGTGAAATTAGTTAAAATTGAGTGTTCTACACTAATTTTTGCTACTTCAAGTCTTAATAAACTATTGTGAATTACTCAAGTCTTTTAATCGATTTATATTTTCATAATAATTTAATGAATTTAATTGTCTATTATAAGAGCTATCTAATATGGATAATTTTGAAAGAGCATAATTTTTAACATTAATTTTTCTTTTTGTCTCGGTGCCTAATAGAGATGTGTAGTATACTGGAAGTTTTGTTCTATCAAATTAGTTAGAATTGAGTGTTCCACACTAATTTTTGCTACTTCAAGTTCTACAATTTTTAAAGCAATTTCTAATTTATCTGTGTGTGGGTTATTTTGTAACCAAGTATTAGAATCATTTTCAAAGATGATAAACAAATTTTTATAAAATCGAACAAGATCATCATCAGAGTTATCCATCTTGAAAATATTTCATAAACTAAATGAAGTTTGCTTTGTAATAAAAAAAGGTGCTCTGATACAAAAAAAAAAGACAAAAGAAGAAGGAAGTTGCCTCCGTAAAAATTAGCCTTTCAAAGTTTATTAAACTTGGTTCTAAAAATATGCTAATAAAACACTTTTAAAACTCATGACTCATGCCTAAAATACCTTATGCAACAACATATTTTCAACAAAATAAGGTCAACGAAGACTGCATTTAAAAGAAGTTTTCAGAAATTCAGCAAAAACTTTTACTAAATTATTATTATTTTTGTGAAACAAAAACTTGTTTTCAAAAACCTTTTTTTCTTAAATAATAACATGGACTTGCCTTTTGTTTACAATTTATATATAAATTATACTTTCGTTAACTAGGCAAGACTTCTTGTCTAGAAAGATAAACAAATAAGATAAAAAATTTAAAATTACTTATTTGCTAATTGCTTTCCAAATTATGTCTAAAGATTTTACTAAGTGTGTATGAAAAAAGAAACTTTTATTGCTTTTACTTATGAATACAAGGTGCTGCTTTTACTAGAAAAGCTCCTTTCTTTCTTAGCGCGCGCGCGCACACACACACACACACACACACACGTATAAAATTGACTCTTGTTACAAAAATTAACTCTAATTACAAAAGATAAATATTGCATTTACAACAATTCACCAAAGAACTAAAATAAAATGTAAACAGTAGAAAACTTGGCTTTCTATGCCAACTTAATAATGACTAAGTATTGGTAACAAAATGACAAAACTAAAAAGACGCCTTCACATTTTTTTTTCTTGTCAAGTAGTGAGTAAAAGAAGGACATCTATTAAGATGAAATAAAGAAAAAGCTAACTACTTGACTTTTATGACTACTTTGTCTGAAATGGCTAGCTAAATATTATTTTTGTGTTGTCTTTTATTTATCCATTATTTCATCAATAGCTTTTGCTACAGCTTCATCCAAAGACCGCTGAATCATAGCTTCTGCTTCTATTCCTGATGATGGCATGTCATTGATTTCAATTATTGCATTTAAATATTCTTCACATTTTTTAATATTATCAACTTTGAGCTGCAATGAAAGAATAAGTTGGACTTCATGAACAAAATGTTGTTTGGCTAAAATAGTATAATTTTGTCCTTGAGTTATGATCTTGTCATAAGGCAATTTCATGAATTCTTCTGCATATGTCTTTCTCAGAGAAGCTTGTTTATCATCATAGTATCTCCTTCTGAACTTTTTTCCTCGTTCGCTTATTAAAATGACGTGATAAGCGGGGAGTATCAAACTTGTTTTCTTTTCATTGATTATTTGGGCCATTGGTGGTAAAGAATTAAAGTTTATTAAAAATGGTATCAGTCTTAAAATAGATAGGGGTCTGTTTAGGATTGGTGGAACGAATTTAAATCTATTTAGGCTAAAAAGATAAATGGTTCATACCTTTACAAAACTTCAAGTTTTAAATAATAAGTCTTTCATTAGCTAAGGAATAATCAAATGAGATGGTTGGAAAATTATGTCTAAGAGTGGTGATGTTTCTTAGTTTTGACCTTCTGTCTGAACTCAATTAAGAAATTCATCTAGCTATTGAACATTTGGAATTGGCTACTAAAACGAAGTCTTAGTATAAGGTTTTTACTATTATTTCTTTTACAATGTCTATACTGTTTGGTGAGGGGAGAAAATTTTTGGTTTTTGGATTTTTACTAATTGCCTTGCTGGAGCATGGTTAAATATTTGTTCTAGCGCATGTTTATGGTTAAAGTTTGTTTTTTTAATGATTAATTAATAGAATATGATATTTATCTTGTTGTTAAGTCTATTATTTATAGAGTTGACATCTTATGACAAGTCTAGTTAAATTGGAATTTTATTTATTGTAAAGCTTGTAATAGAGATTAATTTATTAATTCCCTAATTTAGTGAGATTCCAATTTATTTGAAATATTTATTTCCTAATTTAATTAGATGTTTTATTTAGCAAGTCAATTAATGATGAAATTTTATATTTGGCGCATGAGATCTATTTAAAGCAAAGAAGTTAGTTCAAACAAGAAGTTCATTAAATGCTCTAGATATTTCTTGGGAGACAAGTAAGGCAAGAAGACCATATTTATTCCTATTCAGATTTATAGGAATTATAAGAGGAAATAAATTCTTTTTTAGAAAGAATCCAAGTCTTTTAAGACTTGCTATATTTGTGAAACCCTAGTGCCTATATAAAGAGGGGTATTTCACGATTGAAGGTGCACAACAAAGAGCATAAAGTAGAGAAGCAAAATTCGGCCTCCTCCCTAGAGAATCCAGATTTGGCACATGATGTTGTGTTGATTTGTTTTCTTATCTTCTTTTAATCTTTGTGGAGATTTTATATGGATCTTGGATAACTAGATATTGAAGATTTGAATAATTGTTATTGATCACTTTGCAAAGTGCCTTGAGGATCATGGATTAAGAAGGGTAGTAATTATTCAAGAGAAGCAGATTTAGTCTAAGGTTGAGTAAACTGTATGGTGATAAACTGTAAGTGAGAGTCTTAAGTTTGGTAAATCCATAGATTGTAACATCTCAACTTAATTAATTACTTTTCATCTGGGCGTGGCCTCGTAGATGTAGGATTGATTAATCTGAACCATGTAAAAATCTCTGCGTCATTTATTTTTTGCAATTTAATGTGTTTTTGAAAAATTAATATTTTTGATGCGGATGAACAATAACCGTGAATAGTAATTGTGAATAGTAACAGTAAACAGTATTTCTGAAAATTAATAAAGTTGTTAATTTTAGGTTTTTAATTGCCTACATCTATTTGTAATAGATCTAAATTCCTATAAGTTGGTATCAGAATGGGACACATACTATTTATTCAGTGAGATTCTTGGAACCTAGATCTATTTTGTAGGTATGAGTTTGCAAAGAGAGTGAGGTTTTTTTGGCTCGTCCTCCTGTATTAGGTGGGAGGAATTATGCTTATTGGAAGCGAATGATGGAAATTTATTTGATAGCTATTGACGAAAGAGTTTGGAAATGTATACTCATTGGATATACTCCACCTATCAAAATTGATGAAGATGGCGTAGAATCTCCAAAGCCAGTCAGAGAATGGATTAATGATGAACTTGATGAATCTGGATATAATGCAAAATGACTTAATGCCATTGTCAATGTAGTTGATGTGTTTCAACACCAACTAATTTCTATATGTAAGATATCTAAAGCTACTTGGGATATACTCCAAAATACTTTTTAAGGCGACAATATGGTAAAACGTTCTAAACTTCAAAAACTTACATCTGATTTTGAAAACCTGAAAATGCATGAACATGAAACCATATATGAATTTAATTCTAGAATCCTTACTATGGTTAATGGTTTTTTTGCTCTTAGAAAACCTATTTTTAAGGAAGAAATTTGTAGAAAAATCTTAAAATATGTCCATCCTAGATATTATCCTAAAATTTTGGCCATTGAAGAATATGCTGATATGTCTACCATGACTAGGGGTTTACTTATAGAAAAATTGATAGTTTATGAAACTAGCTACTTGAATTTGAATTTCAAATAAGAAAAAAGTATTGTTTTGCAGGCTAAAACATAGGTTCCCGTTGCCAAACCAAGTGAGAAGGATGATCTATATATATACGTTGATAATTCTCTTACACTCATTGCAAAGAATTTCAAGAAGATATTGAAAAAGAATTTCAACAAACCATAGAAGACTTTTACATCAGTAGCTCCAACAGCTCAAGAAGGTTCTTCTTACCCTAATTCTAAATTATTTGATCTTAACAAGCTTGAGGGTATTCCATGCAGAGAATATGGAGGCATAAGGCACATACAAGTACAGTGTGATAACACTCTCATTAAAAAGAAAGCAATGCAATCCATCTGGAGTAATTATGATTCTAATGATAGCATTGATGAAGAGGACCTTGTTGGAGGACTTGATGTCCATAATGATATGTCAAAAAGTACTAATGGCAATGAACAGAAATCAAACATCAGAGGTGCATCCACATCTAAAGTCTTGCACTTAACTTCTTGTAAGGAAGACACTGATTCCTGTCTTGACACAATTGTGCAACATGATAACAAGAATAATGATTTAGATAGCGACATCAGTGACATTGAGATAAATGACAAGAAAGCTTTTCATAAAAGTTTCAAGATGATGTTCGCTAAATGAGAAAAAGTCTACAATGAGAAAGTGACCTTGTTGACTCAAGTATCTAATCTTTTGGATGATAAGACGAAATTTGAGAATGAGGTAATTCATTACAAGTCTTTACTAACTGATAAAGATAATTAATTACTTGTAGTGACCACATAATTAGAGAACACCAAAAAGTCACTCAAAATGATGAATTTTAGAACTCAAAAGTTAGATCATATCTTGTCAATTGGCAAGTCCAGCTCAGATTATCGTGGTCTTGGATATCAAGATGGTAAAGACTCAAATTCTCAATGTGTGTTTGTAAAAGCTTCTCAACTTACAGATTCTCCACTAACAGTTAAATTTTCATATCTTCAAAAAGGTAAAGCTATTGATCGAGAAAATGTAACTTTTGCTGATAGCGTAAAAAATTGAGTACTTGGAAAAAGGAACTTTGAATGTGGAAGGTTTTCCAAAACTTGATAGTGTTCTGCATGTGGAGGATTTCAAAGCAAATTTACTTAGCATTAGTCAAATTTGTGATCAAAACTTGTTTGTCAACTTTCACAGGAACAAATGTCGCGTTCTCGATGTTAATGGAAATTACATTTTAGAAGGACATCAATCATCTTATCATTGTTACAAGTTGACTAGTTCGATTATTTGCCATAAGACCACTCTTGATGACACAGAATTATGGCATCAAAAGTTGGGTCACTTGAACTACAGATTATTTACTAGAACTGTGAAAATCGGTGCTGTAAAAAGGGTTTCAATGCTTAACAACATGGAATATGTGGTTCATGTCAATTTGGGAAAAAATAAAGAGCGTCGTATAAAGTTATTCAGGATAGAGCAACATCAAAGGTGCTACAACTACTTCATATGGACCTTATAGGACCAATGCATGTTGAAATTTTAGCTGAAAAAAGGTACACATTTGTGTGTGTAAGTGATTTCTCTAGGTATACATGGGTTGATGAATTTTGGGTTAAAGCTATGCAAAACGAATTAGAAAAATTTGAGCGAAATGGTGTATGGATATTAGTACCTAGACCAAGTGACATTAATGTTCTAGGAACCAAATGGAATTTTAAGAACAAAACTGATGAATTTGGTAACATAGTAAGAAATAAAGCTAAGTTGGTTGCACAAGGGCACACGCAAATTGAAGGTGTTAATTTTGATGAAACCTTTGCACTTGTTGCTAGACTTGAATCTATTCATTTACTTTTTGCAGTTGCTTGTTTAATAGGCTTTAAATTATTTCAAATGGATGTTAAGAGTGCCTTTTTAATGGCATCTTAAATGAAAAAGGCCTATGTTAAACAACTTAAAGGTTTTGAAGACCCCCATTTCCCAAACCATGTTTTTAAACTGAAAAAGGCTTTGTATGGTTTAAAGTAGACTCCTCGAGCTTGGTATGAAAGGTTGACCAAATTTTTGCTTGAAAATGGCTATAAGCGAGAGGGAGTAGATAAAACATTATTTATTAAGCAACTTAATTCAGGGATTTTAGTTGTTCAAATTTATGTTGATGATATAGTGTTTGGTTCTACTTCTTCTGCTCATGTGAAAGAATTCATGAGTCAAATGAAAAAGGTATTTGAGATGAGTATGATGGGAGAATTGACGTAGTTTTTGGGTTTGCAAGTGAAGCAAATGGAGACTGGAATTTTTGTTAATCAAAGTAAGTATGCCAAGAGTTTAGTTAAGAGGTTTGGCTTAGATTCTGCAAAACACATGAAAACTCTTATGGGTACAAATACTAAGTTGACTATTGATGATAGTGGTTCTAATGTTGCTTCTAGTCTTTACAGAAGCACGATTGGTAGCTTACTTTATTTGACTGCAAGTAGACTTAACATATGTTTCAGTGTTGGTGTATGTGCTAGGTGCCAAGCAAATCCAAAGGAGTCACACTTAGCTGCTGTCAAACGAATCATTCGTTTTGTCAGTGGAACAATTAATGATGGTATTTGGTACACTAATGACACTAATTCAAGTTTTGCAAGATATAGTGATGCAGATTGGGCTGGCAATGCTGATGATAGTAAAAGCACCACTAGAGGATATTTTTATCTTGGAAATAACTGAGTGTCGTGGCATTGTAAGAAACAGAATTCAATTTCTCTTTCCACAGCTGAAGCTGAATATATTGCAGCTGGAAGTTGTTGCACCCAATTGCTCTAGATGAAACAAATGCTTGTAGATTATGGTATGGTTCAGGATACCTTGACTGTATTTTGTGATAACACAAGTGCTATCAACATTTCTAAAAATCCTGTTCAACATTCTAGGACTAAACATATTGATATTCATCATCAGTTCATTAGAGATTTAGAAGAGTGCAAGACCGTGTCCTTAGAATACATTGATATAGAAAAACAGCTTGCAGATATTTTCACCAAGGCTTTAGACTCCAAACGATTTGAATCTTTAAGGAAAGCTTTAGATGTGTGTTCTATGTAAGTCATTTTCTTTTTTTGCATTTAGATTTAAATCATGCATTTGTGCATTAGATATAGGACATGCATTTATGAGTTTTTATTTTTTCAAATCATTGTTTTTGTGTTTTGTTAAAAAAAAAATTAAGTCTTGATTAATAATCGACAAGCAGTTTTTCATGTTGTTAAAGATTTGAAGGTCTTGAATAAGTTTTGATTAAAATTATTTAACCTTTCTTCAAATGCACATGAATGACAATTCAATCTTTACTTTGACTCAAGGTTTTGATATTAACATGGTCTTTGTTGAGAATATTTAACTTGAGTTGTGACTGTTTGCCTTGATTCTTATCTTGTCAGAAGACCTCAAATATATATAGACACTATGGTCAGAAATAGCTACCTATAACTCTTAAGAGTGAAGCTATTCTTAAGTAATATGAGTCTGCGTATCACAATATGATAGAGAACGAACTACCATGAGAAGAAAGCTACCTTAAGGGGTAGAGTAAAACTCTTGACCTTAGATTTTTTTTTTTTAAAAAGAGGCTTTGTTATATAAAAAAAAAAAAGGTCTGTCACAATTGAAATGGTCAAAAATTGGAGATTAAGATGATAAGTTTAGTTTGATCAACTCTATATTTTATATTTAAGACTTTGACTATGAAAATTGCTTAATTTTTGGGAAAAATGTTTAGATTGAGTTGTTTGCACACACACACAAGCTTAAAGTTCTCTAATCTTTACTTATTTGAGGAAATTTGAGTCTTGATTTCATGAATTAATGCTTGTTGTGAAAAATTTCCACACATTTTTTTCTTGTTCAATTTCATTATTAATGCATTTTTTTAAATAAAAAAAATTCGTGATGCATGTGCATTCTCATGTTCTTAGATGATGATATGTTTTTAGATTTTAAGAGTTACATGTTTTTAAGCAAAACTCAAATTTTTGTTTTCTAAGTCCATTGCCAAGCTTTTGCCTATCACAACTAAGCATGTTATGTTTTTTTGGTCATAACTTTTTCTACAGAACTCAAAATTCCGTTATGTAAAATCATGAGAAAAGATGATTTAATAAGCTTGCCAACGGTATGTAGATTGCATTCACGCTTGTGGATTCCTTCTTCCTTCTTTCGGCTGGTCCAAAATTTTTTATTCTTCTTGTTTAATTTTTCCTTGTTTTTAATATTCCTCTTCCATGGCTCACACTCTCTCTAAACTTAAGGTAGGTGAGAGCTCTCATGTTCAACCTAATTCCAAGCGTCGTTACACTCTTTCACCCTACCTTTCTTCTGGTTATGGACAACCTCATGGATTCATATGCTTTATGGTGATGAGGATTTTAGTCTAAAATTTGGACAAATACCTCCTAAAGAATCCATGCATTCAAGTGACAATGACTCCATGGAAAGTGATCCTACTGAAGATAGTTTTAACTCTGGACCTTCCACCTTTGACCCTAGGATCACCACCACTGGCGTCATTACTCATGTTGCTGTCATCGACCACCAGTTGCCACCACATGCGCTCTCATGCGCCGTCCCCAGTGGAGCTCCTCCTAGTACTCTTCATGATCTTCCTACTTTTGTTGCAGTCTCGGTTCGCTCTTCTCCTCCATCTAATTCTTTTGCTCTTAATCTTGCCCATCTCGAGGCTACCATTTTGAAACAAGAGAGTGATATTGCTGACCTTTCTACTCGTTTTGTTGAATTGCATGCCAAACTTCTTCCCTTTTGCAATCTTTTGGCAAAAGAAGGGAGTAATTTGTTTCAAATCTTCAGTTGCTCAATGCAATGAGTTCGGGGGAGTAGTATTTTCCATTCTAGGGGGAGTTTTTATTTTTGTTCAAGAATTTTTAGATTTTCAGATTTCTAGTTCTTAGGGGGAGTTTATCTTTTTATTGCTCTTGATTTTTTGCTTAATGTTGCCTTTCTATTTATTGATCAATAAAATTAGCATTTTATTTTTGTTATTCCCTTGGTTTATTTACATGAACTAACATGATAATTGCCAATTATTTTGGTTAGTTTCTTCTTGTTGTTTATGCTTATTTCAGATTCATATTTCAGCGCCAAGTTTTATGGAAGACTTGTGTTGGATTGCTTTGCCACAAGAATGGCAAAGGGGGAGACTGTTAAGTCCATTATTTAAAGAGTTGGCATCTTATGGCAAGTCTATTTAAATTAGAATTTTATTTACTGCATATATTGTAATAGGGATTAATTTATTAATTCCCTAACATAGTGAGATTCCAATTTATTAGGAATATTTGTTTCCTAATTTAATTAGATGTCTAATTTAGCAAGTCAAATAATGATGTGATTCTATAATTGGCGCATGAGATCTATTTCGAGTAAGACGTTGCTTTAAATAGGAAGTTCATTAAATGCTCTAGATATTTCTTGGGAGACAAGTAAGGTAAAAAGATCAGATTTATTCCTATTCAGATTCATAGGAATTATAAGAGGAAAGAAATTTTTATTTGGAAAGAATCCAAATCTTTTAAGTTTTACTATTTTTGTGAAACCCTAGTGGCTATGTAAAGAGAGGTATTTCACAATTTAAGGCGCACAACACAAAGCATAAAGTAGAGAATCAAAATTTGGCCTTCGCCCTAAAGAATCCAGATTTGGCAGACGATGTTGTGCTGATTTGTTTTTTTATCTTCTTTTCATCTCTATGGAGAGTTTATGTGGATCTTGGATCACCAGACATTGAAGAATTGAATAATTGCTATTGATCACTTTGCGAAGTGCCTTGAGGATCGTGGACCAAGAGGGGTAGCAATTATTCAAGAGAAGCAGATTCAGTCTAAGGTTGAGTAAACTGTATGGTGATAAACTGTAAGTGAGAATCTTAAGTTTGATAAATCTATAGGTAATAACATCTCAACTTAGTGAATTACTTTTCATCTGGACGTGGCCTCGTGGATGTGGGATTGATTAATTTGAACTACATGAAAATCTCTGTGTCATTTATTTTCTGTAATTTATTTTGTTTTTTGAAAATTAATAACTTTTATTCGGATGAACAATATTCGTAAACAGTAACGGTGAACAGTATCTTCAAAAATTAATTAAATTGTTAATTTTAAGTTTTTAATTGTCTACATCTATTTGTAATAGATCTAAATTCCTATCACTTGTAATTCTATTTTAGCATTTTCTAATGCAATTATCTTCTATGTACATGCTTCAACTTCACTTGCTAAATGATATCTAATATTATTAAGCTTTCTAACTGTGTGTGTCATGACTTCACAATGGTTGTAAAATTGTATAGATGATGATGACAACGAGATGATGGTGCACTGTCTAAAAGCTTAATTAAATGGCTAACATAATAATTTGATCTATCTCTTTTCTAGCGTATTCAGTTGGTTCATGAAAAGTAACTACCTTGTTCCAACATTATTTTTCTAAAATAATGCATAAATACGTTGAGTACTTTTATTTTATCCTATGGGTTATGACAACTCCACAAATTGTGTCAAATGCATTGCTGACTGTCTAATAAATTAAATTTACTTTTAAGACTCAAATTTGTTTCTAAAGGGAATTGTTTAAATGTTGGTCCAAAATCCATTCCTGCAAAAAAAAAAAAAATCATTGAACAATTAATCTGGAAATAATATCATCTAAATTATTATGTTTACCTACTATGTTCAAATTTTACTTTATATTCTCGTCTTAGTAATACTTTTTAAAAAAATATATCCATTGTTTAATATATCCATTATTTAATATTAAAAGAATTTTTCTTTCAAAAGTTTTGTACCTTTTTGTAAAATTCTATAATATTACTACAATTTATTCTTATTGTAAAAGTTTCATTTTGTATGTATAAATGGAATGAATTTATAAGAATTTATTATTCTCAAAATTGCTAATTCTATATTGGATTTCATACTTTTTTCTTCTAAAATTTACCACTTGTGTACATACCTATTTCTTCTTTTTCTCTTAGACAATCTTTATTAGGCTTTTGTACTAATATCCCTGTCCACCCAAACTACTCGCATTAGTTTGCATAATTTTAAAATAATTGTCTATTGGTAAAGCTAATGGCTTGTGATTTGTAACTATTCCTTTAAGTTTTTGTATTAATTTTATATCTTTACTATTGAAATATTGTCTTCTATTTTTGCTTAATTTATTACAAAATGGTCTAATTAATGTATTGAGATTTAGTATAAATTCTCTATTATAATTTAATAATCTTCAAAATTTTATAATTCTTTATCATCTTTTATTTTGTTTGGAGATTATAATATTTTATTAACTATATGTGGTTATAATTCTATAGTTCCTTTATCAATTGTTAGTCCTAAAAATCTATTTTTTGTTTTAGTAATTAAATCTTCTTTTGAGAGATTACTATATTATTATTCTTAAAATAATCTAAAATTTTATATAAATGGGTTATTTGCATAGATCTATTTTGACTAAAAATAAGAATATCGTCTTTGTAAACTATATAGAATTTTGAAAAAGGCTTTAATTTTTTTATCCATTTTATCTTGAAATACTTGTGGAGCAATTTTTAAATCAAGTGGCATTACCAGTCATTGAAAATGTCCTTCTGTACGACTAAAAATTGTCCATATTTTTCATAGAGGAGTATGTGTCAAAATCTACTTTTACAATCAAATTTAGAAAAGTATCTAACTATTTGTATATAGTTTATTAATTCATCTTTATTAGGTACTTTGTAACTGTTGTCTAAAATATTATCATTTAATATGTTTATAGTTAATTACCATTCTATTTTTTTCTTTTTTTTTCACTATGATTATTTATAATAAATGTGGGACTTCCATGTCTACTAGTACTACTTCTTATTACTTTTAATTCTAATAATACATGTACATTTTAAATTCATTTCTATCTTCTAAACTATTTGCTAAATCTTGTGTTTTCATTGATATGTCCAATTAATTATTTCTAACTTATAAACTTGGTTATTATTTTCTTCTAATTGGGTTATTTCCTATTATTTTTAATTGTTTTAACTCTTCAACTTTTTTCTTAATATCCTCAGGCCATCTACTATAGTCTAAGCATTCTTTCTCTTTTTCTACATTCATGAAATCTTGCAAATATATGTCTATTTCACTATCATCTAAAATTTCCAATTCATTGTTGTCTAGCTCATCACTTTTGTGTATATTGTGTTTTCGCTTATTATGGCTATTGAAATTCTAGCTAAGCAAGCCAAGAGGGGGTGAATTGTTTTTTATTTAAACAAATGAAATCACAAAAAAAAAATCAAACTAATGTGTTAAGAGACTCGATAACAGTAAATATAACAATGAATAAGTTTAAAGAGATAAGGGAGAAGAAAGCAAACGTAATTTTTTACATGGTTAAGCAAAACCCACTTATATCCATGCCTCCAAGCAAACCGAGCTTAAGGATTCCACTATTCAAGCCTTACAATCCAAGGCTTCAAGAAGTTTACAATTAATTTCTAATGTGTCAATAAACATTTACAATTAGAGATGACCCCATACCTCCTTCACCAAGTGTTTTCCCACACTTACAATCACTCAATTTTGCACTCTCACAAGTGTATGTTTACAAATGATAGCTCAAATATAAATTAGTGAATGCTATAAGCAAATAAAAGCTCAAGACTCTTTAAACTTCGATAAAAATCACCAAAAATTCTTTTTTTTAAACTCGGCTATTTATAGATTGACTAATAAAATTAGTTGTTGTTGACATTTTGGGCATAATCGGTTTATTGCTTATCATGAAACGACTTTCCATTTGCTTATGTGATAAGTTACTATTATGGCTGAGTTTTAAATTTTAGCTTCATCAATTTGCCGCTTCTAAGATGTTGGTTTGCCGTTTGATTCTAGAAAGTCACCCAAGTGCAATCGGTTTGTCGTTTCAAGTCTACTAGTTTAGCATTTGATTTCAGATAGTCATTTAGATGCAATCACAAATCTTTCAGTTTACCGTTTGATTCCAAGGAGTCATTTAGATGCAATCAGTTTGCCGTTTCAAGCCTACCGGTTTATCATTTGATTTCAAAGAGCCATTTAGATGCAATCGATTTGCCGTTTCAAGTTTGCCAATTTACCGTTTGATTCCAAAAAGTCATTTAGATGCAATCGGTTTGCCGCTTTAATCTAGCGCTTTGTTGTTCTACAAAGAAATGAAATTTTGTCCGAAATCTTTTACAAAAATTAAACAAGCTTATTTTTAGAATTGAAAAAATACCCATTTTTAAGAATAACATATTTGATAAGATTATATATCCATTTAAAATAATTTTTCTTGAAAATACAATGAAAACATTTTAAGAGCTTTAATCACACATTCATTCATTTACTCGTTTAAAAACAATTTATGAGAATATATGCATTTCCTATTTTACCCTTGACATGTGGCTTATTGTCATCAAATCAAAGTTGACTATATAACCATAAACTAACAATCTCCCCCTTTTTTATGATGATAAAATAAGTCATGTATTTTGAATTTTATAACAAAAACTCCCCCCAAGTATGTGCACGTGTCACAACATGTCAAATGCATTTCAAACTAAACCATACAACAAATGTAAAATTTAAATCACAACTCCCCCAGCGTGTGTGCATGTGTGTCATGATTATGCAATCCAAAACACACTCAAACAAATACATCCTAGCACATAAACTTACACTTAAAAAAAATATTTGTTATCTCCTCCTTCATCATCAAAAAAACTAACTTGTATATAGCAAATAGAAATTTACCGAAAGTACGCAATATCAAAGCAGAAAATTTCACTAGAGGTCCCCCTATTAGTCATCACAATCTCAAGAAATGCATCACTTTTCATAATATAATCATAGATCAAGCTAATTGCAATCAGATCACATCAAAATATCTAAAAATAAATACTAAATATCCATAAATAAGAAAATGATAATGAAATAAAAATGTTGGTTTGTCATAGCAAAGTACAGAGGCAAAACATAAAACAGTCCACTGAGGTGGTGGAGGTGATGAAAAGGGAGAGGGAACCCCACGGGCCTTAAATAGGTGTCGCAGTCTATTAAGTATCTATTATTGCTGCAGAAAGAGATGTTGATGCTCTTCAAGAATATGCTACTTAAAACTAGTCTGCAGCAGAGAGAGTGTCGGAACCTAGTCAAGCAATTACTGAAGGGTAACCTATTCGAGAGCATGTGTGTCCAAAGTAGGTACGATAGAAGTAGATACGTTTGGATCATATGCTGCAAGAGACGAATCTGAATGTCTACATGGAGCCTATAGTGGCAAAGAAAAGCTGGGCAACTAATCAAGAGATAGGACATCGTTGAGTGTACACTTGTCACCACGAGAAATCAAAGTATATTATTCTTGGAAATCTTCACCCATTGCCCATTCCTTCAGTCAAATCCCAAACTAAATACAACCTCATCCCCTAAAGGTTTAGTGGTCTTAAAAGTAGGTTCGTTTATGGGCACCCTAAATGCTTAAGTGTGCTAGTTATAAAGTTACTATATGGAAATGAGCAATTAGTGACGGTAAGAATACTAAGCATGTGATGAATAATAGTGTACCCAAGATTAACCAAACAACCTAATATCAGACAATCTATCAAAGCCACATCTAAACGGGTTGTCCCTTCTACATGCCTCTTCCTAAGAGTAACATGTTGTTATGCTATATAGAACACAATATTATAAGCATAGACATTAGGCACAGAGATGGATATTACAAACATCATTAGTTAAATCAACATGCCTAATAATGTTCTTAACAGCATCAACATCTATGTAACTAGAAAACACTATAGCTTTTTTAGAAGGTTCATGAATATCACCTGGAGTCTTTCGGATAAAATTCAAATCACCTCTGACAAATTCCATGGGAAAACAACCAATATTAGTGATTACTCAATTTGACATCCAGTAGAAACATCCATATTTGAGTAAAACATCTTATTTAAGTTTGGGTACACATTCTCCTCAATAATTAAAGCATTAGCCTAATCAACTCTTTCCAACAAATCCACCAAATTTTTATTATTAATCCTAAGAGAAGTCATGCAATCCAATTCTATATAATAAGAAATAAGTACCATACGCAACATAAACTTGGGGAAGAAATGGCTGGCCATTGGTGGAATTGGAAAGTGTGTTGACTCGAAGTCGGGGTACTCGACCTTATCATCATCATGTTGTGCCTATTTTGATTCGGTGCTAGTTGTTTGCCTTTCCCCTTTCCTTTCTTTGCCTTAAAACTTGACTTACTAGCTGTTTGCTCTATATTTTGCACACCAATTTGATTTTCGGCTAAATATTGATTGATTCCAAAATCATTATGTGATTCTAAAATATCTCCAAAAGCCATTTTCTGATAAAACATGATGATGATCAATCAAACAAATACAAAATCATACGATCATCACAAAAAAAAAAATTTCATGTTAGTAGTATCAATATCACATAATGATATGCTAATGCGAATGATTCATCATCCAAAGTTCGTGTCGAATTATTACAAATTAATCATCACACAGGGCTTTTGTAAAGAAATCAACAAGTTGCTTTTTAGTTGAAATGAATCTTAACGCAATATCCCCTTTTTTACTATGATTTCATAAAAAATGATGTCAAATCTCTATATGCTTGGTCCTAGAATACTAAATAGGATTCTCTGACAAATTTGTGCACTAGTGTTGTCACACATGATAGGTATATGATCAAGATTTATCCCATAGTCTCTATGAGTTTCGTTCATCTAAATGGCTTATGTGCAACAACGTAGTTGAAAGTGCAATTGAAATTTTCTTTTTACTAAATCATGAAATAAGTGAGTGCCCTAGAAAATGACAAGTTTCACTAGTGGTCTTTCTATCGACTTTGTAACCAGTAAAGTCAGCATCTAAGTAGCATGTTAAATTTATATGAGTTCCTCCAAGATATCAAAGACCAAGATCAATAGTTCCATTTAACTAACAAAAAATTCTTTTGATAAGTGACAAATAAGATTCCTTGGGGTATGATGAAAATCTTGCACATAAAAATACACTAAACATATTATCGGGTCTTCCAACGGTTAAGTAAATTAGAGATCCAATCATACCTCGATATAGTTTCATGTCAATTTCTTTACATTTTTCATCCTTATCAAGCTTGATTGTTGTGCTCATTAGAGTGCTGTCAGTCTTTCATTTATCAATGCCAAATATTTTATGTAGATCTTTCACATATTTGGCTTGACTGATGAATATTCCTTCATTGTCTTGTGTAATTTGAAGTCCAAAGAAGCACTTTAATTCTCCCATCATATTCATTTCGAGTTCTTTACTCATACAAGATGAAAACTCCTCCATTCTTTGGGGTGTGTTTGATAATTACTTTCATTTTGATCCAGTTTAGCTTGTTCTTCTTATTACCGCTCTTGATTCTTATGTAATGGATCATCATGTTTGTCTTTCGAAAAATCATCATTTTGCGATTCTTCATTTTTTCTCTATATCTGGATCATCGTCAACAACAATTTTCTCCCTAAAGAAAGATTAAATTCATCAAATGTAACATGCATGGACTCTTCAACAGCCAAGGTTCATTTATTGTACACTCTATAAGCTTTGTTTGTATTTGAATATCCAAGAAAAATACCAACATCGGATTTTGGATAAAACTTACATAAATTTCCTTTTATATTTAGTGTAAAACATTTGCATCCAAAAAATTTGAAATAACTAATAATGGATTTTCTATTCTTCCAAAGCTCATACAGAGTTCTGTTAAGATATGGCCTAATTAACACACGATTCAAAATATAGCATGCAGTGTTAACTGCTTTGACCCAACAATATTTTGGTAAAGAATTTTTATTTAATATGGTCCTATCTATTTCTTAAATAGACTTATTCTTTCTCTCAACAATTCCATTTTGTTGTGGAGTCATTGGTAATGAAAGTTAATGTTTAATGTTAAAATTATTGCAAAAACTTTCAAAATCCTTATTTTCAAATTCTCCACCACGATCATTTTAATGAAAGAAATAACATACCCTTTTTAATTTTGAACCATTTCACAAAACATTTTAAAAGCATTTAAAGGCATCATCCTTATTTGCTAAAAATAATGCACATGTATATCTAGAAAAATCATTGACTATTACAAAAACATAATATTTTCTATTTAGACCTGCATATCTACATAGTCTAAATAAATACATATGAAGAAGTTGAAGAGGTTTTGAAGTAGAAATATGATTTTTGTTTTTGAAATATGTTTTGATTTGTTTTCCAAAATGACATGCATCACATACTTTACTTTTTTTAAACCAATTTTTAGAAGACTTTAACTAAATCATTTTTAAAAATCTTTGAAATCAAATCCATGCTTGCATGACCTAGTCTTCTGTATTGTAACCAATTATCATCATGTCATGTGAAAAAATATTTATCATGAGATAATGTCACAATCTATATCAATGGTTTATACATTTATGCATCTATTTTTAACAAATAGGATTTTACTATCACGTGCATTATTAATAACACATTTTAATTTATCAAAAATAACTCTCTAGCCTTTATAACACAATTGACTAATACTAAGTAATAGTTCAAATTTTTACCAACATTACATACTATAATTATTTTTTTTTCTTTTGAGTTATCTCTAATGTTAACATGAATATATCTTTAATATTGATTTTGATGATAACAAACTTGATAAAGATTGATTAAGTCTTTAAAAATTCAAACAATTTTCATACTTTTTAAATGAATCATCATTTTTGAAATAGCAAAGATATACACTTAAATGAAAAATGATTTTATCAAAGTTTTTTTTCCAAATTCATGCCCTAATTAAAATAGCTTCTGGACACTATCGGTGATCCGATAGTATGATAATGACTAACTGATATTAAAACAAACTTGGTGATTAGTCTTTGAACATTGTCGGCGATTCGACAGTATGATAACGGCTAACCGATATCAAACAGACTTGATGATTAGTTTTTGAACAATGTTGGCGATCCGACATCTTGATAATGACTAACCAACATTAAACAGAATTAAAGATTAGCCTCTGGACACTGTCGGTAATCCGACTTCATGATAACGGCTAACCGACATCAAACAAAATTGAAGTTTAGCCTCTGGAAACTAACGGCAAACCGACTTCTTGAAAACGGTAAGCCGACAGCTTCCTTGCAAGTCATTGAAAGATAACGGTGATCTGACATTTGCAAAATGGTGATCCGATAATTTGAAAATATGTCCAACGGTCACTTGCTCAAGTCAAAACGACGATCCGACTTCTAGTTAACGGCGATCCGACTTTGAGCAGAAAGTCAATAACAGCTATTTTTCAACTCCAGTTATAAATAAGTTCAGCTCAATCAAATTCAAACAAGGGTTGAGCGCAACGTTATTATTGAGCTTGTAAACGAGAATAAACATTCATTAAGCTTTAAATTCGTTCTTGTTTGATTTATTTACACATTAAGCATAGATTTGTAATCATATATTTTGTGTGAGAGAGAAACACTTTTGTAATCTTTGTTTTGAGTGATTGTAAGTGTGAGGATATACTTAGGTTAAGATATTGGGGATAATCTCTTAGTGTAAAGGTTGATTGACACATGTTAAGTCAATTATAAGTGTTCTTGAAGCCATGGAGGCTTACTTAGTGGAATCTTCAAGCCCGGTGAGCTTGGAGGCGTGGACGTAGGCACAGTTAGCCGAACCAAGTAAAAATCACGTGTTTGATCTCTCTTCCCTTACTCTTTGATTATTGTGCTTGATTAAATTTATTGTTTTTGTTCTTATTAAGACAATAGATTAAATTATTGTGTGGTTTGTTTGGCATAAGTTTTAAAAACCCAATTCACCCCCCTCTTGGGTTGCTTAGATAGTATTTCAACTAATGGTTAGTTAAAAATTAAATGTAATAATAACTAACTGGTAAAAGAAATGCAAAATATAAAATTTGAGAAAGTGTTATAACCATAATTTGAAATCTGAGAGTGGATCTCATAACCTTAGCATATTTTTAGAATGATTTATATTAATTTCTTTTCCCGCATTAAATTCCTGGTGGTTCGACCCTGAACTCACCGAGTTATATTAAAATTAGACACTCTTATACTTAGGAATAATGAAACTTTTGAGTCGTGTCTCTCTCTCTCTCTCTCGCAGTGCCAAAAAATAGCTCATGTTATACACTTTTTTTTTGTTGTTGCTTTGTCTCTGCTACTGCTCCATTTCAACTGCTACTGCTGCTACTCTATCTCTACTGTTGTTGCTTCTGCTTTATCTGTATTTATTAGATTTTGTGGTGCTAAAGAATGAGTTAAAAAAATTACAAGAGTTTGGTCTTAGTTTGAATTGATTAGTTTGTAGTAGAATATTTTTTTTATTAATGCTAATAATAAATTATTTATGATATGTTTGTGTATGTGTTAGTTAAACAATTACTTTTTAACTATAAGTATGGCTTAAATGTTTACCTTTTAAGTATAAAAATCGCTTAAATTTTTAGTAAAAACTATTTCTGAAAATGGCACTACTGAACACAAATTATTGTTTTTAATTTATGGCTTAAATGTTTAGTAAAAAATGTTTCTAAGAATGGTACTACCAAATACAAATTATTGTTTTCAATTTATAGCTTAAATGTTTAAAAATATTGTTTCTAAGGATAGTACTACTGAACACAAATTAATGTTTTTAATTTTAAAATATGGGACACATACAATGATAAAATGAATCCCTATAATTCAATACATGACATTTAATGAGAAAATTAACCATTGATAACTTGACTGCATTATAGCATAGTAGATTGGTTTATATCTCCAGACGGAGAATAGAAAGACTTGTGTTAGAAAAAATTCTCAATCCTGTAAATTTTAAAGATTTTGATATTTATGTTAGTTGTATAAAAGGGAAACAATCCAATAAAAGGAGATTTGAAGATAACAAGACTTTGGACGTCTTAGAACTCACATATGGATATTTGTGGATCATTCTCTACGGTCACTTACAATGTGCAATAATATTTTATGACGTTTATAGACTATTTTTCTTGATATAACTATATATATCCCCTCCATTAAAAATCACATTTGTTGGATGTATTCCAAAATTTTAAGGTGTAAGTTAAAAATCAACTCAGCAAATGAATAAAAAAAAATTAGATCTAACCATGGTGGCAAGTACTATAGCAGATATGACGGTTTATGTGAACAATGTCTAGGATCATTTGCCGGCACTACAAGAAAATAATCCTTCTGCCACAATTTGTTTAGCCACGAAGCAATTTTTGTGGCCTATAATGACATTTTGCCACAAAAATATTGTATCATAGCTAAATTTTGTTAGTGAAATTATAAATATTAAAGTTATCCATTTGCCATAAATAATTTGTGGCTAAATATCAGTTTTTTACCACGAATATAAAGATTGTTTCTAAAAGTTCGCGCGCATTCAGAAATTATGCACCTCGCAGTTAGCCACAATAGTAGTCACAAAACTTTGTGACTAAAGATTATAGTTTTACCTACGAAATGTTTGTCACCAAAAATGTCATAGGCCACGAAATAACTTTGTGGCTATATATATTGCTTTTGGCCACGAAGACTTTTGTTTCTAAATAGTTTTATCGGCCATGAAATCAAATTGTGGCTATATGTGCTGCATATTGCCACAAAATATTGGTCGCAAAAATTAAAATATAGGCAACGAATTTGTTCGTTACTATACAATGCTTTAGTCATAAAAACTTGTAGGCAATATGTACTTGGTTCATAATTTTAAATGTTTTCATGCTTTTTGTTAATATTAAAAATGTTATTTTTTTAAGAACTACAACAAATTTACTATTAGGAAAGTAGTATTACAAAGAATTTTGGAAAAAATATAATAATTTGATAGAATAAATATTGTCTGAAATTTTTAGATAAATAAAATTTTATACTTTTATAAGTTATTTATAACATATTCATAATATATTTCGAATAAATTATTACCTTAGATTGTGTTACTTAAATAATATGTTAGGCTAATAGGATATATAATGCATTAGGCTAATAAGAAATTATCTTCGGTTGTGTTACTTAAATAATTGTTTAGACTAATTAATACTAGCATAGTTTAAGAAATTGAATATTAATTGTAAGTTTGATCTATACACATATCTATATAATAATATACTTAATTTTATACACATATCAAAAACCTTTGAACTTATAAATGTAGAATTGTGTGTTTGTGTTAGTATTTAACATAAAACAAAGTCATGAATTATTAGTTTCCATTTCTTTGTCAAGAACCAAAAGATACAGTTGGGAAAGGTATTCATCTATATGTAACAATCATGTTTGGGGGAAAAACAGGAAAGATAGCAAAACGCCATGTGTCGACGAATGGAATAACTTCGGTGTTAGCTGAGGTACCCGGCATGATTAGAGGTACCCTGCACGATTAGAGGTACCCGGCATGATTAGAGGTACCCCGCACGATTATAGGTACCCAACATGATTAGAGGTACCCGGCATAACTAGAGGTACCCGGCACGATCAGAGTGTTAGCCTATATGGTTATAAATATTAATTTTGATGATAACAAACCACATGTTTATGGTTGAACAAAAATTTATGTATTGTACTTTTATAATAAGAAAATGATTTTATGGAGTTAAGTTGTTTTTCAAATTGTGGACTAAAATGAAAGAATTTTATAATCCTTGATTTTAATAAATATTGTTTTCAATTTCGAATTTGGACCTATTTGAAACTATTTAAATATTTTGGGCGATATCATAATTTTATAAAGTTTTGAGATTAACAAAGTATTACTTAGAAATTCTGAAATTGGACTTATCTGAAAAGATTCATAACGTTTGGGCCATAATATAGTTATATAAAGTTTTGGGGTCAAACTATAATTTTGGAAAATAGTGCACTGTACCGGTTACTGTAGCAAGCGGCTAACCGGATGTGACAAGCGGCTAGCCGGATATTGGGTAGAAACTCTCCGGATGGAAAGCGGCTATCCGGATGTTGGGCAATGAGCTTCTGGAGCATAAACGAATATCCGGATATCGTAAATGGCATGCCAGATGTTTTAAAATTCAAATTTTTGCCTTAACGGTAACATACAAGCGGCTAACCGGATGTCCATAAACGGTAAGTCGGTTATCACCAAAATGTGCATAACGGCTAGTTTTTTAGCTCAAACTATATAAACTCAAATCCAATTCATTTTCAATCTCTTCAGCAAGCAAAAACAAAAAGCACACATCATATCTTGAGCTCTCAATTCAAAAATCATTATTCATTGAATCATCTTTGTTCTTCAATTTGTTCATCTACTCTTTAAGAGAGTTTATTTTGTTGTAATTTTCATTTCTTCATCTTAATTGTGAGTGTTTGAGTGTGTGAGACACTTGAGTGAAGAGATTGGGAGATAATCTTTTTATTGTAAAGGGTCATTGACACTTTGAAGTCAATTGTAAACATTTGAAGTCTTGGAAGGCTTGGATAGCGAAATCTTCAAGCTTGAATCGCTTGGAGGTGTGGATGTAGGCGGGGATTGCCGAACCACGTAAAAATTCGTGTGTTTGTTTTTCTTCTCTCTTACTCATTTATTATTGTGCTTTTATTGAACTTATTGCTTTTGAATTTATTAAGGCGTTAGATTGGATTGTTGTGTGGTTTGTTAGGATAATTTTTAAAATACCAATCCACCCCCCTCTTGGTTTGCACACTTGTATTTCACAGAGGTACCCCACATAACTCCAGATTAACTTGAGGTATCCCACATAGATTGGGGTACCCTGTATAATTCGAGATACCCAGAATAACTCCAGCATAATTCAAGGTACCTGGAATAACTCCAAGTACCCGGCATAATTCAAGGAACCCCGCATAACTCTAGAGTAACCCGAGGTACCCCGCATAAATTGGGGTACCCTGTATAATTTGAGGTACCCGGAATAACTCTAACATAATTCAAGGTACCCGAAATAACTCCAATATAATTCAAGGTACCCCGCATAACTCCAGAGTAACTCGAGGTACCCCGCATAGATCGGGGTACCCCATATAACTTGGGGTACCCGACAAATCTGACTCAGGAGAATCCTCTAATAAAGTACGCCATGAGAAATGTCTCCACCTCTTAAAAGATAATATTAGATTTTTTCAGAATTAGGAATAAAAAAAGTCATACTAAAAGGGGACAGCCGTCTGCCACCTCTGCCAAAAGTGAAGGACATTGTCCCAAGGACATTTGTCCTCAGCCGCCTACCCGACAGCTCCTGCAGAGGTGCCCTGGACCACTCTCCAGCGCGCGCCATATTTCCAAAGGATGAGATACATCGCGAACATGCACATAACGGCCCAAAAATCATAAAAAGGTAAAAAGACGTTAGTCAAAAAGGATACGCCATGTGGCAGCTGAGGTACTCCATATATAAAGGTGTCTAGGTTTTATTGTCCATGACGTTCTCCTTCACTCAACAACACTCACACTCCACAAAATAGGTTTTCTTCAACTTCAAACCTTGATTTACAGAGGGGTGGCAAGCTCTCTTGGCCATTGAAAAGCTTGAGTCTGCTAACTTAAGCGTCGGAGTGTGAACGCCGAGGTACTCCAGCTTCACCTCTAACCTCTATTTCACTGTTTTGCAGGCGTGAAGCTCGTTTTGAAGGATATCTTTCTTGGTTTAAACCTTTCACCATTGTTACGACTCCCTCTTCACTTCTCACCTCCACGAATTTTAGATACACCGCACACAACAAATCAGTGAGGTACCATGTTTCCCCTACAAATACAAATTCATTGTTCTAGATAGGTTTACCTTTTTCTACCCCCAAAATCTGTCGAAAACAAATCATTTTTGTAGAAATAAATATCTCTTGTCAAGTGAACTCAAGAAACAATTTAATTATAAAATGCATTAGCAAAATATTAACGCCACAAATATATACAAAATCAAAACAAAAAAATTTAAGTACCAATTCTTAAAAAATTAATAATTGTGTAAGCGTATACTAAATAATTATTGTTTTAAAAAATAAGAAAAATTATTAAATAGCATAATTATTATAATGTTACTTTTAGAAAAATACTTGTTACTAAGGAGGTAGATGTACTTTTATTTATATAACATTAAGTAAATAACTTTATTTTGTTAAAAAATAATTTCATTAAAAAAATATAAGAGTTTAATTGTCCTAAATAATAAAAGCGGCAATTTATTGAGCCAAAACTTAACCCAATTTTTCCAAAACTTAAATTTCACTAGAATTGCTCACAAGTTGCTCAATAAACTCTCCTCCCAAGTCACGATGAACTCTTCAATCCATCTCTAAGTCTTGTCTTGTCATCTAAAGCCACCACAAATCTTTCTTTCCTTCTTGGTGCCAATTTCATATTTGCTCCTCATTCCAATTCAAATCCCAAGTCTTTGAAATTCGATAATTTCATTATTTATCAATTCTTCAATTACTTTATTTTTTTAGGTATATTTTCTCGTATTTCTTGTGCCTTTTTTGTTTGTTATTGCAGAGAACAATAATGACTTGGTCAATGGTCATGCGTAATTAAGGTGGGTCATGTTTGTTTTTCTCCTTTTTTTTTCTATTGACACAGGATTTCATTCTTATGGGCAATGAGTTCTTTTTTTTTGTGTTTTATCTAATCTTTATTTAGCAATTAAGATACTGTAGGAGTGAAAAAGAAATGGGTGTTTGTACAAATTAATTAATAGTGCATTTACTTCATGGAATGATAATGGGGTGGAATGATAATGGGTTGGGAATGAGAATGGGTTGGAATAGAAATGGGATTCCAATGTTTACTTGACAAAAATAAATGGGAATGGGAATATGCTGGAACGTCATTGATGCGTTTACTTGGCAAAATAAATGGAAATGAGGAATTGTAATGAAAATCAATTTACCAAAATACTCATAGTATTAAATAATGCAATTTTCATTAACTAGATACATGCATAAATATTATTATAAAAATGATATTAATTAAAAAATAAAATTAATAATAATAATAATAAATGTTAACAATGATAATAGTAATAAAATTAATAATAACAATAATTAATAATAACTGAAATAATAAAGTTAGTAAAAATTAATAATAATAATAATAATAATAATAATAATAATAATAATAATGACATTTAAAATAATAAAATTAATTGTGATTTGAACGGGGGTAATTCAGGAATTATGAAAAAATTAGAGGGATGCAAAAGTCAGTTCAGGGAATGAGAATCCTCATTCCCAGCCCCCATGGGAATATGATTCTCATTCTTTATTCCTAAATTGTGTGGGGCCCATAAATTTTATTTTCATTCCTAAATTATATTTTACCAAGTAAATATGGACTTCATTCCCATTCCCTAAACCTTCAAGTAAACACACCATAAATAAGATGGAATTGGGAAACTTAATCTTGAATAGTGTTTTGTTTTTCAAACTGGATATATTAGTTTAAACACTTAATAATATTTTCCTTTTGGCATTGTTGGGTTGTTATTTAATATTATTGAAATTGTCGTGCATCCCCCTTAGGAGAAAAGAAGTTTTCTTTGTTGAAATTTTTTAAGTGTTTGACTTTTGTTTTTAGTCAATCATTTCTAGCTTCACTAATTTACTAATTTAATATTTAGTTCTCTTAATTCTATAGTTGCTACTACTTCTTTCTAGTATATTAGGATAGTTAAGTTAATTTTATATATTTAAACAAATGAATATTTAGATAAATAAAAATTATAGTGAAGTATGCTAAATATAATATAACTAATAGAAATCCATCTTCGTAAAAATCTGAAAGATAAGCTTAAAAGGTGAAAAGGATATAATTTTTTCTTCATTCAAACTTGCAAAAATATAAAAAAGATAATCAAGTATCTACATCATGTGTACGGCTCTATATTCATTCTTCTTATTGTTTTAATTGCAAAACTATAAACAAGTCAAGCATCTACTCATATATTTTTGTATTTAGTTCTTTTTATTATATTGTTGCTCATACAGGTGTTGAGATAAGTGTCCAAAATAAAATTGAATTTTACATTCTCTTCATCCAATTTTTTGTGTATATTATAAGATAGAGACTTAATAAATTATTACCAAAATTATTTGATTGAAGGCTTCCTATCAATGAATCTACTTCATTTTCTATTTTTTTTAATTGAATGCATGTAACGTTATTAAGATGGGAGTAGGATTATTAAAACCCAGACCATTCTAGTCCACATGTGGCTCTTTTTGTTAATATGACTATATAGAATTTTTTAACAGCTTTTTCTTTTTCCTTGTACAAGTGTTGTGACAAAGTGTCCAAGTTTAAGCTGAGTTCATATTTACAATTAATTGAAAGAACAAGTTCACGGTTCTGTAAGTGATACTCACTTCATTTTAATCTTTTTGATGGATAAAAGTTGGATGCATCTTAAAAATAGACTTTCTCAAGAGTATATTGTCGTTGTTAACTCATTTATTGAGGTTGCAAAAAAATGTGTAGATCAAAATAGTCAAGTTCGTTGCCCATGTAGAAAATGTCAAAAAAAAAATTTTCAGCCTTTAGATGTAGTTGAAGATCATTTGTATAGGCCATGTATTTCATTTAGTTATCAGAGATGTGTTTTTCATGGGGAAGATTATGATCAGGTTCCAGTAGTAGATCAAATGTAATAGAGATAGGAACTACTATTGTTAGGGATGAAAATATTAATAATATTGAAGGAAATGATGAGATGTATGATATATTGCATGATGTATATGGTCCATAAATACACACAGAGGAATCTAACTTGGGGAATATTACTTCTTCACCTAATATCGAAGAGAAGGAAATTGATGGGCTTCTTAATGTATTAAGTAAAGCTAAGCAAATGTTATTTCCATGAGCTAGGCTGTCTTCATTGAACTTTACTGTGAAGTTATTGCATTTAAAGGTTTTTAATAAATGGAGTATCAAATCATTAGATTTGATTCTTGACTTATTGAAGGAAACCTTTCCTGAAGGGGCACATTTGCCAAATTCATCTTATGAGGCAAAAAGAATGTTGAAGGATTTAGGTTTAAGATATGAAATTATCCATGCCTGTAAGTATGATTGTTGTTTGTTTAGGAAAGAAAATGAGTCATGTGATAAGTGTCCTGTATGTGGTGAATTGTGATACAAATCTGACGTTGGTAAAAGGAAAAAAGTCCCTCAGAAGGTGTTACGTTATTTTCTTTTGAAACCCCTAATTACAATGACTATTTGTATCGTAATACACTGCAAAAGAAATGAAATAGCACCAAGAAAAGCGTATTGGTGAGGAAGGCATTTTAAGACATCCAACTGATGGTGAAGCATGGAAAGATTTTGATAAAAAAAAATATCCTTGGTTTGCACGGGATCCACGTAATGTTAGATTGGGCCTTGCTAGTGATGAATTTAATCATTTTGCCAATATATACAATTCATACAGTATGTGGCCTGTGATGCTTGTACCTTACAATTTGCCTCCATGGAAGTGCATGAAATAGCCATTTTTATTTATGTCATTGCTTATTCCTGGACCAAATGTACCAGGGAAGGACATTGATGTGTTCTTAAGACCTTTAATTGATGAATTAAAGGAATTATGGAATGTTGGAGTGGAGACTTATGATGCTTCAACTCAAAATAGTTTTAGACTACATGCAGTAGTTTTGTGGACAATTAATGATTTTCCTGCATATGAAAATTTATATGGGTAGAGCACAAAAGGTTATAAAGCTTGTCCTGTTTGTAATGAACAAACATCTTCAGAGCTTTTGCCTAGTAAAATATGTTATATAGGACATCGTCGATTCTTACCAAGTAATCGTAGATGGCGGAATAGTAGATTACATAATGGTAAGCTAGAAAAGGATCTTGCTCCAAAGGAATACTCAGGGCATGATATTTTAAAGCAACTTGACATGCTTGGTGAATATAAGCCTGGGAAGCATTCTAATGATAAAGATAGGAATAGGAAACGAAAACCAGTAGAATTAAATTGGACAAAGAAAAGTATATTCTTCGAGTTAGAGTATTGGTCTTTTTTAAAACTTCATCATAATCTTAATGTGATGCATATTGAAAAGAATATATGTGAAAGTCTTGTTGGAACATTGTTAGATATTGCTGGTAAAACAAAAGACAATGTTAAAGTTAGATTAGATTTACAAAATATGAACATTAAAAAGGAGTTACATCCAATACATGAAGGCAATAAACTCTTGAAGCCTCATGCATGTTATACTTTAACTTCAGATGAAAGGATTAAGTTCTGTCAATTCTTGAAGCCTGTTAAATTTCCAGATGGATATGCATTTAATATTGCCAAGTGTGTAAGTGTTAATGATGGTAAGTTATCGGGCTTAAAGAGTCATGATTTCCATGTACTATTAGAACAACGGCTTCTAATAGGAATACGACCTTATTTACCAAAAGAGGTCTGCACAATAGTCTTAGAACTTTGCAATTTTTTTTTGGCAATTGTGTGCAAAGACAATTACTGTAGCTAATTTGGATGTTCTTGAAAAATGAATTATTATAATACTTAACAAGCTTGAACGTATATTTACTACTGCATTCTTTTATGTAATGGTGCATTTGGTTGTCCATTTATCTCGAGAGGCAAAGTATGGTGGCCATGTCTCATTTAGATGGATGTATCCAATTGAAAGGTAACATTTTACACTAATTAACTGCTTTATTTTATTAAAATCCTTTTGGAATATGACATTTAACTATAATAATTTTTATTTAATAGAAATTTGGGAGAATATAAAACTTACGTAAACAACAAGGCTTGTCCTAAAAGTTCAATTGCAGAAGCATATCCCTTGGGATGACAGAATAGAGCTATTTAAACTACTTTTGGTAAATTTAGCCTTTTTTTATTTATCATCTTTAACTTAGTGATTTGCTTCTTTTGTTATTTATAAGATTTATTATTTTTATTTCACTAATTCATAATAGAATTCACTTGAACTTGGAGCAAGAGCATGTGGTGCTTTGTGTCAATGATATCATGGTTGATCGTTATCGTAGTCATCGTTACAAGCTAAAACTGAAATATAATGAGTTTGGATTGGACGAGGAAAGACGTAAACATCCCTCAAATAATATTTCTCTTAATGTTTGGGAGTACTTATGTGATATTTGGTGCAAAGAAGAATATCAGGTACAAATTTTAATATATATTTACCATATATTGCTTCTTGACAAATGTCATTTGAGAAGTTTGTTTTTAGAGATGGTGAGAACAAAATAAGTACAGCTTGTGCAAGATATAGCTTATGTTAAATATGGTAGTTGAGATTTTGATAAGATGGATAAGGATGTGTTATTTATATACTAGGCTTCTTCTTATGTTTGAATTGTGAATTTGGGTTAAGCTTGACTTTAATGTTTTGTGGTTCTTTCTTTAACTTTGATATTTTCTTTCAATAAGTAATAATAAGCCTAATTGTATTTGTGGTTGCTGAATTCTATGGCGGAATTGCAAATTTTTTTAATTATAAAGAATGTATGTATTATTTCTTTTATTAATAAAAAAATTAGAAAGAGTGCATGTATGATTTCTTTAATTAATAAAAAAGAATGTTATGCTGATGGTGTAGCAAACCTGTAGCAAGTGTTTTTTTATTTTATTTTTTGGAAATTAGCAAGTTATTAGAATAAAAAAGATAGAATTTGATTTTTGCAACTAGCATACATGAATATGCTTAAAAATTGTGGCCATGTGTGTTATCTTTACAATAGTATGCTATTACTATTTAATTTACTTATTTGGCAAAAAGATGCAGAAAGTATAAATTGTAAGATTGAAGATACAATACATAAACCTTGAATGTTTAGCGAGCTTATGGATTCTCTTAATTTACTGTCTTGTTATATTGTCTCTACCATTAGTTGTTTCTTACTTTTGGGCTTTTATTTTATTTTTTTAGACTAAATCATTTATTGTCCCTTGTAAGGAGAACTCTAAGGTAATAATCTTCCACTATAAATATTTTTATAAAACAGTATATGTGTTTAGAAAATATGATGTAGTACGTATTTTTTAACAACATAATGAGAGCGGTAAAGAGCAAAGCTTTCCTGATTTGTTTCTTTTTACTCACTATTTATTTTATTATTATTTTTATTTAAAGGAGAAAATGATCAACTTCAAGAGCAAGTTGTTAATGAAGGATATGAGCCACTTAGCGATCAGCAACTATCTCAAGCAGTGTGTGGTAAGAAATCTAGTTATATTTCTGGACTTGGAGTGCATAAGCTACCACGTCATTTACAAGCTTCAACATCTAATGAAAATGATTCGGCATTGCGAAATGAGTTAGATTCTACAAAGATGAAACTTCAAGCAACTAAAAATGAGCTTCAAGAAACAAAGAGTGAGCTTCAATCAACTAAGACTACTATAGATGATTTGTCTAGTAGGCTTAGACAATTTGAGACCTTCATGAGCTCTTATATAGCTGGTCATTCTAATGCTTCAAGGTTGACATCAGTTCATCCCTTTGGACCATGATTTTCTAGTGCATTCTTGCATGCATTGGACTTAATACTAGTTAGTGTGTTTGTCTTGGAAACTTAATTAATTTGTGTGCTAGACTTATGTTATTTTTTGTTGTTCAAATGAAAAAGAAGTTGCTGGTGATGGCCTTGTCTATTATTTCTATTAGACTTATATGTGCTTTGTCTATTATGTCTATTAGACTTATATGTATTTTGGTTTATGTGCAATGAATATTGGGCTTTGATTTTAATGAGTATAATAGAATGTTTAATTTCTAATTTTAATAACTTTATATATTCTCAATTACAAAAAGAATTTGATATATAAAAGATGTGGCAAGTAAAATAATATACTATTAAAATTTTATGTTAAATATTAATATTAAATTAGCTTAACAATTAAATAGTAAATATATACAGATTTTTGTGGCTAAAACATTGCATTTTCATGGAAAATATAAACCCAACAAAGGTAATTAGTCACAAATAAATTTCATAGCAAATTATTGTAAAATTTGCCACAAACAGATCGTGTCTATTGAACGCACGTATAACCACAAACCCATTATTTACCACAATGAATAGTGTTGCCAAATAGAGTAATTGGTGACAAAACCACTTCGTGGCCAAAGATTGGCAAATTCACCACAAACACTTCATGGCTAATGGTCTTACATTCAACCACAAACATGTTATTTAGCCATAATAATTGGCGTTGCCACACGGAGCAATTAGTGACAAAATAATTTCATGGCCAAAGGCTGTCACATTCAGTCACAACAAGTTTCGTGACTAAATATTTTACTTTTAGCCACAAACCAACGTTTACCCACGAAAATAAACATAGATTTTGTGTTAAATAATGAGGTATGTGACTTTCGAGATGATTTTTTACCGCGGAAATTTATCGTCGCTAATATCCATGAGCCATGAAATCTTTATTTCGTGGCTAAATATCAAATGCCACAACTATAGGGTGACGAAATGGGGACAAAAATGTTTTCGTGGCCAACAACAATAAGTCACAAAATTTGAGTGTTTTGCGACAAAACGTTCTATGGCTAAATGACATTTTTCTTGTAGTGTAAGTTTTTAGTAGAATGTGGTATTGTCCCACAATACACTATGCCAAGTTCACCATAATATGGTGTTACTGAAAGATGAAACAAGATGCTTAAGGATATGGAAAGAAGTATGATTTGTCATTCTTCTTTACTAGAATCACTCTAGGAAGAAGCACTTAAAACTGCAACATATCTCTTTAAGAAGGTCTCAACAAAAGTGACAACCAAAACCCTTTACGAACTTTGGATGGATAAAAAGCCTAGTATAAGGCACTAGTACTTTTGGGGATGTCTAGCTCAAGCAAGGCTTATAGGGCTAATGAAAAGAAATTGGACTCAAGTACGGTAAGTTGTTATTTTATTGGATACTCTAAAAGGCCCAGGAGCTATAAGTTTTATAATCCCACTATTAAGTCAATTTTCAAGTCAGGAAATGCCCAGTTCTTTGTATATGTCAAGTTTTTGAGGAGGGGAAGGGGGAGGGATATAACTAGAGACTTTGACTTTGAAGAAAAATATGTTGATATTCGCATAGTTATTGGCATTGATCAGGATTTCATTCTTGATCTTGTGGAAGACACAATAGATCAAGATGATATTGGAAAACCTCTTATACAAGAAATTATTCCAGAGGAATAAACTCTACCACCTGAAGAACTTACGCTAATAAGAGATATGTAGTGCCATATGAATATATTGTATTTCTCTAATAACATTAAGTGGACAATGGAGTGATGAAAGATGATTCAATCAATTTTCATCAAGCTATGCAAGGTTTTAATAATCTTATAAGTAGATTAATGCCATGAATAAGGAAATGAAGTCTATAAACGACAATGACGTACGGGATCTTATCATATTGCTAGAAGATGTGAAACATATTGGTTGCAAATAAATATTTAAGATCAAAAGGGATTCAAAAGGCGATGTCAAGAGGTACAAGGTGCATCTTGCCGTAAAAGGCTTTACACAGAAAGAATGCATCGACTACAAAGAGATTTTCTCTCTGGTTTCTTCGAAATACTCTTTTAGGATAATAATGGCATCGGTGACATATTTCAATCTTCAGTTACATTAAATGAATTTGAAGACAACACTTCTAAATGGTAATATTGATGAGATGATCTATATGGTACAACCAAAAAAGTTTATGTCAGAAGACTCAAAGAATATAGTTTGCAAATTTAAGAAATCCATCTATGGACTAAGGAAAACATCTCGACAATGGTATTTCAAGTTTGATCAAGAAATCATCCCATTTGATTTTGAGATGAATTTGGTCAATGATTGCATATGCTATAAGTTCTATAAGAGAAAGTATATTTTCTAGTTTTGTATATTAATGAGATTTTTCTTACTAGCAACGACATAGACTTATGGTTTAAAACCAAGAAATTTCTATTTAATAATTGTGAGAAAGATCATAGTAACGCTTATTTTGTAATAGGCATATAAATACATTGAGATCGCTCTTGGTGTATTCTATGACTACCATAAAAGAGCTATAATAAAAGGTTTTCAAGAGATACGGCATGCAAGATTGCAAACGAGATGATACTCCTGTGGCTAAGGGACATAAGTTTAGTATCAATCGGTGCCTTAAGAATGATTTTGAGAAAAAAAAAATGTGGAAGATTTCTTATGCACCAGCTATTGGAAGTATAATGTATGCTCATGTTTGTACGCAACCAAATATTATGTATATTACTCTGATTTTGGCACTTATTTAAGTAATCTAGGAGTAGACTACAGAAAAGCAACCAAACGGGTCTTACAGTACTTACAGAGAACGAAACACTACATGCTCACATATCGCAGGTCAAATTAAATTGATATCATTGGGTATATTGATTTTGATTTTGCTAGATGCCAAGATAGTATGAAGTCCATGTCGAGCTACATCTATCTACTAGCTAGGGCTGTTGTCTCTTGGAAGAGTGCTAAACAGTCTACAATGGCACATGTTTAACACAAAATCTCTTAAATGCAAATATGGATTCTCATATTCTAAACCATGAAATGTTGGTAAAAGTTGGATAATACGTAGTTTGAAGTTGAATCGAGATGCTTCCGGAGGAAATACTATACACGACGGTGCTCCGGTTCTGGTTGGATTTATGTAATCTCTCAAAGTTCTTGGTTGATTCTGATCATGTTGAGATTGGTTGTCTCCCTAATCAATTGGAGGATTAAGTTGGCCTAAAATGTTTTCGTCTTAGATCTCGTCCATGATTGGTGATGGTGATTGAGATCTACGAATTAACCTGCAACTTGAAGTTCGAGACCAACATCTCATACAATAATGATGATGATGATGATGTGTGTGTGAAATTATGTTGTAAGGATGATACACACACAAATGAATAACAAAAAAATAAAAATTACACAAATTAAAAACAAAATGAAAATTAAATAAGATAAATGAAGAAGAAAAAAGACAAAATAAATAAACTGAAAAGTAATTAACTAAAAATTAAAATAAACTAAATAGGTAGTAAACCAAAAATATAAACAAAGTGAATGCCAAAAAGAAAAATAAATGTGAAAATTAAATTGCATAAATAAATAAATAAAAAAGAAAGAAAGAAAGAAAATAAATAATTAAAGTTTAGACTCTTTTTCTTTTCTTTTTCAAATTTTAAAAATTACAAACCAATTAAGTAATTAATTCAAATTAATGGACCTTGTAATTTTTAAAGTCAATATTCTTTTTATTGAGTCCAACTCAGGTCTAAAGAAATCCAATTATGGTCCAAAGAAGTTTATCCTAAATTTTAAATTAAAATGGCGGGAATAAATTGAAGTGAAATCTATTAAAAGGAAACGCTTGGGTATCTGGATCTGCATCAATATGCACCATGGGCTTAATATTCCTTATTAGTGTCAATTAAATCATGAGGAGGGTTTCCACTCCTCATGAACCTCACTTTAATCAATATGGTGCTAAGGACTTATCAGGCCAAATAGTAGTAACCTTGCACTAAGGAGCCGGTTATATCAGTACAGTATTTAGACAATATTATTACCATCTGTCGACGAAAAGTCAAAATATCCACATAAATTAGAAGGGAAGAGAAAGTAAATTTACCAAATAAAGCCCATGGAACATGTTGAGACTTCATCTTCAACCCAAAATTAAAAAAAAATAACTACTCATAATTGAACTAGGGGTAAAATAGAAATTTATTAAAATACGCAGAAAATATAGGATAAAGAAGGAATTACAAAAAATGGAGCTCAAAAATGAATTCAAGGGTGTCGAATTTGGGAGGGGAGCTCCCTTTTTATGAATACAATAAGTAAATCATGGCCATCGGATTAAAACAATTTGGACGCTCAGGATTGCGCCACGTGGCAAGTTCTGATTGGATAGAACACATCATTAGGGCTACCATTCCATGTAATGCATGTATCGTATGCACGTTTTTTGCTCCACTGACATATTGCCACGTCACCGGTCAACTCTACATAACTGTTTTAGTCCAATAAGACCGCGACACATTATCAGTCAACGCCACGTAAGTAGTCAATGTCACATCATTCGTCTAATTGAATGCTGCCACATCATCAGTCAGTGGCACATTATCGGTCAATGCCACATCAGCGGTCAATGCCACGTAAGCAGTCAATGTCACATCATTCGTCTAATTGAATGCTGCCACATCATCAGTTAGTGGCACATTATCGGTCAATGCCACATCAGCGGTCAATGCCACGTCAGCGTACCGTATATGTTAACAGTGTCGTGAACAGTCTCATGAACAGTACCGTAAATGTAAACAATGTCATTTATCCTTTGATAATCCTCCTAAGGTTTTCGATTGTCCTAAGTTCAAAATTGTTGTCCGTTTTGCTATCTGATCTCTCGTTCATTGTGAAATGACCATGATGCCCCCTAAAATACATAATTATAATAAACACACATAATTAAATTATAAGGGACTTAAATACGTAAAAGTAGAGATGCTAGTGAGATTTGAAGTGTAAAATGACGACTTTCTTCTTTATAAATACACACTTTCTAACACTCAACAGTCCGAATTTGAGATTTATGGGAAATATTGGTTAGGGACCTATCCAAATATTTTCTAAGATTTTGTGGCCAAACTGTAATTATGAGACGAATTAGCCAAAAATGAGTTTTTTGGGGGTAAAACTAAAATTATGAAAGATGTGGGGATAGGAGAGAATTTAAGAAAAGAAAAGGGGATAATCAAAAATTTACACAAAAAGTAAATAAAAAAATAAACAAAATAAATACCTCTCTCCGGCAACGCGCCAAAAACTTGGCACGACTTAAAAGTGATTTTTAACTCCCAAGTATAAGAGTATCTTATTATATTATAACTCGGTGAGTCCGAAGTCGATCCACAGAGAAATGATTTAATTTCTTCATTTAAGTTTAACAAAAAAAATTAAAATTATGCAATTTAATTTAAGAAAAGCTATGAATACAATTTAACCAATTCTTTTTATTTTTATTTCCCAAAAGATTAATTGTATAAATTAATATAACTTTCACATTAATTTTATTATAGATTAAGAACTTAATGTGGCAAAACTCAACTTGTCTACAATAAGTTAAAATACCATTTTACCATATTTTATACTAAGATATTAAGAATTCATTGTGTCAAACTTCCATTATTGAAATAAAACTAATTTTATTTATTGAAAATATATTACAAAGAGAGATGAAAAGAAGAATTTGAGGGGAAAGAAGAGAAGAGAAGGTGTGGAGAAGTGTGTTCCCCCCCTCTATTTATACTACTACAACATTAATCCACACCGCACAAATAAATAAAAACTAATTACATCTTAGCCTTAGATTTGTCCCACTGATAAAATATATAACCTAACTTAATTCACTCAACCATATCTAATACATTCCACAAACAATTACCATACCTAACATGATAAAAACTTATAATTTCACAATTACTACATTTACCGTGGCAAAAACTTATAAATTTACAATAAAAGTCTTTGATTCTCCTCGACAGTGACATCATTTCTCAGACTTTCGGAATCCAAATTTGACATCCGTACATTTGATTGGAGCTCAAATTGCATGAAATTATTATTTTTACCTAATAAACACACAAAAATACAAAAAATCAAATATTTAAAAACATAATTAGAAATTCACAATATGTTACATAATTATAAATATAAATTACATTAATAGCACAAAATAACATTTTTACCCCTTAATAAACATACAATTTTTAACCCTAATCACATATATAGCCTAAATGGGAGATTGTTGGGTCCTTAGTCCAACGTTGGGCTTATATGTGAATAATTATGTGTTGCGAACTATCATATAAGGTTAAGCCCAATTAAAAGTGATCTATTAGAGATAATTTGACCTTTCATGTATCTGATAGGGTGTGGGCCCTTAATGTATAGATATTTAAAGATAATTTTTCTTTCTATGATGGGTTGAAATCACTACTACAAAAATGACCTTTACTGACACTTAGTTTCTGACACTTTATAAAAGGTATCAGTAATTATGTACATATGCACCATTTTCTGCTTTTAACAAACAAGTATTATAAATTATTGATACTAATGTGTCAGTAAATTAAATATTAGGAATCACTAATACTAAAGTATCAAAAGTTAAAAGAAAAAAAAACTAAAATTTGTAAAACTTTGAACTTGAACCTAAGACTTCTAAAATTTAAAGGACTTACATTTATTCCGCAAACCACCAGACCTATAGAATTAAGACCCAAATGTTATATTAAAAGATTAAAGAACAAAAATTAAAAAGCAAAATCCCCAATCAATCTATTTCCCCCATTTCGTCTAAGTGAATCAAAACTTACAAAAGAAAACTTACAAAATCCCTAAGTCCACAATGCCGATGACGCACCCAAAACCTCTCCTATCACTGCCGTCACTCGACTAGCTACTGTCGTCGACTCCCATGCACCAAAGTCTGGTCTCTTTTGCTGTCATCATCTCTCGTGCACCAAAGTTAGAAATCCACTGTCGTGATTTATGATTTCGTGTCGTCGCCGGTAACAAATCCATTGTCGTCATCACCCTTAGGTCGTAATAGCTTCCACCCATCATCAATACTCAGCCATTCATCATGGGTATAATTTCTTAGCCTCTGTGGTCGCTGTTGTACTGCCTCAATCTCTATTCAAGGTAACCTCAATCTCATGACTGCCTCAATCTCTGCCTTTTCTTTATGTGTTCTCCTTAATTTCTAATTGACTGCAATTACAAATTAAGATTTATTTAAATAATTTTGTTATAATTATTATTTTGACGAGATCAAATTTTGTTTTGAAATATTTATAAAGAAACTTTATTTTTCTTTCCATTATCGCCAACTTATTACTTGTACATGTGACGGGATAGAATTTACTTACCACCCACATTGACTATACTGATTTTGTTGAAGAATTGCTCTTGAACATGTAGTAGAATTATTGTTGCAATGAGTCTTTGATTATTGACATGTTATTAGCATCCCTTAATAGAAATATCTTGGTTATCCATGATGACTTTAAATTAAAAAATGGGCTTAATTGAAAATGGCATGATGGGCAAATAAAATTGGCAATCTACCTTGGGAAATATAAAGTGAAGAATTCTTCTTGTTGCATTTCTATTGTCAGCATTTGGTTTTGGTACGAGTATGTATACTTATATCATGGGAAGAACCAGAACTGCAACTAGACTACATAGGCAGATGCAACTAGTTAGGACTACGGAAATTTCTTTCTCTGTGGTTCAGTTGGTTGTTACACTTGCTAATTTTATTCAGGCATAATTGGGTGTCTAAAACAACTTTGATGCATATGTTTTCTCACTAGTCTTTGCTATAATTGTTGCAGCATTTAATATTATATATGCTGGGGGAGTTTCCGATTCATCAGGCCTTGCCTCACCTATTGACCCAGCTGTTGATCACCAACTGTGGGATTCCCAAGTATGATTGTGAATATAATTGTAAATATCAAGCTGCACTGGGGGAATTCATGTAAGCAACTCATCACCTCTATGAGCTCCAACAAATTTAAAGAAACTTGTGTTAGAATATATTACGGCATGACATTATGCTTGAGTCTAGGGATTACATTTTCTTAGGGATTAATCTGTTGACCCTTGGCTAATTCTAACCATATACTACCTGATCCTGGGCTATTATGTGAATCAAGGCATTCATTTAATGTAAGGGCTCACCAACTATATAACCCCTCTTTTGTACATTCTTTATATGTTGAAATACAACTTTGCATCAATTGTCTCTCTTTTACTTTTTAGTTTGTTTTCTTTTTGTCTTATTACAAGCTGCACGAGACGGCAAACTTTTGAAGTGTTGTGGAAGAACAAAATAAAAAAATTGTGAGATTCCATTAACTTGAATGCATTGTGTAAATCAGTAATTCAGTCGTTAGATGTCTCTAAAAGATTTATTTTATAATTTATATTTATAATGCTAGAGTGCCTCTGTTAGATTTAGAAATCTTTTATGTAATTAACGATTGTTTTTGTAGTACTCTGGCTACATCAGAGCTGAAATCAAATATTTGATTGTTTATATCTTTTGTAGGTTCATAACCCAAGTATTATTGTTGAGGACGTGGAAGTAAACGACAACTTGTCTATGGCCTCATGTGCAGATCATCAATTGCAGAATATCCAGGTATGATTGTGAACATAAATGAATCATCAAGTTGCACTGGGTAAATTCACATAAGCAACTTATCACCTCTATGAGTTCCTACAAATTTAAAGAAAGTTGTATGAGACGGTAAGCTTTTGAAATATTGTGGAAAAAATGACAACTAAAAGTAAAATAACATGGCCTTGATTGGCCTTTTGTCTTTTTATAGGGCTCTTTAATTTGGTCAATGCCGAGTTACAATTGGCAAAATGAGTTGTTTATAAATAACTTGATTGGGACCATTGTAATTTTATAATTTTTTTATAGTTTTTTCCATGTAATAAGAGAATTAGAGACTTTATAATGTGAAATGACACATTACAAGATTATAGTTGAAGGTTGGCTTGTATTTGGTAACATTGGTTTTAGTAGAATAATAGAATTAGATGGAACTGAAGGTAATCTTTATTAGTAAAACTAGTATTTGCAGCTTCTAACTCCACTCAGGCAACATAGTTTATAGATAGTACCACTATTTTTTTAATTAAAACTTTAGCTTTGTATTTTTTTCTCTTTTGTGGATAAATTTTAATTCATAAGTAGGTTGTAAAATTGAGTGTTCTCTCTATAAATATACTTTAAACATTAAAAAAAATTAATGTGATGATTAAACAATATGAAGACCTTTTATTTTAAGTCTTAATTTCTGTTAGTTACTTCACTTATGAATTAGCTTGACTTAATAAAAAATCATTAAGGCCCATCTTGCTTGCTTTCAAAGCTTCTTTTGTTTCAATTTTAAGATTTTGTTCGAATTACTATTATAAGTGCTTAATTATAAACCTTCTAAATATCTGCTTTTACTTGTCTATCTTCTACTGCTCATCACTCACTTACGTTTTAATGGGTTAGTTGCAAAGTTGTTATTAGTGGCAACATGTTACAATATTGTTGCTTGTACTTCACTTTGATGAAGATATACCTATTGAGGTTTTATATCTACATACACATTTTCATTAAAGTGGTTAGTGTTGGTGTTCACAAGTTGCTTTGGCTTCAAACATTACTATATAATAATGTAGATCAACACTCGTTGAAATATTTTTCTTATTAGCATGGTTTTCAAGATATTCAGTGTTTGCCTTTATAATTTTGGATAGAAGAGTAACATTGTTGGAGTTCATTTCAACTGCATAAAGTGTTTTGAATTGTTATCACACAGATATATTTAAATGAATGATAATTAAGAAGTTTACAATTTAACTTTTGGTGAATAACTTGTTGTTTTGAAATTAAAGTTCAAAGGGAATTGATGAGTACTCGATGAAAGAGCTCTCGCAACTTCGTGATCAATAGGCCACATTTGTTGCCAAGTTAATTAAAACCTACAATCGCGAGGTAATATATGAGTAATTTAGGACCACTTTTGCTTCCAAATCTCCAAGACTTATTTTTTGTGATGTTCTAATTGATTTTATGTGCTTGTAGGTGGGGAAAAAAAATGAAGCCACGTATGGATATTCAGTACATTCTTGTGCTTATTCTTGTTGGTTAATGTTTGTTAAAACTGAATTTAGTACTTTGTTGTTTAAAACTTGTCGAAAACTTAATTTGATACTTATGTTCTCTTTTTTTCCCCAAACAGTGATGTAGTTAAATTATGTTAATTTAATTGATGTATTTGGGATATTTATTATGTGAATTGTGTTGGGAGATTTGATATATTTAATATATTTATTTTTTAATTATAAAACAAACTGGAAAAATCCAATAAAAATAAAAATATATTACTAACCAAAAGCAGCATAACATCACCAAATACTGACTCAATTTTAAATATTGACATATAAATAGTATCATTAAATATTTACACTTCGTATTATTATTTTAGTGATACTGTGGTGACAAGAATTATTGACACGTAAATAATATCATTAAGTACTAACGACATAGTGTCATTATTTTGGTGATACTATAGTAACACGAATTACTGACACGAAAATCACTCACACCAAAAATTAGTGTCAGTGTGTTCTGGCTGGAGCATTACTGACACAATTAACAAGTGTCAGTAAAAGTTATTACTGACACAAAATTGGTGTCAGCAAAACCCATTTTTCTAGTAGTGAATAAAAAAATATAAAGATAACAGAAAAAGTTATCTATATAAGTTGTTATGGCTCCAGATCATAAGTACCATTCTATTATTTTCTGACATCTTATCATCATAGTTATATATATATAAAGGATTCTCTGGGAAAACTTGTTGATTTGGAAGGCAAATCGCGAGGCTTGCATTATAAATTCAGGTACGCTTCCGCATATTCTGTTAATAACTCTTGGTGATATAACATGAATGTCACTAAGATTTAGGTGATAGTTTTCATCAAAGGATTATTTTCTAATAGAGTTAATTACCCTTCGTTGACATATGTTTTGAAAATTTTCAAAAAGGTGATAATTTTTTAAAAATACTCGAACAAGTGATATTCCATTAAGTTTTGCCGTTAACTTTAAGAAAAATAATAAATTACTTTTTATCCCAGCAATTAACTAGAAAATGATATTCTTACCCTTAAAATTTGTTAAAAATAACATTTCTACCCCTACAATTAGTTGCAAATGATATTTCTACTCCTACTTAATTATTTTTTATTTTTATATAGAAAATTATTTAAAAATTAAATCTAAGTCTAATTAATAGGGTTTTTTTTTGTTAAATCAAACAAATTTTTTTTTGAAAAATTTCTTGTTGAATCAAACTGATTTGTGAACATAAAGAAGCAAAACTTTAATGAATTGTAGAGTACTATATAAATCTAATATTTTTATCTCTTTGGCTTTATGAAAGAAAAAATATCAATTTTATCCAATTTTACCCTCAGCTGATTAAAGTTAACGGAATGTCACCCGCTCGAGTATTTTTAAAACATGTGTGTCATCTTTTTTAAATTTGTCAAAACATGTGCCACCCAAGGGTAATTAACCTTTTCTAATGATCTAAACTCATAGATCTCTCTCTCTCTCTCTTTGTGCCAAAAATCAGCTCATGTTATACACGTTCTTGTTGTTGCTGATGCTCCATCTCTGCTGCTACTGTTGTTGCTATTGCTCTGCTTTGTTTGTTAGATTTTGTTGTGCTATGAAAGAATTGGGTTACAAAAATTTACAAGAGTTTGGTCTTAATTTGAATTGGTCACTTTGTAGTAGAATTTTTTTTTTAATATTAATACTAAATTATTTAGGTATGTTCGTGTATGTAGTAGTTAAACAATTACTTTTTAACTATAAGTACGACTTCTTATCAATCAAGCAGTCAAGCAAAAATTACTTCGGCAAGTTGGTTTTAATCGGAATAACCTTATCATCTCTCTTCTTCTCTTTGCAGATGACAATCTCATTTTCTCACGAGCCACAGTTAAAGAATGCTCTCATCTGAAACCAATATTTGATATGTACACAGCAGCTTCAGACCAATTTTTTAATATGGACAAATCTTCAATGTTTTTTAGCCCGAATGTGTTCCAGCACACCATTGGTAAGATAAAAACCCTTTTCAACCTTCAAGTGGTCTCCTCATATGAACAGTATTTGGGGCTCCCTTCTGTGGTTGGCCGAAATAAAACTGCATTTTTCAACGTACTAAAAAATATAGTGTTGAGCAAATTAAATCAGTAGAAGTCTCAATTGTTTTCTTATGAAGGCAAGGAAGTTTTAATCAAAGAAGTCATTCAAGCAATTCATACTTACGCGATGAGTGTATTTAGATTACCTCAGGGACTGTGTGAGGATATTCAGCGGCTCACTAAAAGATTCTGGTGGGGCACCAACCATAAATCAAAAGGCATGCACTAGCTTTCATGAAAAAATTTATGTGCGACAAAGAAAGAATGAGGTATAGGTTTTTAGGATTTAGTTTCTTTTAACCAAGCTCTGCTCGGTAAAATGAGTTGGCGAATTTTACAAGATGTGGATTCACTAATGGTCAAAACTTTAAAAGCTAGATACTTCCCTAACTCTGATTTTCTTAGTAGCAAAATGAGTTGCAATTCTTCGTTCTTATGGAAGAGTCTTTTATGAGGTAGGGAACTTGTGAAAGCTAGATTGTGTTGGCATATAGGCGATGGAAAAAATATTTACGTGTACAAAGATCATTGGATTCCTAAACTAGTGTCTTTCCAACCTGTTTCCCCAAAAACCTTACCTATGGAGACCAAGGTACCAGAGCTTATTAATAGCAATGGGACTTGGAACATTCCCCTTATTTAGAACCAATTTATGCTGCTAGATGTTGAAACTATTACTCACATCCCTCTTCCGCCTCATCCATGCCCCGATCAAGTGTATTGGTTCTATGACAAACGAGGAGTATATACTGCCAAAAGAGAGTATCAATTGGCTTTGCGCTTGAACCATTATCAAGGTCCCTCCACTTTATCGTCATCTCAAGTGTGGTGGAAATTCATTTGGTCCCTCTTTATCCCACCTAAAATGCGAATTTTTCTCTGGTGAGCTCTACTCGACATCCTTCCAACCTCATGTAACTTATTTAAAAGACAGGTAATACATTCTCCTACTTGCCAAAGATGCAACAGAATGCCAGAGGATACCTTCCATGCTTTGGTGGGATGTCAGTTTGCTATAAAGGTACGGCGACTATCCCGCCTTGCTAATATTGTGTCTAATTATCCAAGCATCAACTTCTCCTGCTTTGTTCAAACATTGGTTGATTCTCTATCCAAGGAGACGTTTGAATCTTTTATGGCTTTGGCCTGGTCAATTTGGAGGGATAAGAACTTGTTCCTTCATAATAAAAGGGTGAATGACATGTCGAGCGCAGTGTTTTGGGCAGAATCTGTTATTGAGAGCTACCAACTCGCGCAACACTCTTCTATCGGAAGGGTTTCTCCCACTCAAAACCATAAAGACGAATAATGGGCTGCTCCACCAGACCATTGGTACAAGCTCAACACAGATGCATCCATTAAATCATCAAAAGGCTTTTGTAATCTTGGCGCTATCATTAGAAACACAAGAGGGGAAGTTATGGCAACTTCAATAAGTACAAGGCTTTTTTTTGGGGATGTGCAATTTGTAGAAGCAGATGTTGTCTTCCAAGTGATACGAATCTCGTCAAGAACTGACGCGACCCTAATCAATTTAGTCCCTAAGATCGAATTTAAACCAAGAATTTAATGGAAGATCGACCCAATGCTTAATGAAAGCATGAACCTTGGTATGTGAAAACGCCACAATCAGCTATGGACGGTCTGATTAATAAGTCAAGAGTTTGAACGCCATGGAAATTCGATAAGTTCAAAGAGTTTGTAAAGAACAAAATAGAATTAACTCTCTCACCAATTACATCAAAAACTTATATGTTTATTGGATACGAGTACATTATATAGGGTTGGTTACAAGAATTTTGGGAAATAAATCCTAAACCAAAAATCAAATCTGAATCTGAATCTAAACAAATTTGAAAGAATCTAAATCAAATCAGAATCCTAATCTAAGCAAATAGGAAATAATTTAAATCAAATCAGGATCCTAATTGGCTAAAATGTTGTATATCAATTAAAAGGAAAACTAGGCGATTAAAATATAAACAACTACTTTGCTTCTCTAATAGCCTCCTCAAGATACGAGAAAGTATCTTAAAAAGAAAAATAATATATTTTCCCGCTATAACAAGCAAGCCAACTCCCTATTTCATGGAAGTAATTATTTGGAAACTTCACGAGCCTGAATCATGCATTTATCATGTGCGATTCCTTCAACCAACCTCCACGAATTTAATTGAGCCCAAGTTGTTTGAATCAATCCATTAAGCGCTTCTTTGAATTTCTTTTCTCGAGCTCTTGTAACGGGTCCAACGGGAACTTAATAAGATCTGAATATAGCTTATCCCACGTGCTTGTAATAATTTTATCCTTAATCTCAGCATTCTCTTCCTCTTGAAAAGGATTTGTCCTCAAATCATCACCTACATCAAAAGAACCCAAATCAGAAACATTAAAAGTAGCACTTACATTGTACTCACCAGGAAAATCCAGTTTGTATGCATTGTCATTAATCCATTCCAAAACTTGGAATGGGTCATCCCCTCGAGGTAATAACTTAGATTTCCTTCGTTCCGGAAATTGTTCCTTGCGCATGTGTAACCGCACCCAATCGTTGGGTTCAAAGACTAGCTTATGTTGCCATTTGTTAGCTTGTTTAGCATATTGCTCGGTTATCTGCTTAATGTTGAACTTCGCCTTCTCGTGCATCTGTTTAACAATTTCAGCCTTTTTCTTGCCATCTAAGCTAACACGCTCATAAACAGGTAATGGAGTTAAATCCAATGGGTTAAAGGATTAAAATCATAAACAATTTCAAACGGTGAATGCTTAGTAGCAGAATGAACGGAATGATTATAAACAAACTCAACATATGGTAGACAATCTTCTCAAGTTTTGATGTTCTTTTTAATGATAACTCGCAACAGAGTAGATAAAGTTCTATTCAGAATTTCTGTTTGACCCATCAGTTTGAGGGTGACAAATAGTTGAAAACAACAACTTAGTTCCTAACTTAGCCCATAATGTTTTCCAAAAATTACTTAAAAACTTAACATCCCTATCAAAAACAATTATCCTGGGCATACCATGCAACCTCACAATCTCCTTAAAGAATAAGTCAGTGACATTAGAAGCATCATCTGTTTTGTGTCATGGAATAAAATGTCATCAGCATAAAATTCCTTAATATGTTCAAAACCAAGTAGTTTAGTATTAAGTGTTGAGATTAAGACATACCTGTGGGAAAGCGCATCTGCAACAACATTTTCCTTACCTTAGTTGTAATGAATGACATGTGGAAATGTCTCTATGAATTCTACCCATCGAGCATGTCCCTTATTAAGCTTGTGTTGGTCTTTAAGGTGTTTCAAGGACTCATGATAGGTTTGAATCACGAACTACTTAGGCCATAAGTAGTGCTGCCATGCTTCTAACGCTCGAACTAACGCACACAAGTCCTTATCGTAAGTAAGGTAGTTTAAAGCTACCCCACTCGATTTTTCACTAAAGTAAGTAATTGGTTGTCTCTCTTGCATTAGGACTGAGCCAATACCGATACCTAAGGCATCGTATTCAATTTCAAAAGTTTTATTAAAGTTAGGCAAAGACAATAAGGGAGCATTAGTCAACTTTTACTTGATCATTTGAAATGCCTTCTCGTGCGCTTCTTCCCACTTGAATCCAACATCTTTTTTTATTACTTCAGTAAGCGGTGCGGCTAATGTACTAAAGTCTTTCACAAATCGTTGGTAGAAACTAGCGAGCCCATAAAAGCTTCTCACATTACTTACACTTGTGGGACTCGGCCACTCTTGGATTGCACGTACCTTTTCCTCATCAACTTGTATACCCTGTGCACTCACAACAAATCTTATAAACACAAGTTTATTGATGCAAAAAGTACACTTATTCAGATTAGCAAACAACTTTTCTTTTCTAAGCACATCTAAAACAGATTTCAAATATACTACATGATCGTTTATGTTTTTGCTATAAATGAGGACATCATCAAAATAAACAACAACAAACTTACCAATAAAAACTCGCGCAAGACATGATTCATAAGTTTCATAAAAGTGTTCGAGGCATTAGTTAGACCAAAAGGCATGACTAATCATTCATACAAACCATATTTTATTTTAAAGGCAGTTTTCCATTCATCTATTTCTTTCATTCTAATCTGATGATATCCACTTTTCAAATCAATTTTGGAAAATACACATGACCCATGTAATTCATCAAACATATCATCTAACTTAGGAATAGGATGTCAATATTTTACCGTTATGTTGTTGATGGCTCAACAGTCAACACACATCCTCCACGTCTATCCTTCTTAGGAGCTAATAAAACGAGAACTGCACATGGACTCATGCTTTCTCTCACGTATCTTTTTTCCATCAATTCATTAACTTGCCTTTGAAGTTCCTTGGTCTTCTCTGGGTTGCTCCTATAGGCTGGTCTATTCGAAATGTCTGCACTGGGCAGAAAATCAATATGATGCTCAATCCCTCGGGTTGGAGGTAAACCATGTGGTGTTTCCTCAGGAAAGACATCCCAATACTCTTGCAAAAGAGAAGTAATAGAACTAAGTAAATTAGGGTCAAATTCGTTAGTGTTCAAAAATGCTTCTTTGTACAAAAGTACAATCATCGGCTGATGTAAAAACAATACTTTTTTTTATCTCACTTGCTCTCGCATAGAAATTCTTTTATTTTCCATTTGAGTTTCGCTCAATGGTCATATTTTTCTTTGGTTTTTCTCTTACCTTTTCCTCGGCCTCTTTTTTAATTTCACTCTCTTTTTCTTTTGCTCACTCTCTCTCTATAGGCTCACTTGGTCTCCGTAAACCTGTTTTGGTGTCAATAAAAAAAAAGTGATGTTGCGTTAATTAAATACAAATGAAAATTAGTTGGTGAAGCCATCATGCTTCACACGTCTGTCGAATTGCTAAGGCCGCCCAAGTAATAAGTGTCCACCCTGCATTGGCATTACATCACAAAGCACCTTATCTTCATACTTGCCAATTCGAAAAGTCACTAGTACCTGCTTGTTCACTTTCACCTCACCATTATCATTTAACCATTATAGTTTGTATGGTTGTGGGTGTTTAAGTGTCGAAAGCCCTAACTTCTCAACCATGATAGTACTAGCAATGTTAGTACAACTTCCTCCATCAATAATCATACTACATACTTTGTCTTGAACATAGCATCTAGTATGGAAAATGTTTTCCTGTTGCACTACTTCGTCTTCCTTTACTTGCACACCCAAAGCTCTCCTCCCTACTAAAGTCAATTCCCCAGGGGCTATATACTCTCTATTTTCGACGTCCTCTAATGGTGGCATCTCATTTTCTTTCATTTCATCTTTAGTTATAATCTCACAATTATCCCGCAATATCATAACCATTTTATTCACACATTCACTTGCGATATGCCCCCTGCCTTGACATTTAAAACACTTAATGTTATGATTCCTAATAGTACGAGTCACGGTGTTACCTTGTGAATTGTGCTTGGAGTGCTCGGATCTTAGCTTAGGTGCAGTAGATGCTTATAGCCTCTCATCTCGTTTCACATAGCTCGGCTTCCAAGGAGTGGAACTCGAGTTTAGGGCTGCACGGGGGTTACCCCTCCTCTTGAGTTGCTGCTCAATCTTAATGGCTTTGTGTACCATCTCCTCAATCTCTACATAATGTTGCAACTCAACCTTATCTACAATCTCTCGATTAAGACCATTTAAGAATCGTGCCATGGTAATTTCTCTACTCTCCTTCAGATTTGCTCTAATCATGGCAATCTTCATTTCTTTATAATAATCCTCTACGCTTCGGCTACCCTGTGTAAGACGTTGTAATTTTTTGTACAAGTTTCGATAATAGTGGTTAGGTACAAAACGCCTTCTCATCAATGATTTCATTTCATCTCATATCTCAATTGGACGTTCCTTATTTCGCCTCCTACTTATAACAAGTTGATCCCACCAAGTAATAGCATAGTAAAAAAACTCAATCACGGCTAATTTTACATTTTCTGCCTCTGAATAATTGTGGCAGTTAAATATGAACTTCATTTTCTTCTCACATTCAAGGTATACTTCTGGGTCGGATTTTCCTTAAAAAGATGGGATCTTCATCTTTATGCCACTCAATTCATCATCTTTATTCCTAGTTCTTCTACCTTATCCATCTCTCCTATAGTTACCCACTGAGTCCTCCCCTTCATCATACTCATCCCTATAATAGTCATCAATCTCTCCTCTAGCTGGAACTCTTTCTCTTCTACGTGCTTGGGGAACGGGTTGTGGCTGCCCTGCACATGTGTTCTCCACTTGATCCAAACGCTCGTGTATGAGCTCTAATTCAACCTTCATTATCCTTCTCATCTCTCTCATCTCTCTCATCAATGCTTGAATTTGTAAATTCTGAGTAGTTGCGAATTGATCATCTTCATTTGTATTTAGTTCTAAGTTGTGAGACATAGCTAACATGTGCAAAAGAAAGTTAGAAATAATGTGGAAAGGACCTCACCTCACTCTCTTACTTGTTTCACTCAAGAAAATGACTCACTCAATTCTACTCGTGTTTCACTCAAATTAATTGGCTTTTACCCTCTAATACGCTCACACTCTCTTGCCTTTTTCAACTCTTAGTAATTCTCGCTCGGTTCTTATCAAATTAATCAAACCAATATCAGGATTTCAGTAGTAATTCACAAAGATTACACTAAGGAGACTTAAATTTCAAGAGTAAGAAGACGATGTGTACGTAAAGTCGAGTTTTGATTTTGGGCAAAATTTTCACCTATGGGGTAAAACCCGTTTTAGACTTCCAAGACACAAATAATGGAAAAATGAAAGATTTTAAGAGGGGATTCTCTCTATTTTTCCTTTTTTTTTAGGAAAAGAATAGGTAAAACTTGTGGATTTAAGGAGAATTAAACCACAAGGATGCAAAATTGATTTAAAAAAAAGCCCTAAAATATTGTTCACGCAGCACTGTTCACGCTACACTATTCATGACTCTTTTTTTATTTATACATACTAGAACAAGGATGAAAAATTCAAACAAGAATGAAAAACAGCAAAGATAGATGGATCTGACCTTGATGCCTAGGCTCTGATACCAAATGATACGAATGCCATCAAGAACTGATGTGACCCTAATCAATTTAGTCCCCAAGATCGAATCTAAATTAGGAATTGAATGGAACATCGACCCAATGCTTAATGAAAGCACGAACCTTGGTATGTAAAGACGCCACAATTAGTTATGAATGGTCTGATTGATAAGTCAAGAGTTTGAACGCCATGGAAATTCAATAAGTTCAAAGAGTTTGTAAAGAACAAAAGAGAATTAATTTCCTCACCAATTGCATCAAAACCTTATATGTTTATTAGATACGAGTACATTATATAGGGTTGGTTACAATAATTTTTGGAAATAAATCCTAAACCAAAAATCAAATCTGAATCTGAATCCAAACAAATAGGAAAAAATTTAAATCAAATAAAAATCCTAATCTAAGTAAATAGGAAAGAATCTAAATCAAATTAGGATCCTAATTGGCTTAAATGCCTTATATCAATTAAAATGAAAACTAGGCGATTAAAATAGAAATAACTGATTTGCTTCCCTAATAGCCTCCTCAAAAAACAGGAAAGTATCTGAAAAATGAAAATAATATATTTTCCTGTCATAACGTATAAGCCAACTCCCTATTTCATGCAAATAATTATTTAGAAACTTTAAGAGCTTGAATCGTGCATTTATCATGTGCGATTCCTTCAACGAGCCTCCACAAATTTAATTGGGCCCAAGTTGCTTGAATCAATTCATTAAGCGCTTCTTTGAATTTCTTTACTCGAGTTCTTGTAACGGGTCTGACAAAAACTTGAATAGGATCTGAATATACCTCATCCCGCGTGCTTATAATAATTTTATCCTTAATCTCATCACTAGGGGGTTAGGCTAGCAATTAATTCGAGCCTCATGCCGTTGATTGTCGAACTTGATTCGCTCACTGTTGTCCGTTTGCTTAACGGAAGCTTGCATAGCAGGAAGGAGATTGGTTGGCTGGTATCGGAGATCATTGGCCTGATGGCTAATAGATCTCGCATCATAATGAAACACGTGCCTAGATCATGTAATCTAGTGGCTCACAATCGAGCAAAACTGGCTTTTTCCTTCCCAGACGGATACACTTGGATTAAAGATCCTCCTATAGAAATTGTCAGTTTATTGTAACTTTTTTTTTTTGTTCTTTTAATATATAACTAGTTTCCCTTTCAAAAAAAAAATTATAAGTATGACTTGCATATTTACTTTTTAACTATAAATATGGCTTAAAATTTTAGTAATAATTATTTCTGAAAATAGCACTAACAAATACAAATTATTGTTTTTAATTTTAAAATATAAGATACATATAATGATATCATATGCATACTTAAATTTAAAATGAAACAACTGTAAATTTTTATTTCTATTTTAAAATGAACAACTGTACAAGTCCTTAAATTTTCTTGAATTAATTTGTTTATATTATTTTTCCTATTTGTTTCATATATTTTTTTTATTTTATTTTTCTAGACAATTTATGTCTCTCGAACTCGCAATTTGCAGCATTAAACAAGGATGAGGTTTAATGAACACTGGAGTCTCATAATGGGCTGCTATGCCTTATTGACTTAATTTGTTCCTCTTTTCCCCGTATCTTGTTACATTGTTACTGTTTGTGTCCGTTCCATCATCATCAGATCTCTGTTTTTATTAATATTTTAAATATTTTTCGAATCAATAGAAATAAAGTAATTCTTAGATCTCTGAAACATCTCCGTTACAAGACAACTATTCCAACGGAATCTCTCTGACCGATGCCGATGAGAGAGAGTCTAACGTGGGGTCGCCCTTTTGACGGTGACCCCTGACTGCAGCTCATAATTAAGAAAGACACCAGTCAATAATTTAATTTCCTCATTTTCACGTGTGTGTTCAGCATTTTCCAAGACAAATACGCCTTTAGCCCACTACCGCTAGATGTCACTAACAACAGCAATCACAGCCGTACATTCAACATCTCAGTCTTGCCAAGTTGTGATTATGCATGCATATGATCTTGACGGTGTTGACACTATTTACCACACTTCCAATTAAAGGAGTCGCCAATAATTTTCAAATTCTTGCTTTGGGCTATATTGTTCCTGGATTATTTGAAATACTTTTCGACTCAGTAAAAATTTATATAAATTTTGTTTTCGGCTTAATTGTAAATTATCTCCTCATGAATTTATTATTTTTAAATTGTCTCTTTTACTTTTAAAAATTTTAATTTACTCTTTCTTTTCATTAAGAAATAAAAAACAAATCATCAACTCACCTAATTTTTTCTTTATTCATATAAATAATTCGAGATTTTAAAAATAAGTGGAACAATTTGAAGATAATAGAAAATAATCCAAAATTTAACATTTTTAGTACTCTTTTGTCCCTATTGGGATCACGTATTATGTTCATTGTACATGATGATGTCAGTGCAATTTATATAGGAGAAAATAAAAGATCAATGATACTGAATTGTTCGAACCCACAAAAAATTTTTTAAAAAAAATTACAAAAGAAAAGGAAAAAAAATAAATTACACTTGATGGGATTTATTTTCAGGACAACAAGCATTTTCCGAATTTAAATCATTTGACAGAATTTGGTGACCAACTCTACTCATGATTATCATATTTTTTTGGCCACTATTGGTTTTCCAAGAAGCTACGCTGGATATATATATATATATATTCGCCTGTTTCAGAGACCTTGTAAAAACGGACAAAAACTATTGAATGAGAGCAAAAAATAGTAACAGAGAGTGCAAATTGATGCAGAGTCATGAGGCACCAACTTGGGCAATAGAGTGATTCCCTTTCCCATGTGAATTCACTCATCTTTTTCGCTTTGCGATGCAGACAACCTATCCCCCACTCTACCCCTCCTCTCTCTGACAACCTCGAGCACTGAGCAAAAATTTTCTCATTTTTTTCACATTACATGAGAGAGAAAGAAGGAACCCATTATTTCTTATTTTATTTAGATCTTTACGAATTACGAAGTACGTTCAGGAAATTTCACTAAATATCGACGTCACGTGACCCGTCCAATTAAGATGAAGATTACATAAAATAAATCTTCCCCTAAGTTGACGTATATATTCACTATATGTGCTTTTCGAAAGAATGGATTAGTAGGAAAACTTGATCTAAGTTAAGATGATTAGTATTTTTATCTATTAAGTGTAGTCATTTTCTCTTTTATTGTTGTAATAGGTGATGTAAGATAACTGTTTGGTGTTTTAAATAGAGCTAATAATATTAGATTTTGGTATAATATATCAATTTGAAGTTTTTAATAAGAGAAGGAGAAGTACAACAATCTTGTTTTGTATTAAATTCTATTGTTTAAGGACTCTTGTCATCTCTTTCACTTAATATATATATATATTAATATGTATTAAAAAATTAATTAATTTTATATTCTAATCTAATAACTACTTATTGTATCTTTTTTTAAAAAAACTAACTAAAAGATCAATTGAGTTTGGCTTTGAATTTTTAACATTTGAAAAAAGAAAAACTTGGCTAAGTAAATTTTCGGAAAATTTATTAGTTTTTTTATCATTTTTTTGGTAATTCAGATTTACAACTGGAAGCACTAAAATTTCAATTCATCCACTAGGCCGACATTTCAACTTTTTCTTTATTTTTCACCCAAAAAAAAAAAAACAAATTCTAACCCTAGTAAATTGCTTACCGCCCGTTATTTGTGGTCTATAAAAGCTCTATTGTGGTTAAGGCTTTTGCTGATAGATAACAGTCCGCTGTCCCCAGTTCACACACTCTCCTCTCACTCACTGCCTTCAAAATCTTTTGCTTTTTGCTGAGTTTCAGCCATGGCAGTAACAATGCTGCTTAGATCTCTACTCGCTCTCTTGCTCACCACCATCGTCCTCTTCTCTCACAATATCAAAGGTACTTGATTAATTATCATTCGTGTTTATAAATGTGTTTATATATATGTATATTTTTCTCTGTGTTAATATTTTATTCCATGTCATCATGTGTTTCAGCTACAACAATCACATTATTCAACAAATGCGAGCACCCAGTTTGGCCCGGAATACAAGCGAGCGCAGGCAAGCCACTACTGGCACGTGGCGGCTTCAAGCTCCCACCAAACAAGGCCTACACCATACGCCTACCGCCCCTCTGGTCCGGGCGCTTCTGGGGTCGCCATGGATGCAGGTTCGACGCCTCAGGCCGGGGCCGCTGCGCCACCGGGGACTGCGGCGGATCGCTCTTCTGCAACGGCATAGGCGGCAGCCCGCCGGCCACCCTCGCCGAAATCACGCTGGGGCAGCAGCAGGACTTCTACGACGTGAGCCTGGTCGACGGTTACAACATCGCAATGTCGATTTTGCCCATCAGAGGCTCCGGGAAATGCAGCTACGCTGGGTGTGTGAGTGACCTGAACTTGATGTGTCCCGCGGGGCTACAAGTGAGGTCCAACAGCAGAGTGGTGGCCTGCAAAAGTGCTTGTTTCGCTTTCAACTCGCCCAGGTATTGCTGCACTGGGAGCTTTGGGAATCCTCAATCCTGCAAGCCCACTGCTTACTCCAGGATTTTCAAGGCCGCTTGTCCCAGAGCTTACAGCTATGCTTATGATGATCCCACTAGTATTGCTACTTGCACCGGCAGCAACTACTTGCTCACTTTCTGCCCCCGCCATCGCCGTTAGATTTTTATACCCATTATCTACCACTACTACTACATACGCTATCAAGTTCATTTGTAATAAGATAAGATTATTATTATTATATCATATGTTATGTTATGTTTACTAGTAATAATATCATGGTACGGTAGTTTGTTGGTATCAGATGATAATGTTGAATTGGCCATTATTATTAGTTAATGGAAATTATTAATTATTAACTATTACTATTTGAGTTGTTGAATGTAAAATAATTAAGTTTGAAACTAGGCTATTGATAGTAAATTGGACTTCTCGGTATTCAACAAATTGAAAAGTGGGACATGTCGCGGGTGGTGGTGGACAGCTAATGGTGATAAATCTGTTTAATTTCTTCTTTTTTTTCCGTTTTAAATCGTACATGGGAAACTAAAAGGATTTTACTCCAAAAGTTTTCAAATAAAAGATACGTCTGTTTTAAATCTGATAAAAATATTCTACAAAGAAAATTTTATAAAACCAAAAATTTGAATAGGACATTTTCTTTTATAAGTAGAGTTTTTATAAAAAAAATTCAAAAGCAATTCGAAACATACTCGTGGATCTATTAAAGGATAAAAATGGGCCACGTGTAAAAAAAATTTTATATTTTATATTATATTAATAATTACTTATTTACATTAAATTCTATTGAGTAAAAGAGTGATCAAGCTAGATTACCAGGAAATTTGAGCTTGTAAGCCATTCTGCAACCACTTTTCATATAATTAGTAATTTTGCTATCATAATGCCATAGCAATTGGTCATCCTTAGCCGACTTGACGATGCATAAAGATTGAAAGATAGATGAAACACAAGTTTCATAATAACAAAGTTTTATTAAATAAGTTTAAATTAAAACTAGTATTTTGAGTCCTTTTATATAATAATTTTAAATATCGTGAATTTATTAAAATAGATAAATATAAAATAATATTTGACAATGAAATTTTGCTAATTAAAATAAGAAAGGTAAAACAAAGAGTGTCTAAATCCAATTTAAAAAAAATAAAAATTTTAAAAGAAACAAAAAATTGAAAAATATTTTAAAACTAGAAAACAACTAAGAAAGATGCGGAATTTTTGACTCGATCATAGTGCATAATGGCTCAACGACTCTGGGTTTGGTTCGTCTCGTCGTAAGTTTCGAAACAATATATTATACGTCGAAAATAAACTCTTGTAGCCTAATTTATGTCCTCTATAAGGTAACCTACTAATAACACATAATCATCCTACATAATGACTTTGGCATGAGAATAGACAAAATTGAAAAATTAAAAAAAAAATTATCATTTAAAATTTATAATTACAAAATTTAACATCTTGAATTTTGAAATTTATTTGTTTTATTAAATTTAGGAATATTCTTGTAAATATAATTTTTTTTATTTTTTAAAATTTTGTAGGATAAAATAATTTTATAATTCATTTAAAGGTAAATAGTTACTTTATTAAATTATTGAATGAAAAAGTGGTGTAAAAAATATGTTAAAATTTTGTAACAATTAGATATACATGTAACAAAAGAGAAGTTGTACAGAGATAATGTTCCTAACATTTTCATCCCATGCCTCTGATTGAGTTCTTAAAATGGCGTCGTTTTGTTTAGTTTTTTTTTTCTTTTTTACTTCTCCAAAACGTTGTCGTTTCTGATGGAGTATTTCACTCACTCTTCTTCATTTCTTCGTTTCTTCACCAAGTTAAAGATATGGGGAAGAGAAACAAGGCAAACTCCATCCAATATGACGTTTCATACAGTCATACTCGAAGAATAGAAGAGGAAACTAAATTTGTGATTAGCTTCTCCATGGCTTTGAACTTGTAAAGCTTCTTCCACTTCATCGTAGTTCCAGGCAAAAGCAAATTGAGTTGAGAAGCTCACTTACTGGAAAAAAAAAAAAAAAAAACCATAGCCCACTCGAATTCATTGTGTCTGTCCTGGCTATCGGCAGGTTTTCTGATTCATTTTATATTCTTCTTTCCTCAAGTATTTATCCCTGGAACTTGAGGAATAGCTGGCTTCGGCTGCTTTATTTTATCTGCCAATACAGCTTCAGTTGTCAAGACTACCGCGACAATGGAGACTGCATTTTGAAGTGCACACCTTGCTACCCGACAAGGATCAACCACTCTGGCACTCAGGAGATCTTCATATCTTCCTGTCATTGCATTGTACCCAAATCGCCAATCAGAAGTTCGACCAAGAGACAAATTTTGTTTTGTCTCAAAAAATCTTAAACTGGTTTAGAATCGGCAACGTTTTGGAGAAGCAAAAAAGAAAAAAAAAAACTAAGCAAAACAACGCCGTTTTGTTTAGTTTCGGAGTTTGACCCGGGGCAAATATCATAACTCTTTTGATAAACATTAAAATGCTCCCCCAAATAGTGAGGATTGCAACCCGTCTTTGCTTTCAAAAGAATCCATGTTTTTATAGTAATTGTTATGCATAATCCTCGATACCAAAGAATATGGAAATCGGATGAGCCGGCACCCGTACGTGCTTTTCAATCAAAGCTTAAATAAAGCAACTGAACTCCTCGAAGCCAAGCTCCACATCCCTTTCTTAGATTGACATAATTTCTTTCATCCAGCCTAATGTATGCCACTTTTTTTTTTCTTTTTTTTGCTTGCTCGCTCTTTGAACCCAAAAAACCTCTTTGAATCCACCAAACCTTGCTATCACCCTTTGAATATCTTCACAACCAAGGGGTCTTATGGCCGCTCATAATATATGAATGATTTGGCTTGAACTTTCAAGTTGGAACTAGGAAGCTTATGCATTTGTGGCCTCTCTACTAGCTGGATTCTAGTCAAACGCAAATTTAATTTGTGCCCATGTAAAGGAAAAATAATTAGAACATAACAATAAAATATTTATATAGAAAAAAGAGAATACGACGTTCTAAGGTCTTTTTTTCGGCGGGACAATTCTATACACGTGAGGGAGACAATTAAGGATAATAGAGAATATTACAATCATCTTTTATAAATCCCTATAGTGTTTAAAGGTAACAGGAAAGATTGTAATAATTTTCTACAAATCTTAAACAAAAAACTAAGGCAATTCTCAAACCCACCCTTCCCATGTAAACATATTTTAAAAAAAAAAAGATCTAGAAAGATATTAAAAACAGATCTTAACTTTCACTTTATTTTAAGAAAATTATTTTTCACAATTTTATCTACCATAAAAAAAACCCTTAAAATAGAGTAGTAATCAATACAAAGATTGAAGTTACACCAAATCTTGAGCAATTGATAATTCAGGAAATGAGAACATCGAAAAGATATTACTTGGACTGCATCCTCACTCTTCCCTATTAAAGGCGATAATTTTAGATTATCATACTCATGAAATGACAATATTCACAATATTTCTATATTATAATAAATTTCAACTTACCCTCTATTTTTACAAGAATTTAGGTATTTTGAATATTATCATTTTACGAGGAGATAACTCAAAATTTATCCCTCGAAAAAGCCTATTTGAACTAAAATTAAACATTTGAACTAAAAATGCATGGGCAGGTTGAACAAAAGATAGCAATTTGTACATACCTTAATAGTTTCAACTGAGTTGATGGCTACTATCCATGATCATTATAGTCTCCCGTGTAAGTGGCAAATTCAACCAATGCCCAATAATAGCAACAAACATTTACATCAACGCGCTTTTCATGCTATTAACAACTAAAGAAATTGCATCACTTTTCATGCTACACGTTTAAGGAGACTAATAAGCTTTTTGTTCATTATGTCTTGGCAATAAACTTGTGTGAATATTGCTCTCATTTATCCTCTTTGTAGACTTTAGGAGAGCCATCTAATCACTTGTTTTTACCATTGTGTGCTGAAATGCTTGATAAGACTATAATTCAAAACAAAAGTAAATTCCTCAAAAAAAAATAAAATTGTCTGGGCTTAAATAAAGCCCATCCCAAAACCTAGCCCTTCAGGAACCAGGCCTATCTCGGCCCGAACATTGTTATTTTGACTTAATTTGATGAGTTGAACTATCGGCACCCCCTTCAATTATCTCTTGAAATCTCTTTCGCCATTCGACGACTTTAACCTGTAAGAAAATTACATAACAAGATAAAGTTACATCTAATTCTAATTGAACTTACACATTGCAAGTTTATTTCCCTAGAAACTATCTAACTGAACCCCACACTATGAAAGCAAACATGTCTCATTTAGAAAATCCTCGTGGATTCATTCAAGCGAAGATACCTTTGGTCATGGAATTACAAGGAAGTAAAAGCCAACACCGCCTGAAGGGAAACGATTCAAGCCAGATTTAAAGGAAGGATGAGAAAATCCTAGCATTAGTAGATATCTCATTATCTTTTATTTTTATTTTTTATTTTTTGAAGAGAACCAAGAATATCTTAACAATTTCATAACCAACAATGGCGTCCATGTGTCAATTAAAAAAAATTATATATTAAAAATTAAAATTATCAGAGTACAGATATTAAAAAAAATCATTAAATTTGATATTAAAAAAAATATTTATTAAAAAAATTATTTATTAAAAAAATTATCAGAGTACTCTGATCATTCCACTTACTCATGTTCCAAAGACCACCGATAGTCAACCCAAATGCAATTCCTAAACATATCTCCTTGACAACAGTTGGACCTTTCAAGGTTGCACAGCAATCTCGTGGCCAGCCATTCTACTTTTAGTTAAATGTAGTAAACGCAGGGGAGAGGAGATTGATAAACAAACTGAAGGAAAAATCCAAAGAAGAAGAGCGAAGTAAAGATGAAGAGAGAGGGGAAAGGGGTTTATTCTAGAGAAATTAGGGTTATTTTTGGGTTTAAGGTGATGTTTGGTTTGAAGAAAGGGGAGGACAGGAAATGAGAGAAATGGAGGGAAAGGAGAAGAAAGGGGAGGAAGGGAAGAGGAAAATTAAATTTCATTATTTAGTTTAACATAAAATTTTATGGGGAGAGGAATTAGAATTTTTATATTTGGACAAATTTATCCTTTATTGTAAATACTAAACTATTAATATTAGTAATTAAATATAATTTAATCTCAAATCTAAACTTTTGCCAACTTATAAACCATTGTTTTTAACGTCAGAATGTCCTAAAAAAAAGAAAATTCATGATTTATTAATTATATATATATAATTTAAATGGTTCTAAATTTTGACAATACATAAAAAAAAATCAAAATAACAATATGTAGAAAATTAGTATATCAAAATAGTAATTAGTCTAAATGAGTTATAAATTCCATAAACAATAGTAAGCTTAAAACGAGTGCATCAAAACAATAGTAAGTTTAAAATGAGTGTATAAAAGCAACATTAAACTTATCATAAGTCATCAAAACAATAACAAGCCTAAAATTATTTAAATTCACTGCTAAGGAAAAATTTAACCCATGCTTCTCGCTCCTTATCACATAGACTATAAAAAACATTGAGTGCTGCATTATCACGAGAAATTAAAGTGGTGGCTCTAAGGCGTTCTACCATTGTAAGACTCCCAATCTTCTTCAACTTATCACTCAATCCTATTTGTTTGTCATTAATTTATTGCCCTAGAGTTCGAGTCAAGCGACTAGAAGTTTCTTTCATTTCCGTGACAAAAAGAGTTGTTAGCTCTTTAAATGACTCTCCACTCTCTTCTGAATCTTCAGTTCTTCTCCTTCTTCTTGTTGGGCACTTTTTTGGAGCATGTGAAATCGATATACTATCATCTAGGTCATCTTGCACACCCTCAAAATTCAAACTCTCTCCTTCAGTTTCTTTGCTCACTCATGTCCTCTCAACCTTCTCTATAGCATTTACAGTGGCCTATGCATTCTTTTTAGTTGCATGATCTTTACCATAAATGAAACACAAATCCTTATAGAATGAGAATGCTTTATGCTTGAAGTTTATGAAATGCAAGTTATACAACCCAAGAGGGGGGGTGAATTGGGTTTTTAAAAATTATGCAATACAATTCGCACAACAATTTAATCTATTGCCTTAATCAAATCAAAAATAATAAATTCAATCAAGCACAATATTAAAAGAGTAAGGGAAGAGAAAACAAACACAAGAATTTTTACGTGGTTCGGCTATCCCCGCCTACGTCCATGCCTCCAAGCTCACCCGGCTTGAGGATTTCACTATCCAAGTCTCCCAATGCTTCAAATGTTTACAATTGACTTTCAAGGTGTCAATGGACCTTTACAACAAGAGATTATATCCCCAATCTCTTCACCCCAAGTATTTCTCACACTTGTACACTCACAAATTGATGAGAAATGAAAATCACAACAATGAAACTCTCTTTAAGAGTGGATAAACAAATTATAGCTCAATGATGATTCAACAAATGATGATTTACGAAATGGAAGCTAATATATATTATATGATCTTGTTTTTTCTTGTATTAGTTCTTAAAATGAAGTTGGAGTTGAGTTTTTATAGTTGAAGTCCGAAAACTAGCTGTTATAGGTAAATTCCGGCACCCAAGCGGTTAGCCGCTTAATTTATCCGGCTAGCCGCTCATAAACAGTGATATTACCATTATTTTCTAATTTTGTTACAGTAATACTGTTTACTAAAATTATACTTTTGGCCCAAAACTTTATATATTTATATTACGACCCAAAATGTCATAAAATTTTACAAATAGGTCTAATTTTTGAATTTCTAAAAAATAATTGTCTTTCCAAAACTTTTTAAAATTATGATATGACCCTAAAAATATTATTATTTAACAAAAAAGCCCTTTTCAACATAATACCCATATTTTTTCGAAGTTCTCAAAAATCTTTCACTTTAGTCCAAAATCTTCATAAATTATAATATGACCCAAAACATTTCAAATATTTGTAAAAACGTCCAACTCCGAAATTTAATAATAATACTTATTAAAATCAAAGATTTCAAACCTTTACATTTAAGTCCAAATTACTCAAAACCACAAGGTACTTTATCTTATAAAAATAAAACCTTTTAGTTTATAAAAAGTAATTAATTAAATTAATCTCTTAAGCTTCTCAAATGCTAAATCATGCATCAATTAAATCATACCGGCTTTACAAGAATTTATCGCACTAATTTATCCGTTGAGCACTAAATTTTATTCTTGATTTCACCGTTGTCCGTTAAGTGTCTTGAGCTTGATTTCACTTGATTCACTTGCATAAATATTACCTTTCAAAAACTAGTGAAAATATGAAATACAATATTTATTAAATTTACTTAAGACACATGTTTGTTATCATTAAAATTATAATATGTGTAGCTCTTCAGGCTAACAGTTTACTGCCTCTTTATGACTCTGCAATTATTTAAATACATCAAACTTGTAATGACAATCTACAAAAAATAGTAATTAAGTTAAAAATCTGAATCATTCATTTTTATAATATCCAATCTGAGGTGCATTTCTAGACACTCCTCTTTAACTTCACAATTCACATATTTGTGCATAAGAATAAACAATTCAAATCCTTTCTTCCTTTTTAATTCATGCACACAATACATAGTCATTTCTCAGTGACAGCATCTAATACCAAATATGAAAGAGCAAATCCTTTGTTTCCGTTAAAAAAAATTATAAATTAGCGCTCTCATTTTCTGCTTTCAAGATTTTCTTTTAATGAACAAACCATTCATATTGCGCTGGATTTGAAGTGATAAAATATGATAAAATGCATACATTTATGAATGTAAAAAAAAAATTAAAGCTCAGAACAATCGCACATGGTGTTCTGAACGCATCCACCGACAAATGGGCGGCTCTATTTGCATTTACTCGTTTCAAGATAGTTGTTGCGATCAACAACTTTCAACTTGCCTCCACTCTTCTTATGCTGTAATTATTTGACTTGTACTGATCTTAAGTACTCAAGTTTTCATGTAGAAAATTTGATGAGATTATATTAAAATGATAATATTCAAATGAAATTTTTTAAAAAAATCATTATTTCAAAGTATAACAACATTAACATTATCACTTGACAATAGACAATTGAAACATTCAAGATTAATTATACCATATGTAGTAAATTATATCAACTGTGGGCTACATGTTTTTTTTAGTTTGTTCCTGCAGCCACTTCAGCCACTCACCATAAGATTGGATTTAGTGTATACTAAATATGTAGCTTCGCATGCAAAAAAAATTCATTTTAATCCAATGATTACAAAAATGGAACATCTCATGTACAGTTTATATTAATTAAAAAATGGCAATCAATTTAAAGAAAAAAAGTAAAAACTCTTTCAACAAAAGATTTTAGCTATACAAGTTGCCAACACTCAACATCTTAACAAATATAGAATACATAATACTATATGTAACAAACAAAAATAGACCCAGACATAATCATTTTAAAGTAATATTAAAAAAATACCTGAATATAAGCATCCCACACAACCTTCTCTAAAGTCACAATTTTCCTATCTTGGTCCCAACTAAAGCCGCTGCAATTCAGTCCAATTGGCATCTCATGTACAGTTCAAAATTACATCTTTAAAGTCTTATGCGTGATTCAATATGTGGCTTAGCTTTTATAACACATCCATGCAATTTTGTGTTTAAAGCAATCTCAAGAACCTTCAACTAGCCACTTCTGAAGCTGATATATTTAAAATCTCCCATCATGATACAAATCCAAAAGCGACTGCATGAGTTAAATATCTTCATCTTTGCTCTAAAACCTTGATTTTGGAGCTTGTCGTTCCATTTAGTTATTGAACAAAAATTAAACATTAGTTAGAGACCTAAAGAGTAGGAAGCAAACCATGCACGTAAGAAGGTAATTTAAAACCATTAGATCATTTAAAACCATTAGTCTTTTGCAAATCTTGCTTCACAAGAACTGGACCAATCAAATAACTAACACCAGAAGAGATAATGGCATAAAACTTCTGCTACAGTATAATGCATGATCTGGAGAAAGACTAGTGGTTAAATAAGACTATCTAAGTCTTGCTTATTAGGCATAATTACCTTTTCAACTAAGCGATATAGACATTCTATAAAGTTATTTCAGCTCAGTCTTAGCTACAATCTGGAATTTTTTTATCATCAACAAGTTAACAAGAACAAGCCCCAGCAAGCAAGTTACATAAGCTACAAAACATTAAATTTCAAAGAAACAAAGTTAACAATGGAATGGATTAAACAAAATCCCTAAAGTCAGAAACATGAAAATTACATTTTACAATTCAGAAAATGGAAAAACAAAAACATAACAATTTTTTTTTGAACGAGTCTTCGTGTGCTCTGTCTACTTGCTCTCTATTGATTATACATCTCTAGTGCTAAATTTGTCCTCCATGTATTCTACTCTTCTGAGGTTTCTATACTAGTTATTGTGCTACCTCCTAGTGATTCCACCTCATTTACAGCATCAAATGCTTCTTCAAAAGGATCACATGGCATCTCCCTCCTAATGAAATTGTGCAGTAAGTAATATGCCGTGATAACCTTATTTTATGTCTTGATAGAATAGAATGAAGGACTTCTTTGAATTGCCCACCAATTTTTAAGAACACCAAAACATCTCTAAATGACATTCTTAGCAATTGAATGCTTGATGTTAAAAAACTCTTGTTGGTTGGTTGGTTGGTTGATAGTTTTCCCTCCAATCATTCAGGTGATACCGTTGTCTGCGATAAGGGGTAAGAAATTACCGACAACTAGCTTATCCAGCATATACTGAATAGAATACCTATATCATAAGTATTCATGTTTCAATTAATAAAAATTTATACTTTAGAATTTGTTTATTTCTTGTATGTGACTTATCATTTGGGATATCAAAACCATTTGTTTTACATATAGCGTCACGAAGGACTCTACCATCAGCTGCTGACCTTTCCCAACCAGTTAAAACATAAATGAATTGCATTTCTTGGGAGCATACTCCCAAGACATTGGTGGCAATCTCTTCTGTTTTATTTTGATACCTAGGTTTATCCGCTGCAAGCACCCTCACCCTAATATATGCACCACCTAGTACTCCTAAGCAATTGTATCATCAATATAAGAAAAAATAATAATTATTAATGACTACCATATCATTGATATAATACTAGTATATAATCATAAAAGATATGGCTAAGAGAAGTACTTTATACCATTTCCATCTCTCATCAGTGGAGTTTTTAAGAACTGGATCAAGTTGTTTCAATAATTCTCCATGAAGCTGTAGGATAGAATATAAAACTTCGTGAAAGTACTTGCTAACTGACTATCCCGACCTTATAAATTTAAATGTAACTGCTCTATTTTTCACATGATGTGCTACTGTATGTAAGAATATAGCTACTTTTTAATCTACTAATAAATGTCTTGATGGTTTTAACCCCCAACTATTTCAAGCCTTGTGCATAAATATGTAAAACCATGTCTATCCATTGTAAGTTGAGCTATGCAAGTTGCATCATTCGGTGAAAAATTTTCCTATTTGCCAAAAAATCAAGCACATACATTTCACGCCTTAAAGATTTTCTCTCGTTTTGTTTCATGATAAACTTCAAGAAATAAAAAAAGTCTTGCACGGTATATGACCAATGCATAAAGAGCGCAATCAATTTCTTCTTTCATATATTATATATTTCAACTATGCCTGAGATGTCCATGACTACACAAAGAATTATTCATGTCTAAATAATTAAAAAAAAAAGTCATATATATGTACTCAATAAGATTAATAAGGTTAAAAGCTATAGGGTATGTATAATAATTGTAAGATACCTCATGCCCAAAATGTCAACAATGGTTTGAGTCATACATATTTTAACATTGGTATGTTTTCATATTATAAAATGCATGTTCCGCCAGTAACATATTGAATTAAATAGTGGCAGCAAAAAATTAAGTCAACTTGAATACAACTCATAGAACTTACAATGAATTATAATAATTACGCTAAGCAAAACAAATACAGAATAAGCAAAACAAAAATATCACAAATAGAATAAAACCTTAATAGTGTTCAGGTTTGTTATGTCAAACTTTTAACAAGCAAAACAAAAGTGTCATGGTATTAGAAAAATTACACTCATAAATTTAAGAATTTTGTGAAGAAATATAGAGTGAGAGGAATGTCAAGTTCTAATTAATAAAAAAAAAAAACATGAATTGATGGTTAAAAGTAAAACTAATAAAGACCACACATCATCAACATGCAATATATGGCACCAAAAAGCCCTCACCACACAAAGATTTTTTGAAATACCCAATAAATTTGATATGTACAGTTATATACATAATAATTCAACCGCACAGTTCAACCCAATAAATTCATCAACAAATTTAAAACAGAATTTTCCATATCCCAAATCCTCCAAGCCTCCTCAACTCCACTGTGAGTGAGATTTGATTCCAACAAGAACATGCAAACTTCAAAATCTTGAAACTCCATACAAATATAAGCTAATTGAAGATAATTGATCAATAATTATAGCTAATTTGTGCTGAAACAACATATGATCCTTTTTTTTTCATTATTCGTCTGATCTAACATGCAATTTTTAATAATCTAAATAAAGCAGTATCAAATTAAAGCAGCAATGACAAAAAACTAATGAAAAGAAAAACAAGAAGCAAACCCAAGGGCGGTGCAATACTCAAAAGGCCATATGCAACTTCATATGCAAGTGAGTAGAGATGGCGTGTGATGGTTTCCTTCACAACAGCCTAATCAACAAACGAAACAAAAATAACTTAGCCATAATTTTTTCAACAACTAACCAGAATCATAAACTCAACATATCAACAAGTAAATAAATCTATAAAATCATAAAATTTACCTACAAATTATGATGAATCAATGGTAGCAAGCTTATTTTATAAGATAAATCGATAGCGACGGCTAATTTTAAGATGAATCAATGGCAGCAGCCATGAAAATGGCATGAAAACTGAAGAGGTGGCTGCTGATTAGAGAGAAATCGTGAGATAGGAAATATTAGGTTTTCATCTTTCTGAAATAAAAAATCCTACCTTCTCAAAGAAGAATATGAATTCCTTAAAATAACAGATATTGAATTTCTTTAGACATTAATTTTTGGTCACCTTTTTCTAACCAAATAAAAGAAATTAATGAGGATTCGAAATTCACTTCTTTTCTCCCATCCTCTCCTGTCAACCAAACATGGCCTAAAGGGGTTTCATAAGAAAGTCCATAAATTTTATACAACTTTAATGGGGGAAATAAAAAATAAGGTTTTTCAAAGGCATTTAATGGGGTAAATAACGAAGAAGGGGTTTTTCAGAAGTAATTAAAGTGGTGTCAATAGTTCAACTTTAATTCGATTCATAATTTCACCTAATTGAGCAAAAAAATAAATTGAATTATGATTAGTAGTCTTAAATTTGTACTCAAAGTTAAAATGAAGAAGTACTAAATTGAAATATTATGAATATAGTTTGAGTACTAGAAGTTTATTTATTTAAATCATTCCCGAGAAACTACAAAAAAAAAAGAAGCAACCTCTCAACTAGGAGAAAATTTTGTGTAGAGCAAAGCGCACTACCTCAACATATAATGGTAGGTCTAATGGATCTGTTAGTGAGATCTACAAATTAAATAATAGGGCAAATATTTACCGATCACATAATGTTTCATAGTTTACCAAAATACACCAATATGTTTTTCATTTGTAGTTTTCCACCTTAAGTTTATAAAGTGTATCATTTTTTCACTTTTCTATTAACATTGTTAGATGATTTAATAAAATAAAAAAAATGATTATCTTGCCTGAGAGTATAAAAGGACTATTTATTGGTTATTATTTTGGATATTTTGAAATGTGGTGTTATTTTGGATTGATGGAAATTAACTATAAACCCTAATGGCACATTTAGTTTAAAGAAATGAAAGGAAAGAAGAGAAGAGGAATGGAGGAAAAGGGAAAGAAGTAGTGGAACATTTATTTGTGGGATTGGAGAATCAGAATTCAGAATGAGAATGATTGTTGGTGTTGGTGTTTACTCGTTAAAATAGAAGAGAGAATGAGAAAGAAATATGTGGGACCCACGTGTTTTTATGATTAAGGAATGGAAACTTGATTCTCATTGGGAGGCTTGGGAAACAAGTTCCCATTCCTTGAACTCAGTGTTTTGCCTCTACCCAAATTTCGTGATTCTTCTTTTATTAAAATATTAAAATATTATTGTTATTGTTATTATTCTTATTCTTGTAATTGTTGCTAATAATAATGAAAAGAACGGTAACAACAACAACAACAACAACAACAACAACAATAATAATAATTTCAACAATAATAATAATGATTATTATTATTACTGTTAAAATTATTATTATTGTTGTTGTTGTTGTTGTTGTTACCGTTGTCGTCATTGCCGTCACTATTATTATTTTGATAATTATTAATAACAATATTTTAAAATAATAATAATCACAGTTATTAAATAAATAATAATAAAAATACCAATAATTAAATAAAGGCATTTTATAGCTTAAAATAATTCATTTCGATTCTTAAACAAAGTAAACACGTCAATGAGAAATACAACCAATTACGATTCCAATTCATATAGTTTAAATAAACAACGTATTTTGATTCTCATTTCAGCTTAGTCCGATTCTTGTTTATTTCGATTCCAACCCATTCCAATTATCAATTAGTAAACATACCATGAGAGAAGAGGAGATAATTTCATATTAAAGCAAACAAATAAAATTTAGATCGACCTGTTTTTTTCTCTTTTTTTTTCTCTTGCTCTCTTTCATTTTCATTCTTCTTCTCTCCACTTATTTCTTTCAACCGAACATGCACTAAATTCTCCATAACTGATTTTATTTTTTTATTATTTTTATTGATGAGAACAAGGTACAATGTTCAAAGTTTCCGGTAAATAGTTTTATGATTTTTTAATGTATTTTAAATAATTATGACTATTTCTATTAGTGATTATTCATTGTTGAAGATTTGTTATTATTTTCAAAAAATTTTATTTTGGATGTATGTTGAAGATTATTGATTTATGTTGTAATTAAGCGACAAATTAGCAAAAGTGTTTATTTTAGTAATTTTCTATATTTAAATTAATAGGTTTGATGAGTTTAATATAACTAATTTTATAGTTATTAGTCCGAACAACTATAAAATTATTATTTTTATTTTTATTTTATCTTCTAGCACTGACTAATTCATCCCCCATAAGTTTTTCTCCTCAACCAAACCTTGTGCCAAAAACTATAACTATCATTAGCGCTTCGGCCACCGCAAAAGAGTTCACAGATCATGACTCACGAGCTCTAATACCGACAAAATGAGAATCTTAATCAACAGACACGTATCGTCACCTTAAAGAAAATCGAGACAACAAATTTGTGATTCATAGGAGACGCGTCGTCACTGTAATTAAAGATGAAGAAAAATACAAATTTTGACAATGCATTTCAGCCAATCAATAAATATAAAAGTAAGAAGTACGGATCGATCGTATCCATCCGCGTTCGTGTAGCTTCAGGGTCATAACCGCGTTCGTCCTATAGCCACGCGGCGTCGTAAGTAACTAATTTTCCACGTGTCCACCCATTCCTCTTTTCCTATTTCTTCTAACCGTTTTATTTTTAACTTTTAAATTAAATAAAAATATGTTATATCTAGAATAACATCAACTATAATTTATAATTTCTGATTTTTTTAAGTGCGTGAAATTTATTTAAAAAAGAATCGATACTTAGAAGTCCGAAACATAAATCGGTGAAAAATCCCACCAAATATATAAATTACTAGATAAATCATAATTAGTAATTATAACAGAGCCACTAAGTTTGTATGTTAGAAAAAAATAGCAGGGGATAAGAGGAATGAAAAAGAAGGAGAGAGATAAAAATGAGTAAAAAATAAAGGTCAATTTCATTTTTATTATTTAATTAGATATCATCTTTCTTTCCTTATTTTTTTTCTCTCCTCTTTTTTTTTCCTCTCCTCTCCCCTCATTTTATTTATATAAATTTTTTGGGTCTAACTATATTAATTATGCTTTAACTTAAACTATTTATTGCAATAGATCTAAAACTGAAATAATTAATATTCATTTCAATTTTAAATTTAATAATTATAGGAGATGCTCTAACTTAGAGCATCTCCAACATAATCATTCCCATAAATTACCAATATGGAATCTAATGTTACTCCAACATAATCATTCCCATAAATTACCAATATGGAATCTAATGTTACTTCATCTTATGTTAGGTATGTAACGAAATGTGTTAACTTAAATTTTTTGTATAGAAGTTTGGTAAAAGAGTATTCATTATTATAATGCCGCTGACTCTAGTCAAATTGGGAAATTTACACTAATAACCATTAAAGTTTTGGTTTTTTTCATCTTAACCCCCCAAACAAATTTCTATCAACATTAGCCATAAAACAAGCTTTGAGACCAAAATACCCCTCTCCCTCATCTCTCCCCCAACACTCCCTTTCACTCATCTCTCCCAAACCGAACCAACTCCCATCATCGGCGGCAACATCAGCCCTCGTCGGCGGTGGCTCCATCTTTCATCGACGTCCGATCTACAATCTACAACTTTCAACAAAACCTAGATTAGCCATTTTTTTTATTTTCATTAATTTCAAATGAAATTTTAGAATAATAATGGTTGTAGTTTGAGAATAATGGTGGTGGTGGTGGTGTTTGTGGTGGTTGGTGGTGTTTTGGGAGTATTGTTTTTGGATTTTTGAGTGTTGTGGGGAGGGAGGGGGGTGGGGGGCAGCGCGGGCGCATGTGCGCCCCACTGTCGCACCAATTTTGGTGCGACAGCGCCCTACTGCCGCACCAATTTGGTGCGACAGCAAGCCTCTCGCACCCTCTATTCTTTATGTTTTTGCATCCAGTTTTTCCAAATTTTGAATTTGTTGGTCTGCTTACGGGGTAAATGTCAGTAATATTGGTCTGCTTACGGTTGCTTCAAATTTTCAGGATGATATGTCTCGTAAAGACTGGAACTTGGTTAAGGTGCCGAAGAAAATTTTTAAGATACCATAAAGTGATGAATATTGTTCTATGAACGATTGGGCAGTTGAGTACTGCTCTTGGAATAATGCAGTCAATCTTTCTTTCATGCTAAGTTTTGTTAATAAATTTTTCATAGATACTTTGAGATAATCGATAACATGAATCTTTTAATTTCTTCGGATACTGATTCCAAATTCTGGGATTTTCTTCATCTTTCATTTGTTAGAAATTGGTGCCTGAAGCCTGAAGCCAAACGAACATATTGGCAGTTTTAAATCAAGTACCTTGGACAACCAATGATTCATTTAAAATAAATTTAAGAAAGAAAAAAAGAGAACAGTAACATATGACATCTCAAATACGGCCAAAGGTTCAAGCTACAAAATGTGCCAAGCCATGTTGTTGAGCAAGCGTGCCTCTGGAACTTCCATCTTCATCAACTCTACTTTCTTCCAGCAAAACAATAACCAAGCAAATGCGATTAATCCTCGAATAAAACTTGGTGCGACAGGTTGCCTGTCGCACCAAGCTAAGTGCGACAGGTTGGTTTGCAAATCGTTTTACATTACAGAATCAAAGCACTGCAAGAAACTGAAGCCTCTTCGCCAAGAGCACTTACCAGCTGTTCTCATTCGATATTCAAACACAACCCATCTTGATCTCAGTCTCTATCCACGCATAAATGACCATTCTTTATTTGCAATATCGAAAATCACTAGCTTTACACTTCAATCTATTGATCTTTCACGTTCTTGGGGCTTTTCAAGTTCTGGGTTGCTGAGTTTGACGTTGAGCTGTAAGAATTTGGAATGATTTATGGCTTCGAAGTGACACAAAACCGAACTTGTTGAAGACTGGACCCTCTGTAGCTCGCACTTATGGAAAAGCAAAACTTGGTGCGATTAATCCTCGAATAAAACTTGGTGCGACAGGTGCCTGTCGCACCAAGCTAAGTGCGACAGGTTGCCTGTCGCACCAAGCTAAGTGCGACAGGTGCCTGTGGGACCAAGCTAAGTGCGACAGGTGCCTGTCGCACCAAGCTAAGTGCGACAGGTTGCCGGTCGCACCAAGCTAAGTGCGACAGGTTGCCTGTCGCACCAAGCTAAGTGCGGCAGGGTGCCTGTCGCACCAAGCTAAGTGCGACAGGTGCCTGTCGCACCAAGCTAAGTGCGACAGGTGCCTGTCGCACCAAGCTAAGTGCGACAGGTGCCTGTCGCACCAAGTTTTTTTGCGACAGGCACCTGTCGCACCAAGTTTTTTTGCGACAGGCACCTGTCGCCATATTCACCCACGACTCAGTTCACTGAAACTCTCGAGCAAGTTCAAAAAATAACTCATGTGATGCCGATTAGTGTTGGATCCGGATAGATTATGATCAGATTTCACTTTTATCGTTGTCTTTTGCCGTCGCCGTTGGTTGATGATTAAAGAGTGGAAAGCTGCCTTTGGTTTGACGATATGTGAGAAAGAAAGTTGCTTTTGGTCTGTAAAGAAGGGTAATTTGGGGAGAAAAGCGTGTGTTTGGCTAATGTTGATAGAAAAAAGTTGAGAGGGTTAATTGTGAAAATAACAAAATTTTTATGGTTATTTTCGTAAATTTCCCAGTCAAATTTGATACGACCATAATTAAGTTCTCCGAGACAGTAACAGACATCAATGTTGGATTATTTTATCAATAACACGTCTACTATATTTATTCAAACCAACAACCGAAGGTCTTTTTTTTTTAATTATTTTGGCATTCAATTATTGTGTATGGAAAAAAAAAGTCAGAATAAGATATTTCTCCAGTCGACAATGAAATCATTTCCGAAGAGCGCTGGCAAAACGGGTCATTGGATCGTATTCATGTCGTGTCAGTTTCGTATCGTGTCAAATTTAGGTTGACCCAAACCCAACCTATTTAATAATCGTGTCAAAATATTGAGACCCAAACCCGACACAGAAAATAATCAGATTACCCAATAACCCGTTTAATATTTATATATTAAACAAAAATTACATAAAATATTTACACACTATCATACATACATACATAATTTATCGATATTATAAAATATACATATCTACCAATATATTACACATTTACACTATTGAGGTTTTAATTATATATATATATATAATATTATATATCAATATTATAAAATATATATGTCTATTAATTTTTACACATTTACACTATTGAAACTCTAAATGTATGTAAAATTTTATAAGTAAAACACTGTGTTTATATTCACCATTTTAAAGAATAATAAAAAAAAGAAAATCATCTATAATATTTGAGTTGTAATTATAAGAATATGTAAATTATTTTAAAATAGAAAATATAATCGGGTCATTGATCGAGTAAATAGGTCAAGAATTTTAACCCTAACCTGACACAGAAAAAAATTATGTTAACTCAGACCCGACCCATTTAATAATTATGTTAAATTTGACGACTCATACTCATTTATTTATATCGTGCTCGTATCGAATAATCGGGTCGTGTCAAATTTTGCTTGGTTTATTTCAGAAGATGCATCGCTGCCGCGTGATTTTGGATACCGCGTTGTTCACAGAATTCGAAAAGCAGTAATAACATCGGAGTCCACAATTCCTTCTGATTTTTTAACTATCTACATAGTTTGTCCAATTATATGAAATAGGTCCCTACTTTAATACTTTTAATAATAAAAAAATTATCTCTGTACTATTTTTATTTTATCGTATGTATATCTAACCATCACAAAATTTTAATATATTCTTTACACGACTTTTATTTTTAAACTTGTATCAATCAACTACTTTGATATTAAAAATAACTATTTTACTCATAAATAAATTAAAAAACTATTGTATTATATAAAATTTTAAAAAATAAAAAATTATAATTATAAGAATACCTCTAAATTTAATAAAATAAATACCCCTAAATTTAATAAAATAAATAAATAAAATTATAATTATAATTACAAAAAATTAACATGATAACTTTTAAATAAAATTATAATTATAAAAAATTAACATATTGGATTTGAGATTTTTTATTTTATTAAATTGAAGAGTATTCCTGTAATTATAATTTTTTATTTTTTAAAGTTTTGGAGAATAAAATGATCTTTTAATTCATTTAAAGATAAAATAGTTATTTTTAATGTCAAATGAGTTAATTGATACATCTTGAAAATAAAAGTAATGTAAGAAATATGTCAAAATTTATATATATATATATATATATGTATGTATGTATATATAAACAAAATAAAAATGATGTACAGATAATTTTCCTCAATAATAAAATCGAAATACCAAAATTGATGATAATTTGGTCAAAGAGAAAACAATTAGGGACCTTTTTGATATAATATGAATGGCTATAAATATGCTGATCTGATGTGGCCTTTTTACGATATATAAATACGGATACCTCTCCACTTTGATCTCTCTTCTATATCGTGTCTCTTAAATTATCTTTTCCCCCAAACAGAACAAAAGAAAAAGAAAAGCAATGGCAGCAACAACGGAGGCAGATTCGAATAGGAAACAGCTAATAGTGAGCCGGGAGGAGATGCAGAAGATCTTCAACCAGTTCGACGCGAACAAGGACGGCAAGATCTCGCTGACGGAGCTGGCGACCGTTTTGAAATCAATGGGATCGAGCTACAAAGAGGAGGAGCTCGTCCGCGTCATGGAGGATCTCGATACCGACAAGGACGGATTCATCAGCCTGTCGGAGTTCGAAACGATCTGCCGGACCTCCTCTGGTGCCGCCGGCGAGGCCGAGCTCCGCGAGGCGTTTGATCTCTACGATCAGGACAAGAACGGCTTGATTTCGGCGGAGGAGTTGAATTTGGTGTTGAACAGGCTCGGAATTAAGTGCTCGGTTGATGGATGTGTGGCGATGATTAAGCCGGTGGATGCCGATGGTGATGGCAATGTGAATTTTGAAGAGTTTCGTTCGATGATGACTACTTCTCTTAAACCTGGTCCTGCGCCGTAGATTTTGGTTTCGACGGTGATTCGATGGTCGGCCGTACCGATATTAACTTGCGTCCGTTTATAGGCTGTCGTTTTCCTCCGTGCCTACTTGTGTCTACTACTTTTAATGTTAATAAACTCTGATGCATTTTCAATGGTTTAAAAATTGGCTTACGATATTAATTTGACTGTACGGTCTCAATGAATCGATGAGTTATGATCACGAGTTGATACAGAGAAAATAATTGTTTCTGTTGATCGAATTAAATTCTCAAAATACAAAACAAAATAAAATAGAATACCAAAGGAAACCGAAATATAAATAGAAGTAGAAGTTTTAATTGATTTGATTGATGCTGATTCGCAATTTGTTAATTGAATTGGTGACCCTGGTTATAGCGTTTTGAATTCTGAATTTCTATAAATTTCATTGAGCAGAAATTAAAACATCTGTTCAACTTTCCCAAAAGAAAAAAAAAAAAAAAGGCAAAATTCGAAGAACGGGACTTTGATTTGTGAGATTTTATTGACTGCTTCAACTTTCAAAGTTGGTCAGAGAAATAAGTTGATTAGAGTAACATGAATAGGCAATAGAAGCCGAATATTAGTTAATTTTATGCAGAAATGGTCTCATTAAGCCGACTTCAAGCTTTGTTATGGGACTTTTTAGAATATTATGGAATAGGCAATAGGCAATACCGACTTGTATCTCTTGCGCTTACATGAATTTGATGAGTTCATCATATTACATTTACATTAAAATAAAATATTATGGAAGAAATTAACTTTTATTGAAACTTAAATAATTTAAGTACTAATAAGAATACTTATTATATACTTTATTATTAGAACAAAAGCAGATTGAGAATATGATGATGAAATAAATAATCAATCCGAATGTTGAATATTAATCACGTTGCTTTCACACAAACATTCTATTTTTGGATTTGAAGCGAAAGAGGAATGTGGATTAGGGTTCATCGTTTTTTTTTAAAAATTTATTTTAATTTAATGTAACTTGTATTTATTGGTAATTCACTTTATAGTTATTTTATGTAATATAAAATTTTTACAAGTGGATTTAAAAAGTATTTTTGTAGGTTCAAAAAGCTTTACCCTAAAAAGTGGTATCCATTAGTTGTGTATCAATTGTTCACCCAAAAAACATAGTTACCCTTATAAATTGATAGTATTTTTTATAACATGGTACATTTTCAATGGATTTTTTTTTATTGTTATTATTAATTCATGCACCCTTATTGTTATTTTTATTCATTCACCCTTTGAACTCAAAACCTAAGTCTCAGGAAGATCGCTCTTTATCACTAGACTAGTCCTTAGCTTCAATGATCCAACTTATTAAATTTACTCCTAAAAATGATTTCATACAAATTTATCTATTTTAATCATAATATAATGAAATAAATTTTAAGAATAAATTTATTCAAGGTGTGGATAGTACAATTTATCAAACACTTAACCTTTTTTTTTTCTTTTTTTGGGTTTGTTTCATCAGCCACAATACTCTCGGATTGTTCTTAAATTATCTGAAGACCTAATGTACATAAAGATCAATCTTCTTAATAAGTAATTAATGAATCTAGTGAAATAAATGTACTTGTAACAACAGTAATGTATGTATCCACATTCTCGTTGAGTTTGGTTAGAGTTTTTTTTTTTTTTTGAAAAGAAAGTACACCTTTCATTGCCTCAAAGAGAGAACAAATACACAATTTCAACTGGAAATTCATCCAGCCATATACATGGTTCTGACTTCCGAAGAGCTAGCTTAGCTAAATCATGAGCTAAAGTATTACAAGTCCTCCCTACATGCTGAGCTTTGAAATTCTGGAAGCTCTTCTTGGCTTCTAGAATGTCGAAGATCACCCAACAAAGCTCTGTTAAGGTGCTTTGCTTGCTGTTTATAAGCTCTATCACCCTCTTCGAGTCGGATTCTAAGATGATTGATGATGCCCCCGCCTTAATAGCTGCTTGAATTCCCCACAAAGCAGCCTTTGCTTCATACATCTCCACATCTCCAAAACTTTTGATAGTGTTTACTGCTGCAGCCACCACTTCACCTCTGTAGTTCCTGATCACAGCCCCCAAACCAGCAAGATTATTTTGCTCATCCATTGCGGCATCCACGTTAACTTTGACCCAATCTTCACTAGGAGGACTCCACTGGCTTTGCTGCATGCTTGTCAATTCCAGTGAGAAATTTTGCTCTGGTTGCTTTATTCGTTTGACACAATCTGCTGTAGACATTGCTTTGGCTATCAGTCGTGATGGATCATCACACTTCCCCTTAAATAGCCAGTTGTTCCGAGCATTCCAAATGACCCACAAAAAGGATGCAACTAGCTCACCATTTAGATTGCTGTGATGATGATATGAGTGATGAAGCAAAGTAATAACATCAGGGAAATTTTCAGTTTTCAGATCAATTCCCAGGGAAGAGTATCTCCACACTTTCCTCGCAAATTTACAGAACAATAAGGCATGAGTTGTGCTCTCTATCTCTTTCTTGCAGATTGGACAAGTTGCCTCTTGCATCACTCTTTTCTTCCTTAAATTTTCTGCTGTGGGAAGAAGATTCTTTGCCGCTCTCCAAAGGAAGATCTTAACTTTTTCGGGGAGCAGCAACTTCCAAATGATATTCCATTGGCTGGGGTTTTGATTTGAGCAACTGGGAATGTGCTGGTGCTTTTTCTTTAAAGCTAGCTGGTAGCCACTTCTAACTAAATAGTTCCCTCGCTTATCATAATGCCAAATTAGAGTATCTCCATTTTGTTGTCTAGGGAGAGGGATATGAACAATTATTTCAGCATCATCTTTACCAAAATGTTGATAGATTAGCTCTTCCTTCCAGCAGTTGTTGTCATCTATAAGCTCTGCCACAGAGGCTTCCTTTGGTAAATTTGGAGATGAGATGGGTTTGAAGGTTGATGGTCTAGGAATCCAGCTGCTATTATGGATATTTATCTGCTGCCCATTGCCGACCCTCCACCTGCAGCCATTCTCCAACACTTCTCTTCCCCAAAGAATGCTTCTCCAAATGTAAGATGGTTTGGAACCCAAATTTGCTTTTAGGAAAGATGAATGCTTAAAATATCTTGCCTTTAGGAGTCTGGCCACTAGAGAGCCTGGATTTTGGATGATCCTCCAGCCTTGCTTGGCCACGAGGGCCTAGTTGAAACAGGAGAGATCTTTGAACCCTAAACCTCCTCTGATTTTAGCTTGGCACAGGTTCTCCCACCTAGACCAGTGGATGTTTTTTTCTCCTTCGATGAGCCCCACCAGAACTTGGCTATTTCCTTTTGCATATCGTCACATAATCCCTGAGGAAGCTTGAAAACACTCATAGCATAAGTGGGAACTGCTTGCGCCACTGCTTTAATAAGGATCTCTTTACCTCCGCATGAGAAGAAATTTTGCTGCCAGCCTGAAATCTTACTGAGCACCCTGAGCTTTATCTCGTTGAAGAAACCCTTAGTCCTTTTCCCTATCATTGATGGAAGGCCAAGATATTTTTCGTGCTTAGAGACGACATTAATCTGAAAAATCTGTTTTATTGCTGCTACATGTTCCGGCTTTGTGTTGCTACTGAAAAACATGGATGATTTTTCCATGTTAAAAATCTGTCCCGAAACCCTCTCATAGCATTCAAACACCCTTTTTAGATTTCTACACTCGTCAGCCGTTGCTCTAGCAAAAATCAGGCTGTCATCAGCGAACATGAGGTGGGAGATAGTCAAATCTTTGCCGAAATTTAAACCATGGATAAGCTTTTGATGCTCGGTCTGTCTAATCAGATTGGAAAAAGCTTCAGCACACTTAATAAACAGGTATGGAGACAGCGGGCAGCCTTGTCTAAGTCCCCTTTGTGGATGAAAAAATCCTTTTGCCACCCCATTTAAAATAACAGAGAAAGAGACTGTAGATATGCAATTCATGATCAGATCAACCCATCTCTGTGAAAACCCCATTCTCAGCATAATTTGCTTCAGAAAAGGCCATTCTACCCTATCATAAGCTTTGCTGACATCTAGTTTAAGAGCCACCAGCCCATGTTTTTTCCCCTTGCTATGCCTTATCTTATGCAAGCATTCATAGCCTATAATAGTGTTATCCGAGATTAATCTATTCGGGATGAATGCACTTTGGGTTGGAGCTATGACGTAGTGAAGGATGTGTTTGAGTCTGTTTGCAATTGTTTTGGCAACTATTCGGTAAATAACATTACAAAGGCTTATGGGTCGGAAATCGGTTACTCTCGAAGGTTTTGACACCTTAGGGATTAATGCAATATGTGTATGATTTAAAGGGGCAATGTCACCTCCATTGTTTAGGATATGAAGACATGTATTTATAACTCCATACCTGACCAATTGCCAATGCTTTTGATAAAAGGCCGCAGGCAGCCCATCCGGTCCCGGCGCCTTTGTAGGACTCATTTGAGATAGGGTTGTGTAAATTTCCTCCGCTGAGAACGGGCTGTCCAACTGTTGATTCAGTTCATCCGTGACTGTTGGGGAGTTTGGTTAGAGTTAGGACTACTTGATAGGTGATATTCCCTTGTTGGATCCTAGGTACCCACAAAGAAGTCAGGTATTCTCTAATCCTTAGGGACTGATCATGCCTATGCGTCTCTTTAGAACCACTATTTGAGGTGCTGTCGCTTTTACTAGCATATGACTGTTTAGGCCTGCTTGAAGAGAAGGGTAATTAATTAGAGTAAGTTCATTGATTTATGAGATAAGTTGTCCAAAATGTAATAAAAGTCTTGTCACATAAACGTTAGGAGGAGAGAATCGAGGAGAGGAAAGTAATTTAAATTCTATTTTTATTTCCATTATTTAGTTGTACAAAATATATAAGAATTTAATTTCCATTAAAATTTAATATCCATCATAATATAGAATTTGAATTCCACGCCAAGGAGTAAAAAATTTAAATTCCTCTTATATTGGAAAGTAAATCTTTCAAAAATATCCTTCAATTTTTTAACTTGTTTAATGCCTTTAATAATTATTATTTATAAATTTATTTATCAATTTAATATTATAAATAATTTCATATTAATTAAATTTAATGAATAATTTGAGAAACTTAATAAAATAATTGAACTTATTTATTTATTTAATATGAAAATATAGAAATATAAATTAACCATCATCGGAACTCCACTAGACAGTCGTCGGACCACTGCCAAAAAGTCGCCGAAACTCTGCCAGCTAATCGCCGGAACGCTGCCAAAACTCTGCCAGCTAATCGCCGGAACGCTGCCAAAACTCTGCCGAAAAGCCGCGGGAGCGCGGAGCGCCATTGGACGACCATCAACTGCTACGATAAAGTCGCCAAAATTCCGCCAAAAAGCTGCCAGACTCCTATCGACCATCGCCGGAACTCTGCCGAACAATCGTCGCACCGTCACCGGACTGCTGTTTTAATATATATATATATATATATATATATATATATATATATATATATATATATATATTTAAATTGTTTTAAGACTTTTTGACATTAAAAAAAATTGGTATTGATATTAAATTATATTTCATTACTAATATAGATAATTTAATATTTAAGACAAAGGATAAATACGTCCAAAGAAAATAATTGTAATTAAATTTTATATCAAACCAAATAATTAAATTTAATTTCACTATTCTCCTCCACTTCTTCCTTCTTCCTTCCTTTCTATTATGCTCTTTTCCTCTCCTCTCCTTTATTCAAATCAAACATGTCCTTAGGAGTTGGCTTTGGAGGAGGGAGCAAAAGATAAAAGCATTGTGATACCCTGTCTCTTTTATCAATATTCCCTTACGCGCTTTTCCACATCCTAAGAAGGGGCTCCGGGGCCCTAAGGAACAAATGGAATGTATTTTTCCCGTAATGAGGTTCCCAACCTATCTTCTTCCTAAGACACGTGGCATTATATTATATGCCTTAACAGTTAAGCATCAACAATATTGGCAATCTAAAAATGTTTCCTCAACGAAAGTAGTAGAATATTAATATTTCAAAGTAGTTTCAGATTTTCTTAAGCAAACGTGAGTAAATGTCTAACATATTCATTCTTAATGTTCCTAAAAAGATATGTCTTTGAAAAGTCTGTGGAGATATTTGCAATGACGTAAATCATTTTGAGTCCATTTCAAGGTCAAAGATGTTGGCATGATGAATCTTCTTATTATAGCAAATTGGAAGACCCAAATTCCTTCGAGATGGAGATGGGCGACGGTTAGTTTTATCTAGAACCTTTTGCAATGTTTCCAGAGATTTCAAATTTGAATCTCGCTATTCCTTTCTTTCCTTCTCTTTTTGATTTTCAGTCCATTCAAACTAAATTGGATTACAACTCCTCACAAATTGTCAAATGGAATTCATCCAACCAAACAATTAAAAGATCGGGTTGTTAAAGAAATCTTTACAAAATTCACGAGTGTAGATGCTCCTTTTCTCTCAATTAATTAACGTATTAAAAAAAACAAAAAAAAAATCTTAATATATTTGTTTCTGTATCTATTTTTCATTTTTTACATGTTAGAATTATTTGAATTTTAAGTTATATCGTATGAAAATACTATTTTATCTTGAAAAGCTAGATCCAACAACTATAAAAGTAATTACATGTGTTTTTAAGGTAATTTTAATAAATACATAAAATAATTGGGTAATTAGCATAAACTATAGAAATTAAACAAGTATTTACTATTTATGAGCTATAGCATTAAAAGGGGAGATTGCTAGGATCCCTCTATATACTATTTACTCCTTATTACTTTCGTAATACTCAATAACTCCTGGTACCATAATTTTACATAATTATCTTTATTTTTAAATAAGCTTTTATTCATATTGATTATAAATTTAATAAATCATATAAATTAAAATTAAAACAAAAGGATTTAAATACTAAAAATAAGAAACATAGGTTTCGATGTCAATTAAAAAAATTAAAAATAAGATATTTTTCTTATACTTTTTGTTCTTTTGTAAGCATCTTTTTCTTATAATAACTATTATTTTATGTTCACAAGATTAAATATCAAGCAAATAATTTATTTTTCCCTCTTAAATTTTTTATGCCAAAGAGATTTTTAGATATTATGAAAACAATAGGAAAATAAATTGTATATATTAATTTCAGTAAGTGAAAAACTGACAATCTCTTTATTCAAAAACCAAGCAGTATGCCAATTAGGAATAGTGCATCATAAAGCACAATAAATCAAGCTTAGAAAAAATGTCAATAAGTTCATCAACAAAAGGTAAACAATGCGTCACCTCTTATTCTTATAGTTAGTTTTTTATTGCAAAGAGGGATTAATAATTAAGATTGATATTTGCTAAAGTATTTTCATTGATTCATGCTTGCTGTGACAGCAAGTGCATCAATGAAACTGTATGCAAACGTGTGCTCACCAAGTTAACAAACTAACAAATAAAATCTGACCATTCAAGATACAAGCCCTAAATCTAGCCATCACTGATGCTCTGATTTTGTACAATAATCGGGGACAAATACTCCTCTTCAAACAGTCAGCTTGACACACTTTCTTCACTCACAAGCTGTGGCTGATGCTTGTCCCAGTTAGTTCCATTGCGTTGGGCCTGTTTTGTCATATGGCTGGTGGGCTGGTCATGGCCTGCTTGCTTGATCAAAAATGGGCTGCAATCTTTTCAACATTTATTTCAATATTTATTATGCAGTAAAATTTTGAGTGGACCTATTGGCACCCCCTTTTACTCTCATAAAACCCTCTTTTAAATACACCTACTAAAATATTTATTGAATTGCATTTGCTGCTAGTGACTTCCATTTTAATTCAACAAATGTCCTCGTACACTTATTTCTTAGTAATTTCGGTATAAGATAATGAAAAAAGAATAAAAGAAATTCTTTTCATGGAAGGAAAGATTGATGAATGCTAATCCAATTTTCTTTTTTACACTCCCAATGTGATGATTCTACATGCTTCTATCTGAAGACAGAAATCAATAACAAACTCAGGAGAATAAATTATTATGACAGTAGAAGAAAGCAAGCCTTCCCTAATTTTAAAATTATTAAGTAAAAATTTAGTCCAACAAAAACCATTAATTTAAGGATAAAAATAAAATTGCAAAAAATCTTTTCACTATAACATAATTGTTCTCTAGTTAACAAAAACAAAAACTCCAGTGGGGTTAGAGGAAGAGGGATAAACTGTGAATTTAGTTAAGGATTAAAACGTAAATTAATGATATATGAGTTTTATAGGAATTTTCTAGGGGTGTTAAATAGCTCCACTCTAAAATCTTTTCTTCGAAGAATCACTTGACCGATCATTATCTTCACACCTTTTGCACCCGTTTGAAAACATATTAAAGTCCCTTTTCTAAATGTATTGCAATAGATATAGTAGTTTTCTGGTTCGGGATCTTGAAATGTAGGAAAGTCTGGGAAAGCTTTAAAACCATAAAGTTTAAGAGATTTAAAACTTAAAACGCTTAAAATGCATAGTTTATATATTTTCCCAGACTTTTCTGCACTTTAAAATTTCGGATTTGAACATTTCTAGCAATTAAATATATACATAAATTACACTACTTTTAACAACGCCCACCTAATTCTATAAATAACCTTGTATTTTATTTCTCAAGAAATCTTGTTAGAACAATTTTTTTTTTATAACAAAACTATTTCGTCACATTAAATTTGCAACACATGAGTTGTAAGAATGATCACTTTCAATTTTCTTCAACCTTTTGAACAACTGTTTGCTTTACAAAATTCATAACATTTATTTATTTATTTATTTTTATTATTTATTTATTATTATTATTATTATTATTATTATTATTATTACTATTTTACCTTTCTTCTATCATTCTTTTAATATAAAAAGAATACCAGGATATAGCTAATAAAAGGGTTTAACTAAGTTAGGGATAGCTTCAAAAATCATATGTTGATTGATAAGAACGAGAGAGGTTTATTTTAAAATATATAACATTTTAAACTTAATTAGCGCTAAAATTGTAAATTTCAAAAAGTGGGTTTTATGAGAATTTTGTTCCCCTCTTTTCTTTTTTCAAAAGGAAAAACAAATATTAATGAGTAAAGTTATTACAACCATAATAATTCTCAATTTTTGAATTATAAATGAAATTAATAATAGCCCTTGCTATAATTAGCTAACATTTTTACACGTCCATAAGCAATGTGTCATCATCTGTTTGCTTAAACTTGCATCTAATTGACTAATTCTGTGAAAACCTTTAACATAATGAATGACATGGTACAACCACTAGAGCTTGCCCCAGTGGTTAGATCTATTCCCTCACAAGTGTGAAGAAAGTGATTCGAACTCCCACAAATTATTATAGGAATTTAATTTAAAATTTAAGTGAAGACAGTCTTTCTCCCAGGAGTAGAGTTGAGTAAAGACAGTCTTTCTCCCAAGAGTAGAGTTGATAGAGGGTTAAAATATCGGCGATGCTATATAAGATTTGATGTAAACTAATTTATGATTGTAAATCTCATGACCAATAGTCTCATAAAAAAAAGAATGAAAATTTGATGTAAACTAGTTTCAGTAATTGTATATTGTAAATATCATGAGAAATAGTCTCGTAAAAAAAAATGAATGACATGGAACGGCAAGATTATTTCGTTTTGAACAAATTTAGTATGAAATCAATTCGGTTAATTTTAAGTGTAAATCAGGATATTCTTTTAGCCACGCTGAATAATCGAAAGCTTTTTATGATTTCCTAATTAATAAGGGAACGCAAAAACTTGCCTAGCTATATAAATCGTAGTGAGTGATCCTGGTTTCCATGTGCCTCTTCCTTCATTCCAATTTATTTATTCTAAACGTACATGGCAGTTAAAATACAAGTAAAATGGGAATCAAAAGCAAGCAGAGATGCCTTTGTTTGGCCTCGATCCTTTTAGGAGCTTGGATTCCAGAAGCATGCGTCTCGTACTCTTCAGGATGCTTCAGGTTGCGAGAGTCACGAGCAATGGATGGCTCGCTGTGGATGCGTATACAATGACAACATTGAGAAGGAGAAGCGATCCAACATTTTCAAACAAAACGTTGCACGTATAGAAGCTTTCAACAACAAGGCTAATAATGAGAAACCTTACAAGCTGGCCGTCAATGTATTTGCTGATCTTACTAATGAAGAGTTTAAAGTATCGAGAGAAACAGATTCAGGGGCCACATGTGTTCCGAACAAACAGGTCCACTCATCTATGAAAATGTCACCACTCTGTCTTCCACTAGGGACTGAAGAAAGAAAGGTGCCGTCACACCCGTCAAGGATCAACAATAATGCGGTGATTAATTTATTACTTTTATGTTGCGTTTACTTTCTGAATTAAGAAATTAAAATCCGGAATCAGAATTATTGATAATATTTACTTTGCAAAATAGAGTCGGGAATTGGATCGGAATCGTGGAAGCCACCACAGTTTGAGAATAAAGAATGAGAGACTCATTCCTAATGGGAGGTAGTAATGAGTCTCCCATTTTCAGGACTGACTATTTTATCCTCTCCTAAAATTAAAAATACCTATATTGTCATCATCTATAATTAATTAATAAATTAATATATTATTAACAATAATTATTAAGAATTATAATTTTTGATAAATAATCACAATAATTAATATACTTTATTATAATTAATTAATATACTATTATAATAATTACTAATATAATTATTTTAATTAATTTATATATATTATTAACAATAACATATTAATAATTATAGCTTTTGAATAAATAATCACAATAAATATATTTTTATAATAATAATTAATATAATTATTATAATTAATTAATTAAAATTTTTACTTTTATTATTATTATTATTAATTAGTTAATATACTATTATAATAATTATTAATATATTAATAATTATAGTTTTTGAACAAATAATCACAATAATTAATATATTTTTGTAATAATAATTAATATAATTATTATAATTAAGTAGTATATTATTATAATTAATTAATTAAAATTTTACATTTATTAATATATTATTGACAATAATTATTAATGATAATATTTTTGAATAAATAATCCGTATAATTAAAATATAAAATAATAATTATGACAATAATTCATTAAGTAATTTTTAATAATTTGTTACAATCTAACTCATTCCGATTCCGATTCCAAGATAAAATAAACACATTAATGGGCTTCCAGCCCATTTCGATTTCAATTCCATTAAGTCAAGTAAACAATTTATTTTGATTCTCATTTCTCATTTCCATTCCAGCTCATTCCAATTCCAACCAATTCCAATTACTGACAAGTAAACGTAGCATTAATTCATTAATCTTAATTTCATGATTAAATAATAATTATCAATTATATGCTTGGAGAGGCAAGTTTGAGTGGCCTTCAGTCCCTTTGTTTGACTTTGTTTGACTAATCGATTACGTTGAACTCTTGGGAGGTTGGCGGTTAAAAATTATAGTTGGATCCCCATTCTCTTTATGTGTATAAAATTGTACTTAGGTCTAGAATTTGCAAAATCTTGATTTGAACTAAAATAGAGATTTTACCTAGTGTAAAATAATTTACATCAGTGTAGAGACTTTTGATCATAATTAGCATAAATCCAAACCTATGGACTTGAGCAAGTGCACATGACAATATGTAAATAGTTATATAGAAATGTTTGAATTTAATATTTGGACTTTGTTAAAGTTTGGAAAAACTATTAAGTCGTATGATTTAATAATGTAACGATATTATATTATTAAACTATTTGACTTAATAATTTTTTTAAATTTTAATGAAGTTTGAGATCTTAAACTAAATTAGTACTCTATAATTATATATCTAACTACTCCTGGTAGCCTATTGATTAAAATGTGTGTATAACTATAGGATGTAGCTGGGCATTTTCGGCGGTGGCAGAAATTGAAGGCATTAATCAGCTAACAGCTGGTTAACTTGTCTCTCTATCTAAACAAGAGTTAATGGATTGTGATGTTAAGGGTGAAACGAAGGCTGCAACGGTGGTTTAATGGACAATGCACATTCCAATTCATTCAAAACTAAAAAAAAAAAAAAACCAAAGGGACAACAACTGAAACAAACTATTCTTACAAGATAGTTGATGGAAAATGCAACACTAAAGCGGAAGCAAACAATGCACCCAAGATTAATGGATACGAGGATGTATCAGCCAACAGCAAAACGGCACTAATGAAGGTTGTTGCCAATCAACGGGTTTCGGTCGCCATTTATGTCGGGGGCTTTGCGTTTCAGTTCTATTCTAGTGGCGTGTTTACAGGAGCCTGTAGCATTGATTTAGACCATGGTAGCACGCTGGCTTTAGAGTTTTGGGGCCTTGAAGCGAATTTTTTTTATGAAGCATCTTTTTATTTTCTAATTTTTATTTTTAAAAAAATATAAAATATATCAAAGTTAATTCCATATTTAGTTTTTGAATTTCAACAATAATTAAGAAGATCTTAAAAATTTTTAAAAATAAATGATAAATTTGACTAATATATAACATAAAATCTATAAAATTAAAGAGGCCAATCGCGGGGCCACACAATAAATAAACTATAAAACTTAATAAGCTATTATAAAGTTGTAGAGAATTGCGATGCCCAAGCATAAAATTTGTATAAAATAAGTAAATTTGCATCTTAATTTATTATTATTATTTTTTGGATTTTTAGTTGGAGATGACTAGGGCCATCCTAGAATTATATACATTCCTATTTGAAATAAAATTTTAAAATGTCTAACACTATTCAAATAGAAATGTGAATTTGAATTTTATTTATTTTAAAATAAAATTACAGATGCGGTTATTTGAATCTATCAAAATACTCATTAAGTCATTGTACTCATTTATTTAATAAATCTTCTACTAAGATTTAAAATTTGATATTTTACTTTATAAACCCACTTTAATACCAAATATGCCCTCATATAATTAAATTAATTTTGAAACTATTTACTAAATAAACTCACCAAACTATTTACACAGCCATTGATAAGAAATACTAACACAATGAGGAAAAAAAAATCCAATTGCACCCAACCAATTTATTTTAAAAGTTTCGGCTCCATTTAATTGAAAACAATTTGATTAAAAAAAAAGCAATCAAATTAAATAGATTCAATTGCAAAAATTAATAAATTATTCTTAAATTTACTGCTCTGTTTAATCTTTCAGTTGTCCTTTATCAGTTTCCTTGCCTAAATAAGATATAAATTCACAAGTTGAAATTTATAGTCTTATAAATTAAATTCCACTGCTAATCCATCTTTATTAGCAATCTACTTGGGAGCCTATGATTTGCATTATAGTTTGTCTTCAAAGGCTGACATGATCCGGGATGGCATGACTTGAATATTTGTTTTTGGGTTTTTTTGGTTAGAGTGTAAGTTAAACACAGTGCACCTAATTTTGGTTTCATCATTTCCAATTTATCATTGCAGTTAAGAAAGATTGAGTACAAATCATAGTAGGTTAATGGAATTAGAAGTGTGCTAGTGCTACACATGCTAAATTTTTTATTTCTAAAAATTATCTCAGATGATGTGGCATTCATTAATTAGTTGATGTGATAATACAATTAATTCACTTAAATCTTTTAAAGAATTATCAACTACTTTATAAATGACACATCATTTGAGATAAAATTTAGGATAAAAAATATAGAATGTCTACAATTACTCGTGTGTATATAGATGAATGTAAAGAGCAAAATAAAATTAATTTTATTCTATAATGTTTCTTATAATAGTAATTTAAGTCATGCGCATTTTAGTAACAAAATTATTTTTAATAAAGAGGATGTGGAGTGTATTTTTAATGAGTTTAAATATTGTCACTCTAAATTTACAATAAGTGGTGATATTTGACCCCCGTCTCCCATCAAATTTATCTCATCAACCTCCATTTTTCAATTAATATTATTTACTTCAGAATTGTCCTTATTGAAAAATAAAAATAATTTAAGAATAAGTATTTTTTCACTTATCTCTCAAGCTCTCAATTGTTTAACTTTTCATATGTCACATCTCTCTCATCTTTGTTTAACTCTTAATCAAATCCCAAGTTGAAATTGAACAAAATCATAGATTCTCACAAAAATCAAAACCAATATCATCAATAACAATAAAAACCACCACTTGTTCATAAAATTTAACAAAATTTAAAAATGAAACTCATCATATGTTGGTAGAGGTGATGGATTGATGGTGATGATGATAGGTAGTGGTGGTGGTGATGATGATGAACTCGTTGTTGATGAAGTGGTGGGATTGATGGTTATGCACCTAGGATGCATTTACTTCTAGAAAATTGAAATGGGTTAAAATCGAAATAGATTCGGAATGGACTAGAATCAGAATAAAAAATGAGAATCAGAATACTTTTAGAAAGATAATTAAGGTTTTTGATCAATTGTGTGCATATAGTGATTTATTTATTTATTTTTTGTCCTTTTACATAATTTTTTTTAAGGATATTTAAGTAAGAAAATATTAAATTAAAATATGAGTTTAGAGGGTATTTTTGTTGATTTAAATAGTCGCACCCTTCAATTTATTGTATGACTTTTCATAATTACCCTTATCTAATTAAAAAATGGACAAAACTGCAATGCAACTGTTTCACGGTACACAGTTTTGCCTTTTATCAGTTGACCTCCCTAATTTTTTTATTTATAAATTTATGATAATTTATTTTTTTTCATTCTCTTTTTCTCTCCTGCATCTTCTGATATCCTGTTCTCTTTTTCTCCACTTAGATAATTAATCAATCATTAGTGATCAACTCCTTTCAAATTAAAATATCATTAACTAATCAATTACCTCAGTTATTTTTCACTTTACAACCAAGATAAAATGCAGCAATTTGATTTGAATATTTGATGGCAATTGTGAGGCCATGACAATTGAATAAGTTAAAATAACAAATCAAATCTATTAGTTACAAGTGATTGATGTCATGTTGGTTTAGATTTATGAATGAAGTTTAAATTTTGTTATTTTTGAGTAACTAATAACTTTGAAATTCAATTATATTGTACTTATTTTTTATTTAAAGTCCAGTCCACATATATTTTAAAATGGCAACCAAAATGTAAGGAAAAAAAATGAAATACACAGTTTTATAATTATTTATTTAATATTTTATTTTAGTAATATCATGCTAGTTTTATTTAAAACTAATTTATTAATTGAATTTTAATGTGAAGTCATTAATTATCTCACTCCTTAAATTAAAAAAAGAGAGTTAGATATTAATATTTAATTTTATGTCAAAAGTTTTAACTTGAGACAGCCTACCCATTTATTAGTTATTTAAATTATTAATATATTTAAAACAATATGAATTTATATGTAAAAATTTTAAAACATTTAATTTTTTAAAATTTCAGTATACAACAGGGAGTTTAGGGTTAATTACCAACCTATATCGTCCTAACGTTCAATCTCTCTCTCTCTCTCTCTCTCTCTCTCTCTCTCTATATATATATATATATATATATATATATATATAACGGGGACGCGCTAAAATGATCACCGACTCTCAGCTTCCTTTATATACACAACTCTCTTGTTTATGTACGCAACTCTCTTTTGAATTTCAATGAAAATGGTGCTGAGGGAAAATTGAAAATCGAAATCAAGAAAATAGAGAAGCAAAAAGCGAGAATGGTTACTTTCTCAAAACGACGACAAGGTCTTTTCAAAAAGGGAAATTATCATTTGTATACACTTAGTTTATTCTATTATCAAAAATACTACAACACTTTGAGGGTGTATCAATCGTCCACTCTAAGTTGATAAAATGTATCAGCTGACCACCAAACCGTTAGTTGCCGTTTAAGTATGATGACGTCAGAATGGTAATTTGGTCTTTTCATATGATACAAGTGATAATTTAAGGGTATTCAAGTGATAAAAAGAGAATTTAAGAGTATACAAGTGATAATTTTCAAGGGTAAAATCGTCAATTCATTGTAACTCCGTTAACTTTCAAACGGTAACTAACGGTTTGGTGGTCGGCTGATACATTTTGTCAACTAAGGGTGGACGGTGGACGATTGATACATCCTCAAAGTGTTGTAGTATTTTTGATAAAAGAGCAAATATAGGGTATATGAATGATAATTTCCCTTTCAAAAAAGCCGAAGAGTACGCTAACATCACTGGCTCTCAGATCACCGTTCTTGTTTTCTCATCGGCCGGCAACCCGTACGTTCATGGGTCACCTTCATTTGATGCCGTTATTGACAAATTCTTGAGCGTTAACGGCGGTGCAAGTAGCAGTGGCTAAGTGGGTGTCCATCACAATGAAGCCGATGTGTGCCGCGAATTCTTGATGGTTTTGGAGGACAAGATGAAACGGTGTCGGAGTGCGGAGGATTTGTCGGCGGTGAAGGCGGAGTTGGAGGAAGTGAGAGTGAAGGTTTTGCAGAGACTTAAGCATATTGAAGAAGACGAATTCGTCACTTCTTTGCTCAATTGTTGATTCAATTTTGATGATGGACATTAATTAAATTAGGGTTTGATTTTGCTTCGATCAACTGATAGTTGATCAAGATTCGATTTTTTTTTATTTTTTTTCCGTTGGGTATATATAGTTTACATTAGGAGATTTTTAGGGTTTACAAAATGATTTTTTTTTTTTGCTTACAAATTGCAAAATACCAAAACTTTTCACAAGCACTGGCTCACAATTATGGCAGCAGTAATGTCTTTTGCTTATTATCGGCCTTGGGCATCTCCGTAGCCAAAACCCGCAAGTGAAAGAAACAAATAACAAGCCATTTATTATTAGAATTATTTTTGAGGTAAAAGAAATTTAAGTTTTGAACTTAAAGTACAAACATATTATTTTAATTTATTAGTTTTATATATGGGCAAAACTACTTTGCAACAGAGGTTTGTTAGCCCTTTTTTTGTCTTTTTCTTAAGGTCAACTATAATGAAATCCTGTAATTTGTTATGAAAATAAAAAAACTAAAAACTTTTAAATTTTCATATATTAGTCCCACACCTATAAATTTTCAGTTGCATTAATGCTTCTGGAAGCCACAATTTTCAGGACAAAAACTCAATTAAATTTATTTAAGTGTGCAATTAAATTTACTCCTTTTATTTTAGGATAAAAACTCAATAAAAAATACAAAACTCATTGCTCAAACAAACAAAAATGATTTTACAAATTCATAAACCTACACTTTATTATTATTAGTAAATTAAAATATTTTTACTACATAATTAAATAATTTAGTATGTTAATTAAATATTATGTTATTAAAAAAAATAAAACATTACCTACATAGAATATCAAATTAAATTTATTTTCGTATTATGTGTATTCCATCTGCTTGACATATAAAATCTCTTGTTTGAAAAAAAATAGATATGGGGTTTGAACCTTGCTCACATGGGTGAAAGGAAATTGGTTGCCGTGTTAAATTAAAAAGAATCATATGTATATTTATCATCAATTATGGTTAGTAAATAATTTACATAGTTTAACTATGTAATAAATTAGTTAATTTATTAATTAATAAGTAAATATATTAATTTAAATAGATATTAATAAATGTAAGAATAAATCATTTAATTGAAAACCTAGTTCAATAAAGTAAAAAATAAATAAAAATATTGTGGACTTATATGTCATAATTATAAAATTTTTAATTTTTCTTATCTTACATGAACAACAAGGGCTTTTAATGTTAATGGCCCAATAATAACATCTAGCCATTATACAACTCTCACTTTAAATCCAACAATGGATTTGAAAAAGACAAAAGAATGGGGTACCAAACCCCATGGGTATAGTAGCTGGACCCTTAAAAAATTATTGTTTTATTTTATTCTCTTTCTACCTCCCCTCTCTATCTTTTATAAAATATAAGATAAGTTTTCTTCTTAGATTGGGAGACGAGAGTGTGGAATCATCCTAGTGTTTACTTGCAAAAATTGAATAAAGGAATAGTAATGAGTTTTAAGAACCTGGATTTTGGTCCACAATTTTGTGGCGGTGGTGAATATTTGTGGGCCGACCCAGTATTATGTGGTCAGCCCAACCATTTGTATCAGGCTATCCATTTTTTAACATGAACTTCAACCCCTTCGGTTTCACATAGGATCCTTATTGATTTTTTTTTTCCTTATCAAAACAGGTGATTTATTATTATTATTATTAATTCAACAGCTAAATGTGGTTATTGTTTGGTAAAGAATCTTATCACTAACAATCTAATGTTATGTAGTGACCACAACCAAACTTCTAATTTCTAACTAAAGTTAAAGTGAAATGATTGGCCATGACCATGGCCACTTAATTAATTCCATATTTTAAAGCAACCAATAAGATATAAATATCTGAAGAAAAATCACCTCTATAATGACCAAAGATTGATAAGATAAATTAGACTTTAAGATTTAATATAAATTAGAAAAGAAAAATTTTGCTTTATTTTGGTAATGACACCAACAAGATGCCAAGAAGACACATCATCGAGAAGGGGGAAAAAAAAACAGCCATTATGTCATTATCAATGGCTCACATGCCAATTAATAATACTTAATGCTCCACAAGCCCCAAACGAAATTAGTAATGTTAATTATTTGGAATTATATATATATATATATATATATATATGTGAAATTCACTTTCTTCATTCTTTGGGTTTCTTCAACAGTTCAATTACCATCTGAGTCAAAATTCCTTTTTATTCGTTTCTTTCTCTTTCTCTGATCAGCTGAAATATTGAGTCCTAATTTTATAGATTCATATATAAAATCTTGTTGTCTAATTAGTTTGTAGTCTTATAAGTATATTAACTATGGGAGATTCATATGATGAAGAGTGTGATTATTTGTTTAAGGCGGTAATGATTGGTGACTCTGCTGTTGGGAAATCAAATCTTCTCTCAAGATTTGCTCGCGATGAATTTCGATTGGATTCTAAGCCAACTATTGGTGTTGAATTTGCTTACAGAAACATTCGAGTTGGCGACAAGCTCATCAAAGCTCAAATTTGGGATACTGCCGGACAAGAAAGGTACGCATATAGGTTAATTTTATCATAAGCTTTTTGCAATATTCTTTGAATCAAAATCACAAGACATTGAAATTGTTGAATAAATTAACTTACGGTTGAAGTTAAAGTTGACTCATAATCCATGGTGTTGATGCATAGCCATACAAGAAACCAAAATGATCAAACTCGGGATAATTATATCTGCAACTTACATTTACAGTTTGCACAGGTTGGTTAATTAAAAGATCATGTAAGATCATTTAACTTTTCGTTGAATTAATCTTGATGGTGTTAGATGCTTTTGATCAACAACTGGATGATCTAAGATGTTCAACAGTACCGATGATGAGTTTCATTAGTTCTGAATGAAGAAGATTAACCTTCTTAATTAATTTATTGATTTAAGAAGGAATTCAGAGAATTATCAACTATTTTTTTGGATAAATTTAAATTATCTACTCATGAATTAACTGTATTCAAATCACCCTCTTATTTTAAAAACTTTAAATTTAGTCAAAAAAAAGAGGATCCATAAATTTTTTTCCATCTTCTAAAAAGATAGAGATAAGTTGAAATTTTTTAAAACTAAGAGCATGATTTAAAGATAATCAAAGGAAAGTGATTCAAAATTTTTTTTTTTTGTTTTTAAATAGAATTATCAACAATCTTTAGTTAACTGTAGAGTTCACGAAAGGAAAGTTTGCGTAAATTAAACAACTTTCTCCAACTTTATCTTTGTCATTACCATCAGGAGCGGAATGCATGCGCATGCGCAATGTCATTACCCTAACGAAATTTCAGGACACTAGGGAAAACTTTGGGCGCTCGTGATTTTCTTTGCGGCCCAATGAGTTATACCCACGTGTCAATGTACTAGTTTCACATGTGGAACATAACACCAACATATTTATGCACACGAAAAAGTTTGTGTAGTGTTTGTTGTATCTTAATTGAGAGAGGCTAATTAACATGATTGTGACGCGTCATAAGTGCTGTAAAATTAGCACATTAATGATGAATAATAATTTGTTTTTGTACTTGATAAGATATTACATATATATTATAATATGGAGTTTATTGTAAATTTAAACATATACATATGGGGTGTGTTTAGTTAATGCAATGCAATTATATATTTACTAATATACCATAATGTGAACAGTGTTGCATTAACTAAATTTGAGGTGAGGATCGATTTTGTGTAATATGGTACTATTCACATTATTTTTGTTTTAATTTCTTTAATTAAAATAATGAAAAATAAATAAAAATATATAATTAAATAAAATTAGAAGCTCAAGTATATTGCCGCAAGTGTTGATGAACTATTAGCGATAGTCTGAGTCGAGTTTTGCACTAAAATTGAAACTATTAGAATCCTTATTGTCAGAGCTACCCAATGGTGCAATTATTATCAACAAAAAGAAGTTTTCATTTGCTGTGAATTTATGGTAAAAAAAATTGGGAGATAAAACTTTAACCCTAAATTTATGACGAATGAAAGTTCCTTTACCAATAATAGTTGCACATTACATAGCCTCAAAGTATAATTTAAATGACACTAAAGGATGGCAGTAGGCGATGGCGCGTGATGCCCGATATTGTAATTTTTTTATTATAAAATTTTAAATTGTTAATTGAATATAAACAATAATAAGATATAAATGAATTTCATATTATTAACAGATATTAGAATAAAAATATTATTTTATATAATACAATGCATATTTCATCAAACATGGTATTGCATTATAGCTTAATATAAGATAATGAAATAAAACTTGATACAATATAGTGTACAAAACACACTCATAGTACAAGCCAAAAATCTACTAAGAATTACTCCGAAACATACTCAGTTATTGATAGTTATGTCTGGAGAAGTATATTTATATTCCACATTTTGTAGAAAGAAGAAAGAGTTCCAAGGAGCTCAACATTTTTGAAGGCATCAATCTACATGCAGCCTAATTACAATGATAAGTAATAATTTTAAGTGAGGTTAATACATTACAAAGTGGCTATTAAAATTACATAACCTTGAAGCACCTAAAGTTCAAACAAATGTTACTTGCCATGAGCACAGTTTTTCATTTTTAGTAATGAGCTTTTACGTATAGAATAACAGCTTTTTCGTTACGTTTTCGAATTAATTATATCTTAATTTAAGTTGTCCTCATGCAACATTTGTTAATGAATTTATAGTATTTATTATTATTTTTTCCTTATGATTAACTTGGACAGGTTTAGGGCCATAACGAGTTCATATTATCGTGGAGCACTTGGAGCCTTACTAGTGTATGACATAACACGACGAGCAACATTCGAAAATACAAAGAAATGGCTACGAGAACTCAGAGAATTTTGCAGCTCATGCATGGCCATTGTTCTTGTGGGCAATAAATCTGACCTAACTCATTCCAGAGAAGTTAACGAAGAAGAAGGTAAAATTCTTGCTGAAACTGAAGGTTTATACTTCATGGAAACTTCTGCTATGCAAAATTTGAACGTCGAGGATGCGTTTTTACAGATGATTAATCAAATTCATCAAACTACAATTCAGAAGAGTTTATGTGCTAAAATGAATGATAAAACAGCAACTAGTAATTGTAATAATCTTGGAGGTGGCAAAGAGATTATCAATATTGATCATGAAGTAACTGCCACTAAGCAATCAAGTTGTTGTTATAAGTGAAGTGATGTAATCATTCAAAAGTATTCGATGCTTTCTTTTCCTATATTTTTGGTTTGATGAATGACAAAGGCCTGTTGCTGCTTTGGCTTTGCTTTGCTACAAATTTTAAATTATGGGACATTTATCAACCCACAATATGTATATATAAAAACTAGAATTTTAATTAATTTGATGGAGGGCCAAATGTAACACAAATTTAGAATTTTGGCTGTGACTTGTGCGAGAGCATCGAGTTGGATAAAAATAAGAGCAGTTTGCTTATTGTGTAGATACATGTTGAATGATGATATAGTGCGGGCAGGTGTTAGCTTCCCATTGGGGAAGCTTAGGCTGTGGAGCCCTTATCTTAGCATCCACTGGAAGAGTTGGGCTGTGGGACCCATATCCTCCAATGAAAAATTGACACGTATGCAGTCACACATTTTAAGAGTGCGCGACTACTCCCACCAGAACAGCCTCAAAACATGGTTATATCTGGTTTAAAAAATCCAAAAAATAAGGGAATCATAAATAATGAATTCAAAGCAAAAAAAAAAGAAAAAAAGACTTTTACGTGCAATTTAGTGCAGTTTGATGGACTAAATTGCTATATATATATATACATGTATTCTCTGCATCAAGGGACAGTATTTCGACGCATGCGTTCACTGCAATATGAGAACATGTACGTATCACTACCTCAGCATTATGGTGATCTACCATGTTAAAGAAAAGAGGAACAATATGACAGATCAATGATTTTGAGGCGCGTATAACACTTTCCTTAAGGTTTTACTTGCACCCACTTGAAAAAGTTTGCAAATCACCTCCAAGATTAATGAAACCGGAATGTTGCAGTTAGTAATACTGAAATATTCCCTTGATACTATTACTGGAAATTGCATGATTGTAGAGATATATATTTACAATAAAGGAAATGCTTTTAATTATCGAGGAATGATTTCCTTTTCCTCTTAGTGCTAATAAAGTGAGATCGAAGTTCTGTTTATAGTACGTCAATCAACATTATAACTCTTTAATTTAAACTCACAGAAAATCAAAAACAACCTAATTGTTTCTGTAAATTAAAATTCATTGCATAAGTTGATTTAATTGACTTCTAAAGCTTTGAATTCAAATTCATGGCGCCATTTAATTAACCACAGTTTGCTTTAATTTATTACAAACTCTCTTTATTCGTATCATTAATAATATTACAATTTATGTATATAACAATCCCCCACTATATTGAAATATTATACAATATACAAAATACAATCACACTGATATTCTCATGCATTTGATTTAAACCTCTATTTAGTGAAAGCATTTCAAAGTCTTAACGAAGGCATATGCAGTTGTAGCTTTAAACAAAGTCTCCTTATTGTTAATACCGTAAATGCTTAACACATGATTACACATGATTATACTTAGACATTAATTATGGTGGAGTTGCTCTATCATAGAGCACTGCTTTATAACTACACGATTAGAGTGATAAATAATAAAAAACATGTTATTATTATTTATTATTATGATCATGTAGTTATTAGCATGTTCTATGGTAGAGCAAATCCACAGTAGCCGGACCCCATACTTATTTCCCTAAGATGGTTGCTTTCTTTTAGCACTACTATGGCCTTGTCTCTATTCATGTTTCTTGAACATTTAAAAGAGCAAACCTTTAAATTCTTGTTAAAAACGGCACCACTCTTAGGTTAATATAGGTGACATGTCTCTGCTACATAGACGTGCAAACTAAATTTGAACTTTATTAAGAGTTTTATCATAGAGGTTAGCACTTGACATCTTGGAATGGTTTCTTTATTCTTTTAATAAATACAGTTCTTATACAATCACATGTCAGTAACTTGTTATTTCCCATTAAACTTGAACTAGTGTTATGTTCTAGTACATAGCTGGGTTTCAAACCCATTTCAGTATATGTAATCTTTGTTAAATCTCTCGAGAGTCCCTTGTTAACGGCTCTGGCAAGTTGTTACTTGACTTCACATATATGATGTTGATAACACCATTTTTTATTAATTGTTTGACATATTCATGTCTTAAACTAACGTGTCTAGATTTTTCGTTGTAACTTTGCTATATGCTCTAGACAAAGTAGTTTTACTATAACAGTACAAAGAAATAAATGGCATCGTTTTTGGGCATTACTCAATATCTAATCACAAATTTCTAAGTCATTCTACTTTTTCACCTGTTGCTACCAATGTTATAAATTCAGATTCCATTGTCGAATGAGAAATATATATTTGTTTCTTAAAAGCCCATGAAATGGCTCCTCCTCCAATAGAAAATCCAATCAGTTGTGGATTTATTATCATTAGTACTAAGTTAATAGTTCTCTTGAGATACCCAAGAACTCTACCAATAGATTTCCAGTTAAATGTCCTAGGATTACTTGTATACCTTAAAAGTTTGCATCTTGCAAATGCTATATCTGACATAGTATATAATGTATAGAATACATCATACTACTTATTACACTTGCATACTTAAGCTGTGCAATTGATTTGCCAGAATTCTCAAGTATTTTAATACTTGAATCAAATGGGGTACTTGCTTCTTTTATTTGTAAATGATTAAGTTTCATAAGCATTTTCACAATATAATGAGATTGGCATAGAGCATAAACCCTCTCATTTTTATTCACTTTAATTCCCAAGATAATATCAACTTCATTTAAATCTTTCATTTTATAGATTGAAGTTAAATACTTCTTAATTAGTCTCATATAATCCTTCCAAGTTTATTCCAAAATTAGTATCGCCAACATAAAGACAAATATTCACACCATGTATCTATGAATTTAGAAAAAATGCATTTATCAGTATTATTTTGTTTAAATCCATGAAACATGGTCATCGAATCAAATTTTTCATACCATTGCTTTTGTGCTTGTTTAAGATCATATATGACTTTATTGATTTACATACTTTATTTTCATTTATGGACAAAATAAAATCTTTTAATTCTTTTTTATATATTTTTCATCAAAATCATTATTTAAAAATATAGTTTTTACATCCATTTAATTTATAAATAAATGATAAAATTGATGCCAATGTCATTGACACTCTAATAGATGTAATTCTAGCTACGGGTACATAGGTATCAAAATAATCAATTCCTTTATTTTTTGTAAGGTCATTTGCAACCAACCTTATTTTAAAGGTTTGAATACACCTATCAATATTATATTTTCATCTAAATACTTGTCAATAATAATACAGCCACAAATTATTGCACAAATTCTTTTGTACAACCTGAGTTGACAACTGATGTCATCAAGTTACATGACTCCAAGTAAACAACCTAACAATCATACGGCTAAAAAAATTAAGTAAAAAGCTTTTTTTTTTTTTTGTTTTTCTATATCTCTCCCTTTATAAGTCCCGACTTCACAGCACCTTTGATTGCTTCAGCTTCTCTCTATTTCCATGGCGATAGTCTTTGTCGGCTTCTCTCTATTTCATTAGAGACAATCTTCTTTTTGTTAGTAAAAATTCAGTTTTTCTCATAAAAACGTTTAGGACTGATCTTATACAATACACAAGAATTCGTAATCTAGAAAATCATACCTTAACAATCCGACTTTGCTTTCTCATTGAAGTAATCTAGGCTTCCAGATCACGATCTGTTACCACCACTCCTGTTAGATCACAATTCGTCACCACCACTCCTGTTAGATTACGATCCGTCACCGCCACTCCTGTTAAATCACAATCTATCACCAAATAATCTTCTAGGTTATGACTCAAGTTTGATTAGTACTAGACGTGTGGATGTCCGTTTCACTACTTCCAAAACAACCAGCTTCTTTTTCAATGTTTTTTCTCAAAACATATATTTTGGAATCCCGTATTTTTTTTTCTTAAGAAAAATACACTTATATAATATTTCTTGTAAAACCCTAGATATGTATTATCCTTTATTATAATTCAAAATAATAAATATTTTGAATATACTATTATCTCTCCACTTACGTGAAAGTGAATATCATGTGTAACCACTTTGGGGCCCACCTTGTAAAATAACACAATGCCCCACACATGAGATCTTAACAAATATTATAATTAGGTTTATCACCTAATATGCCAGTTTTCTTATTTTTAGGTTCAGTAGTGGTGCAGTCAATTAAATGAGCTAACCCGGGGATCATTTGGGAACATACAATAGTGGCTACAACAATTAAGCCTGTAAATGAACAAGTCCAATCATTTAATTCCAACTCTACTCTACTATAAGATTGGAACTGACCTTCATAATTGTATGCTCGAATAATAATTCGTCCCAACCCACAATGATTTCTTTACTGCATAATCTTTTGTACCACATCGTTAATTAAATCGATATCTCAACTGTCTAATCAATTTAATTACATCTTGTTCCTTGATACTTAGTGGTTTTATTTAATGATCATTTTCAACATACTAAATATGTTGACATACTCTGGCCAGAGAATTCTACGATTAAGTGCCGAAAACCCATCAAGAGATGTGTTGTACAAATTCTATATTGTTAATCTATGACTTCAATACTCATAATTGCTTCCACCAAGATACCGGGTAATCTTGACTAAAAGTGTGTGTCATACCCATTAGTAACTTAAATGGAACAACAATTATAATCATAAAATAATAACTAACTCAAGATTAAGATTACATTAAAATCAATGCCTATGAGATTTAATAAGTCTGATAGTTATTACAAAGTTAATTAAAACTCATATGTGATTATGTTCAATGTAGTCATACTATATCAATAAATTCATACATGATTAAGACAAATCATTGAATGAATTTATTATAGTCTATACCTAAATAAAGTGTCCAAATTTATTTATCAACTGTGAATTTAATTTATTTAATCATAAGATAACTTTTATTTATGCTTTTATAAATCCACATGGTGATCACATAAATACATATGATATGATTAAATGAACTTTACTCAAAATATTAATGCAACTAAGATACTTGAATAAAATACCTCATTTATTTTATTAATTGGAAAAATTGTTTATTACAATTAAATAAACACATATACTTTTAAAGAGCATATTTTCCCAATACTTTTGCCATTATATTATTTCTAGTATGTCTTATAAAATTGCTGGGTAGACTGAGGGCTTTTTAATTTTCTTCAAATTGAGGTCGGGTTTTCTCCCTTTCTTTTTCTTTCCTTTTAATGGTTGAGTTTGCTTTTGCTCCTTAAAAACCAATCAATTCTTTTTCGTGGTAACTCAAATAGAATCAGTTTGAAACATATATTTACTACAACAAGGACTTTATCTATAAGCTTCTTTAAATTTTTCTCATCTCTTGGAGCAAAAATAGAATTTTGCTTATTAATTATTCTATTATTTTGCAGTTCAACAATTAGGAACTTGCTACTGATCATGTCAAAAAAGGCATCTTTTTTGTTCCAAATGAACAATTAGTTACACGTATGATTTCCATTTCCTTCTGTATGTTTCAGTATTGATGATTAATTAGGGGAACTAACTAATTGTGTGGATTTTGCTCAATTTGACTAATTTGAAGAAATTAATTTGTACAACACTTTGTGGTTGTATGATTATTAAATATCCATTTACATTTAGTTGGTTTAGATTAGATCCTATTAGTAGTACATTTAGTTGGTTTAGATTAGATCTTATTAATAGATCCACTAATTTCCATGTTTGATTAGACAATAATGAGTCCATCTGATCACTTATAACCTTTTTCCAGAAGGCTATGTCTCTTAAAGTCATAGCCTTACTAAGAGTTTTAGGATCTTCTTCCATTTTAAATAGCCATTTAAATATTGTTTTTCTAGAATTTATTCCCAAGAAATTCAACACCTCTAAATTCAACAATAACATTTGAATCCAACTCAAGAAGTTTGTAGGCTTTTGAATTTTTTGTATAGCCAATAAAAATGCTTTTGATGCCTCTACAACTCAATTTTAACCTCCTTAGGTCATGAGACCTATAAAAAGCCATCCCCCCCCCCCCCCCAAACACTTTACAGTATTTTTATGATGGGCTTTCTTTATTTCCATATATCTCATAATGTGAAACATGTAATTTTCTAGGAGTTTTATTATGGATGTGTCATGCTGTAAGAATAACTTTACCCCACAAATTCATTGGCAATTTAGCATTTAAAATCAAAGTACTTATTATATCAATAAAAATCCTTTTTTTTTTGTGCCAAACTATTTTGTTATGGAATGTAAGAAGATAGTTTTATGATAAATTATACCATCCTCACAATAAGATGAAAATTCAATTAGAATACATTCACCACCTCCATCTATACGGAGCATTTTATTTTTCTTTTTTTCTTGATTCTCAACTTCAACTATAAAATGTTTAAAGAAATCAAAAGATTTATCTTTATTAGACATTAAATACACAAAAGTATATCTAGACAAGTCTTCAATAAAGGAGATAAAATAATTTTTTTGTCCTTTAGTTAAAACCATTAAATTCACAAATGTCACAATGAATTGATTCTAAAATTTGTCTATTTCTTTCAACTTTTGGAAAAAGTTTATTTGTTAATTTTACTTGTAGGCATATGTCACCACTACAAGAAAATAGACAATAGATGACGGGAAACAACTGTCATAAAAAGGGGTACATGACAAACAGTTCATCTGTCATCTATATCATTGTTATTAATTTATGACTGCATATTTTCTGTCATGAATTCACGATGGTATCTCACAGTCATATTGGTCACACAATAGTTTAATGTGAAAAATTAATTAAATTGAAATTTGAATTTATTTAAATTTTCATGCCATATTTTTAAAATTTTGGTTGGAAATTATATTATCATTTGTAAATTTATTATTCATTTTTAGCGGGAAATTGTTTATGATAGACTTTATGATGAGTGTTTCCTGCCATAAAGTTATTTTTTAAAAAACAATTATGATTATAATTTATTTTTGAATTCCTGTTTACAAATTTAATTAATTAATGAAAATGAGTATCATGAAAAAAAAAGCTAAAAGTAATTAATATTAATTAACACCCATTCATTCCAACAAGTTAATTTCAAAATAAATACATCTACTATCTAATATTGTCATCACTATCAATACATATATAATCAACATCCCAAATTAAAAAAAAAAACATTCATCTAATTAAACTTCAAGAAAAGCAACTCAAATTCCAGCCACCAAGCCAACAAAACTTCCAACAACAATACATCTTCTAGCGGCAATAGTCCAATAGCCACTTACCCAACAACACTCCAACACACATTCAGTAGCAACCCACCATCTTCCAACCCAACATCTTTCTACACCATTGGTATACCAGCAACATACCCAGCAACCCTCCAACTCAAACCCGGCAAACTAATCTATTCGAAATCAATCAAAATACTCAATGTTATCGAATGCACAACATGTACACTACAATAATTAACTGTAACCATTATAATTTGACACTATAGCTTTAATTTCAACAAATGTTTACAACTAATATTTATAGCTTCATACTTATACTAACCATTTTGCTGATGCAACAAGGGTGTCGAAAAAATGGTTAGCCCACTCCAAACGAACCTCATCTAATTCATCTTGAGTTTATACTTTCTTTCTATTAAACTGTTAATCACAAAATTATTAAGAGGTCAAACTTCAAAAATAATGTCACATATATGGAATAAAAGAAAGTTAAGAAATCTTATCTTCAACTTACATTGTTCATTAGCAAACTAACATCTGCTATTATTTCCTTCATCCTGTTTCCAATCTTGCAAACGAAGCAGTGGATAAACTAACATCATTGCTTACTGGAAATATCACGTGAGGGCTGCTTGATATGTCTTCTAATTGTTCTGACATTATACACTTTTTAGGGATGAAGTATTTAATCTACTCTTGTGTTGAAGAAAAGTTTTTTTTTTCCAATACCGTGATTCATAGAAGATATAAAAGAGAAAGAGGGCACAACAATTAAAAAGAGAAAGGGAGAATACATTAAATGAGAGAGAGGGAAGGGCAATTATTTATTATTGCAAGGGACCCACTGCATTAATTTATTAATTTTATAGAATTAAAAAAGGCATGTCATATTTAATCTCAACCCTAAATTATTTCTAATCTAATGGTCATAAAATTGTGTCTAAACTTGTGTTTAAAATTGTGTTTCTTGAACCTACCTCTCTCTCTCTCTCTCTCTCTCTCTCTCTATATATATATATATATATATAATATGCAGCAATATATATAAATATGTTGTGGCCACAAAGCCAGCTTGTGCAAGTTGGCCCTTGTTTTAAACATTGTACTTGACTTGTATAGTTATATTAATTGAAATAATTAGCCAACCAAAAAAGAAATACATACAGAGACAAAAACAACTTAAATACCTTTAATTTTATTAACTAACCTTATGTGCATCTCTTTCACTGTCTTTATTTTTAGTTGACTTCACCGGAATGGTAGCAGTAGTATTTGCTGGTGGCTTGCCTAAATTATCTACCATCTGTGAAGATTAATTATATGAAATAGTAAGTATATAAAACTAGATTGAATAGTGAATATACAAGGCTAGGAAAAATACAACCATTTATTATGAATAAACTAACCTTATGTGCATCTCCTTCATTGTCATTTTCACTGTCATCATTTTTGGCTGACTTCATTAGAATGGTAGCAATTGTGTTTTTTGGTGTCTCTTCTTTCTTCCGAACTTCTTCCTTTTTTCTCATTGTTGATACTTTAGGACGTTCACCCCTTTGACCAGACATCCATTTTCTCTTTTTCACAGCTGACTTCTCTAAATTATCCAGCTCATGTCAGCATTAACGATAAATAGTAAGTAAATTAAACTCTAATGAATGGAAGATATACAAGGAAAAATACTTAAATCAGGAAAAATTTGGGTAACACAGATAACTAAAGTAACCTTATGTACATCTCCCCCACTGTCTTCATCATTGACCATATTATGTAGGAAAGTGGAACTTCCAACATCTGAATGGCGAGGTGTCCTCTTCAATTCTTTGCAAATTTCTCGCAATTGGTCATCTACTGATTTTTTCCAAGCATCCAGTTCCCTCTCTCTCTCACTTTGGATGGGTCCACGTAGGCAGTGAAAGTACATAGAAGCATATATAAATTTGCCCAAGCCTTGCATATGACCAATTCGAGGAAGCTTTCCTAATGCTTGGGCAAGTAAGTCATTTCTTGTATCCAATTTGAAGAAGTCTTTTTTGTCCTCCTTCTCTAGCATTTCCTAATAGCCCACCATAAAGAAACTAATATTATTAAATGAGCATAGATCTAATATCATAACAATGTTTGTTCTAGTTAAACTTGATTACCATTTTCTTAATGATTTGTTCGGTTTCAAAGTTGTATCCTCTATTCTTTAACATCCGAGCTCTCTTCCATAGTTCACTCCTGTCAATTAAGTTTTTAGAAAGACCCGATTCTGTACACTAGTTCGACAAAAAAATTAGATTAGTTAACTGTTAAAAAATTTAATAGTTAACTAAACCTTCAATAAATATTTAACAGAGTAAAAAATTTAATAGTTAACTGACACACACACACACACTTACAATTTCTTTCATTAATCCAACGTATCCTTTTCGACTAAGGTGGTGATTACACTTGTTCAAAGCTCTCATGTTCTTATTGACACGACTGATTTTCTACATAATTGGGAAACTTTGTTATAACACAAGGTAAATATAATGTAACTACTAACATATTACTTGTCCTAACTTTAAAACACTTACTTTAAAAGATTTCGACAAACGTTGGTCGACAAACTTTATACAAACATGATGCTTTATTTGAGGGTACTCAATTGGGGGTGCATACAATTTCTTTTTATCATTTCTGAACTTCCAAATATAGTTTTTAGCCAGCACATAGTTGAAATTCTGAAATATTGTTCCAATTGATTGTATCACCTACTTCCTACTTCTAAGATGAACAATGAAACGACCTTAGATATAGAAGAAGATTGTTTAAGTGATAGTTAATAAAAATCCAAATTATATAACTAATAATTAAAAATGATAGGAAAAGGTTTAAGTAGAATGCATTGGATTTTTAAGAATTACCATAATAGATTTCCACAAACGCTCATTTGTCTCTAGCGGAACCTTACGCGAATCGAAATAAAGAATTGAAACTAACATACGAGCTAATACCCCAAGAAAAAAAGCCAACTCAGTGGCTCTATCACCTGCTGGAACACTCATTTTATTGTATTGTACCACAATCTTTCCCTTCTTTGTTTTAAGTCTTTGTTTTTGCCTAGCTCCTATATTCACACCTCTCCTAGAGTTACTGCTTTTAGGAACATCAACATCAAGATAATGAAATTAACACTATCTCTCTCAGTACTATCCAAATCACCTCTATCTAAATCAACACCATCATTATCACCTCCATCAAACTCAGCACCATCAAAATCAGCCTCATCTTCTGCATCTTCTAAATCAGCATTGTCGGCAAATAAGTCGTGGTAATCATCTTCCAAATAAGCGTTCTGATTAGAAGCAACATCAGCCACTATGTTTTCCCTTAGCCATATTACTGCACCTGAAATAAGTAAATTAAATTGTATTAGTTAAATGATAATATGAAGCTACATAACAAGTAATCAGCTAGAAGAATAAAAAGTTAATATATAATTCATTATCATATTAATTGTAACTTAGAAGTGAATAGTTAAATAAATATTTACTGCCAAAAAGTTAATCAATTAGTAACCCAAATTCCCTCTTTCCTATTTCGTGCATAGTTTCTCGATCGCCATTTATGGAATGTAACAAATCATTAGTTGGAAATTCTTTGGTGAAGGGAGGATATTCTGTTACATTATTAACCTCATCTTTATTTATTTGATTAAGATTACTTCTAGTAGGCATATGACATACAATAAACCACTTTGTTTGAATCTGATCGTTTACATAAAATACTTGTTTGACTTGAGAAGCCAATATAAATGGATAAGATTTATATCCTAATCGGTTTAAATCTACTAAGATGAATCCAAGCTCATCTTTCTTAACGCAACTACTTTGAACCCAATCACACTTCAACACAGAGACTTTCAACAAATGATAGTCAAGTACCCAAATCTCATCTATAACTCAATAATATATCATATCACATATTTCAGAATCACCTACACTAACTCCACTATTTTAAGTTAATCGATTTGAGTCTCGATCTCGTGTAACAAAATGGAAACCATTAATGTCATAACCATTATGTTTAGTTACAAAAAGAAGAGGTCCGTGTGATAACCAATGCAAACTATCCGATACGTGATCACTCTTTTCAATCAAGTTATAAACCTAACAAGACAAGAAAGAAAAGTAAACATCTTTACTAAGTGAAAAAAAAAAGGTTGAGATTTCTTTGTGAAAATTAATTATATACATGCTTCAACTTTATCAGTTAGCCAATTGGCAAATGTACGGTTGTTTTCCACTTGCAACCATTTGTCATTTTGATGTGGATAACACGTTTTAAGTCACTGCATATGGTCACTAAAGATCTAGAACATGAAAAAATTAGATTGAAAATTATAGAAATAAATTATATAGATTTGACTAGAAGAAATTAACCAAATTACCTAATGTATAGTACCACGTCTTACATGTTATGCAAGATGTACAGGTGCGCTTGATCTAGTGAATGTGGAGGAATTTGTACCACTTTCCCACTAGGCAATGACTTATCTTTTGATAGGTTTTGCACATGTCCAGGTGGAACCCCAACTATACTCATGTTTGACATGTATTCTGCGCAAAATTCTAATGATTCTTCCGCAATATAACTCTCCATTATACAACCTTCAGGACAGTTGCAGTTCCGGACAAAATCTTTAAGAATTTTCATGTATCTCTCAAAAAGATACATCTACTGAAGGTAAACTAGGCAACATAGTCTAACTTCATTGACTAAATGAACAATCAAGTGTACCGTAATGTCAAAGAAAGAGGGAGGAAAGCATTTTTTAAACAAGCACAAAGTCACCGCATGCTCTACCTATAATTTATCCAATGTTGACACATCAACCACATTGGAACACAGCAAGTTAAAGAAGAAACACAACCTGTTCACAGCTTCTTTAATATGCTTTGGCAAGACACACCGAATGACAATAGGCAAAAGTTATTGCATAAGAACATAACAGTCATGTGACTTAAAGCCTTAAAGTTTAAAGTCTTTCATTGACACAAGATTTTTTATGTTTGAGGAATATCCAGCTGGAACCTTAATACTTTTTAAAGCTTTGCAGAACCTTATTTTTTCATCTCTAGTTAATGTGTAACAAGTAGTAAGAAGGAATGTGCACCTGTTCTTTTTTAAAGTTGGTGCATTCATCCATAATTTTCATTTCCACAAGATCATTCCTTGACTTAAGAACATTTTTGGTCTTTCCCGGAATATGGAACAGTGTTCCATAAATGCTCTCACACATTCTTTTCAATGTGCATAACATCTAATTGATGACGTACACGTAAATGCTTCCAATACTCTAAATTATAGAATATGGATTTTTTTCCACCAAATGCAGTCATCATTGTCAGAACTTTTGCATTTTTTAGAGATGTTCTTCCTCCATTTATAATCAATAGACTCAACCAGCTACAAAGCACCCTCCATATCCAACAGTTTTGGAGCAAACTCTTTCTTTATTGTGTTGTCAAAGGCTTTTTCTTGGTCTCGAAATTCATGACCATGAGGAAGCCAACGACGGTGACCGATATATGCATTTTTACCACTGTGTTTAAGTCTACATTTAGTAGTGTCTACTCCCCAATATGGAGAGCATTATATCTTTTAATAGTGCAACCAACTAGATTTTCGTATGCCGGAAAGTCATTTATAGTCCATAATAACACAGCGCGCAAATTAAAGAACTTCTTTTTGTAAGCATCATAACCCTTCACCCCAACTTCCCACAGTTTGTAAATCTCCTATCAAAGGTGCCAAGTACACATTGATGTCATTGCCTAGTTGTTGAGGACCAGAAATCAGTAGGGACAATATCATTAATTTCTGTTTCATACACAACCATGAAGGAAGATTGTACGTTATAAGAATAACTGGCCAACAACTATATGTACAACTAAGAGAGTTATGTGGATTTATGCCATCAGCCACTAACACAAGGCAGAGATTTTTAGGATCTAAGGAAAATGTAGGCTATTTTTTATCTACTAATTTCCATGATGGCAAGTCTGCCGGATGTCGGAGCTTACCATCATCGACTCTCTCATTTGCATGCCAAGTCAAGTCCTTGGCAATTTCTGAGGACTAAAACATGCGTTTAAATCTAGGTATGGGTGGAAAATACCATAAAACCTTCGTATGAACCCCTTCCCTATATTGGTCAACACTACCATCCTGTTTTTTATCTAGATAAACCATATTTAGGATAGTCAGACAACCCTTCATACTCTTTTTCTGTAAAGTATGCAATCATTTGGGCAAGCATGTATTTTCACATATTCTAAGTCTAAAGCGGACATTGTCTTTTTGGCCTCGTACATAAACACAAGAATTTCATTACTTTCAGGCAGCAACTTGGTTAGAAGACCTAATAACTCGGTAAAACTTCTGTCAGACCACCCAAATTTACCCTTTATATTAAATAAGCTAACCAGAGTGCCTAACTTTAGGGGTGGGCAAAAAAACCGCAGTGTTAAAAAAACTGAACCGAACCGATGGTTGTTTTCTAATTCGGTTCGGTTTTTATTTTAAAAAAAAACCGAATATACCGTTTGTAAAAAAAACCGAAATGTCGGTTCGGTATTCGGTTCACTTAGCTGAACCGAAAAATCGAACCGAAAAATCGAATTATTTTTTTATTTTATTCAAATTAAACATGTGTTATTTCTCTTTATAACATTATGATTATGTTTATATAGATGAAGTATTGGAGTTTGGTTATGTATTTTGAAATTTTAATATTTCATATTTTGGGAGTATCTTATTAATAGTTAGTAAGATATTAGTGATAAAATGTGTTTTGAATACTTTGTATTTATTGTTAATATTTGTAATAAAATTAGGATAAATTAATTGTTGAAAAAAATTATTACATTCATGAGGCCCAATGGGCTAAAAATTTAAAAATTCAAAATAGGCTCAATAGGCCCAGAACCGAAAAAACCGAACTGAACCGAACCGATCCGAAAAGAACCGTTTGAGTTCGGTTCTTATTGAGTTCGGTTCTTATTCGGTTCTTTTTATAAAATAACCGATTTAAATCGGTTCTACTTAATTTCGAACCGAACCGAACCGAACCGAATCGTGCCCACCCCTACCTAACTTAGTGAAATTTGTGCATCCTGGGTACAAAGGCTTCTCAAGCCTGTTCTAGAAGTTCTTTAAATGCTTTAGATACTCTTTTTCAACAAATCAAAATATAATTTTGCATAAGAAGCTAAATTAGGTTCTAAGTATAAATTTGTTGTAAAACCAGTACTGCTATTTCATCATTTCCTAATAACCCCATACTTCAATAAAAAAATTTATCCTAGATATGCAAAAGTATAAATTAACGCCACTTTAAATACCCTTCCTGCAACATAAACATAACAAAAATTTTTGACCCTACACATTATAGTAGTCACAACACATAATGCAAGTAAAGAGACACATTACAATAGTTACAACATAACATAAAAATCAAGCCTCATACAATTTCAAGTCATGCTATCATATAAAGAACCATAATATTAAATTACTTTCATGCAACTATAAATTAACTAACGAACTCAAAACTCTAAAAATAAAGAAGTGCAATTTATTTACCAAATCAAATTAATTCCTCTACAGCAAACTGTTCCAGCAAAAGAGATGCAACAAACTTTGCAACAAAAGAGGTGGCAGTAAACTGATCCAACAAAAACACAGAATCAACTATTACATAAGGAAAGATATCATTTTTCAACAAATTAAAATACAATTTTGCATCAGAAGCTAAATTAGGTTCTAAGTAAAAATTTGTTGCAGAAAAAGTACTGCTACTTCACTCATTTTCTAATAACCCCAAACTTCAATGAAAAATCAACCATAGATATGCAAATTTACCACAATAAGCAAATTATTTGGCTCTTGGTCCTGCCACTAGTAGTACTACTGTTGCTAAATAATTATCCCTTTTCTCTAATCCTTCATCTCCAAAATCTACTTCACTCATGCTCCTGCTACTGTTGTGCTTCTGCTACTGCTAACCCTAACAAACTAACATTCTTTACTCTCTTTCAACAAATTAACTAATCAATTTTTTAATTAATTTTTTTTCGTTAGATTATTTATAGAATTAATTGATTTAACTTAGATTTGTGCAAAATAAACAGCATGCAAAATGAAGACAAAATAAAAATCATACCAAGGGCTTTGAAAAAATGAAGGTGAGGAAAATAGCCAGATGAGGACAGAAAACGATGGCAAAGAAGACGATGGTGATACCACGGAAGCACCTTCATTTAGTCAATTTCACAATGCAATCGGTAACCAATATGTTAGGAAGACGGTGGCAAGATGACAACGGACGAGATTCCGGTAAGATGACGGCGAAAAGGAAGTTAGTATAAGAGATTAAGAGAAGTTAGAAACGAGGGTTTTAGCCTTAACCTACTCTCTGTATGTTTGTGAGTTGTATGTTGATACTTTAGAAAAAAATTAGGGATTGAAGAAGTGCAACTTAGCACTAAAACGGTGTGTTTCAAATTTTTAAATTTTATTTTGTAAAAAAAGGTTTTAAAATTTTAATATTTTATATTTATGTACAAAACATTGTTGTTCCAACTCAACTAAAACAACGACGTGTCTTCATTCAATAATTCATTATAGAATTTTCACGTTTAAATTTATATCACAAAGACATCATATATTCTTGACATAATCTTTTTCTATCACGAGTCCATCACAAATCAGTCATGAATACATGATAGACAAAAAACCTATCACAACTATATCATGCTTTTATGACCTATACCTTTTTTCTCAAAATCCATCACAAAGTGTCTGTCATTTAAGCTAGTTTTCTTGTAGTGCACATTTTTTCTTTCAATTTTATCATCATAAGAAATCAAACCATGCTTAAACATATTTTTTAAAGATCTAAATTTAAGTGTGGTAAACCACAATGCCATAAAGAGTTAGAACAGTCAATATTATAAGAAAAACAAAATTCTCTTTGTTGTTACTTAGTTTAAACATTCCATTCCAAGAGTAGCCCTTTCGGCCAAATACTCCATTCTTTGATAGTATTAATTTATTAGAATCAAGTACGAATTTAATGCTACTTTTACATAAAAGATTTGTAGATGCAAGATTTTTCTAATTTCTAGGATATGGAAAGCATGATAAGAATAAGTTTCTTCCCATTAATTTTTAACACTTCCTTTACCAAGAACATTTGCATTGCTATAATCTTCCATTAATCTAAGTAAATTAATATTATTATTTCATCAACAAATTGATAAATGTCACATCATTTGAAATAAAAAATTTAAAATGTGTAACATTACTCTTTTATAAATTGTGCTTCATCATTACAAACATAAATAATAACCTTGTAGTCATTACATACATAAATAGTCCCATAGTCAAGCAAGGGTGTCAAAAATACCAGCTCGACCTAAACCCTGACCGGACCCGAGCTTTTCCATCTCTAGTCAAGCTACCGATCAAAGGTCTTCGCTACTGGTGCCATATTTAATTCAACCATGCCTATTTGCATTTTAACAACTATTGCAACAAAGTCACCCTCCAATTTTTCAATCAAATCTGCATTGTTTGACTTTTCAATATTGTTATCTTTTTTCTCATTGTTTTTCTTAAATTTAAAATCTTTAATAAAATGGTCTTTCTTACCACAATTAAAACAATGTCCATTTTTGTATTTATTGTTGGAGTGGCTCTTTTCAAACTTCTTGTTATTATCAATTTTGAAATTTGCTCTTTTCAACATTATGCACACTAGAAGAATTTTGAAAAAATATTTTCTTATCCTGAATTCGGGTTTCTTCTTCTTGATAGGAACAAACTTAACTTTCTATTTTAAAGGTTGTTAATTTAAACTATTGATAATTATTTTGGTTATATTTTAGATAATTATGATATATTATTTTGGATATTACTATGTTTGAAGATATGTTATTTGAGATGTATTGCTATTTTAGATTATTAATGGTTATTTTGGCTATATTTTGGATAATTATGATTTGTTATTTTGAATATTATTGTGGTTGAAAGTATGTTATTCAAGATGTAGTGAAAGTATGTTATTCAATATGTATTTAAGCACAATTACAAAGATAGACACTAGGACAAGTAGGATATAATTAAGCTTTCATTAATGCATATTGGAAGGAGCTACATTCTAATAAACATAACTACATAGACACAAACCAAAAATATTAGAATATATTTAATCTTTCTTTCAATGAGCTTAAGCCTTTATTTTTCTTTTTCTTTTTTAATCTTCACCACATCATCAATAAGCTCCATATTTTAATTATATGGTATCTGATCACTAGGATTAGGTATATGAGAGTTTTAGTAATAAACCATTGTTATAACTTGCATTTTTTCAATCTACATGACCAAAATATTGCATTCGGATTATGAGGCGTACTAGAAACCAGAACACATGCATGCACACCACACCAACAATAATTTGGAATGCATTTAACTTTTCTATGTAACTGTCCACTAACTGAAGATTTTGAGTTCTAGCTTGATGCCATTTGCAAGTGAATGGTATAGTTGTGAGCTTCAATGTATAGATGAAGTGCTTGATTGATTATATGAGCAAGTTTGATAGATTATATGAGCCGGTTTGACAGACTAAATGAATGTTATGGTTGTGAGCTTCAATTTAGTTGGTTCTTGAATTTATATAGTCCATGTTGTAATCGTTGTGTTCCTAATGGCTAAATATGAAATCTTTTTTTTTGTCATTTATTTAGGATAAAATTGTCATTCTATATTTGGGGTAGAAAAAATCATTTGACTAATATTTCATTAAATCTCTTTATGGTATTATGGCAAAAGTGGACTAATGAAAAATTTTGTAAACTTTAGGTGAATTTCTGCCAAAAAAAAATATTTGTATGTTTTTAAAAAAGTCTGAAATAATAAGTGGTCGGTAAATAATTATCATTTTTTGAAAATTAAAATAATACTGGAGTGACAATTTTGTAAATATTATCATGACAATTTAGTGAAACTGTAATAGTGATAGTTTTGTAAATACTCTTCTGGTACTTTTGTATAATTGAGAAAGTGGCAGTTTTGTAATAAAACTAAGTTTTTTCTCAATATGTAGCCTAGCTTAGCTCACTAAAAATTTCGTCTCCATTGTCATCCCTAAAAAGATTTGTCTCACTTTAACATACTAAATTTACAATAAAAAAATTCAATATATTATATAGTAAAACTTACTATTTTGCCACATAATTACACAAATTTTTCTGTCTGTGTTAGTCTGTCATAATTGAGCCCGAGTACAGTCATGTTCCCTCATCCTATTATGTAAACTTTTTAGTTTTCACGTTAAACGATAGGTATAAGGGTCTTGTTAAGTTACAGTTGCTGTAATTTACGTTCATGCAAAAATCAAGCAGATCCCACTGCCTGTTACAACTTTTTGCATGTTTTTGTATGGGTGTAAATTACAAATTAGCAATTGCCTAGTTAAAAAGTTTTTAAGGGTGATTAGCAGATACCACCCCTGATGTTTGGAGAAACCACCGGTAAATGAAGCTGTTTCCTAAATTCACAACCACCTCCCCTAGACGTGGAGTTATTTAACTGGAAATATTAAATTGTCTAATCCAAAGTTGAAACGACACCGTTACTTTGGCACTTAGTGCTCTGCAAATCTGCATCCTCCGCTTCCACCTTCGTCATCTCATTGTTTGTTCGTCGAGCGAAAGCAAAGAGAAAATATAAAAGATCATTGTTGATTATACTTCATTAAAATGTGTTAAATAAGTAACTGTATTTGATTTGAAAATTAAAAAAAAAATCAGTAATTACAATGGCGCATTGGATCTCCAACAAACTCAAAGTCGCTGAAACTTTCCTTCAACAGGTTCAATTTCTCTCTTTCTCATTTCTTCATTTTTTTTGAAAGCTTTTATTTTTTTAATTTTACTTTTATTTTTCATTTGATGTCAGTTTTATTCTTTTTCTGTAAATTGAATTACTTAATCAACGGCTCAGATCGATCAACAAGCGGCAGAATCGCTTGGCAAGGGCGATAAGCCTCGATCTGAAGATCCTCAAATCGATGGCCCATCAAAGAGCAGTGGCTCTGTTTCATTAAAGGATCAATTGAAGAAGAGAACACAAGAAATTAATGATTACAGAGGCAAATTGCAGAGTGACCCTAATGTTAAAAACGTTTATAATAGAAATAATTCATTCACAAGTTCGAAAGAAACTAAACATAAGTCTACGCTTACTGATAGTGACTGGACCGAATTGCTTGGCACGCCTGATAAGGGTCTGAGTTTGGGAAATGTTAGGAAGGATGAGAGAAGGAGGCAAGGGGGCACTTTGGGTAATAGAAATAGGAAGATTAATAAAAATAGCAGCTTGATTAAATCTGGATGGAGTAAGGTAAATGGTGGAAATAAGCCTAGTGATGGGGACGAGTCTGGTTCTTCAGGGAGGTCGTCAAGCGTTGAATTGCAAAATGATGGGAAGAATATAAATGGGCAAGATGTAAAACCCCAAGATGGTAGAAGTAAAGAAAATGACGATGTTAAGAAGAATAGCCGGTTGGAAATGGTGTCCGTACCTGGGAAAGTTGATGCATTTTCCGATGTGAAGATCGGAATGAATGATGTTGATGGGCGGTTGCCGAGTAACATTAGAGGGAACCATAAATCCAATGAAGGAATTAGGGCTTCTGTATTAAATGATTCGAAGAGAGGATCTTCTTCAACAAGTGAGGATGGATCTGATTCCAATTCAGATTCGTCGTCTTCTGAATCTGAAAGTGAACGAGAGAGGGAGGAAAGGAGGAAGCTGAGGGAGAAGATTTTGGCTGAGAAAGCAGCAGCTAAAGCAGGGGATGCCATTAAAGAGCGTGAAAATATGGTTGCTCGATTAGAGGGTGAGAAGCAGAGCTTGGAGAAAATACTTGAAGAACGAGCCAAACAACAAGTAAAAGAGGTAATGTTGTTGGTTATTTATTTGATGATTGGTTTAATCACGGTCATGCTTTTCTTTGATGACTGAAAAAATAATGTCTAGTTTGTTTTCAGTTACAAGGAAAATAATGAATTATTATATGTTTGTGATTTCTTATTGCAAGCTTTGAATTTTGAACCAGTTTATCAAATAATTTGAAGTGAAGATATGTTTGAAAGAACCATGGTAATTCTAGGATAAACAACTTATGAGCAATTCTGTGTTGTTATAACTTTTATTGACTTCAGGCACTTTTTAAAATTGTTTTGCACAGCTGACTGAAAAATCAGTGTAGGGAAATTGGCTTGATACTTGAACTGAACATTTCCTTCAGCATCATCCAAGCATCTACTGCTTCACTTTGCCAGTAGAAAATTGAGTTGGAAAGTAAAAGACAAGGCCCTCTCCTGAATCTCAAGTGTGATCCTGATAATTTGACATCCTTAATGTGTGATATGGTAAAATATGTAGCTTTTTCACATGTATGAGTTATCATGATTAGAACCTAGGAACTCCTCCCAGACCCTCAGCCGTAGCACCTGGGAATTGCTTTATGTGGCTAAAGTGTTCTGCCATTACAATCTTAGCATTGGTATTCTTCCAAAAAGATGGCTTTTGGTAAATTTGGGTCAAGATTAGCATGAAAGTCTTCTTTGAACATCAGTTCAGGTTCATGCTTGGTTTTCAGATTCTGGGAAATTCCAACTAACCTGATGCAAACACTCAAACACACACACACTCCTGAAATATATATTTACTTGTTTATTCACTATGCTTTTAATAAGAAAGAAGTAATAGGATTGCTGCTTTCTTTCTTTCCTATTTCTTGTCCTTCTCTCGTTAGGTTTTCACAATTCAAAGGACCAGGCCAATTGTTTGAATTTCGCATAGAGTTTAAATGCTACTGTCTTTTAAGCACTTGGAGGGCTCAATTTTAAGGGTTTCCAGTTTGATCTTGAAGCAGTTTTAATACATGAATATAGTATCCTGAAAATTTAAGCATGTGAAACTCTACAAAATCCTCTTGTTCCGTGATAAATACTTTGTCCCCTTAAAACAACATTCTTACAAGAAGCATGTTCTGTTAAATTTTTTCAGAAAGATGCTTATTCATTTTGGGTTTTTATCATTAGGATACATATTAAACAAGTTTGTATGTGGCAATGATTCTGTAAATGTGTTGTTCATGTAAAATTTCTAAAATCTTTGTGATTCACCCAATTTGACCCGTTCTCAGGAGCTTCCAAGATTTTCTTATCTCCCAAGAGTTTATACTCGATTCTCTGGTGTTATTCATAGTAGTTGACATTATCTTCTAACTTCTTTATTCATAGTAGTTGACATTATCTTCTAACTTCTTTATTCATAGTAGTTGACATTATCTTCTAACTTCTTTATTCATAGTAGTTGACATTATCTTCTAACTTCTTTATTCATAGTAGTTGACATTATCTTCTAACTTCTTTATTCATAGTAGTTGACATTATCTTCTAACTTCTTTCAGGCTTCGGAGCTTCAGACAAGTATGATGGAGACTATGGACGCTGTTGAGTTAGAAAAGCAGAGACATAATAATACCAGAATGGAAGCCCTTCAACTATTGGCTAAACTGGAGGTACTGCATCCTTTTTTAGAAGGCTGGATTACATATTATTTGGACTGTGTCATCAATTTTTCGATTGTATCCTATGACGAGCTAAATGATTCCTACTTTATTGAAGTTCTTGCCATGCCATTATTAAGGGTTAATTTGTGGTTTCTAATGATAAATGCCGGTTGCAGACTGCAAATGCTGATCTTGCGAGAGCCCTTGCTGCTGCACAGAAGAAACTTGAAATGGAGGTATGATGTCATTCTAATTCTTTGTTGGGTTGCAAATCCATCTCTTTCTTTATCCTGTTAACTGTTCTTCAATTATTTTGGGAATCTTAGAGCAGTATTTTTTTTTTTTTTTTGGCTAATTTAGATCCTACTTTTGCATTATTACTTCTACAATAAATTACTAGTACTGTGATTTAAGATCAGCTAGTTGTTGTCTGAGCGTTTGTGGCAAAATTATGGTGGTTTAATAATGAGATATATTCATACTGGCGATGGTGAATCATTGATGAGCTATAGTGTCAAACAGGATAAATTTTTTACTCAGCTTCCCCTGCTTTAGCTTATGAAACTTCACTAACACTGATGAATACACACATGTAGTGGTGTAAATTAGTAAAAATTTGATGAGTTATAGTGTGAAACAGGGCAAACATTTGACTTGCCTCCTTTCGATTTACACCAACTACGTGTTTAAATAATTGTTTTTCCTGTTTTTTGTGGGGCCAGACTAATCAAGTAGCTGAACTTCGACAACAAACAGAGTTGAAAGAAGTGGCCCATGAAGGTATGTTATCTTTTGATATTATCTGATCGTTTGAATATTTTGAAAAATAAATAAATAAATAAATAAAATACATCTCCCTACATTCTCCCCCAGCCCCCAAAAATGACGCCACTGCATAGGGGTGGACAGAACTGAACCGGTTCCGAGGAAAACGGATTCAGTTTGGTTTGTTTTCCCCTAAAAAAAGAAAACAATAATATAAATGAATCGAAAAAAATCGGAACAGAAAATTTTGGTTTGGTTTTCAGTTCAAATTCTCAAAACCGGAACCGAACCTAAAAAAGGGTTAACATTTTTTATATTAAAATAGTGCCACGTGGCATGATTTAAGAGACATAAGAAAACCAAAAATAAAAAAGTTAAATTTTGAAAGAAAATTAACAAAAAAAATTATAAATTTATGAAGGACCAAACTGAACCAAAATTTTCAGTTGCCCACCTCTAGCACTGCAATTCAACCACTTCCCTAGCAATCAAATGGGACTTGCATGACTTCTTGAAAAGTTGCTACCTTATTGTTGGATAAGATCGCCCGCAAAGGGGCAGCCCAGTTGGTTGAGGGCATGAGATTTGGTGCTTTGGCTGTATCGAGGTCTTGGGTTCAATCCTTTTGGTGAGCTTAAAAATTCCACCTTTTGTTGTCAATAGGTCATGGCGCCTGATTGATCTCCCAGTTTAGGGCTTGGCAGGGGTGGACCGATGGTCCCATGGTGCGGGAGTCTGGGTTATCCAAAAAAATAAATAAATAAATAAAAAAGAAAATTGCTGGATAAGACCAAAGTTCAACACTAATTATTGCAGTTTTCTTTTTAAATCATAGGTGGGCCATGACTGTAGGCTACTTTAAAAGCTGCAATCTTATTGTATATGTGATGATAATTGTATTTGACGCGGCAATGGTTGGTTCCTGTCTCATTGCTGGCCTCCAAAAAGTAACCCTTTTTTTTTTAGGGGGGGAGCATTCAAAAATTAAATTGTGGGAATTTCAGCTCACATTATGGGACTTTATATTTTGAGGTTAGATGAAAAAAGGATATAAATTAGGATTTGAAGATGTTTATATTGCCTTAGTCTAGTAAAATAGAAAAGCTGAAACCTTCTAGAGCATTAACCTTATTGTTAGTTATTAGAGCTGTAAAACTAAGGTAGAAGTAGAATCAATAATACTGATTAAGGAGTAGTTTTTAGATTAAATTTTTGGACATGAGTTGGGATAAAATGGTTATCTTGCAAGTTTTGTTATGCTGATATTAGTGGTGTCAATAAGAACCTTTAAGAATGATTGTAGTTTCGAACAGACGCCTTTCATACAACTAGCTTTCTTTTTTCTTTCTTGGTGGAAGCTGTTTGAACTAAAGAAATAAATAAAAGGACAATACTTCTCTTTGTATCCTAGAGTTGACTACAGAATGAAGCCGCCATACAGCCCGATTGATAAATGAAGCAATGTAATCAAAAGTACGGTTTCTTGGTCCTTGGAAGTTGCAGTTTCAATTATGATATTTGTTTCTCAATTCAGTCATGACTTTTGTCCCTTATTTTAAAGTGTACACCCTGATTGGATATGTGTCCATCCGTTGGTGTCTGATGCGCCCTCCCCATAATTGTGCCCATGCAACATGTCCAGCATTGGTAGAAAATGTTCTGTGACTCATAAATGCTCAAGGCGGGTTTATTGGTATTGGCTGTTTCGCGTGACATGCTTTCTCAAAATACATCACCTTCGTCCATGTCTCATCTGACCTCCTACACCTTCTTGAAAGTTTATTTTACCTCCTCACTGTGCAAAGGATCTTAACCAAGTTTGTGATGACTGTCCCAAGTGCAGTAATTTTCAGTAGGCTAATGTCAAACATTCATTTAGTTGGTGGTTTTTCTCTGAAGATTGTTTAGCATATAATTGACTACATTTGAGTAGTGTAATATTTGGACTGTTTTTGAAGTGAATTTGTTCGATATGCTTAAGATTTATCCTGCCTATATTCATTGCTTGGAATGAGTCCTGAAATACCTTTCCTTTGTTTTAGAACTCAGCCAGAGGAACTCCAATACTCATCAAACTGGAATTTATCTAAAGCGAGTGAGTTACATCTGCCAGTCCCCTGTAGGTTGCTTAGGATGTGTTATTTACTTTTATTTATTTTTCCTTTTTCTTTTTATTCAGCTTTTATATCATCCTCCTGCATAAAAAATTCTTGCATGACTGTTTTGTGATAGAATTTTCATTTTATGTGAAAATGTTTAGTTGGCAGCTTCAAAAGGAGTTGAATTTGAGCGGGAGATACTTGAGGCAGAATATACTTTCATAGCTGACAAAATCATCCAATTGGAAGATAAGGTGAGCCTGTATTTCAGATGTTACTCATTTACAAACTGAGATGTTCGTGTGTTCTAGAATATTGAGACAATATAAACAATGCAGTGCATCTATAAGGTTCGAAGTCTTAAAACGCCATGACGTAATAGTGATGTTGAGAAACTGACTGAGAAGTAACTCAAGCCATTCTTATGTTTAGAATATTTTCTTTTATCTGTTAGTATGAATGAGATCATTTTGGTAACATCGATTTTTAATCATTTGTGTTATATCTCAGGCAAAGAAGCTGGAAGGAAACATCGAAATGACAAGGAAGGAGATAGAGGATCCAACAGAAGTAGAAATTGAGCTAAAGCGAAGGCTTGGTCAGCTTACTGACCATTTAATTCAGAAACAAGCACAGGTTTTCCCTTTAAACTTTTTACCTGGTCGCACCACAATTTCCAGTAATGAGGATGCTTAGCTTGGCTTTTTTTCACATGGATGGGATTATAGAAACATCTAGTCTTTCCATAATAACATTACTCCTTTTCATGGAAAGAATGGTAATTTTCTTTTGAAATATTGTACTAACAAAAGAATGAAAACAAGAAGTAGAAGTCCTAAACCTTTTAGTGTAAAATTGTAAACATAGTTTTTTTCATTTTACTAAATGCCTTCCACCTTTGCGCTTTGAAAGTGGACCAGGAAAAGAGTTTTGATATTAAATTGCATTTCTCTTTTGGTGGTTGTTGTTGCTTAATGTTTTCAGAACACTGGTATATAGCTGTTAGTCTCGTTATAATATATTGATCCCGTGTCAGATAAAAGCTACTTTGTCTTGCTGTGTTATTGAAGTTTCTCTAGTTAAGGAGATAATGATTGAAACTATTAACTAGTAATGGAAGACCACATAACAGTTTGAACTATTAGGCGTCGAGTGTTACGATGCCATATCTGCAATTTTCAAAGACTAGTAACTTTTTAATTCTGCTCATTCAACCAGGTGGAGGCTCTCTCCTCAGAGAAGGCCACTCTTGCATTCAGAATTGAGGTAAAATTTCACTCCAAAACTGCTGTTTGCTTTCTTTTTTGGGGGGAAAAAAAGTGTAACAAATTTAGTTATTGATAATTTCTGCCCAACACATTTGCAGGCAGTTTCAAGGTTGCTGGATGAGAACAAGCCAGTGACCGGCTCCTCATCAAGAGATTTAGAATTTGGAGCATGGGATCTCTCCCAATCAAACTTGAGGCCCCTTTTTGAAGAAAAAATCCGTTCTGGGAAGAAGCATATAGGATCATTGCTTAAGCAGTTGGATTCTATATTTTTGGCTGGTGTGGTGTTTCTGAGGAGAAATCCGATAGCAAAATTGTGGTCTTTGGTGTACCTTGTATGCCTTCATTTATGGGTCATTTACATTCTGTTATCACATTCACAGTCATCAGCCGAGGCGAGATCTGGTGCTGTCTTTTCTTTGGAGAATATCAATAACACTGCAAGTTTGTAGTTGATGGTTTTTTGGGTCCAAATTTGTTGTTCATTTGTTTAGCCTCAGCTTTTTAATAGGTCCTTGCCACCTGGGGTTTAATTTGCTCACTTTCCCCCTTAACCGAGACACAGAATTGGGCAGGTTATGTAATCATGTACATATTATAATGGCAACATGTTAAAATGATCAACTGCATTTCAGCATTCATCTCTCTTAACACTTGAAGTTGCCTTAATGATATCTATATTCTCCAAGCTTCTATACAAGCCTAATGCCACGTTCTCATGTATCCTATAAAACAATTTCAATGAAAATATAAACAAGCTTCAATTGCAACAAGCGCATTGTCATACCCTAGAGGCTGTAGAAAAGTACTAAGTAGGGAAAAAGCTACAAATGAAAGCTAGAAAGTAAGCATAGTCCTCTTTGATAGTTGAAACCTTGTATGACCAATGACCACATTGAAAAATTGAACCATCAGAACGTTCTTAACCCATCTTCAATTCATCGCTGCTTTCTCTGTGGTTTGTTCTACACCTTGCACAATGAAAAATGCCTTAAAAATACTAATGCATGCATCAGATTCAAACTTAGAATAGTACATCCACTACATAACATAAAATTATTCTGAAATTTTATTACTCTCTTTCAACTTATTTATCTGTTCAGATATATTTTCTAATTTCCCCCCTACTATAATCAATGTATCCCATTTGTCTCCCTATTATTTTTATAATAACCATTAACCCCCTGACAATATAAGTTTAGAATATTATTCTTATTTTCAAATACACTTTTATTTATATTTAATCACATCAAAACATATATTTTTTATTTTCAATACTAAATTTTTTTTTATATTTTCAATACTAAAATCTTTTTTATTAAGTTTCTAGTCATATAATTTATTTAATCTATAATAAATATAAATAAAAGTGTATTTGAAAATAAACGTAATATCGTAAACTAATACTGTCAGGGGATTACTGGCTATTATAAAAACAGTAAGGGGATAAATGACATATATTAATTATAGTAGGGGGAAAATTAGCAATCTCCCTATTTTCTATGAGAATCAACATAAAGAAAACATACAGCTGCAATTCCATAATTCCTTAAGGAACGGCAAACTAAATGCACAAAGATGAAAAGAGACACTAGTTACGATATTCATTTCCAATGATAAAATAATTCTGGCGACAATCTGTAGTCTCACCAGTTTGGCCCTTCTTGTGGAAGATTACGGCTGTACAAAGGCAATTCAAAGAGTATTGTCTTCAACCACCAAGGTAAATTTCCATACACTACTGGGGGCAATGGAATCAGAGGGCTGTAACAGAGAATTCATCAAAAAATGAAGAGAACATGTTAGGTTTGCTCCTCCACCAGATTGTATCAATGTAAATCTATAAGAACCAAAGGGATTGGTTGACCTGGTTGTTTTCTTATACAGTCTGTATGCAGGCATGTTGCCAAATTTCTTGTCTGCTGACTCCTGCATCCGTTCATACGAATGAAGCGTGAAAGGCATCATAAGCATATTTACAAATGGATTTGGACCTATAAAATATATGCGCACCCGTGTGTGTAATAAGAGAGGCAAACCTCAAGCAATGGTATGCCACTGATAAAAAGAAGCAACAATGTAAGAAAGATCGGCCCAAGGATTACAAGCCACTCAGCACCATCCAGTACCGGAGTAGAAGCAACAAAAATTCCCCACCATAGAAAAATCTGAACACCACATTTATCAATTAAAAAAGTTAAGGTCAAGGCAACAGATAGCAGAGTTGATTGACAGCCGTATATCCTTAGAGTTGGATGCTAACTGCAATTTGAGAACACAATTGAGGGTTTTTACTTATTGCTAAATGGCTACTCTCTTTGAAAGTATCAATTTTCTTGATCCATACAAGTACTGCAGCACACTAAGGTACCTTATATATGCACAGGTTAATTTCACTGACCGCCTGTAAGTTTTGCATTGGATACACTGGCATTTTAATTGCATTTCACAAAACATCCTCCATTAGCTTTAATAAAGTATGGCTATCTAAATTATTTGACAGGCATCTGACAAGTAAAACAATCTTTAGATAGAGAGAGAACGCAACTCACTATCATGCCAATTTGACTAACCATGCCCATGTGACGCATCTGCCAAAAGACAAATAAAATAAAACCCCACCAACTCCTGAAACATTCTCATACACTCACAAAGTTCATTGGAAAACTTCATAGTAGTTTTTTGAAGCCCTGATCTTGTTGCTTAAGTGACTGCAAAAGGATTTCAACCAAGACTTGCACCAGAGCATTGCGCTGTTCATTAATCTTAAAAAATTGGCTAAAGAATGCTTTCGTTTTCCATTAATGAGATTTTGTTATCAGAATGCACAAATCTGTTGTGCTAGTGAAAACCCCAATCTGACAAGTATGAATGTGTTTGATGTTGTATATAGTTAAGCGGGATTTCACAGTGCATGCATGACACCACTGTGGTGACATTATGACTTAATGATATGTGTGTCATTATTATGGTTTAGAGTGAATAATATTCAATATTTGGTATTGAAACCCTACACAATCCCTCACTAAGCAAATATAGACAGTTTGGAGATCCTGGACACAATCTTCCTAGAGATGGGAGCCCCTTGGCTCACTTTTTCAAGCCTTTTAATCTTGAAGATTAGCAACTGTTAAAGCATTCACCAGCAGAGGTAATCTTAAGCCATAATTATGTAGACATGTTATTACATATCAAAAGCAACTAGTTGAGTTCTAGAGCCAATGATTTTTTCATGTGATTATAAAAGTTTCATACTTGAAATAAAAGACTTGAATGGAAATCAAAAAGCTAGCCACATGACAAAACAGAGATATAATCACTTTACTATGACCAAGAGCGTAAAATCTTGATAATGACTAGATTTAGTGATTGCAGACAAAAGCCAGATCTAAGAGGTAGTGACATTTAAAAGAAGTGAAGGACCAACCTCACCAAAATAGTTTGGATGTCGAGAATATTTCCAAAACCCAACATTACACCACTTCCCTCTGTTTTCTGGGGAGTTCTTGAAAGACAGTTTTTGCTGATCAGCTATAGCTTCAATAGAGACACCCACCGACCACATTATCCACCCAATCACATCCACAGCCTGAACAGATGGATCTCTGTCACTCGCATTAACCACCGTTACTGGTAAACTCACAGTCCACACCCAAACAGCCTGTAGTATAAATTGCATAAATCATATTTTAATGGTAACATATTCCCACATGAATAAACTAGAGAGAGCTCTAACTGATTCTCTAGTGTAGAAAGCAATAAATATAAGATACCTGAAATATCCAGAAAATTGCCAATTTGCCTAAATTACTACGCATTTCATCAAAGCGTCGATCCTCACCCCAATTCAGAATCCTGGTCAGGAACATTAATAGAGTTAATAGAGTAAAATCACAAATGAAACATAACAAAGTGGTTATAAATAGCATTCCTTTCCATATTAGACTGAGGGGGTAACACCACTAGTGTCAAAGAATCAAGAGGATGGCCTGAGAAATTTTAGATAAACTTTAACTTTATGAGTAGTAACCATACTGTTTATCAAAAAAAAACTATACTGTTTATAAAACATAAAATAATAATAATAATAATAATAATAATAATAAAAATAAAAAATAAAAAAACCTAGCCATACTGGAGAGGAGAGGATAACTGTGGAACATTTGGTTACATTGAAAAGGTATGCCTGGTCAGGAACATTAATAGAGTTAATAGAGTAAAATCACAAATGAAACATAACAAAGTGGTTATAAATAGCATTCCTTTCCATATTAGACTGAGGGGATAACACCACTAGTGTCACAGAATCAAGAGGATGGCCTGAGAAATTTTAGATAAACTTTAACTTTATGAGTAGTAACCATACTGTTTATAAAACATAAAATAATAAAAAAAATAAAATAAAAAAACCTAGCGATACTGGAGAGGAGAGGATAACTGTGGAACATTTGGTTACATTGAAAAGGTATGCCTGCTGAATGTTCAAGAAAGATAGCAGAAGGGACTATTACCAACACTAACTACAGGCTCAGCTGTTAGGATAATAGCCCAATAGCCCCCAAGTGGCAGTTTATCAGGAACATACCTCCAAAAGCCTTAAAAATGGTACTCCTCCATCTGACCTCTTATTCTTATCCAACATTAAAATCCCTCATCATCCCTTTCCCTTCATGGCCACTACTTTCAGCAACAAGAACAGCAAAGTACCTTTCCATTCTTGATTGGATGCATATTTTGGTTTGTTTGTGTGTGCATATTTTCATTTAGTAATATTTTCTTCAAAAGGAATAATAAATGTTTCTAAAAATAAAACAATAATTTATAAGAAGCACAACTACTCTGGAGGCAGATGTACCTTCAGCTGCCACTTAAAGAATAACAATTACCATTATCCCAAAAATGCGCAAGACCAGTTTAGATTACTATGGTTAGACAAAGATTGAAACTTACGCCGAGGGGGCTAGCCAACCACTGTTCCCAACAGTGTCAGTCTGATTCTGGTTCTGGTAAATCTAATTCTTTTGAAGGTCAGCTAAACTGTTAGGTATGATACACATTATGGACACATGTACATGGGCATATTTTTTCATCTAACACACGATATGATATCGCACCATAATCTACTGACGATAAGAAACCCAAATTGCAAAGCTACTTTAAGGATACACATTCCAAGTGATTAGTTCCCTACAAAATATTTCAACTAGAGTTGTAAGATTCTATGTATTACAATGAAATAAAGATACTGAAAACCATTAGTTTACTGATTAGAGAAAACTAAACCATTAAAATTCAGATCAATTTCAGGTAGTGCAAACTTTTATTTCGCATATGCAAGAATACAGAAGAAGGATGAGAATGGTGAAATTTGATGACTAAAAACATCCAAATAGATAAGGTTGAAGCTTTTAAAATTAGCAAGAAGCAGGAAAAGTGAAATAGAATATCTTCAACATTGTGTAATGGAAAACTCTGGACACGGCACATATGTTATGAAATGGCAGTACAGACATTCACACTTAAAAACAGTAATTGTTAATCAAACTGCAGTATAAAAACTGATTCTGACATGAACGGAACTAAGATGATTGGTGTAGTACAAGAAAACGTAAAATAAGAAACATTCAGGTAAAGCAAAAGTAAACAGCCAGGGAAAAGATGAGGAAGCTTGACAAATAGCCAGGTTATTTGAAACGAATACTAATTGCAGCAGCGAATTGCAGCAGCAACTCTCAAATAAAACAAGGCAAGCCAATAGCAACAGTATTTACACCAAAACACTAGTTGTAGCTTTATGATGTAAAATATGATGTTTTCAACACTAATTAGACGGACGAAGACAATGTTAAGAAAGCTCCTGAAAAGTATGATAAAGCTACACATTCAATAACCAGACAGTTGACATGTAAAATATGGTCTTCCCAATCAAAGAACTATTGTTCGTATAACATTAATATTTTGAACCGATATTGTACAATACCTAAAACAAAAATCCCTGGCAGAATAAGAAATTTGCTTCTCATGCAATGTACCTCATCAATAGAAAGAGAGCTAGGCGAAGACCCCATACAACTGCAAGAAATGTCAAGACAACCTGAAAAATTAAAGCAGCAAAACCATTAAATGAATAATGAACTAGAGAACATAAAGAGTATCATATGATAAATGTTCGAGAGAAAATAGAAGGTCAACAATATAATGCCACGTGTCAATGAGGGTTAGAAATAAAAGAGTATTAAGTAAAGTTGGTTTACACTGGCTACTCCAAAGATTAACGCAGAGAGGAATGCTCATCCTAACATGGACAGAATGAGATGAAGATTATTTTATTAATGGGCAAACAAGGGGTTGTTATCACCAAAAGGAATATTGTTTCCTCAGCTAGAAATAAGGAACCAATGGGAGAGCAGCTTGTCAAAAAAGAGGAAATAAAAAACTGCCATGCCAGTAGCAGATGAAACAGCTCCCTCAAAGATGATTGGGACCATTTTTGCTTCGCTTGACACGTGTCCAAATGGACAAAGCGAGTGAATGAACGAATGAGCACAATCATTAAACAAGGCTATCGAGTTGTTTACACCACCCGAAGGAAAGACAATATTGTACCTGCCTGCGTAGGGAAAGCATCAATAAAGTAACGCCAACTGGCAAGGTGACGGGAATACCCCAAGTGCACTCAATATATAAACACTCAGGTTTTCTCTTTTGTACCAAGCAAAACGCACCAACAAATAAAAAAAAAAAGGTCAAGGCTCATCTTCAACCTTGAGCCAACGCCATTGTTGAGGGTTAGCAAACCCTTGACACCAAAACCAACCTAGAACTAACTTGAGCATCAAAGTATGATCGCCAGCCACCACTAGCTCTATCTCTAACCTCTATTCCCCATTTTTATTGGATAAACAAGCTCCCAAAATTGCCTCCTTCTATACCTACCTTCCCTTCTTAGAAACTCACTGCCCTCATTCTACCCTTAAGCTTTGATCAAGATATAAACAAGCAGCGCACCATTACAGTAGGCACTGAACCATTACTTATAAATTTATTGTGTTTGGCTGCATTTGCAACTTCCCCCAAAATCTAGTTTATGCATTTTTTTTCCCTATAAAATCTAAATAACAGTTATATCTGGATCATGGATTTAGGTTCAGCCCTTTTGCATTAAGCTTTTATAATATTTTGATTGGCAGTTATTAGACGTGATTAAATCTTCGCCATACAATGGTATAAATGCAGGCACGGCAAAAGATTATAAAAAGCTTAGCATAGCTCAACTCAGCACTGTGATCCAAATTCATAAATCAGGTCCCACTTACAAGCAGGATTACAAAGCTAGTGATAAAGCAGAATCTAACATGCCTTGCTTGAAAATAATAAGAGTTCTCTAATTGTCATACAAAATTCCATGGTACTTTTTCATTATTTGTGTGTGTGTGTGTAATAATTTACCTGTCTAAAATGCCATGAGCCTTTGAGAATGAGAGTCAACAAAGCTATAATAATAAAATTGGTGCTTCCTAAAAGAAACAAAAGAAACCAAAAATTAAAACAAAATCAAGTAGCCACTAAAGAATCCCAATTAGTAGTTTTGATAATATATTTACATGAATGCGAGCAAACAAAGGAGAGTGATTATGATATGATATCTACCAGCAAAGTCAGTGACTTTATCGAACTTGAAAAGGGCAGTGATTACAAAGAATAACAACTGGTAACCCACCTGCAAACAAACACTCATCAACAAGTTTTAACACAAAAGAGAAAGAGCAAGAAAAGAAAAAAAAGAAAGAAAGTGGCAAGTTTTTACAGTGACAATGGCAGTGAGAGCTAAGAAATGGGAATCTATTACTGTTCCCATTCTTGTTCTTGATGCTGCTCAACTGATTCTGATATTATTGACAGGATGATATTCTGTTTTTGCGTTTCTTTAATTTCCCATTTATTATTATTATATATATATAGGGTATGTGTGTGTATTCATTGGTGACGTGGCGTATCGTATGTGGTTGTAATTAGAACAGCGTTGAATCAATTCTCTCTCTCCCTCTCTTTTGGAATTTGTGCTCCGCAACGAAACACGAAGGCTTTTCAATTTTTACGGGTAATTTCAGTTTCAGGGGCATTTATTGAGAGGATCATCTAAGTTACAATTAATGTAAGATATTAACAATAAAGGGTTGGCTCCATTGATGATAGAGTTACTTTAAGTGGTTTGACTGAATTTACTTTTCAGTTTAAGTCGCAGGGAAGTCGTTTTTGTTGGGAGAACATGTGCCTCTCGATTCGAACGGGGGCTTTTAATCTGAATTGTGGTACGGACTTAAAGGTACCTCCCACAGTTAGAGCCGTCTCTAAGATATCTTGTGATTAAAAACTAAAAAAAAAATATAAGATATTTTGCATCCGAATATTTAAATCTTAACTTTTAGTTCTAATATATTTAAATATTAAAATTGCTAACATTATTATTACCTAAGTATTGTTGAAAACTCTAAACAAAGATTCAAAAATTTACATCAATTAGTGAGGAGAGCTATAAATTAATGTAGCATATATTTATTTTTATTTTGCCAAACATTTACTCTATCTCTCTCTATTCGTATGAGCAAGTTTTGAACATCAAACTCCTTATTTTCCAAAACAAGAGATTTTATTATCTTAATTAGTTGTACTCACAATTTTATTAGTTGAATGAAAAGTATAAAATAATAAAAATAAATCATGTGAACTGAGGAGTATTTTCATTTAACTCATGTAATTATGTCATATCAGTTTGTAGAAGAGGTTATGATTATTTGACACTTAATAGTCTGACCTCTTTTTTTAATTGTTACAACGCATATTACAATATGAAATTTATTAAGAATTTGTATTAATAAGCTTACAATACAGCATAGAGATCTATTGAGCATAACTCTAAAATCTACACTAAGTAAAAAGAAGACCTCCAATCCATATTTAGAGAGTTGTGTTTGTGCAAATTTTTGTTGTACTGATTGAAGTAATGTAATAGCATTGGTTTTGAATATAAATACAAAATAATCAAATTAAATCATCTAAAACTAGAGATATTTTCATCCAACTAATAACTGGTTAGAGACTATAGCTCTCTTATTGCTTTTTTTTTTTAAAAAATATTAAAACAACAATGATACGTCTATAACTTGATTTACAAAACTTTCTTGTATAATTTAAGGCGTAGATTATTACATGATATGAAAGTATTGGTCGAAAAATAATGAAAATAATTATATGGGTGGGTCTTGCGAGATTTTCAACCATTCAATCATTTTATATCATTGATACCTAATAATTTCATTAATGAGAAACACTTGTGTGCGTAGGATAGTCCAATACTACTCTGCCATGTGACAGAATAATAAATCTTAAAATAAAACCATTAATAGCGTATTATGAGATGAATGAAATTTAAAACTAAAATATCAGTATGGAATAATACCATTGAGCTGTCTATCGCCTCATGCTGAGGCGATAATACGTAACACCGCAAGTCCAAGAGAGATGTTTTTGACTCTTGAGGGAGATATATAAACAAATGAAAGTTGTACAGCTTCAGCTTGCCTTTGTATTGTTATAGCAATGCTTTTCAATGTTTGATTAGAGGTGGCAAAAATACCTGTCTGGTCCGGATCCGGACCGTACCCGGACTTTACGGGTCGGGTAATATTCGGCCTGGGTATGAAGCCGGGTCGGTTTTGGGCATCACTTGATAAACTCGGAATCCAGATTTTATTAAAAAAATTATAAAATATATATTATTTTAAATATTTTATATTTATTTAACTCATTTATTATACATATATAAAGTTTTAAACATTTAATGTTTATATTTTCTTGTCAAATTTTATTGAAATAAATTTAAAACTTATAAAATTACCAAGAAATAAAAAAATATATACACATAAAAATATTAAAAAATATAAAATTCAGGTACCCAAATTAAAATCCGGCCCGGACTCGGACCTGGACCGGTTGCATCCAGGCAGGGTCCGGTCATGGTAATACCTGGACCCGGCCCGGGGTTTTGCCATCTCTAATGTTGATGTCATTGCTTCAACTATTAAAATGCTGATCATGCAAATTCTAGACCGGGTTCCACAAGAATTACCATTTTTTTAAAAGAAGAATATCACATTCAATTAGGTCGTCAAGATATATATATTTATATACACACTCATCATCGTTGATTCTTTTTATTTCTTTGAAATATTATATATTAACGAAATAGATATAAATTAAAATTATTTTTATTCTTATATTATTGATTTATGAAAAAAATAAGAAATAATTATTTTTTTGTTAAAATATTAAGATTTTAATAAAAATTTTCAAAAGGTGCGGTTCCCTATGTTATAAACGGCTTATTAGTAACCCATCCCTACAATATTTAAAATGCCGGACATATATGTGTTTCTTTGATTTAAATTATTATTGTTATTATTACTCCTCGTCCTCCTCCTCTGTTTGGGTTTAAGGTGTCATACAAACTTCATTTGGTCAAATCTCGCAAACATGATTTGTTTGTATGGATATAAAGTACTAAATAAAATAAGGCTGTGCAAATTATTAAAAGAGTGATGTTATGTTTATTTAATTGGGATATTTATTTTGTATTTTAATTATTGTGTCACCAACAAAAATCACTATTTAAATTAAAAATGATAAAACTTAATAATTTTCAATCAATTAAATCAATCAGATAATGATACATCATTTGCCACATTAGTTAAAATACCAACTAAATATCTCAACAAAGTAAATATAATATTATCGTTATTAAAATTGAATATTTCGATTATTTGCTTTGTTAAGCTTTTAAATTTTGTTCGATCTAAAATTAATTTTTTAGGTGTTCAAATTTTGTTTGGAGGTTTAGTTGAATGATTTTCAATAAATCAACAACGACTACAATGTCAATTACCCATAAAGTTATGACTCAAAGATAGGAAAAGGAAACCATGCATTAAATACAATTTCTTCAAGTAATGTTTCATTGGATATGGAATATCAAGCTGGTGCAATGGAAACTTTCTCAACTTCCACAATGTACTCAAGAGTTGCAAATGGAGGAATTTGCACCCCGTCACCTAAATCTGCACCATTCGCTCCAAATGCTAAATTTGGAGGAATAATAACTCTCCTTTTACCTCCTACCTTCATTGATCTCAACACATATTCAATGCCTTCACACATTCCCTTACCATAAGGCCTTGAACCCATTACTAGAGCCAATGGCTTCTTGTTTCCACCAAATGTATCAACAAAAACTTGCCCACTTCCTTCTACTTCTCCCCTCAAATCAATCACCACCAAGTCTCCTCTTCTTGGAGTGGCACCACCTCCCACTTTCAATTCGTAATATCTGTTTCAAATTATTATAAATGTAAATTTGTGATACAGTGATAAAAGCATGTGCATTTCAATTGATCACATGCAATACGAGAGGTTTGAATCAAATATACCTTATGCCATTAGGCAACACCACTTCCTCTTCCTTCTCCACATTTCTACATACAACAAAATATTTTTATCAATCAAAATTATGCTATCATAGTGTCTCACAAATATTATATATATATATATATATACACACACCTCAAGGTGCAAAGCAAAGGCTTTTAATCAGAAACAATGATATGACAGTTTAATGAAGCTGGCAGGAAGAGATGTGAGCACCTTGTACTTGCTTCTTGTTGAGAGACCTCAAGGCGGGTCTTTATTTGTTCTGAGATAACGCCAACAGCAAGAAAGCCTGCCCATGCAAGGCCTGCACCAAGTCCAAATCTCCTTGTTAAACTAGAAGCTATCCAATCTGTGCTTTCAACAGTGGCTGGTTTAGCACGCTTCTGCTGCTGCACCTTAGCAGCTGGTGCTGGCTGCTCAGATGAAGCAGTGCTTAGTTGTGGAGATGGGGTTGGAGATTGTGGTTGTGATGGTTGATTTGATGAAGATGGAGGGGGCGGTGGTGGTGGTGCTTGCTGTGATGAAGAGAACTGGTGAGTTGTTGTAATTGGGTGTGAGAGAAATGTTGGAGATCCAAAGAAAGTAGCCATCTTGTGTCTTATCAAGATATGTGACGAGATAAATGAAAATATCTTGCTCGAGTCAATGAGGGTTTTTGGTTCCCCACCTTATCCTTTATATGTGATCATCAAGTGCAAACTTGAAGAATGGTTCCCTTATCCACGATAACAGGTGAGAAATACTTGTACAACGAGCATTTTACTAGAAAAAGTGCTTTTGTTAGTAGTCTGGAATTGTAAACTACTTGTAGACATTTTGTAACTTAGGCACTATCCAGTTTTGACCCTCTAACATCCGGTTATCGCAGTATTATGATCTCAAGAGCACCACAGCAACAAAACAACATTGTGCAAAACATTGATTACAACAATTTCATTTGAACCCTTTTTTTTTTTTTTTTTTTTTTTTAATAACAAGCAAATGCACAAGACTAAGCATGCTTCAACAATTAAGGATACAAAATAGAATGGGAAATGTTAAAAAGAATCACAATCTCAACTGGAGTACATGTTGGGTTATCACCATCATCATCTATCAAACATTTTCCTGTCCCAACAGTACAGGACTTGCCTCTGTTTATAGGCAAACCAGTGAGCTGAGAATTAGTTTATAGCTGTAGACTCTTGCTCATTTAGCCTGTTGAGTCTGCCAAAAATTTTGATATCTGACCAGTCTCGCGGCCACTACTTACAGATGGCACCGGTCTGGGCACTTGTGAACTAGTTATTGGCTTCTGCAATGGCTTCAGAGCAGCCATGATCTCTGTAAATGTCGGTCTCATTTTTGGATCTCTACAATGTTAAAAAGATTATATATGTCAGTTCTGTCCATTAATACACCCTGATGGATTCAAATGTATCTACTACATTTACATTTTATACGCACTGAAATGACAACAATAAAATAAAACACAGATTTCTTCCCCAGAGTACATTTACAGCTGCCAGGCTCATCTAATATTTACATATATCAATATCAACGAGACGGTGACACACTGACGATCACTCACAGAAACTGAGGATGGCTGCAAGAGATAGAAACTTTCAAATACACAGTCTTAAAAAGAAACCACACCATCTTGCAGAAAAGTATTCCGGGAAATAATAATAAGCTTTACAACTAAATGTGGCAAGAATCGGTTCGAGCAGATATCATGATAGATCAATCAATTTGAAGAGAACAACAAGTATTTCAGATAAAGCAAATATAAAAGGACAGGATACAAAGGTAGCGATATTTTTTTAAGAGAATTTAAATGCGAGGCGAGTCATGGCTTCGCCACTCAAGTACAGTCCATATATATTCAAGATGAGTAGATTTTGTGAATATGTACCATAATTCACTGCATTTCTTGTTTATACCACCAAAACATAATCAATTTCTCAATACTACAATCTACCTTCCCTTTACGAATACACCTAAACAACTTCGAAATAAGCACTAGAACAATTTCTCACTGCACTTCTTGTTGAAACATTTTTTTATGGTCTGAATGTCTTCATTAACAAGAGGGTAACTTAGCCATCAGGTTAAAAAAATTTAATTTGAAATCAATTTAAGAAGGTAGCTTGATTTAATCTTGGGATTGGACTGTTCAGGAACAAATTTTGAGAACCCTTCATTATGACAGAAGTGATTCACTGAAGTTATGTAAAATAAATATAAGTGTAGCACGGAAAACTAAGTGGCAGAATAAATAACAGAAAAAGTAAAAACGAGGTAAAACAAACACATTTTATGAATTAAATCATATACTATCCAACAGATCATCAGCAACATGTTAATACCTAAAAGTTTGGTAATTACATTAATGGTGGCTACTAAGCAATATAAAGTATCAATGCCTACTCTAGTTTAAGTTAAGTCACCAAAAAGTATAGAGCTTTTGATTTTACGTATTATTGATAACAGTATAGGTACCTAATCAAGCACGTTAAGTATAAAGGCAACAAATAAACAACTGTAAATATACTCACGTCTGCCAGCACTTCCTAATTATATCTGCAACAGCAGGATCCAAATTGTCCGGTATGTCAAGACGACGGTGTTGAAATCCTACTGCACCAACAACTTGCATGGGGTTCATTCCCCCCCATGGTTGCTGCATCGTACAGAGCTCCCATAATATGACCCCAAAGCTATAAACATCGCACCTGCATTGCGTATTGATAAGATTATCACAAACAATGAGTAAACGATCTGATGAAAATAATGTTAAATAAGTGAAAGCCATACTTTTCATCGGAAGGTTCATTTCTGAGAACTTCCGGAGCCATCCACTCAGCCTGAAGAAAAGTATTACGACATGAACTTACTTTAATGCAGAGTAAAATGATAATTCGCAAGGGTGAACCATAATGCAAGTGATACATCAATACCCTCAACATTCACGACTTCATTACCCTACTAAATCAATCGCTTTCTTTCAGTAGTTCAATATAACAAAGTTGCAGGAGTACCTAAACCATCAATACTTGTGTTGGAACACATTGGATTATTTCAGATTGCCCCACCTATTAAACTCATAACATACATCAGAAAATTGAGTCCAAGGATCTCTACAGAAATACCCAATCCAAAATGGTTGTACAGTATTTTTATGTCTAAGATTATAATTCCCTTTAAAAGTGCCTAGAAAAGTTGATACTTTGTTCAGAATTTTATTTTCAAAAAAATAAAAAATAAAATAGCTATAATTTAGCATTCATGAATTCATACAGTTGCAAATCCAACGAGGAATTTCTTTCTGATATTGAAGAATGCCAAAAGAATATATCAATAAGGTCTTTCCCTCCGAAATTTGGCAATAGAACACACACAGATATAAACTGACAATTGTGCTTAAATTTAAAGTTATTAGACATATCAAAGCAATACCGTCATCTACCACTAAATGAACATGATTTTCAGATCCTACTTTTAAGATATCAACCATGGGCCAATAAGTAACAAACATAGAAGAAGTAATACATACATTCATATATGCTTGTACATCTCACTTGCCCTTAATAAGAATAGATTATTTTAAGATTAGTGAATTACAACCATCAAGGTCTATGAAAGATGCTTACTGAACATCTATCCCAACTGCGCTTTTCAAATTAAAAGATTTTTCATGTGGACTAGCAGGTACCTTCAGGCACCACATTGCAGGTAATGATTTTTTTGTCAAGCTATAAGCTTGGGTAAAAGTGACCTCAAAGGCCTGGGTAGCAATTGACAAAACAAAAACTTGGGAAAAGACAAAAAGAATGTAAAAGTGATCAATCTGGAAGACATAACAATTAGGGCCTAGTTATTGCCAAACAACGATCATAAGCAGTAATCATGTGTATCACACACACAATGGCAACATTATTTTGTTTCATTTAAGACAGAGCCATCAGAAACACCAAAGAAGACAGACCATAAAAAAAAAATTGAATAAAATTAGGGGAAAAAAAGAAGAAATAAATGTCCAGCCAGTTGTTTAGCTCAACTCACCGTCCCTGCAGTTGACCTTGAGGAAAGAAATGTGTTGTGCTTCATCCTTGATAACCCAAAATCGCATACCTAATTTACAGAAAAATGTGTAAAAGGAAAATTGCAGACAAAACTATATGCCAAACCAAATTAGGCATATGAGAGACTTTAGATGTGAAAAAGAGATAAAATAGAACCTTCACAACCCAGTTTTTATCAACTAGAAGATTTGGGGACTTCAGATCACGATGTACAATTACTGGGGTACAATTGTGTAAATAATTCATTCCCCGAGCCTGAAAGTAGAATTATTCAAAAGAGAAAAATTATTGTCAGCTAAGACACAAGAAAAGCACATTTATGCAGAAAGGTATGAAACCCTAAGGCAAGAATGACAGAATCATACAGCATCAAGGGCCATCCTCAAACGCCTTCTCTCATCTAGTTGATTGTTAGGCCGATGAAGTAACCTATACAAACTACCTCTGCAAACATAAATCAAGCTTTCCAATTAAAAATGAATAATAAAAAACCAAAAAGTCAATAATTATGAAAGAAACACGGGCACTGGGGCTTCTAACAGAATTTTGTACTTTCTGGTGAGAGATAAATTTGAGCAATTACGCTGGAAAATACCAAGTGCAAAAGGATCATTACAACTGACATAGTGAATATACAGCCCAAGAGAAAGATTTAATCCAACGATAAATGATTTGTTGTTTAAAGCACATTTACTAGTGCCTCTTTTGAAATCATCTCATTTACTGATAATGAATTAGATAATTTGGATATGCTTCAAGACTTAATATCTGCTAAATCTTCACCAAGGAAAACTAGTTGTGGTCAACTAGTAACTGGAGCATTATAAAAGCCCTGTAGGCCATGAATAAAATTCCAACACAGCAATCTCAGAAAATTATTTAATGAGGATTATAATAAAAAATGTAAAAAGAGGTAAGTTATGGAAACATACCGAGGAAGAAATTCTGTAACAATTGAAAGATTCGGAGGACGAGTTACAGCTCCCATAAAGAGAACAACATTGGGATGCCTAACCCTTTTCATGATTAGCACCTTAGAAGAAAATCAAAATATCAATTCATCAATGTCAATGCATACTCTGACTTACTCTTGGGCAACAACCACAGCAAGTGTTAGCATTTTGAATTCCAATGGGAGGCATAATGATTTCAAATTCCATTACTTAAACACAAATGTAATTTGAAAATGAATAGTAATAACCTTCCTCACTAGAAAAGAACTGCAGTATTTAGGGAATTGAAAATGAAGTAGATTGTGAGACTCCAAGTAGCTTGAAGCCAAATTCAATGTATCATTACTAAATACTAATAATATATTTTTGGCACACAAATTGGAGGTATGAGAATAAAGCAGAAGGTTAGGGCTCAACAAATTACTAAACAGCTACTTTCCAAGTCTTTTTGGCTAGAGGTTAACCAATTTTGGCTAGGGTTAACAAAGGAGAACAATGAATGCATCTGAGCTAAATACTAAGCTAAATCGACAGGTTTACATCTTGTGTAGTGTGAGAAATGTTAAATTATGTATCATGACATAATCATTAACCATGGGTTCTGAATCATGGACATGTCTGCTCCACTGATATCGTAATCAAATGCATATAAAATATGAGGTGATGGCATGACTAGTGACATCTGACAAAAGCCTATTCAGCTTTTGCAATTCAGGATTTTGAATTAGAGGATATGAGAGCAAGGGAAAGATTAAGGAGTAACTTGTACCTCACTTCTGAATTCTTCTAGTGATTCACCAAAAAAGTCTTGGTCTAGGAACCTCTTCACAGCAACTTCCTATAAGTAAACAGCAACTTAAGAAACATTAAAAGAATAGGGCTTATAATAAGTAAATTTGGGGGGTAAACTAAATTCTTCTACCAAAAAAAAAAAAAACTAATAATAATAGAAAAAACATACATTCTATAATATGTATTAACAAGACAAATATATTTGAGATTACATTATGAAATTCATAATAAAAAACTTGGTAATCATTTTTTTGGCCCAAAAGTTTTTATACTTGTTCCAAATGATACTGTATTTCTATTATAAAGAAGATGTGGCACAAAGAGTTTGGTTGGATAAAAGCATCACATGGCCCACAAAATAATTGTATTGACTTTTCAAGCAATCCCCTTATGCCACATCACTTTTGCACATTTCATCATTCAATTTTTCTTAAGGTATCCCATTCTTTGACCATATACCCGACATGCTAGAATCCCATTAGTTTTAAGATTTCTTTTCTTACAATATTAGAATTCTTAGGATGCGTAATACCAATTAGTTTCCATCTAGGTTTTGTATTTCTGTTTTTAAGCCCAGAATATTTTAGGAGCAAGAAATAAAAGCAGTCTTTTGAAAAACTGGAGGAAGATCCCCATGAAGAGATCAGCCCTTTGCGTCATATTGATTTTAGTTCAAAATCTCCCGGGAAAAAAAAAATTCTTTCATGCATAACACCAGCCAAATGGCTTATAATGAGCCATCTTGATTGGCTTTCTCATACAATACTTTTGTATAAAATTTCAGTGACTCTCAAAATAAAGCATAAAGACATTATCAGAACCATCATAGACATGAGATTGAACAAAAATAAAGGGTTAAAATTTTGGGTTCAGCTAATGAAAACTCACAGTTCCATGCCAGTCCCCACGATAGACCTCTCCATAAGATCCTGCAAACACAAAAAACGAACCAAAAGACAATAGTTATCTGAACATATCTGGAATCTAGATTATCTACAGACACAAAGTAATAGAAATACATAGTGTAATTCTCAAGTCAATACCAAGTCCGATACGCTCACCCAAGGTGATTTCTTCCCATGGAATCTCACACTCCGCAACATCATCTCCAACATCAGATTTTGAGCTATCATTACTGGCCGATCGATCTGATACTCTCTCACCTTCTGAATTAGCTCCCAAATAATTATGTTCCCGGCCTCCACTACCACTATCACGAGGTTCATAACCAGCAGAGTCTGCATCTCCATCACTCCGAATACTCAGCTCATACTGCTTACCAACAGCTGCAGTTGTCGCTACCATAGCTGCAGCAGTAGCAGTGGCGGCAGCTGCTACAGGAAGTTCAAGATTCGAGTCAGTGTTTGACTTTGCTACAGCAACTACCATTGAAGATGCAACCACAGCTGCTGCTGCTGCTGCGGCAGCAGCAGCAACAGGAACGTCTTTTCGGTATTTTATGGGTGTCGCTTCAGACTGTGGTGAAAGAGGCTGTCCGGCTGCTGCCATTACATCTGATTGACGACTTAAACCTAGATCTTCCTCAGGTTGATCAAAAGAAGTTGCCTTAGAAGGGGCTCTAGGACGAGGTAGAGGAGGCAAAAAACGAGCTGGACTTGGATCGTCTTGATTCTTTCTTTCTTGGGATCCAGTACCCTGCTTATTTTTATCCTGAGTTTCAGTTGGGGACCTGACCTCAACTGTTGATGCATCTAATTGCTCAGCGTAAATTTCAGTAAACAAGTTTGGAGGAGCTACTACACCACTTTCAAGCAATACATCATGAAGTTTTTGAGCTAATTGTGGATTCTCTTTTGCAGCATCAATCATATATTGTGAAACATCTTTCACTTTCATTCTATGAGCAGCAGGAGAGCTAACACCTTCAGTCCAGGAAGGAGATCTCGCATGTGCATGAGGATAATTAGGCTTGTTGGGAAGCTCTCGTACAAAGGCCTTCTCTCTATCGGAAGGATGTTTATTCTCTGGAAGCATCTTCAATTCTTCTTCACCTTCAGTCGTCCTGGTTAGATTGAAAAAGGCATTAGATTTTCCAGTTTCATTAGATTGACCTGCTACAGCAGCAGAGTTCCTGAACCTCGATCTCTTGTCACATGTCCCAAACTCAGAATGTTCTTCAAATGAGCTGCCAACACCGCTGCTGGATGATGCTGCATGAGACGAGTCAATGTCTCTGGACAAAGGACTGGCTGAATAGAAAGAGTCATCACATTCTACATGTGGTACAACTGCATCCGAAGGAATAAGTGTACCGGGATCTGCCATCAGATCAACAATGTACTCCCTGAAATTCACATTAACCTTCATCAATCATCTTTAAAAGAGGTCAACATTTTGCAACAGCAAACAAACAGTTCATAGCTATCATGGCTGCCATCATCTCAATTATGACGTTGTTAGGCCATTAGATTATAAAACAAAAAACGGAACCACATAGTAAATCTTAAGATATACAAAGCCCATTGGAGATTTATTGACTGCGAATCTCATATAATTTAAGTCAGAAAATCATAAAACACGCATTTTTTTTTAAAAAAAAAGGACCACGAATTTTCACTTGAGAAGAAATCAAAACATCCTACTCATATAAATGATAAATCATTTTAACTAGAGTGAATAACCTTATACATCCTAGTGTTCGTTCACATTGCAGAAACATTTAAGTTCAAATTGTAATAGCGATTACCTTCCATCATCAATCCTTACAAAGTTCATTGCCACATCATCACAACCTGTATATTGCTGTCCTTTCACCAATCGGCATGGGATCCCCACACTATCAGCCAAAACCTGCATAACCATGCAAACAAGTGGAAGATAGACAATTAATGAACTGGTGTTCACATTAAGGTGAACTTGATAAACAAGCGTTATAACTCAACATATCACTAACAAGGAAATAAAATGAGGAAGCTTTTTGTACCATTCAAAATATGATTTTTGAGGTCAAATTTAAGAGGTATAATTTAGCAACAAAATTCCATAGCCAATCAAATTTAACAATACAAGCCACAAGAGTATATACAAACTAGGAATTATACATGAGTCAGAAGAAAGAAAGAAGAATAAGTATGTCCACCAGCCAACTTTCTAATAACCCAAGTTATATTAGCATCACCTTCTGGGTAAGCCCACTAAGTCAGAACAGCGCAAAAACCAGAAAGCAGGAGAAATCCTAACTTCAATTTAAGTTAATTCCCTCTAACCAGGATAGCTTTTGAGTTTTGTCTTGGAAATCTTATTCGACAGTTGGATTAATCAAAACAATTTTTCATAACAATAGAAAAATGAATAAACAAAATTTGCTGACGGTTGGATTTATCAAAACAACTTTTCATGACAATAGAATAATGAATAAACAAAATTTGTTATGTGGTATACATATAACTTTATTATTTGACCAAAAAAATTCTAGGGTAAACCAATAATAATTAATCTCATGAAAAAGTTATGAAGGAAAGTTTTGTGTTAATATAAGAAATGCATTAAGTCCTTTCCTTATAAGAAACATTACAACAAATGCACCGAAGAAATATGTTCTAATTTACTTTCCAAATTAAGATAAACTTTTATGGAGTGGGTCCATGAGAAGAAACTGATCATGTGCACAGGTGATTTTCACTAAATTTACACTTGGCATATTAATCCACCTCTTCTATTGGTGTTGGTGGTGAGGAATCCCACATCTATTAACTATCCGTTGGACCTGTTGACATAACTGCTTAATAGGTTGCTTGATATAACTTCTCTATTGGCTAAAAGAGCCTTCTAATCCTTAAAAGCTCTTTATGAAAATTTAAATAAGTTTTCACATCTACCTAAAAAGCTCAAGTTTTGAACTTCTGTGAAAGCTATTTTTGAGACTTACTAAAAAGGAAAACAATAAAAAATACACTTTTTGTAATTATTTCACAAATCATACATAACTCTCTCAGAATCTTTAAGGTAATTACACAATTTTGTGAAAAAATGATTGATAACCTAGCAACTAATACCTAATTGTAAATGTCCTAATGGTATAAATTCTACTTCTAAGAGCTCCACTAGAAAAGCCATATAGAACAAAGCCTAAGCTTTTGAGTTGGTTTAGGTTGATTTCCTATAACAGGTAATTGTCATCCTATGATTTGCAGAATATTAGAGGCTTGCTGGAAATGGATGGACATGAACAAGTGCAAAGGAATTCACTTCCATAAAACAAGAAAAAGGAAAAATGATAAAATTATTATGGAGCTATTAATATTGTCAAGAAAATTGAACAAATTACTATTTTCATCACTGTTTCAACCTCACCAAGGAAACAAATATTCTGTCATAGTTGATTATAAGTTTCAAATCTAAACACATCTATAACCATGTTCCAGATCTACTACATTTTCAGGAGTTGTGTCAGAGTCATAACCAGCCCAGACAAATAGAAAACTTGGCTTGAAGTGCAAACTAGCCCAATTAGTGGTTGAACTAAGCTTACTCCTAGTGTCCGCTTCTACTTCAGTACGATGCCTCCTGGGAAGCTTTTATTCTATTCTCACTTCTATATAAATGCATGGCAGGTTTGAAAACAATTCACCCCTCTTCCATTCAGTGTCTACATCTGAGAATTTCTTCCTCCGAAAACAGAACTAGGTCCCTGATCTCATTTGATTGCAGAGGGTTTCATCAGTGGCAATCGTCAGCACACCTGACATTCACGCTTCCCAAGCCAATGAAGCACTAAATACCAATTCTGACCAATAGACTGACTTTAACAAATTGGAATTTGGATAGAAAACAGTCCCAATGTGTAGGTTCATCCATAATTAATACTTAACCAGGTCTTAATTCTGATAAATATAATGCATTAACCCTTTTTCAGTTCTAGTCTATTAGGTCAAAATTTCAAGCTTAAATAAATAGCTGGAGCTCCTTACCAGGAGAAAAATATAAAAAGGTGGAGCACATACCTTAAACAACAACGCTCGGTGACGAGCCAAACCAATTGTCAGGGAACCAAGTGGCAACACCATGCTACCAAGAGTTCCTTTCAAACTGTAACTAAGACTTCGTGATGCTCTTGACATGTTTTCAGGATCCCCAACTGGCCCACCCATGTAATCAGCTACTAAAACAGCAAGGTTTCGCACCAAGTCAATCCCCACAAAAGCTTGGGAATGCGATCTTGACTTGACGGCCACCTCAAGGACCTTTTGTTCAAGTTTCAACAAATTAGAATCAGCAGCCCTATTGACCAAAACTGCTTCCCACATGACACTACCTGAGACAGGTGTTCCTTGAAGATCAACAAGGGATGGCATTCTGTCTGAGGTGGACTCAGAAGGGATTCCATACAGATCGTAAAATCCATCCATGATCTTGTCATCATAACTAAGAGAATTGTAATTCTGTGAAGCAGGGACAAATCTACGATATGAGACAGGTTAGAAAGGAACAAACATGAAGCAAATAAATCTGAAGAAAAACTATGCCAAACATACAAGTGAACACTTTAGAGATCGTACATCGGATAGAACTCCAGCTTTTCAGAAGTAGACATATAAGTTAAAAATATTAATGAATAATTTACAACCCAACAGAAAATCAATTTTCCCAGTTGTTTCACTTTACTGTAATTATTCTAAAGTTCCTAAGGGAAAGACCAGTGGCCTTGTTCTAATTGAGGCATAAGGAGAAAAGACATTTATAGGCAAAAAAAGGAAAACAAACAAATAATTACAATACTTAGGAACATCATTTGCCAAGTGTGAGTGAAAATGTAGCATTTACTTGCTAGTTGATTTCAATGACAGTGATATGTGGTTATATTAATGATTAAAGCTGATTAATGAAAAGGAAGAGTAAGGGGACATGTGATTCCCAATCTTCACAATCGTGAAATGTCTTTAAATACTTGGTTAAGTAACACTGTATATATATATATATATATATATACTGATCAAACTGAAAATAATGGGCAGTGAAGTAAATCATTAGTCACAAGAAATTCTTTTTTTCATCTTTTCTGATAGAATCATAAGAAGTTCTAGCATAAATATCAAGATATAAAGTACAGTAAAACTTGAATCAATTACACCGGCGGATGAAGAGGCAAACGTCAAACTTACCCAGTATCTATAGGCAACAACTTCAGCTGGAGTGTTCTCTGGATCACAAGAACCCAAACTGATTTGCTTAACAGCCTCAATCTGAACAGCCTCAGGATCCTCCTTTGCACTCAACTCCAAAGCCATTTGTATTTGATACTCCTCTTCAACATCAGGATCCCTCGAGTTATTAGACTCTGAATCAAGGCGCTTAGTCTCTAAAGCAACATCTAAGCAAGAGACATTAACTGAATCAGCCGGTTCTGTTCTCTCAGCCGCCGCCCTTTTAACATTGGAAGAAGATGGTGGACTTGGACTCTTTCTATTTACAACTGAATTTAACCAATTTGAAAGACCTGAAGTTGGTTTATTAATATTAGGCTCAGGATTATGAAGGGAAGCTAATTCATTTGACTTACTATTATTATTCCCCCTTAAAGAAGTAGACCCTTCTGCATCATCTGATGGATTAGACATGATATGGAGCTTCTTGAGAAGATTCTTCATACTAATCCAATAAAGCTAATGAAGTGTATTGAATGCTAAAGAAATAAAAATCTGGCCATAAACATCTCCATTGTCTTGGACCAAGCATGAAATTCAATCTCAATCTCAGTCTCAATCTCAAATCAAAATCAGAAGAAGATAGAAAGTTGAAAGCAATCCAAAAGAGTCCTTTTTAGGCTTACCCAAGTGAGACCCCCCAAATCAACCATTTGAAGCAAACATATCCAGTAAAGCTCATCCAATATTAGAAAGTACCACCCAGATGATGCTTTGATTGAAAAATAATATAAACCACATCCACTTTACAAAGACTTACAAATCAAACACACAATAAAACAATTGCCAAGCTCATACTGCCAACCTCAAATATATCAGGATTGAAGCAAAGAAAAACAAAAGGATCTTTCTTAGGATAAAGAGTACATAGAAAAGAGAAAAAAGAGAGAGACGAAGAAAGGGCAAAGAGCAACAAGTGGGATAGCAAGTAGGACCTCAACGAAAACAAAGAATGACCCACTTGAGTTTAGAGACAGAAGGATTTCAAGGTCCCATAAAAAGATAAAACTGGTGGCAAAAACAACTCCAACAACCACCAACTTGCTCAATCTCTCTCTCTCTCTCTCTCTCTCTCTCTCTCTCTTCACTCACACTCTCTTTCTATCCAAAAAGTCCAAAAACGATGGTCCCTTTCTCTCTACAAAAACTATTAAACTAATGCTCTCTCGAAAGTCTTGGGGGGTCAACAAAAAATCACAAATAGTACCGAAGGATAAATGGGTGCATGAGTTGGAAGAAGAACAACTTGAAAAAGGAAAAAATGATCATTCTTTTGCAACTCTTCTTGCAAGTTTTTCCATGTGAATTTGTCACCTTCTTCTTCTTCTTCTTCTTCTTCTTCTTCTTCTTCTTCTTCTATGGTTTTCACTTCGAAGTCGTAAATATTTTAGGGTCATTTTCGCATACCTGTGATTTTCTACTTTGCTTGATAAATACTCGTAGCTCATGGTGAAAATTTTTATATTTTTTTAATGGGTAATTTTTAAAAACCACCCCTGAAATTTGGACTTGTTGTAAGTAGATAGCGAGAATCTGTTTATTTATAAAAAACTTCCTACCATCAGTTAACTTTAACATTGACCGTTAATTGACTGTGCAAAGACAACATTACCCTCAACAATAATTTGTAGACGGAAATAACTAAAAAAAAAATTAAAATTATTGGCGCGAAAAGCACAAACTCTATTTTTTGACAATTTTATCCTTGTCAATTCCAAAAATTTACAATATCATAGGTAAAGATTATAACTATTTCATTTTTAAATTTTTAATTTTATCTTTTTTGTAGAAACTTTAAGAAAATATCAATAATTTAAAGAGAATTTTTAAAATTTTTAATTTTATCTTTCTTGTAGGAACTTTAAGAAAATATCAATAATTTAAAGAGGGTAAAATAGCCAACAATTTTAATTTTTTTTAGTTATTTCTGTCTACAAATTATTATTAAGGATAATATTGTCTTTGCACAGTCAACTAACGGTCAATGTTCAAATTAACTGACGGTAGGGGATTTTTTACAAATAAATCAATTCTCACCATCTACTTGCAACAAACCCAAACCTCAGGGGAGGTTTTTAAAAATTACCCTTTTTTTAATATCTTCCAATGTTATATAATTACAGTTAAATTTCTACAGGTATTCTCTTAAATTAATTTTATAAAGTACAGTCTACAATTATCCTCACTAATTTTTACAAACCAGTTAAAAAGACAAAAAGAGCTAGGACTCCAATTTAGATGCATGACTACTATTGCTTATCTAATAATTATTTTTAAGTCATATTTATCAAATATTACTTAAGTTGTTTGTTCAATTTTTTAAGTCTGAAATTTTATTAATATCAGATTTTAAAAAAAATTTACTTATTTTTTAAACTTTTGTTTGATTTTCAAATATATGAAAAGAGAAAAAATAATCTTTTATAATTTTTATTTGAATGAAAAAATATTTGAATTATAAAAAAAATTATATTTCAAAAACATCTCTGTAAAATATATTTATTTCCTAAATTATAAAATTTAATCATTTTTTTTATTTTGATTTGTAAGAACATAAGTGTCACGTAACTATATTCAAGGTTTTTTTATATTTATAAAATAAAAATGATATCACTTATATTTAGATATTAAAAAAATTTTAGATATTCGTATTCAAATTTATTTAGATATAAAAAATTCAAACATATTTAAATTTTAAAAAAGAAAAAACAAAGGCTACCGAACTTTTATTTTACAGTTAATAGTTAGAGACAAAGAGTAAGGGCAGGGTACAACGAAACGAACTCTCTTGATCCCGATAAATCTAATTAAGCTTCTGGCCTTCAAAAATTTTGTGTCTAATATAGTTTAAATTTAAATGAAAATTTTCACTTGATCTAGCTTCGATTTCATAATGGTTACCAGCAAACAGTGTGTTTAGTTCATTGTCTTGCGCTTCTTCAGCATGTCGTGGAATTTTCATGTTTGAGTCAGTAGTTTACCACGGCTCTGGTTGGGATTTAGCTATTTAGTCTAATATTCCTCTAGCGATTTTATTATCAAAGGGAAAGAAAATATTGGTTTTTTTTTTTTTAATTTCTCAGTTTTTTTTTTCTTACAACCCGAAGATAGGTAAATGTGTCAGAATTAACGGGCATTTGGTCTAATAGGAGAAACATTGCACTTTAAATAGTGAGTGGGGTTCGAATCTCCATAAAAATTTTATGAGGGTTAATTTTAGTACTCCCTTAATTATCAATATAATTGAGTGGAGACAGTCTCTTCCTTACGAAATGTGAGTGTAGTAAGCTCGAATATTAGAGAAGATTTAAAATATTTAAATGAATATTTCAGTGTGTTAATATATGACGGTAGTCCAAATTATATAGTATCATTGTAAATATTTGTAAATATTAATTATAATATTTAATGTAAAGTCAGTAATATAAGTATAACAGACTTAAAAAAAAAAAAAGGTAAATGTGTCGGAAGGGAGTTATTTAAAGAGAATGCATTTCATCTGGACAAAATTGTTTATTAGACCACGTGCAGTTTCTTGTAGTGTGAAAAAGTTGCTACTTATAGACTCGCATGGGGTATTATACATTTTCATCTCTTTAATTTTACTTTTATCTAAAACTTGTATATATTTTAAATATGTCATAAGTTAATGTGAGAATTTTTATTCATCTCAAATGAAACCGGACGGAAAATTATTATGGAAAACGCATTTCTCTTAAAGATTTAGACAAACACTGCAAAAATAACCAAGTACGTAAGCTACTTGATTAATGGTGTGTATTTCGATTTCGGTTTGATTTTTTTGAAAAAACTTTACTAAACCAAAATTTTTCGCTTTGGTTTGGTTCGATTTTATTAGGGCTGCTTGTTAATAAATTTGTGAGTTTTTTTTTTTTTTGACTTTTCATTGTTGGGTCTAAATCTAAATTTTCAATTTAATTGTAATATTTTTAAAGTGACCTCTAATAATATTAATTTATTATTTATATATTAGAAGAGTGCTTTCTATTTTTTTAATTTTTTAATATTAAAAATTTTGAAAACCAAACTGAAGCAAATCAAATTTGTAAATCAAACCCAATCAAATTAATTGAAATCAATCTGAACGGAACAAAAAAACTGATCAGTTTCATTTCATATATTAAAACCAGAAGGTTACCACATTGAAAACAAGACCAAATCAAATCCGAAATTTTGATTCAGCTTTGGACAAACTGAATCATATGCCAAATCTACTAGCTCGAACGAAAGAGGCAAACCTTGACTTTGATATTAGAAGGAGCCGTCTCAATGCATTATCCAATAAAATCATAAGCATTTTACTTTTTCCCTTCACTATTAAGAAAATTTTTAAATAATAAACAACTTAAAAGATTATGGCTTAGATTATTAAAATCACAATAAAATTTAGAATAAAAAACAGTAAATCCATGTTCATATCACGATGTAGTATTGGTGAGTAAGAACTGCTTACAAACATGAAGATAAAATCAATCAGAAAGTCAAATTCAGATAATAAATGCTAGTTTTTTGTTTATTATATTTTCTACTAGACGAAGCATGGTTGTTTTTGTATGGACATCACTCCTTCACACAAAAAAGGATAAATTAAAAATATTTAAATTATTTCTTTTCGCAGAGCAATGGAAAAAGCTATTGAATTAACGAAACAAGTCGAAACAAAAGGAATTCAAGTACAAATTACAGGGCATCATGATTGAAAGAAATTGCACACGTCCAATGGATTAAAGAAGGTAGAGTTCCTCTACAAACCATTGGAGCTAAAATTGATTATTGTTTCAATTCGGTTCGAACTATATATGGGGTATTAGGAATCAAAATTTGATTTTTGCAGATGAAGAAAAAAAAAAAAAAAGAGTCTATGTGTCTTTAGAGACTCCCAATTAATAGAAATAAACCAAACAAAGAACAAGCTCTTTTGACGGTATCCTTAAGATACTATAGTCGAAGCCTTACGTCAATCAAACTTCATTATTATTAAACTAAAATTCCAAACAATTTTTCTTGAAATTATTCAATTTTTGTAAATTAAGTTTAGTGCTTTTATCCATATTCAAATCAGCATTTTTTAGAATTGAAGGAAAGTTGATGAAAATGATAACAATCTTAAAACATTAATGTGCTTTTGTTTCTTGTCTTATTACATGATGCCCTCTTTTTTTTTTTTAATTATATGAGATTAATGTTCATATTACAACTCATATTTAATGTGATTAGTATACTGATATTTACAATCAAATAATTAATGAGACTAATTTTACAAATCTTATATAGCACAACCCAGATTTTAACCATCTTTAATATTTAAGAAACGTCCACTTTACTCACATTTCAAATTGAGGAAGGAAATTAACCCCCTCAAGACATTGTGGGGGCTCGAACCCATGACCTCACAATTGTGAGGCTTGGGTAAGCCTAGTGGCTATTACATGATGCCCTATTGAGTAAGGAAGTTCGGATTGTTCTCAAGCCAACTAATTACCTCTTTTTTTAATATTAATATTAATTTTGGAGGCTTTAATTAAAAGTAGATAATGCACAACATTTTCTTCCAATTTTTTTCATCTTTCATTGTTATCCAAAAGGCAAAAGGAAAAAGAAAAAAGAAAAAAAGAGAGAAGAAGTTTTTGTCTGGAATTGGAATTAGGATTCTAGATGTGGAGAAGCCAGAACTAAGGGTGTGTTTGGTTGGAGGATTAACAGTGGGGATTTGACTCTTTTTAAAAAATTTTATCCTTATCTTATGTTTGGTGCTGTCAAGGGTATTAAGATTTAATTATCCTGGGCCCACAAGCTAATCTTAATTTTGCAAAGGAAATTATCCCAAGAGGGGTCATGGGATTAGTTAGTATTGGATTATATTGATAACTCAATTAAACATAATAATTTATAAATATTAAAATTATAGTAATATGTGATAAATGTAATAAAAAATATTGATTTTAATAATGTAAATAATAAATTATACTAAAAATCATTATTAATTTCACATTAAATTAAAATTCTATTTTAATTTATTTAATTCTTAAATATTTTTATAATTCCAAATTTACATTATAAATTCATTATTAAATTACTATTCAAAAAGATAAATTTTTATAAAATAATAGATTATTGAATAAAAATAATATAAATATCGTATATATATATATATATTTAATAAAATAAAGTTATTTAAATTATGATTTATATTTCATTATTGTCATTGAGGTTGATTTGTATAATTAATAATACAAAATTTTAGTTTATAATAATATTAATAATAATAATAATAATAATATCTTGTAAATTGTAATATTATAATATAAAACATGATTATTTATAGTCCAATCCAATATTGCACCAAACACAATATAGTATTTATATATAATCCAGTATTATCCAATTCAATCCAATCCAACATACCAAACGAGCCCTAAGTGTCAAATTTCATTAATCCGACAATAAGTGTTTCATTTTACTGAGAATAATGTTAGCCTATATGGCTATAGATATTGATTTTGATGATAACAAACCACATGTGTTGATTAAACAAAGATTTATGAATTGTGCTTTTACAATAAGGAAATAATGTTATGGAATTAAAGTATTTTGGACTAAAATGAAAGTATTTTAAAACCTTTGATATTGTTTTAAAATTTCGGATTGGACCTATTTGAAACTATTTAAATATTTTAGGTCATTCTATAATTTCACATAGTTTGGGTGAAATCATAATTTTAAAAAGTTTTGGGATTGACAAAGCATAATTTAAAAATTCTAAAATTGGACCTATTTGAAAGCTTTCATAACGTTTTGGGTCATAATATAATTTTATAAAGTTGTGGGGTCAAACTATAAATTTAGAAAATATTTCACTGTAGTAGTTACTGTATCAAGCGGTTAACCGGATCCTGACAAACAGTAGACCGGATTCGGGCAGAATGTTTCTGGAACTTAAACGGCTAACCAGATTTCACAAGCGGCATACCGGATGTTCAGAAATTCAAAATTGTGGCTGTAACGGTAACATTAAGTGGCTAACCGGATGTCCATAAACGGTAAGCCGGTTATGATCAAAATGTGCATAACGGCTAGTTTTTTAGCTCAAACTATAAAAACTCAAATCCAATTCATTTTCAAACTCTCCAACAAGCATAAACAAAAAACACACGAGATATCTTGAGCCTTCAACTTGCAAAACACAAAATATTAAATCATTCCTTGTTCTTCATTTTTGAATATCTACTCATTGAGTGAGTTTTATTGTAACTTTCATTTCTTCATCTCAATTGTAAGAATTTGAGTGTGTGAGACACTTGAGTGAAGAGATTGGGAGATAATCTCTTTGTTGTAAAGGTCCATTGACACCTTGAAGTCAATTGTAAACGGTTGAAGCCTTGGAAAAGCTTGGATAGTGAAATCCTCAATCTTGGATTGCTTGGAGGTGTGGACGTAGGCGGGGATTGCCGAACCACGTAAAAAATTCGTGTGTTTGTTTCTCTTCTCCCTTACTCATTAATTATTGTGCTTTTATTGAACTTATTGCTTTTAATTTTTATTAAGTCATTAGATTGCTTGTTGTGTGGATTTGCTAGGATATTTTTTTTAAAATTCCAATTCACCCCCTCTCTTGGGTTGCACACTTATATTTCATTTGGTATCAGAGCGAGGTGCTCTTATTTAGACCTAATCGTCTAGAGTTAAAGATTAAGGGCAACTTAAAATGATTCCACATTTAGGGAATGACACTCCTGTTAACATATATGTTTTCATAATGTTAATTTTGATGATAACAAATAAGATTAAGAATGATTAATCTTTTAAACTTAAATTATTTTTTATATATTTTAAATAAATCATTATTTTCACATTATAAACGTTTTATATTTAATGGAAAAATGATTTTATGAAAAATGATTGTTTAAATACATGAAATGTTTGTCATCATCAAAAAGGGGGAGATTGTTAACATATATGTTTCCATAATATTGATTTTGATGATAACAAACAAGATTAAGAATGATTAATCTTTTAAGATCAAATTATTTTTTATACATCTTAAATAAATCATTATTTTCACATTATAAATGTTTCATATTTAATGGAAAAATGATTTTATGAAATTGGTTGTTTTTCAAAGCTTATGGTTTAATTGAAAGAATTTTGAAAACTTTGATATAAACAAGTTTTGCTTGAAATTTTGGTAAAAGGACTTATTTGAAAGGTGTCATAGCATCTTTGGCAATATCATAATTTCAGAAAGTTTTGGGATTAACAAAACATTATTTAGAAATTCTGAAATTGGATTTATTTGCAAAGTTTAATAACGTTTTGGGCCATACTACAGTTTGATAAAGCTTTGGGGTCAAACTGTAAATTTGAGAAATCGTTAATGATGGTCCTTTTATGCCTTTGACTAAAAATGAAGTTGGGGAAGATATTCCAAAACCTTCACGGGAATGGAATGAATTCGAAAAGAGAAAAGCTTCTCTAAATTCCAAGGCCTTGAATGCCTTGTTTTGTGCACTGGATAAGAAAGAGTTTCATAGAGTGTCTAGTTGCGAAAGTGCTAATGAGATTTGGCACAAACTTGAAGTTGTCTATGAAGGCACGAACCAAGTGAAAGAATCTAAAATAAGTAGGTACACTCGATAATATGAATTGTTCCAAATGGAACAAAATGAGAATGTGTACTCTATGTATACTAGATTTATGGACATAGTGAACACTCTAGGAGCCCTAGGAAAGACCTTTTCAAATAGCGAGAAAGTTAAAAAAATTATTAGGTCGCTACCTAAGGAATGAAGACAAAAAAGAACTGTCATTTCTGATATTGACCTTTCTTCTATAGCAGATTTTCGAGTTTTAAATGGCATGCTTTTAGGCAGGCGCCAAGCACTAGTCTAGTAGGCCTTTTTTTTTTTTTTTTTTCCTTTTCCTCCAAACAACCCATTCGCTCATACATAAACTCAAATTAAGTGACTTCCTCCTTTAAGATTGATGTGAAGAGAATTAAATCCTTAGCCTCTTATTTTTTTTTTTTAAAAAAAATCAAATTCACTGATTATTTCCTAGCCGTAAAGAAAATAGACGGATATTTGGTGGCACTTTTCAAATGTTTTAGATTTAGATATACAGCTTAGAAGAAAATGAAGACCGGTTCAAACTTGACCCATCCAGTTTGTCTAGCCTTTTTGCACTTGATTCTAATGAAAAGTCCTTTTTTTTTCTTTTCCCCTCTCTCAAATTATTTTATAATATACTATTACAAATAAATGCTTGTTTGGAAATCCTAATGAGCAGCCGTCAATAACCGATCACCACCATGCACTCTCAAGCAGCCGCCGACTATCCTTAACTATCACCAAATACTAATGTATGTGGAAGTCAAATTCGACACTTTTGGAAACCTTATCTCTACATCTACACAATATGGATAAATACCATCAATGAACGAGGTCATGTTTATAAAAATAATAATATTACTATAGGGATGGCAAAATCCTTCGTAGGATTAGGGCCACATGTACCCCATTCTAAATGAAGTGAATTTTGAATAAAATTAAAAATTAAAAATAGAGAAAAAATAATCCATAGATTTTTAATTGGGAGATTTTGGTTTTGTACTCCCCACCCCACATCAATCTCCATTAAAAGTAAATACTTTTAATTTTTATTTAATAATTTTGTTTAATGAATTATAATGTTCGTTACTAAATTTTCTTTTTATCTTTACTTAATATAAATAGGTTGTAACTTTAAAAAAAATTACAATATAATTTTTATTCAATCTTAAAACATTGGTTTATTTATAACAGAATGATAAACCTTACGGTCATAAGCTATATGAATATGATAAAAAGAAGATGAAGCCATTAACAAAGAAGGATTTGAAACCATGTTATACATTTTTTATTTTTTTAGTTACTATTTATCCAAACATTTTACAGTTTGGATATTAATTCAAGATATTTAATAATTTTAAATACTTTATAATATGTTGGTGAATATTTAAATTTTTAATTTATAATTTACTAAAATTATGTATCCACACATATTATAAAATAATAAGTGGAGTGTTAACATATATGTTTCCATAATGTTATAAATTCTTGTTTTCTAAATTCTTGTTTTCATGCTCAAAATGGTATAATTTATGCCTTTATTCTGTTTTGCTCATTAGACTTCACACGCAGAGAGAATTTCTCATTCATGGCTTCTACTTCATCTTCCAATCCTTCAACTCCTGTTACTTTTTCTTCTACTCTTTCCTTACCAAAATCTTGCACTTCTCATACTGCCAACAAAATTGAACATCTTGTAAAATACTCCTACATCCCTGAATCTGCCCAGATCAGTGAATCTTCATACCCTCTCATAAGCCCTTACCAACTATATAAACGCCCCAGTTCTTTTACTCGCAGTATCCGTACTCTCATATCCACCCGAAGACCTCACCCTAAAGAATATATCCAGTCTTCTCGCCTGGATCAGTGTTCACTCCAAGCAACCCCTGCTGAGCAATATGTCACTCTTGAAATACCCTCAGAGTTGATTTCCAACTGGAAACGAGAAGGTTACACTCATCTCCACCTTGGAGGCATCAGATTAATCCTTACCCTTCATGGGAGAAAAGGATTACCGGTTACAGCTCGCCTTGCTATGCTTGATACCCGGTTTAAACAATACCAAGATGCTGTCATAGGCACTGTCCTTACCACCCTTCATGCAGGAAGTGTTTTACTCACTTTCTATCTCAACTTCAACCTTTCTCTCCAAGATCCCAACTTGCCCACAACCTTGAAGGTCCAAATCCAAATTCAAGGTGCTGAACAAATTTCTTCCGCCAAAATTGCTACCTTACACCACCAACTGGTCTACAGGCTTCAAAATCATGCCTTGGATCTACCCACTCCAGAACACCACTCTAACACCCTCATGGTGTTAGCAGAATCTGACCAGATCCCGACAATCATCCAGATCCCACGACAAATTCCTCGTCATGAGCTCATCAAGCTTATGCCTCTTGAATGGATCTCCAACTATGAACAGTTCCACAATAATACAGCTCCCATTCAGACATTCGAAAGTATGTTTGAAAGAAGACAAGATGGCACAGTCAGAATGACTTTTAAACCACCTCCAAGTGCTCCACAAGAGCCTCCTCGGCTCTCCTTTACTCATTCCTCAATGATCACAGCTGTTCAGACAGCCCAAGAAGATCTGCCCATTACAGGGTTTAATTTTGAAGGTTACCCTGTTTATCCAGCCAAACACAATGGCCATTTCCTATGAGATGCCCTGGTTCCGGCATGTGTGACCCAAATTGTCCCTGCTGGGATGATTGGGAAGAAGACGATGATTACGCAACCACAAGGAAAAAGAAACCCAAAAAGAAAAAACCTCCTGTCCCATGTCACCACTGTGACCCTAAACCGCCATTAGATCCTCCACCTCCATCGGCTCCATTACCCATCTACAGAAAAGAACTCAAATGGATTGCCAAACATTGCAAATCTGAGATTCCATCACTCCTCTCACACTCAACACCTATCGTCCAACCACTGGCTTGTATGATGTTTTCCTCTACCTCTTCCGATTACTCTTCTTCCTTTCCTTCTTTGGAACCCCACACAGATCCCCAACGAAATGTTGTGTCAAAACCCTTTATCCTTTCACCTATTACATCCACTGGCCACCTGGAGCCCCCTAAACCCTTTGAATCAGTCCTCAACTGGCAAACTTAAAATGCCAGGGCCCAAAATGATACCTTGTTGCATCTCAATTCAAAAGTTGAGAACATCAGTTTGCGAACTAAACAGATTGAGACAAAAGTTGACTCCATCACTGCATAGATGCAGCAGATCTACCAAAACCTCCAGTCCAGAATTTCTCAACTTGACTCTGAGTTACGAGCCATGCTTGCCCATCGTTACTCAGGCCCCGAATTTGACCAAAAAGAAAGGGAAATCAGACGCTTAAAAGCTGAACTTACCCAGATTGAGTCTGAAAAACAGAGACCTACCCTTTTCACCACTTCACCTCCTATCCCTTCCATCGGTCCAACTTATCATCCTTTTGCCTCTATGCTTTCTCCTATTAAACAGTATGACCCTTCCAAGTTATTTGGTATGACTCATACTCTTTTCAGAGACAATCCTTTGCCTCCACCACCTAAACCTAAACCCAAACCTAGACCGCAGCCTCGCCCTACACCTCTTCATCCTTCCTCATTGACCATCCCTGGCCAACCATCTCCTAGTTCTACACCGGCATCACCACTAGCTCCATTATCAGTCCCTACCCAATCCAAGGATAAAGAACCCATGCACCAATTTACTGCTCACACAGTCACCCATTCATCTACTACAGTCGATCAAACTTCTGATTCAAATCCAGCTGTTTCAGATAGCCCTACCGAAACTGATACTGAATCTTCAGTATCCACCAGTGACTCTGAAAAGTCCTATGCTGATATCACCAAAATCCTGATGGCTCAACCTGATCAACCTACCCAAGGCCAAACCTCTCATACAGAACCATATATTGATATTCCCTCCGAAGTTGAAGAAGAAATGCCTGAATCTTCTGCCACAAACCAACCTCCTCCAACCCAGACCAATCCATTGAGCCAAAAACCGTCAAATGGCTCATGGTTCACATTTGATGATCTTCCATCTCATAAATGGCGTGACCGACTCAATGAAATGTCTGCCTGGATTGACCTCCAGATGCTAAGACCAGGAGCAACAACTCAATCAGTCCTTAGAGAATTTGCTACTCGTTTCACGGGTGCTCTAAGAGATTGGTTTGATTCGTTAGGACAATACCGCCAACTACAGTTTGTTGATCTCCCAGAAGTCTCAAGTGCTCTTGCTGTACTTCATGATCAATTCCTTGGAGACCCTTCTGCAGTCTTTGAAGCTGCCAGACGAGATTATCTCAACATGAAATGCTGCTCCCTCAATGCTAAGGATATTGACTTCCATTATAAGCGGATGTCCCTGTTGTTCTATAAGCTTAATGGATTCAATGAGCCGACATTAAAGCATGTCTTTCTGGCTTCCCTTCCCGAAGAACTTCAACCCAACATCCAGAGACAACTCACAGCATCCAATCTTTCCCTAGACAACATCTCTCTTGGCAAAATCTTTCAGCTTGCCAAAACTTGTCTTGACAAACTTTGCGAGCAAAAACAGTTTTTCAAAGAACTGTTGAAAGACAAAGAACCTTTCCGAAGTGCTTGCAAAAAGCCTTATTTGCAGATCAAATGCCACAAGAAAAAGGATTGCGATTGCAGTTCAAAGAAAAAACGGCATTTTCGGAAATTCAAACCTCCAGAATTTTCCTCCAAGCCTCGCAGATCCCCAAAGCCCTACCGGTTCTTCAGAAAGAAATCTTCCTCCTCCAGAGAATTCAAACGAAAGCAATCAAGCAGATGTTTCATCTGCAAGAGAAAAGGCCACTATGCCAAAGATTGCCCCAACAAAAGAGAAAAATCCATCCGGTTAGTTGAGCATCTTCAAACAACTACAGACTACTCCCCTGCCAAAGATGAACTGGAATTCTATTTCTCTGAACAAGATGAGCCCAATGATGAAACAGTGTTCGTACTACAGAATTCCTCTGATTCAGACAGTGACCGGTCTCAAGTGATTTTCCACCAACAGTTACTCTCTCTTGATACTACAATTCTTATCCCATCCATCAAACTCCAGATCTTGCCCTCAAAATTTCAAAGGCCCATTCCAGCAATTGGTCTTATAGATACTGGCACCCAACGCAGCATGTTAAACCCCCATATTCTTCCATCAGAATATTGGACCCAGTCTGAAGAACATTTCAAAGCTGTCAATGGCAAACTCTTTACCACCTCTTTGATTACCAAAAAACTCATTGGTATTCAAATCTTCCCAAATTGTGTCATTTGGACCAAAGTTATTGGTTCAACTCTTCCTAATAAGGATATCTTGTTAGGATTTGACATCCTTCACCAAATCAAACACCTCCAAATCATTCCCACTGGAATTCGAGTCAAGTCCATGTTCAAACCATTCACAGACATTCTGAAACTCTACAATTTGTCTGAAACTCCCCAGTCCTACCAGGATATTTCAACCAAACTTTTGAGTTTCTGTCCAGAGTCCCATTCTGAGTTCACCCATCCAAATCCTTTGTGGAAAAATAAGTCTTTCTTCATTAAGTTACCCTTCAAACTCAATGAAGATATTAACCCAACCAAAGCTACCCATCCAGGAATGAGTCCTTCTGACTTACTCCTAGCCCAACAAGAATGTTCACAGTTGTTAGCCCAAGGTTTAATTGAGCCCACAAGTTCTCAATGGGCTTGCCAAGCCTTTTATGTTGAAAAGCATTCCGAAATTGTCCGAGGAAAGAAACGCCTAGTCATTGACTACCAGCCATTAAACATGTTTTTACAAGATGACAAATTCCCACTACCTCGTCGACAAAGCATGTTCACTTTTCTAAAAAATGCCTAGATCTTTTCAAAATTTGATTTAAAATCAAGTTTTTGGCAACTAGGCATTGAACCCTCCGAACGCTACAAAACCGTTTTTTGTATTCCCAATGCCCATTTTCAATGGACCGTCCTACCCTTTGGTCTCAAAACTGCCCCATCCATTTTCCAAAAATCCATGGTCCAAATCTTCCAACCCATTTTGCATCATGCATTGATTTATATTGATGATATCTTACTTTTTTCAGGCTCACATGATGAATATCGCCAGCTGTTAACTCAATTCTATGATATTCTCCAAAGTCATGGAATCATGTTATCGGCCAGGAAAAGCATCATTGCTACAAATAATGTTGAATTCCTTGGTATGATCATAAAAGATGGACACTACCAGCCAGGAAAGCACATTGCCCAAGAATTGCTTCACTTTCCAGATCAGCAACTTTCCAAAAGGCAAATTCAACAGTTTCTCGGCATCATCAACTACATCCGTGATTTCCTCCCCCACGTGGATCATTACACTCACCATCTCTCGGCTTTATTGAAAAAGAAGCCCCCAGAATGGAATGCTGACCACACATTTGCTGTCACTACCCTAAAGCAGATTGCGCAAAATCCGCCTCCTTTAAAGTTGATTACAGATGGCAAGCGCATCTTACAGACAGACGCAAGTGATGAATCATGGGGTGCCATACTCCTTGAAGAAATCAACGGAAAAGAAAACTTTATCACTTACGCTAGTGGACATTTTTCTGACACATAGAAGCACTACCATAGCGTGTTCAAAGAAATCTTAGCGGTAAAGAATGGCATCAAAAAGTTTGAGTATCATTTGATTGGACACCATTTTCTCATCCGAATGGAAAGCTCCGCCTTCCCCAATATCTTTCATTTCAAAGGTAAAACTGTTCCCGAAAAAATGTTACTCAGGTTAAAAGATTGGTTTTCCAAATATGACTTTCAGTCAAGCATATAAAGGGATCCCAGAACCTCATCCCTGATATGCTTTCCAGACTCTCCAAACCAAAAAACCCTCTCACCTTGTTTTCCACCACCTACCATTTTCCAATTATCTCCATGGCTACCTCACTACCTCCAGAAGCTCTCACCAAGAAAACTTTTCCCTTCAACAAGATTAAGAATTATTAATCTTTTAAGCTCAAATTATTGAAAAATATATTTTAAATAAATCATTATTTTTACATTATAAATGTTTCATATTTAATGAAAAAATGATTTTATGAAATTGATTGTTTTTATTCTTTTTAAATAAATCATTATTTTCACATTATAAATGTTTCATATTTAATGAAAAATGATTTTATGAAATTGGTTGTTTTTCAAGTTTAATTGTTGATTTCAAAATTTTCAAAATTCTTTCAACTAAACCATAAACTTGAAAAACAACCAATTTCATAAAATCATTTTTCCATTAAATATGAAACATTTATAATGTGAAAATAATGATTTATTTAAAAAGAATAAAAACAATCAATTTCATAAAATCATTTTTTCATTAAATATGAAACATTTATAATGTAAAAATAATGATTTATTTAAAATATATTTTTCAATAATTTGAGCTTAAAAGATTAATAATTCTTAATCATGTTTGTTATCATCAAAATCAACATTATGGAAACATATATGTTAACAATCTCCCCCTTTTTGATGATGACAAACATCTCATGTATTTAAACAATCATTTTTCATAAAATCATTTTTCCATTAAATATAAAACATTTATAATGTGAAAATAATGATTTATTTAAAATATATAAAAAATAATTTGAGCTTAAAAGATTAATCATTCTTAATCTTGTTTGTTATCATCAAAACCAATATTATGAAAATATATATGTTAACATGGAGAAGGGAGCGGGAATGAAGAAATCATTCCATATGCCCACTTTACTAAATTTATTGGAAAATAGAGTGGGAAATGTGAACGAATTTTTTAATGGGCTGGAGAATGAGATAGGCCTCTCCATCCCTACCCTACCTCATTGCCATCCCTAAATAGTAGTATTAGTAGTAATAATAATGATAATATTGGTTAAAAGTTCAAATGCTATATAATATTTAATAAACAGTAGAAATTGGAGCAAAGTCCATCACCACCACCATTATTTAATAGATTAGCCAGTATTGAAGTTAATGGTGGTGAATGCGACATCTCGCTTTCTTTGTTACATGCCGATACTATGTTGTGTAGCCATTGGGTACTCAATCCTTATCTTTTAGTGAATGAGAAACCTCAATCATAGTTACATTTATATAATTATATAGATCCAGTAACGAGGATTCTAACAATTCGACAGTTAAAGGCAGTCGTCGATTACTTGATGTGGCTAATAATGGTGTATTAAATTTTCTAAATTCTGATACGATACATTTCAATTTATTTAGTTTAATGTAATTCAATTTGGCGTCAAATATAATATTACTTACTATAATGTCATACCAGTTCGGACCCCACAATTAGACCCGTAACATTTCAATTTATTTAGTTTAATGTAATTCAATTTGGCGTCAAATTTAACATTACTCTATTAAGAAGGTATTATAATATATACATATATATATATATATTGATGGATCAAATTTGGAATGGAACCAAGAGAAAGTCCAAAGGATTTTTCTCAAGATCAAGCCTAAGATATGGTGTAATTAATTCGTTTCCTACAACTTATATGGAAAGAGCACAATGACACCTCTCCGCCAATAAGGAAAAAGATAACAATAAGATAACGGCTTCAATAGTTGTATTAGTAGAATGTACAAGCTCTTATTTGAGACTTGCGCACAAGCTCTTATTTGAGGAGTAATGGGTCTCACAACTCAAAAATTATCATTATTATACGTTAACTTTCTCCTTATAGAATATTCTCTCTTAAAAAATTCGTTGACTGATTTAATAGTCGGATGATCTTTACCAACAAACTAGCACCTCTAATCATTTCTTTGTACTCGTACAGCAATTATCGGGGCAATTCATGTTGGATTTGAGGATGAAGATTCATCCTATCCTAGGAATAAGACATATGAGAAGAATAAGTGTAGAGCTGCCAAAATTTGATACGATCTAATTATTCGATATGAATAAATGAGTATGGGTTGTTAAATTTGACATGATTATTAAATGGGCTGGTCTAAATTGACACGATTTTTTTCTTATCGGATTAAAATTAAAGTTATTGACCCATTTACCTGATCAATACCATAATCATATTTTCAATTCAAAATTAATTTGTAGGTTATCGTCATCAAAATTCAAATATTGGACTTGATTATTTCTTTTTATTTTTACTTTTTGCAAAGATGAACATATACACAATATCTGATTTATAAAATTTTATATAGATTTAAAACTTTAATAGTGTAAATGTATAAAATATTGGTAGACATGTATATTTTATAATATGGATAATATACATATACACACACATATATATGTGTGTGTGTGTCTGTGTATTAAGTAGGTTATTGTATAACTCATTTATTTTTTTTGTGTTCGGTTAGTATCTTAATATTTTAACATGATTATTAAATAATCGACTTTCACGACATGAACATGGCCTGATAACCCATTTTGGTGGCTCTAAATAAGCGATTGTGAGTTAACAAAGAAAAATTCGTTCTTGCTAAGTTCGAGGATGAAAGACTTGACGTGGTTCGAAAGGAACCCACATCCTATTTTTCAGTCAAAGTCGAGAAAGCACAGTCAATGATCATATTTCGTACAAAGGCCACCAACAGTTTTATTTATTTTTAATCTTTTTGCAAATAAAAAGGTGAAAAGGTAAATTTTAGATTAAATTGATTTTGTTCAAACCAACTGTTTTGTTTTTGAAAATCTTAATTTATCTCTTATTTTTATCAAGGAGACCACTAAAAAAATCATCGACTCACCTAGGGGTTTTCGCGGATCAGATTTTACGGATTGGACATCAATCCATATTCGATCCACAATTTTATGGATTATAAATTTTCAATCTAATCCAATTCACGGATTGGTGAAATTCAATCCAAATCCAATCCATACATCTGCAGATCGGATGCGGATTTAACCAAATCCATATCCAATCCACCATTTTGCGGATTGGTTTGCAGACTGAAAATTTTTAATTCTGTCCAATCCACAAACTAACTAAATAAAAAAATTTAATATAAAAATAATTTTATTACCGATCAAATTTAAAATTAAAGATTTAAATAAATTAACTGTTTAAATAAAACTAGAAAATACATTTAAAGTTTCAAAATATAATATACCAAAACGAAAAAATCTCATTCGTTTAGATCAGTATATAGAAATTAACTATTTAGGAAACTATATTTGTTCATTCAATTTTTCATTATTTTATATTATCATCGAATAAGATATAATATAGTGTTAATGTAACTATATTTTAACTTATTTATTTACTAGTAAGGCTCCGTTTGGTACAGCTTTTCAAGTAGAGCTTATTTAAGTAGAACTTTTATAAATAGAGTTTTTACTAAAAAAAAAATTTAGTTGTTTGGTTGTCAATAAGAGCTTTTATTAAAATTTTATGAAATTACTTTAATAGACAATTTTTTTAAAGTTATGTCATGAAAATAATAAAATAAGATTGCAAATAAGTAGAGGATTTTTAGATATTTTAATATTTAAAAAAAGCTTTTCAACCTCTAATTCCAAAAGCCCAAAATTTGAACTTTTGCTAGTAAAGGCAAAATAACTTATTTAAGTTTCAAAAGCTTTATTAGAAAAACAACCAAATAATAACAAAAATTATGATAAGAGTTTATGAGATTAAATAAGCACTTACATCAATTAAATAAGTCATACCAAACAGTCACTAAGTAATAATGTCATATTTACAAGTTTTTTTAATTAAATAAATACTTTTTTATTTTTTGCGGATTCGCAGATTTTTATGAATTTACAGAAGTAAATTCATATCCAATCCACCGATTGCGGATTATCAAATTTTCAATCCAATCCAATCCATCAATCCACGGATTGAATTTTTACGGATCAGACAGATTGAGCGGATCAGATTGGATTCTAAACACCCCTAAACTCACCCTCTACTTTTTCTTACTTTTTAAATAAAAATGAGATAATTTATTTTTTTTAAATAAAATAATAATTTAAAAATAATTAATTTACGAAAAAAATAATCCAAAATTTATCCAAAGTGAAAACTCAATTAAAGTATCTAATTAAGGTCAACTCTAAGCCACAATATCTATCTTCATTGCTCACATGAATTTCCACCAGCCCAGCTTGGCCTATTATTTTATTAGAGCTCACTAGTACATGTCTATTTATTTATTATTTCAGTCCCACCTATCAATAATAAAAAATACAAAACTTTTTAGCCCATTTTTTATTTGAGTCACATGACATAACTTCTTCGAAGAAAAATTGTTTTATGTTTTTTATATTGACAATAATGGTATGCATAAACTATAGCTCATTATTCACATCTCAAATTTAAAAAAAAAAGTTTATCCCAATATAATGGCTGCAAAGGAATGCGTACTGAAAAATGGATTAAATAATTTAAATGTTAATATCAGAATATTAGAATAATAATAATAATAATAATAATAATAAAGAAAATCAATTCTACAAGCAAGAAAGTTTCAATGGTCCAATTTAGGGTGGTTAGATAAGATTGATTCCCATTTTTTAAAGAACTAAAAGAAAATCACATTAAAATTTACGGAGAAGTATAACGGAAATATATTTCATGCCTCATAATATTACAGTAAACTTAATGCATCTATACGAGAATAAATTCAAAAGACTCTAATTAATTTGGTCTAAAATTATGAATTTTATTAAGGGTGCATGTGTATATGTTGTGTATAGGGTAATTTTTGAAGTTCGAATAGAGGAAAACTTTTGAAGGTCACGATTTGTGCGATATTTAAAAAAAAAATTCATAGGAAAACAATAATATTTCTATGTTGATATTTACAGTCCACAAAGTAATTTTTTATATAAAAATTTTGCTGACCCACCAGGAAGATAAAAATAAAAGTTGATTATTTGATTGTATCCTGTTGGTGAATTATGAGAATATGGAGGCAAAGAACAATGAAATTTCTTAGGATTTGAGACGTGTTTACACACTTTCCTTTAAGGTTTTATTTGCCCTCACCAATCTTGGTTTGCTATAGAGTTTTAATGGCAAATTACCCCCAAGATATATCAAATCCTGAATACAATCTTTAGCAAATAAGATTGTATTTCCAGAACAAGCATGAAATCTTCAAAATCTGATTTCTAATCTTATTGTATGTCTTTCTTTTTATAAATAAGATGTTTATTTGAAAGAATACAACCATTAGAAATGGTACTTCTTCGAAAAAACTCTTTTGGTTTTAAAATGCATCGATTTACAATTGAAATCTTTTCAATCTTGCTAACCGTTTTTCAATTGACAACTTTCTGGAAATAAACGGTTAGCCGTTTTCTCAATAAACGGTGAGCCGTTTATTCTAGGACATAAAACATGCTCTCTGGACTTAAACGGTAAGCCGTTTTCACCATAAACGGTGAGCCGTTTATTCCAGAACAAAAAACATGCTCTCTGGACTTAAACAGTTAGCCGTTTTCTCAATAAACGGCAACCCGTTTTCGTCCAGAATATCAAACCAAACAAACTTGAAAGATGTTACAATCTCTCTTACATATCCTCCACATGCAATGCCAGTCATCCACGAAACACAAATCATTGATATTTATCAAGATTACATGATTTTGATTTAAACGAATAAATACTTTAAACCTTAAATAATGTCACATCAATATATAATAAAAACGTACTATTTGTCTCTGAAAGATAATTGGATTTGCTTGCGCGCCAGGGAAGACTGAAGAGAAAGAAAATGATTGATGATTCTGTTTCTTCATTATCGCCGTGATTACGAAATTCATAATCTTAAGAAAACTATTTATGCAAATAAATTAATACTCCTTTTTTGTGATTGGAGAGTAAAGAATACTTTTTCATGGCACGTAAGATCCAGCTTGGTGGGTGCATAAATTGAAACGAGAATTAAACCATGCACGCTCAATAATTCTTCAGAAAAAAAGAAAAGAAATTGTACTATTTTTTTTTCCATCTAAAGAAAAAAAGTTGTAATAAAAAGATAGCATTTTCTATTTTGATGACGAAATGCACAGTTTCTTAACAATGACCCGTCCTACTAAATTTTGCATCAGATTAATGAAAATTTTAGGTTATAAAATTTTAATGATAATTTTAAGTTATTTTAAGGATAAGAAACTGGAAATTTTAATGTGGTCCCAAATTTGGATATTGTTAGAAGGGTTGTAACTATGGTTCCTAACTTTTGTAGACCAGATAACAGAAGCGAAGCACAACCAAAAATTTTAGAAGGACCAATTTTTTCTTTTGAAGTATTAATTAATTTTTAATGGTGTTTCTCATCTTTGTTGTGGAGAGATGGTCAGAAATTTGAGGTATTGGTTGCGTAGCTTCCCATTTTTGGAGATTCGTTATTTAGCATGGGTTTTAGTAAAATTATAAAATTACTTTATTATACGATATATAAAATTTATAAATCAATTGTACATGAATTAATATAGACTTTTTACATTAATTTTTCATATTCCATTTAAAAATCCTAAAATTTGTTAAAACTCTGCACGTACCATGTCATCCCTATGCCTTATAAACCCTCCCCCAGTGTTGCTAAACATTTGGCGATACTCACATTACAGGATACAACAGCACACTTGCAGGAACCACCCTACAAAAGTCTCTGAATATATATATTTTACTATATATTTTTTAATTTTTGTTTTCCATAACAAATACAAACTCCTTATATAATAGAAACAAGTCGAGTTCTTTAGACTTTAATAGTGAGGTATTTTACGAGCAGCCAAAAAAGTGTTTTGATGATTACAAATTATAGGGAATGAATTGATTTGTAGCTCGACAAATATAAAATTCATATTGAGTCTTGTTGAGTTATAATTAATCTAACTTACAATTTATTTAAAACAATACAAAAATCAAATAAGCTCTATTGTCATATTATTTATTTATGCATATTTTAGATGAGTTGTAGTTATACTTAATTGTAACTTAATAAAATCCAATATTATCACATCTTTTATTTTATACATACTTTCCTTTTAAGAATCAAGAATGCAAGTGTAAATGATAAGAATTGGAATTAAAATAAGAGAAATTAATAATAATAATAATAATAATAATAATAATAACATAGCAAACGTCAAGGTCTTAAGTTGGTTGGGTTGGACCAATTCTCGGGCGGCAATTTTTGTCAGCATTGACGCTTTTAATGCTAAAAGTTTGCATTTTCCTTTCTAAAAAAGCGTCGACAGTTGCTTTCTTTATTAATTTCGACAGAAAGAAGTCCATGTTCGTGTATCTCAGGCGCAGTCCATTTCAGATGCTCATTAGCGCGTGACTGACACGGTTTGTCAGAAATATTTGAGGGCTGTAGCGGGCCACTTCAATCGAAAAAGGCTCCTCAAAGTGAAATTTCCATTTCTGTAATTGGAGCGTGTAAAGGCGCGTGGCGTGTCGAGGCTCCGAACTAACTCGATATTTAGTGCTGCCACCTCATTCCACTATGTAAATTTTTTTTTTTATTTCTTTATTTTAAACAAAGAATTACTGCTGAACCCCCCCCCCCCCCCCCCAAAAAAAATAATACACAATTTAATGAATTTTTTAATGAAACAGTTGTGCTGCGTACTTTATTCGTAGTCGTTTTTTTCTTTCGTGTTTTTAATTTAGTATTAGGGTTTGTGCGTGTATTTTACTAGTACAGGGTTTCTCAATTATTCTTCTTAATTGATTTTGGGTACTATTTTTCCACTTCAATCTCAAATATTTCAATCACATAAAGCTACTTAACAGGTATTTATTCTATTTTTATTTTCTTTTTTTTTTGTTAGGGCTGATATTGCATTTTGATAATTTAGTTAATTTGTTGAAAGAGTTAAGATTAATGAACGAAATTATTACTTGCTTTCAACCTCCATTCCGCGTGCTTTATCTTTTATTATTTCTAGTGAAATAGGTTGTAACGGTTGTTGCCTCATTCTAATTGTATTTCATATACAGCGGCGGTGCCAGGATATATTTTTAGAGCAGGGGCTGTGAATAGTAATTTAATTTAAGAAAATGATTAATGAATAACATATATCATAACAAAAATTCATTAAAATATTTAATTTAAAACGCTTATAATTGTTCTTGACGTGGTTTCATATGTTAAAAATATTGAACAATAACCTCATTATCAGGACTATAAAATATGACTTTTTCTATGTATAAAACAAATCTATCATTCAACAATTACTCTCTCATATAATTTTGCAGATTATTTTTCACAAAATTTATAGTTGAAATTGCCCTTTCTACTGTAGCTGTGGTAACTGGTAAAATCAATACTAATGTCACTAATAAATAAACTAATAAATATAATTTATCTTTTTTAGTCTCACTAATGGCATTGTTATTTTATTATTTATAATAATCCGTAAAGTTAAGATTAAGTAGCCATAATAGCATTGCCAATATTCAGTTAAGAACCTTTGCCACTTTATCAACCCACGAAGCAGTGCCACAATAAGTTAAAACTAAGAATATTATTCAATTCAAAAAGGCATAAACCAATTCAAAAATCATAATATTAAATCATAAAGTAGCAAAGGTGCTTAATAATCATAATAATTTAATCAATCCTACTAATTAATATAAAAAGTTGCAAAGGTACGGAGGTGATATCAGAAAAACTGCAAAGATGCGATGGTAAGTGCAAGCTGCAGGCTGTAGCATCTATGGCATGAAAACAAAGAGGTGTGATGGTGTGGGAATCGGCAGAGATAAAGGACAAGCCGATGGTAGCTGATGGATGTTTTTTTTTTGACAAAGGATTAATGACGGGGGGATTTGATTTTGTTTTTATTTATTTATTTATTTTTCCAAAACGTTGTATAAAAGCATTGGTATTTTAGTTATTTTAAAAATTTACCGAGGGTTTTCTTGTAAATCCATTAAAAAAATGAATTTAATTAATTTTTCAAAATCAAGCAGCGGCGCCGCCACTGTTCATACATATATATTTTCTCTTTTTCTAAGTGAGAAAATATTATGTTGTTTTTCAAATGTTGTAAGATAGTTTCCTAGTGTTGAATTCAAATTCACATGCATGTTTGAATTCCCCACGCTTGAATTGGTGTAGGACAATTCAATTTTTTCTAAAATAATTGATCATCTATATGTTTTAGCCCAGTAAATTGTATATCTTTGTCCATAATATCTCAAAATTCCTTTGACTTGAGCAATAATATATACTTATATACTTCTTCAGCAATGTTCACTTTCAACCCAGTTTAATGATAATAAATAATAAGTAAAATTAATCAACAAGTAATGGTCAAACTAAAGTATTGCATACCTAGCTAGCTACCAGCAGTTTGTAGTCAAATTTTCATAATGCACGCATAATTTTTATTTGTCCATGGATGCTGAAACAAATCTTTCTTTATAGTAGCTCAATGTAACCATGGTTTTAACTTTAAGGTGGTTAATGAATTTAATTTTATTTGAAGATAACTCCAACAAGTTCCTTGGTCTTATATATCTATACCACCACCACCCACATCACATCTCTTGATAACAACCACTAATATTAATATATGATGAGCATAATTTGTCTATATATTTTTGCTTTCTCATTAATTTGTTAGTCTATTTTATTTATTTTTTAGTTAATTATTCTATTTTTATTGAACATGTAATGAAATAAATATTAAAGAATAAACTGTTCTAAAAAAATTAAATTGGAGAAAAACGAAAGATTATTTGGATTTGTTATTAGTGGGCTCACGGCTGAATTAGAAATAAATGTATTGGCCCAATTTATAACAAAATCAAATGAGGCGTAATTGCCAAATTAAATGGCTTGATTACAAGTCCAAGTGGGGAGCAAGGGTGGATCTTAATGGAGATTAGAGTGGGCCATGGCCCCTGTAAAAATTTTAATTTTTTTTAAAAATATAAATGATATCCCCTAAATTATAATAAAAATTAAAAAATATTTCTGAACGATATATGCATTATTCACTCCGGCCCCTGTAACTAAAGTTTTCAGCTTTTGGCCTTGGTGGGGAGCACGTGGGCGACAGAAAATTAAAACAAGGACAATTATCCAATGACCACTTGTTTTTTCCCACTTTTTCAAAAAACACCATTCTTAATTTTTTTTCTGAGCTCCACTTGAAGTTATATTGTTTTACATTTGTCCACTGCCGTCTTCAAATCGTTAAGATTTTGCTGACGTCATAAGGGTAAAATGGTCATTTCACCTGCGCTTCAAAAACGACGTTTAGAATATGTGATAAGGAAAAAAGAAAAGAAAAGAAAAGAAAAGAAAAGAAGGGCATAGTGGTCCACAACACAACAAGCAACGAAAACAACCATAGTTTAGTCCCTACCACCATGCATGAAGAAGCAACAAAATTCCACCATTTTTCTTTCAGTTTCCATGAATTTTCATCGATGAACCACGCTTACGTTTCAAATCTTTCGTTAATTTGAAGATTTAGAGGCATTGAGGAAAGTGGTGAGCTGGTAAGAAGTCGCAACGTTTTGGTTTTTTTGGGGGGGGGGGGGTTTGAAGCTACAATCAAGTAAGTTTTGTTTTATTTATTTATTTTCATTTAATTTTTCACATAAAATAATGTTGTTTTAGATTTGTCTGTTGATTGTTGTTAATTGTTGTTAATTGTTGTTGCTTGAAACATTATAATATAGATAAGGTCGATTTGTAACAAATTTTTTGGGGGTAATGATAAATAGGGGAGTAATATGTTGTTTTCGATTGTTGAGATGTAAATGCATGAAAGATTGTGCTACTATAGTTGAATGCATGTTTATCCCCTGCTTACTCATGTATCTCTGCCTGTAGTATGCATATAAAATTTAGGGCTTTTGACAATTTTTAGTTGCTGAACTATGGGCCGTGGTTTTTTGAATTATTTTAACCCCTAGCTATATATGTATCCATATCCCTTAGACCCCTAGTGAAGATTTGACTATTGCATACAAAATTAGAATCTCTGACAAACTAGCTATAATTAGGATGTTTGTTTCCATGCCTTTTCTTTAAGTGTCTTACCTGCAATATTAATAATACATTAATAGGAAGATAATAAGAAGATAATAAGAAGATAATAAGAAGATAAAGATAACAATAAAGTGAAATATAAGTGTGCAACCCAAGAGGGGGGGTGAATTGGAATTTTAAAAATTATCCTAGCAAATCCACACAACAAGCAATCTAATGACTTAATAAAAATTGAAAGCAATAAGTTCAATAAAAACACAATACCAAATGAGTAAGGGAGAAGAGAAACAAACATATGAATTTTTACGTGGTTCGGCAATCCCCGCCTACGTCCACGCCTCTAAGCGATCCAAGCTTGAGGATTTCACTATCCGAGCCTTTCCAAGGCTTCAACCGTTTACAATTGACTTCAAGGTATAAACGAACCTTTACAACAAAGAGATTATCTCCAAATCTCTTCACTTAAGTGTCTCACACACTCAAACTCTTACAATTAAGATGAAGAAATGAAAGTTACAATAAAACTCACTCAAAGAGTAGATATTCAAAAATGAAGAACAAGAGATGACTCAATGTTTTGTGATTTGCAAATTAAAAGCTCAAGATATCTAGTGTGCTTTCTGTTTATGCTTGCTAGAGAGCTTAAAAATGAGTTGGATTTGAGTTTATATAGTTTGACCTCAAAAACTAGCCGTTATGCACATTTTGGTCATAAACAGCTTGCCGTTTAGGAATTCGGTAAGCCGCTTTTATGTTACCGTTAATGTAAAAATTTAAATTTCAGAATATCCGGCATGTCGCTTTTCATATCCGGTAAGCTGCTTTTGAATTTTGGATTGCCGCTTGCGAAATCCGGATAGCCGTTTATGCTCCAGAAGCTTACTGCCCAAAATCCAGATTGTCGTTTACCATATCCGGCTAGCCGCTTGCTACAGTAACTGCTACAGTGAAATATTTTTTAAATTTATAGTTTGACCCCAAAACTTTATAAAACTGTATTATAACCCAAAACGTTATGAAAACTTTCAAATAAGTCCAATTTCAAAATTTTTAAATAATGCTTTGTCAATCCCAAAACTTTCTGAAATTATGATTTCACCCAAATTATGTGAAATTATAGAATGACCCAAAATATTTAAATAGTTTTAAAATAGGTCCAAATCCGAAATTTTAAACAATATTAAAGGTTTTAAAATACTTTCATTTTAGTCCAAAATACTTTAATTCCATAACATCATTTTCTTAAAAAAAACACAATTCATAAATCTTTGTTTGATCAATACATTTGGTTTGTTATCATCAAAATCAATATCTATAGTGTCATATAGGCTAACAATCTCACCCTTTTTGATGATGACAAAACACATTATAAAAAAATTAATCTAGTTATGAAAAGCTCCCCCTTAATTAGTGCAAGTTAAAACAAAATTGATTTGAAGATTATTTAACAAGACTCCCCCTGCATACATGCATACTCCCCTTGGATATATGCATATTTTCATAACACTTTTTATACACATTAAATTATTCTCCCCCTTCATCATAAAAAAGAATAAAAACTCCCCCTATCAATCATCAAAGTCACAACACAAGCACATTAGTTAAAAAAAATCTATAAGCATAAGGTAATCTATATAATCCATAACAAATAATCAAAACAGATCCATATCATCCAAAACAAATACATAATCCAAAAGTATAATAACCATCCATATAGTCGAAAATAAAAAGACATAATACAGTAAATGAAATGTAAGTGTGTCCAAATACAAGCATAAGAGACTACTGAGGTGGTGAGGATGGTGGTGATGGAGGTGGATACAGATATGGAATGCCGAAATGCTCAAAGAGAAGGCGCTGTCCATGAATGAGCTGCTACTGCAGCTGCTGCTGAAAATCAGTCTGCTGTAAAGAGAGTGTCCGCACCTCATCTATAAGCTGCTGAAGAGTAACCTCTTCAGAGGTAAGAGGCTGTGGAGGTGATGAAGCGGATGCAGAGGCACCAGGAGCTGAAACAATCATGGGAGGATCTCGGCGCCTACGCTGCCCTCGAAATGAGAGTGAGAAAACGGGTAGCTGATCGGCTGGAACCACAGTATTAAGTGGCCGATCATCACTTGGAGCAAGAAAGGTAAACTTGTTCTCAGTGTATTTGACCCAAGTGCCATTTTTCCACTCAAAGCCTAAGCCGAAAATAACATCATCCCGAATACCCTTGGACGGTCTACATGATGGTTCTTGAATCGGTACATCAAAATATTTAAGGATTCGGGTAAAGAAGTGACCATATGGAAGGGAGCGGATAATCAAGGCAGGTATGGTCAACATGGTTCGGATAATGGTATAGCCCAAGTTAACCGGACGACGTCTAAGAATACAGTCAATCAAAGCAACGTCCATGTGAGAGACCTCATCCAAATGCCCTGATCTAGGAAGTACAATGGACTGAATAATGCGAAGCAAAATGCGAGTTTGAAGACAAAGACACTGAGTGCGGAAGTGAGTGGTACAATCCTTAACAGAAAGATCATTACGCCGACAAATATTATGAACGGCGTCAACATGAACATAACTATCAAGTTTAGGAGATTTCCTAGGCGAATAAATTTCTAGGCCAAAATCGGATGATCCTAGGATATAGTTTAACAGTGAAACATCAAAATCAATCATAACTCCTCCGACATTGGTGATTACTCGAGTCTTATTCTCCTCGGAAAATTTCATATTCGAGTAAAACACTTTCACCAAGTCGGGATACAAAGTCTTCTCAATCATAAGTGTATCAATCCAACCAACATCTCCCAACAATTGAAATAAATTTCTATGACTAATATTGAGAGTATGCATCACATCCGGTAAAACATAAAACGTATTGAGTACCTCACGAGTTCTGAAGCTTTGTTGAAACCGTTTGACTATAAAATATAAGAAGTTTGAATGATCAATACTTGGCTTTGTTTCAATACTCAAGAACGGTACCAGTGCTGAATTGTCTTTTTTATTTTGGACATTTAGGATGCGATAGGTAGAGTTAGTGATATCCTTTCGAGGCATGAAGAATTTAGGGTTGCTTGAACTTGATTGTACCGTTGTGAAGATTAAGGATGTTGTTTTAAACATTACGAGTCCATATGGGTTAGATTCTGCTTAAAAAATTGCGTTAAATGTTACGAACCAAGAGAATAAGATTAAGATTGCACTAGATTCAGCTTTTGGGCTAAAATGTTTACTTAGAATTCATCAGACTCTGGCTGTCAATACTTTTACGGTTGAAGTTGCACCAGTGCTGTACCCTTAGTTTTAAGATTCTTCCTTACTACAGGCATTATTGACTAACCTAGGAATTGTGTTGCTTGATGAACTGATTAATCAGTTGAATGATTCTGTCGGGAAAAAAACTTTTATTGGGGGACAAGCTACTGTTGGGAGAGAAGTTGTTGTTAGAAGACAAGCTTTTGATAAGGAAGCTGTTGTTGAAGGATAAGCTACTGTTGGGGCTGATGAATCTGATGAAGATGCATTACTATCTGACTACTTGGACAGAAACAATTGCAGCGACGATGATGTTAATGCAGAAGTCATACAAGCTGAAGTTGATGGTACTGCTGAAACTACTCTTGTTGATGAGGACAGTGAAGGCATTGATGAAGCCGAAGTTGATTCCAATTCAGATGGTAGTTTATTTGATGATAATAAGGAGGTAAAAGGGGTCGTTGATTCTTCTGATGATGATATTAAGCTCGACACTGTGAAATCGACTAATTACATACAACAACATGAGTATAAAGTGAGTGTTGTGGGAAAAATAGGCTAAAATTAGGACATGTGTTTAGAGATGTTGCTCATTTTAGAGAGATATTGCATGAGGTGATGATTAGGAAAGGGTTTGCCATTAAAACAATATATAGTGAGCCAAGAAGATTTGTGGGTAGTTGTAAAGAGGTTGACTGTCCATGGTATGTGGCTAGTGCAAAATTAAATGATGGAATTGGTTTCATATTGCGAGAATTCAACAAGAAGCATGAGTGTAGACTTACCAGCAAGACAGTGTAAAGTTACTTATACTTGGGTAGCTACTGAAATAAAAAAGTCAGGTTGTTGTTGACCTGAATATGAAGATTGATCTTTTGAAGAATTATATGCAAGAGACTTACGGTTTGAAAATTAAAAAAATGACATTGTATGGAGCTAGAGCAAAGGCATGATTGGAGGTATTTGAGAATCATTCAAAGGAATGTCAGAAATTGTTTGAGTATGCTGTAGCCATTTACAAAGCTGATCCGAGAGCAATATCTAAGGTGTCATGTGATGCTGTTTCTATATCCGACAAGGTACTATTCCAAAGTTTTTGTTTCATTTTTGGCATAAAGAAATGAATTTCTTAATGGCTGTAGACTTTTTATTGGAGTAGATGAATGTCACTTAAAGAGTAAATATGGTGGAGTGCTGTTAGCCGCTGTTGGCATAGATGGTAATAATGAGATTGTCCCATTGGCAATATGTGTTTGTGAGATTGAGAATACGGAGACATAGAGATGGTTTATGGAGCACTTGCATAGTTATCTGAATGATGGAAGACATGTGACTTTTATTAGTGACAGACAAAAGGGGCTGATTAATGCAATTTCAAATACATGGCCTAATGCTTATCATAAGCCATGTTCTAGGCATGTTTATGCTAAGTTTTCCAAGTCATTTGTTAATGCACAGTTGAAACAACTATTTTGGAAAGCTATTAAGAGCTTTAACAAGTATGATTTTGAGAAGGCAATGACAGAGATAAAGGCTGTAAAAGAGGCTGCATTTGAGTAGTTGGAAAGAGAACTACATGGTTATAATTGGTCGATGCACACATATAATAAAAATTGCATGGTAGACCGGATGACAACAATACATTAGAGTGTTTCAACAGATGGACATTACCTTACCGAGACAGACCTTGCTTGACAATGCTTGAAGAAATCAGAGTAGAGTTATGAAATAATTTACAAAACGCCATATAAGTATTCAATACCACATCATTCGTCCAATCGAATGCTGCCACGTCATCGGTCAGTGCCACGCCATCGGTCAGTGTTACGTCATTGTACCGTATATGTGAATAGTATTGTGAAAAATACTGTGAACAGTATCGTACATGTGAACAATATCGTTTATCCTTTTATGCTTCTCCTAATGTTTTCGACTGTCCTGAGTTTAGAATTGCTGTCCGTTTTGCTATCTAATCCCTCGTTCATTGTGAAATGACCATGATGCCCCCTAAAATACATAAAATACTTAATTATAATAAAACACACATAATTAAATCACAAGGGACTTAAATAAATAAAAGTAGAGATGTTAGTGAGTTGTTTTTATCACAGGCATCTCCACTTTGTTATCGACTTCTTTTCCTTTTTGCAAGGTCATGACGGCTTTGATCTCTCCATGCTGTTGAGGTGAACTGGTACTTGCTTCATGCACTCCTTTAGGATTAGGCACTTGTTGACTTGAGAATTTGCCTTTCTCAATAGTCATTGCTAAGGTTTGAACTGAAGAGGCATGTTGTCCTACCATTTTTTCGAGGTTTGAAACTAATTCGGTTTGTGAGTTGAAGCATGCTCTCATCTCATTTCGTAGTTCATTAATGATGCGGTTTTGTTGCTTGATCGTTGAGTGAGTAAAACTCTTGAAATTCTAGAATGAATCCTCCTATGGTCTGGGTTGAGAGTAGTTTGGTCTAAATGGTGGCTGAGAGGCTTAAGGAACTTGAGGAATTGGTTGCATTGGTGGAGTTGAAGCTGCTGGTCCATTAAGTTGGAACCCTTGATGATGAGATTAAGGATAAAAGTATCACAAGCACATGGGGTAAGGCATATTAAGATCCTATTCAAGTTCCTGTCGGACTCGTTACAAGAGCTCGAGCAAAGAAATTCAAAGAAGCGCTTAATGGATTGATTCAACCAACTTGGGCTCAATCAAATTCGTGGAGGCCCGTTGAAGGAATCGCACATGACAAATGCATGATTCAAGCTCTTGAAGTTTTCAAATAATCACTTCTATGAAATATGGAGTTGGTTTGCATATTATGGCGAGAAAATATTTTATTTTTCTTTTTCAAATACTTTCCCGTTTCTTGAGGAGGCTATTAGGGAAACAAATAATTTATTTTTATTTTAATCGCCTAGTTTCCATTTAATTGATGTAAGACATTTAAGCCAATTAGGATCCTGATTTGATTTAGATTCTTTCTTATTTACTCAGATTGAAATTCTGATTTGATTTAAATTCTTTCCTATTTACTTAGATTAGGATTCTGATTTGATTTAGATTCTTTTATATTAGGGAAGATCGGATTCAGATTCAGATTTTATTTTTGGGTTATGATTTATTTCTAAAAATTCTTGTAACGAACCCTATATAAAGTACTCGTATCCAATAAACATGGAAGAAGTTTTTTCGATGTAATTAGTGAGAGAGTTAATTCTCTTTAGTTCTTTACGAACTGTTGAACTTATCAAATTTCCATTGCGTTACAACTCTTGACTTATCAATCAGACCATCCATAGCTGAGTGCCTGTTTGGTATGGCTTATTTAAGAGTCATAAGTGCTTATTTAATCGTATAAGCACTTTTTAAAATTTTTTATGGTGTTTGATTATTTTTTTAATAGAGTTTTTTTAGCTTAAATAATCTAATTTACCTCTACTAGTAAAAGCCCAAAATTTGAGCTTTTGGGAGTAGAGGCTATAGAGCTTTTCTAAAAATATATAATATAAAAAATATCATACAGTTTAATGGTTCAAAAGTGTTTTTTTTATTGACAACCAAACACCAATGACTTTTTGTCCAAAAGCTGTATTGGTATAAGATCTACTGCTATAAGCTCTACTGTTATAAGCTCTATTTAATAAGCTGTACCAAACGGAGCTTGATTGTGGCGTCTTCATATACCAAGCTTCGTGCTTTCAATAATCATTGGGTCGAGGTTCCATTCCATTCCTGGTTTAAATTCGATCTTGGGAACCAAATTGATTAGGGTTGCGTCAATTCTTGACGGGGTTTGTATCATTTGGTATCAGAGCCTAGGCTCAAAGGTCAGATCCATCTATCTTTGTAGTTTTTAATTCTTGTTTGAAAATTTCATCCTTGTTCTAGTATTTATAAAAAAAAAGTGTCGTGAACGTTATTTGCATGAACAGTGTTTGCGTGAACAATGTCGCATGAATAGTGCCTCGTGAACAGTACTTTAGGGTTTCTTCAAGAGAAGCGAAAATGTGTGGATACGTGGCATTGTTATACCAGAACTATAACAGTTAAAACTGTACTTTGGACCAGTAGTCCGCAAGTTCGGGTTTCCAGCCGATATACCTCTGAGATAAAAAACTTTGAAACATTTTCATTTCGGATTATATAACCCAAAACAGACTTTCCTTTAGTCTAAAACAAGGTACCAAACCAGATAAGAAATGATCAAAAGTTTTCTGATGCACAGGATCCTTACAAGAGGCAAGTGCAGAGCATACTTCCTTAAGTTTCAAAATGAACAGATGTAAATTTTCTTCTTATTTTGAAAAACTTTAGAGCTTCATTAACAGAGAGAAAAAGAGAAATTAGAAACTCATGATTATAGAAGGCTAGAGATTTTATTATTTTCCACTATTCTTCTAACACAGAGAAGTTGAGCTTATATAGGAGGAAAACCAAGGAAAAGGATAGGACATGGCCCCTATCACTTTTCTAAAGACATAATTACAAGCGACAAGCTTTTGAAAAAGTAAAAGCAATAAAGACAAATTAAAGCATGACTCATGCTTTAATTATTACAAACGTTAAAAAGCAAAAGCGAAAGCAAAAGTAATAAAGATGACTCATGCTTTAATTATTACAAACTTTGAAAAAGTAAAAGATGCCAAATTGCATGAATCACGGAGATTAGAGATTCATGTAGTCTTCATCAGATGAGTTGTCGGTCTCATCTTTATCTTTTGAAAAGAGGACTTTGAGTGATGGACATGGAGTTTCTGGTGGATGTTGATGATCTGGGCGACAGGGTGGCCAAAGGCAAAATATTTTGCGCCAAGAAGAGGATGGGTGTTCCTTGGAGCCGGTTGGTGTGCTGGAACTGGCTTTATTTATTGGATCGTCTGAGGCATGTGTTGGTGGAGTTTGTTGGAGGTTTTGAAGATGTTGGCTTAATGACAAGAATGCTTCCCATGGGTCTTGTGCATCTTGGTATAGAAAATCAGTAAAGTCTGGTTTTTCTTCCTTGATGATAATACCCAGGGATTTAGGTTTTGAAATTGCTGAAGGAGTGGGGATCATGATGATATCATGTTGTGGACCGAGAGAGGTGTGAGAAATGTCTTTGTGTGGAGCATGTTGTGAAATACTAACTAGGCAACCCAAGAGGGGGGTGAATTGGGATTTTAAAATTTAAGCTAAGAAAACCACACAACAATTTAATCTATTGCCTTAATCAAATTGAAAGCAATAAATTCAATCATGCACAATATTAAAAGAGTAAGGGAAGAGAAAACAAACACAAGGATTTTTACGTGGTTCGGCAATCCCTGCCTACGTCCACGGCTCCAAGCTCACCCGCTTGAGGATTTCCCTATCCAAGCCTCCCAAGGCTTCAAGTTTTTACAATTGACTTCCAAGGTGTCAATGAACCTTTACAATCAAGAGATTATCTCCCTAATCTCTTCACCCCAAGTGTTTCTCACACTTGTACACTCACAATTTGATGAGAAATGAAAATTATAACAATGAAACTCTCTTTAAGAGTGGATATACAAATGATAGCTCAATGAAGATTTAATCTATGATGATTTTCGAAGTTGAAACTCAATATAAGTTGTGTGCACTTGTTTATGCTTGCTTAGGTTACCAAAAATGAATTAGTTTTGAGTTTATATAGTTTGAGCTCAAAAACTAGCCGTTATGCACATTTTGGTCATAACCGGCTTACCGTTTATGGACATCTGGTTAGCCGCTTAATGTTACCGTTACAGCCACAATTTTAAATTTCTGAACATCCGGTATGCCGCTTGTAAAATCCGGTTAACCGTTTAAGTTCCAAAAACATTTTGCCCGAATCCGGTCTGCCGTTTGTCAGGATCCGGATAGCTGCTTGCTACAGTAACTGCTACAGTGAACTATGTTTCAAAATTATAGTTTGATCTCAAAACTTTATAAAACTATATTATGGCCCAAAACGTTATGAAAGCTTTCAAATAGGTCCAATTTCAGAATTTTTAAATAATGCTTTGTCAATCCCAAAACTTTTTGAAATTATGATTTCACCCAAACTATGTGAAATTATAGAATGACCCAAAATATTTAAATAGTTTCAAATAGGTCTAAATCTGAAATTTTAAAAACAATATCAAAGGTTTTAAAATACTTTCATTTTAGTCCAAAATACTTTAATTCCATAACATCATTTTTCCATTAAATATGAAACCTTTATAATGTGAAAATAATGATTTATTTAAAAAGAAAATAATTTGAGCTTAAAAGATTAATCATTCTTAATATTGTTTGTTATCATCAAAATCAACATTATAGAAACATATATGTTAACAGGTTGGTGGTTCAGTTCACAAAGGAAATTATAGAGTTCATTTTGAACTTTATCATCTTGCTCAAGGATAGATGGGTGAGGGGTGGTGAACCATTTAAAAACTTGATCTTGAGTCCAGAAGAAGTGTGTATCTGGGTGTTGGAAGTATGGTCCATGAATAATGAACACATATGTGAACATTTTTGCTTCTGATGCTGGCATATATTCCAAGTTATGAAATTGTGACAATTGTTGAAGTTTCATTCTCCACCATGGAAGTGGAGAAAACCATTCAAGAAGCGTCCAGATGAGTGAGGTTGATTTGTCTGGATTGAACAAATGTTCTAAGGTGGCTGTTACTAGAACAATTAGTTTGGTGGCATAGAGGACAGTTAGGCACCAGATGTACCATAATTCGTCTTTTGAAATATCTCTGGAAGGATCCAAGGTTAAACCTGTAAGAAACAAGTTTTTTGGATGGAAAGTAGAAAACAGAAATGAGTCTGATAAGAGATAGGCTTTCATGAAAAATCGAAATACAGCTTTCTTTGCAAACTCTTGTATGGCAAAGACTGTGGTGAAAGTTTTCCTAAGGGGAAAGGTTTTTTAGGTAAGGGCTTGTGAGGGGAGTGAAGTGGCCATAAAGATGAAAGGAAAATGGTGTTATAAGGATATGAAAAAGAAGGATTTATCTGGTTTAGCAAGTCTTGAGAGCATATCAGGAATAAGGTTGTGGTCTCCTTTTATATGCTTCACAGAGAAATCATACTTTGAAAACCAGTCTTTTAGCCTAAGCAACATCTTTTCTGGAACATTTTTCCCTTTGAAATTCATGATGTTGGGAAAAGCTAAGTTGTCCATTCGGACAAGAAAGTGATAGCCGATAAGATGATACTTGAGCTTTTGAATACCATGCTTGACAGTTAAAATTTCTTTGAACACACTGTGGTAATGGATTTGTGTGTCAGAGAAGTGTCCACTGGCATAGGCAATAAAGTGTTCTTTGCCATCTGTTTCTTCAAGGAGCATAGTCCCCCATGATTCGTCACTTGCATCAGTCTGTAATATTCGCCTGCCATCGGTGATGAGCTTTAATGGTGGCGAATTTTGCGCAATTTGCTTTAACATTGTGACAGCAAGTGTGTGATTGTTATTCCACGAAGGTGGATTCTTCTTCAGCAAGGCTGACAGCTGGCAGGTGTGATGATCAACATGAGGAATAAAGTCCCTGATATAATTAATAATACCAAGGAACTGCTGGATTTGCCTTTTGGAAAGATTCTGATATGAAAAGTGGATGAGTTCTTGAGCAATGTGCTTTCCTGGCTGATAGTGACCGTATTTGATAGTCATTCCAAGGAATTCAATGTTATTGGTGGCAATTGTGCTTTTCTTAACTGACAACATGATTCTATGAGATTGAATAATATCAAAGAACTAATTTAACAAATGGCGATGGTCATATTGTGTACTTGAAAACAACAAAATATCATCAATGTAAATCAATGCACTATGCAAAATGGGTTGGAAGATTTGGACCATGGTTTTTTGGAAAATAGATGGGGTTGTTTTAAGACCAAAGGGTAAAACTGTCCATTGATAGTGGGCATTGGGAATGCAAAAGGCAGTTTTGTAACGTTCTGAAGGTTTAATTCCAAGTTGCCAAAATTCGGATTTAAGATCAAATTTTGAAAAGAATTGAGCATTTTTTAGATAGGTGAACATGCTCTGTCTTTTTGGCAAAGGGAATTTGTCATCTTGTAAAAACATGTTTAGAGGTTGATAGTCAATGACTAATCATTTTTTCCCTCTAACAATCTCAGAATGTTTTTCAACATAAAAAGCTTGACAAGCCCATTGAGAACTAGTGGGTTTAATAAGACCTTGGGCCAGTAACTGAGAACATTCCTTTTGGGTTAGGACTAAGTCAGAAGGACTCATTCCTGGATGGGTGGCTTTGGTTAGATTGACATCTTCATTCAACTTGAAAGGCAATTGAACAAAGAAATGTGGATTTTTCCACAGAGGATTTGGATGGTGAAAATCAGCATGAGTTTTAGGACAATATTTCAAAAACTTTGTGAAATGTCTTGGAAAGGCTGAGAGGTTTCAGACAAACCATAAAGCTTAAGAACATTGGTGAATGGTTTAAACATGGACTTGACTCGAATTCCAGTAGGAATGATTTGGAGGTGTTTTATCTGGTGAATGATATCAAATCCTAACAAGATATCCTTATTAAGCAGATGGGAACCGATGACTTTTGTCCAGATAACACAATTTAGAAAGATTTGAATACCAATGGGTTTTTTGGTAATCAACTTGGTGGTGAAGAATTTTCCATTGACTGCTTTGAAATTTTCTTCATAATGTTGCCAAGACTGAGATGGAAGAATGTCTGGGTTTAACATACTTCTTTGGGCTCCGGTATCAAGAAGTCCAATGGCGGGAATTGGTCTTTGGAATTTGGAAGGTAAGATTTGGAGTTTTATGGAAGGGATAGGGATGGTAGTGTCTAGAGACAAAAGTTGTTGGTGAAAAACAGTTTAAAACTCATCATTTTCAGAATCGTCGGATGAGTTTTGCAGTGCGAAGACTGTTTCATCAGTAGGCTCTTCTTGTTCTGAGAAGTAGAACTCAATTTCATCTTTGTAAGGAGAATAATCAGTGGTGGCCTGTAAATGCTCAAGAAGTCTGATGGCTTTATCTTTTTTGTTAGGGCAATCTTTAGCATAATGGCCTTTCTTCTTGCAAATGAAGCATCAGCTTAACTTTTGCCTTTTCTGTTCTCTGAAAGAACTAGATCTTTTCCTGAAAATCCTGTATGATTTTTGCCTGGATTTTGATCTAGGAAACGAATATGGATTTTTGAATTTTCAGAAATGCTTCTTTTTTTTGGTGCTGCAATCATAATCTTTCTTTTTCTTGCATTTGATATGCAAGTAAGGCTTTTTGCAAGCACTTTGGAAAGGCTCTTTGTCTTTTAGTAGTTCTTTGAAGAACTGCTTCTGTTCACATAATTGTTCCAAACATCCTTTGGCGTTCTGAAAGATCTTTTCCAAGGAAATGTTGTCAATGGTGAGATTGAGACTCGTGAGCTGCCTCTGTATGTCTGGTTGTAATTCTTCAGGTAATGATGCCAGAAATACATGTTTGAGAGTCGGATCATTAAACCCATTGAGCTTATAAATATAGGATTGACATCCGTTTGTAATGGAAATCAAGATCTTTAGAGTTGAGGGAACATCACTTCATATTGAGGTAGTCTCATCTTGTAGCTTCAAAGACTGCGGCTGATTCTCTAATGAATTGTTCGTGAATGACAGAAAGAGCATATGAGACATTAGGTAGTTGCACAAACTGTAATTGTCTGTATTCTCCTAAAGTATCAAACCAATCTCTTAAAGATCCCGTAAAACGGGTAGCAAGTTCTCTAAGGATTGATGCTGTAGTAGCATTTGCTCTTAACATTTGGAGATCTGTCCAAGCAGCCATTTTGGATAATCTATCTCTCCATTTAGCTGCAGGGATATCATCAAAAGTGAACCATGGACCATTTGAAGGTTTATGATCAGGCCGGTTTGGAGCTGAGGATGCTTCGGGTGGATCTTCTTCAATATCCGAGGGTTTTTCAAAGAATGGGTCAGTTCTTGAGGATTGAACAGGCTCAGTCTCTTCAGGTTGGGCCATAAGGATTCTAGTGATATCAGCATGAGATTTTTCAGAATCACTAGATGAAATGGAAGATTCTAAGGAAGATTCTGTTTCAGATTCAGATGGATCTTCTGAAACGGCTAGATTTAAATCAGAAGTTTGGTTTGTATCGGATGGATCTGGGATTATTTGTGCACTGTATTTTTGCATTGGGGATTTATCTTTGGCCTGAGTTGGTGTTGGTTGAGGAGGAAGTGGGGTATAAAGAGGCGGTTGCTGTTTTGGGATGGACAAAGGTGGTTGAAAAGGTTGTTTTTCTGGTCTTGGTCGAGGATGAGGTTTAGATCTAGATGGTTTTGGTAGAGGATTATTTCGAAACAAAGTATGTGTCATGCCAAATAATTTGGACGGGTCTTGTGGTTTTATAGGAGAAAGCATAGATGCAAAGGGATGGAAGGCTGGGCTGATGGTAGGTAATGGTGGAGAGGTGGTAAATAATGTTGGCCTTTGCTTTTCTGTCTCAATCTGTTCAAGTTCTGCTTTCAATTTTCTGATTTCCTTTTCTTTCTGATTAAATTATGGGCCATAGTATCTATGACTCAACATGGTTTTTAATTCTGAATCTAGTTGAGAGATTCTGGATTGAAGATTTTGGTAAATTTGCTGCATCTGGGAAGTAATCGAGTCCATCTTAGACTCAATATGATTAGTTCGTATACTCATATGATTAACCTTCTTATGGATATCAACCAATGTTTCATTTTGAGCTCTGGTATTTTGGGTTTGCCAGTTGAGAACAACCTCAAAAGGTTTGGGGTCTTCTAAGTGACCTGTGAGAGTTATGGCTGAAGGAATAAAGGGTTTGGTTATGACCTTTCGTTGTGGATCGGTCTGGGTTTCTAGAGCAGGGAAATTGAAGGAATAATCTTGGGAGGTGGATGAAAACATCATACAAGCCATAGGTTGTATGGGTGGTTTGGAATTCTGGTTATGTGGAAGAACTTCTGTCTTGCAATTTTTTGCAATCCATCTAAGTTCGTTTTGGTAGATGGGTAATGAAGCTGATGGTGGTGGAGGATTATGAGGTGATTTAGGTTGGTTGTGCGAGCACGAAGTTTTAGGTTTTTTCTTTTTTGGTTTTCTTCTCCGCTGCAGTTCAACATCATCTTCTTCCCAATCATCCCAACAAGGACAATCTGGGTCACAATTTCCTGATCCAGGTGAATCCTAAAGAAAGTGGCCATTAAGTTTGGCAGGGTAGACAAGATATTCTTCTGGATTGAATCCTGTAATTGGCAGCTTTTCTTGAGCGGTTTAAACAGCTGTCACCATGGCTGAATAAGTAAATGAGAGTCGTGGAGGCTCCTTTGGTGCTATTGGTGGAGGTCGAAAAGTCATTTGGACAGTTCCATCAGATCTCCTTTCAAATATACTTTCTGTTGTCTGGATAAGAGAAGTATTGGTGTGGAACTTCTCATAATTAGAAATCCATTCCAAGGACATGAGTTTTATGAGTTCATGTCTAAAGATCTGTCTTGGAATTTGAATGATGGTTGGTATCTGATCTGATTCTGCTAACACCATGAGGGCGTCAGAGTGGTGCTCAGGGGAAGGAAGATCTAAGGCATGGTTCTGGAGCCTATAGACCAATTGATGGTGAAGAGTTGTAAATTTTGCAGAAGAGATTTGTTCTGCACCTTGTATTTGCACTTGGACTTTCAAGGCAGTGGAAACATTAGTGTCTTGAAGAGAAATGTTGAAATTAGGATAGAAAATGAGTAAAACACTTCTACCATGAAGAGTGGTTAAGACAGTACCAATAACAGCATCTTGGTAATGTGTGAACCTAGTATCCAGCATAGCAATTCGGGTTGTGACTGGTAATCCTTTCCTTCCATGTAAGGTTATGATTAGTCTGACTCCTCCGATATAGAGATGAGTATAACCTTCTCTTTGCCAATTAGAAATCAATTCTGGGGGAATTTCCAGAGTGACATATTGTTCAGCGATGGTAGCCTGAAGGGAACATTGATCCAATCTGGATGACTGGATATATTCTTTTGGATGTGGTCTTTTGGTAGAAATAAGGGTGCGGATACTGCAAGTAAAGGAGTGTGCACGTTTATAGAGATGATAAGGACTAAGAAGAGGAAAAGAAGATTCATTGATCTGAGCAGATTCAGGGATATAAGAATACCAAAAGAGAAACTTTAGAGCTTCTCTTTTGGTATCAGAGCCTTTTGCTTTTCACATCTCGAAATGGTATGATCAAAGTTCGCTTTTTGTTTTTTTGTTCGAGCCTTCAACGACAGAGAGAATTTCAAACTTATGGCATCAACTTCCTCCAACGACGCTTATATTTCTTCTGTCATTACTCCCGTTTCCCTTTTTTTCACCCTCTCCTTACCCCAATCTTGCTCCAAACACACTGCTAGTAAGATAGAAACGTGGCGTTGTTATACCAGAACTATAACAGTTAAAACTGTACTTTGGACCAATAGTCCGCAAGTTCGGGTTTCCAGCCGATATACCTCTGAGATAAAAAACTTTGAAACATTTTCATCTCGAGTTATATAACCCAAAACAGACTTTCCTTTAGTCTAAAACAGGGTACCAAACCAGATAAGAAATGATCAAAAGTTTTCTGATGCACAGGATCCTTACAAGAGGCAAGTGCAGAGCATACTTCCTTAAGTTTCAAAATGAACAGATGTAAATTTTTTTCTTATTTTGAAAAACTTTAGAGCTTTATTGACAGAGAGAAAAAGAGAAATTAGAAACTCAGGATTATAGAAGGCTAGAGATTTTATTATTTTCCGCTATGGTTTAGGTTTCCTTAAATCCACAAGCTTTACTTATTCCTTTTCCTTAAAAAAAAAAAAAAGAATCTCCAACCTCTTCTTAAAATCTTTCATTTTTTTTCCATTATTTGTCTTGGAAGTCTAAAACAAGTTTTATCCTATCGTTGAAAATTTTGCCCAAAATCAAAACTTAACTTTCGTACACATTGCCTTCTTACTCTTGAAATTAAATTCTCCTTAGTTGTCATCTTAATGAATTGCTGCTGAAATCCTGATATTGGTTTGATTAGTTTGATGAGAACCTAGTGAGGATTACTAAGAGTGGAAAAAAGCAAGAGAGTGTGAGCGTATTAGAGGCTAAAAGCCAATTAGTTTGAGTGAAATATGAGTGGAATTGAGTGAGTCATTTTTCTTGAGTGAACCACATAAGGGAGTGAGGTGAGGTCCTTCCATATTATTTCTAACGTTCTTTTGCAGATAATAGCTATGTCTCACAACCTACAACGAAACACAAATGAAGAGGATCAATCCGCAACTACTTAGAATTTAAAAATTCAAGCATTGATGGGAGAGATGAGAAGGATGATGAGGGCTGAATTAGAGCTCATACACGAGCGTTTGGATTAGGTGGAGAACACACGTGTAGGGTAGCCACAACATGTTCCCCGAGCACGTAAGAGAGGAAGAGCTCCAATTAAAGGAGAGATTGTTGACTATTATAGGGATGCGTATGATGAAGGAGAGGACTCAGTGGGTAGCTATAGAAGAGATGGACAAGGTTAGAGAGTTATGAATAGAGATGATGGAATGAGTGGCATAAAGATGAAGATTCCATCTTTTTAAGGAAAATGCGACCCAAAAGCATACCTTGAATGGGAGAAGAAAATGGAGTTCATATTTGACTGCCACAATTATTCAGAGGCAAAAAAAGTAAAATTGGTTGTGATTGAGTTTTCTGACTATGCTATTACTTGGTGAGATTAGTTTGTTATAAGCAGGAAGCGAAATAAGGAACGTCCAATTGAGACATAGGATGAAATGAAATCATTGATGAGAAGGCGTTTTGTATCGAACCACTATTATCGAGACTTGTACAAAAGATTACAATGTCTTACACAAGGTAGCCGAAGCAAAATCATCATCTTTGAAAAATAAACTCGTATAAATTTCAGTTGATCACTTGAACTTTTGAGAGCAATCTTCTCTACCTTTCATTACCTTATTTGCCTATTGTGTTTGTCGACTATTTATAGCGACTGCCTCATCCTAGCGGCTATAAATCTGCTCTCGTAGTTTGTCTACTATCAAATGCATTAGTTTATGAATAAGTGCAATTGATCAGATTTTAGAATCCCATTCATGCATTAAGCAATATTGGTATTCCAAACACTATGATGCCTATCGAAGTAGAAACGTGCCACTTGTCAAAATCTTGCTTCCTTGAGATATTTTCTAGCTACTTCGTTAACCTTGTATATCTCATTCTTATAATAAATGAATGTGCTAGTCGATATATTCTTGAAGCAGCTTCAATGATACTACCAACCCTTAAATTGAGATTGAATTTCTTAATACTTGGATGACAGTTAGAAATAGAAACCAAATTTCAACTTCCTTAATTGATTCCCTTAACTTTGTGAAAAACCATAGCCAAGATACGTCATTCTTACTATCACCAACATTAAAAGCCAATGGATAAATTTGATTGTTATCATCCTTGCAAGTGGCAATGAAAATGGTTCCTTTATATTTTCCTTTGAGAAATGTACCATCAACTGCAATAACTGGCCTAATAGAACAAAAAAAATCCCTTCAAACAACTTCTTATTGTCATGAAGAAGTACTTGAAGTGATTTGTGTCATCAATATCAAAGAAAGTTCACGTTCCAGGATTCTTCTTCTTAAGCATTGCCATATATTGAGTAACCAATTTTTAAGAGTCTTCAGGTGATCGTTTAGCAATTTGCATTGTACGTTCCATTACTCTCCATGTTTATTGATAATTTATATCGTAACCATATTATTGTTGAAAATTTTGCCAAATGTCTGTAGACCTATATGAAGAAGAAGAACCATCATACTTAAACTGAATATTTTAGGCAATTAGTTTCGCAGAAGCTTGTCAATGATCTTTCTTAGAGACATCATGGGAAGAAGCATGCACATTTCAATACTTTTTTGATTTTGAATGTACCACAATCGTTGACCTTAACAGGATAAAAATGCTATTTATAGTTTTTACATGTAAATGACAACAATATATCCTTAGCAGACTTTAGAGGTTTTATACTTAAAATTTTTTGTTACAGAATATGCGTAAAGCATGCTTTTCAAGACCTCTCTAAAAGAAAATTGTTGTTTTTCTACAAATCCATTACTGTCACTGCCAGCTTTATTTAATGCTAAATTATCAACACTAGGGAATGAATCATTCATATACATTGAATTACTGATAGCAAGCAAACTAAGTCTCAGTAAATAATTATTACTACAACGTGGCTGAGTTGCAGTCAATGCTAATAGACTAACAAAGAATTCAATAGACAACAATTATCTTGAGAATTCTGAATTTTGTTGTATTAGTTTACAATACAACCGCCTTTACATGATGTTCTTGCCTCAATGGCTTTTGATGTACACAAAGATAAAGTTAATGTTTAGTTCCAAGCATTACTACTCGGTGCTGATGAATTTTCCATTGAATCTCACTTTAAAAAAGGATACAAAGAGCATGATTGTTGTCCATAAGAACAACATTATCTAAGAAAAAAGAAAAAAATCAATATATGTTAGCACACCTTACATTGACCCTTATAAGAAGTTACAAAAGGATGGTTGTAACTGAATCGAATGGTCCAATCAATTTTAATGATTGGATGCGTGATGAAAAAATGGAGCCGTAAATTTCTTTTATTCTTCCAATTTAAGTTTTGATTACATTTACTCAAGTTGCTACGTAATAATACATTTGTTGTCTTTTATGCGTAATTTAACAATAAAATGGTCTATCTATGACTTAGATAAAGACTTCTTGTACCGATTATGCAAACCAAGGGCATTGATATCTAGCATAGTAATAAGTTTTGATAAGTTAAATAATGATATAACAATTGTTTATTTGTTATCCTCCAACATTTGGACTCTTTTTTTTAATTGTCTGCGACACAACTTGATCTACTCCCATCTTGTGATATTCAATGACGTCCCATAATGGACACTATTTATCAAGTAAATTTTTTATTGCATCTATTAGAAATGTAGGAAAATGTAAAATGTACAAGACAATTACATTTTTGTAACTGTAGAATATGTAGTATAGCTAGTAGCTTAGGTAAGCTTATATGTGAAACACAACTTCGACCCCAAATTGAAAATAGAGCGAAATAAATATAAGTAAAAAGAACACATAACGTTTACATGGTTTAGTCTTTGACCTACATTCAGGTGAGCATGTAATCACTAATCCACTAAATAAATGAGAGGTTACATAAGATTTTACATTATCTAAGATCAATAATAATAGCTAGATAACTATATACAGATGTTTGGTATTGTAAAGATGAAGATAGTGAATAAAGATATAGAGAGTGGTAATATGGAGGAAATACTAATGAAGATGGAGAATAGAAATGCCTCCAAAAAAATAGAGAAGTGGGTGATCATCTAAAAGATGACAAGAAGAATAGAAAAGAGAAGTCCCCTAAATATGGGTAAATAAGACATTTACATATTGGTGGCTAGTGGTAAGGAGAGTGTACAAAAAATAAGGCTAAATGTCATTTTTAGGTTAAAAATAGAGAATATTTTTAAGGTTGTGTCATATTTAGAAAAATGGACAAGATTATTTTTTTATACTAGGTTTATTCTTTTATATAAACATCTTGAAGTGTCCAACCTTGACCATTGATTTCCAAACCTATCCAATATAGTAAATTCTTTCAATTGACATATTTATATTGCTCCTAGTATTGTGCTATTTTGTCTTATAATTGTCCACATTTCATTCATTTATTGGCCTAAAAATATCATTCCAAGTTTACCCCTAAACATTATGTATACTTTAAACAGTTGGATATAAATAAGCATATATGTACTATTGTATGTAGATGACATGCTCTTGCTTGCAAAGAAAGAACTATGATTGAAACTCTAAAGAAACTCCTTGGTGCTGCATTTGATACGAAGGATTTGGAGAGTGCAAAAAAGATATTAGGGATGAATATCATCAAAAATAAAAGTGAAGGGTCAATCGTCTTATCTCAAGAAAAGTACATAAAAAGAGTGTTAAAAACCTATAACATGCTAGATTCAAAGCTCGTGCAAGTTCTATTAACTGCACTCTTTAGGCTTTATAATCTTTATTGTCCAAATTTAGAAGAAGAGAAACTTGAAATGTTACATATTCCATATACAAATGCTCTTAGTTGTCCAATGTATGCTATGGTACTTACAAGGCCAGATATCTCACACGCTATAAGCGTAGTAAGTAGATACATGGCGTTATCTAGCAAAGGACATTGGAAGGGAGCAAAATGGATATGAGGTATCTTAAAAGCACCCTCAAACTTGGATTGTTGTATAAAGGGAAAACAAAGATGATAGTGGCTTATAGGGATATGTAGACTCTAATTGTATTAGAGATATAGATAGAAATAGGTCTCTTATAAGCTATATGTTTGTACTTAATGGCTATATAATTAACTGAAAAGCAAGCTTACAACATGTTGTTGCACTCTTTACAATTGAATCAAAGTGCATAGTAGCCACTAAATTAGTTAACGAAGATATACTACTTAAGGGTTTGTTGGCTGAGCTTGGATTAAGGCAAAAGACTGTATCAATCTTCTGCAACAGTTTTAGTATGTTGCATTGGTATAAGAATCTAACTCATCATGAAACGACCAAGCATATTGACATTAAGCTTCATTCCCTAAGAAACCAAGTTTCAAAAAAGGTCAACAAGATGGAAAAAATTCATATTGATGACAATCCTTTAGACATGCTTGTTAAGGTGGTTCCAATACGTAAGTTTAAGAAGTGCTTGGACTTTGCTGGTGTATGCAATTTTTTTGTTTCCATGAGATAGTGAATGAATTAGTGTAAGTTACTTGATTCAAGGTGGAGAATTGTTGGTTATAAGTGAATTCAAACACCTTACAAGTAAAATGGCAGTGTTTTCAGCATTATTAATTGATTAATGAAGACACACGAGAACATATGATCATTTAAAGTTAGAATGGCATGATGCATTTTGGTTATAACTAATTTGAAGAAATCACACGAGTAAACTTTTGATTACTGAAGTGAGCGAAGTTCGTTATAACAGCCTTTGGGACACGCATCAATCATCTGCGCATTCTGGGTTGTTAAAGTGATTATAAAGATTCTTATAAACTAATTTTTTATCACGTTTGAGGGAATGTTCTAGAGAGTTATAGAGAGTGAATCAAGAGATTGAAATATTATTCTTGTTCTCTTTATATATCTTTGTAATTCGTTCTTTGAATCATCAATAAAAACTTGTTCTGATGGATTCACCCATAGATGTAAGTTTTCCAAAAGACTGAACCATGTATTTTGTGTATTCTTTTTTATTTGGCTTGCAATCGGATTTTAATTCATTCTTGTTTAGTTTTAATTGTTTGTAATAGTTTATTAGGTTACTGATCATCTTGTGCAAGTATGCAACTTGTTTTGATCTTGATAAGAATCTTGGCAGAGTATTGATCTTGTGAAATCACTAGAACAAATCAATCACTACAGATTTAATTATTTTAATTTGTAATACAAATACGATAAGTAAGAATATAGCTAATTAACTGATTTTTATCCAACCGGTACATAAAAATTATAAATATGTTAATATTAGTTAAAGCAACACATTTAGATATATTAAGTAATTTGAGAATTATTTAGTTTGCTATCAAGTTGATTAATGTAAATAATATCAAATGCTTCTATTCATGAGTAAATAAAAAATAAGAATAGACAAAAAAAACCCTAAAATCCACTCTTCAGCGACCACCCTCCTTTTAAATAAAAAATCCCTTATCCTATTCAAAAAGAGCTTCTAGCGGGATTACTTCTCCTTTTTCTTTCTTCATTTTTTTAATCTCCTCGGAAAATGTTTTTCCTTCCAAGTGAAGGTTATCTTTTCACCCATTTCATGGTGATGATAGATCAATGGCTCTTAAAGGTAGTAGTGGATTTTGTTTTCATGATCTCCATGGTCTGTAGATTTGAGGGTCAGATTCAATTATGGCCATGAAAGGATCCCTTGCTGTTGTTATTTTTATTTCTTGATTGGCTGCAGCCATTTCTCCACTGCCATCCAATCCCACAATCAGTTTTTGTTATATGGTCACTTCCTACCTTCATAAGTGTTGTTTGCTTTGGCAATAGCCCTACCGAAATTTTACTCGACTGCTTATCGTTGTTGCTGGGCTTATTATTATTAGGGGAGCTACTATGAATTTTTTATTTCTTCTAATCTATATTTGTGTCCTTTGTTTTTCGCTATTTAATATTGTGTTTGGTTGTAGTTGTGTGTGTAACTAGTTATTTTGATGTCCTTTTTCAATTAGTATGAGATTTCACCTACAGTAGTTGAGGTAGGCAGGACCAATCCTTTAAATTTCCTCACATCTTAGAGATTTAACAAGTGAAATCATTTCAGATTAGGAATTAGGCACTCTCAATTTTTGGAGATTTTAATAATTAGTCTAATCTTTTCAATTATCAACAAACTAAATTTTTGTAATGCCATTTTGCAATGCCATTACAATAAAAAAAAAATTCGTCCATCAAATATTTTTAAACAACTACGATACAATTTAAACAAATATCAATTATTCATTTATTTATCACTAGTATCATAAGTGTGTGTGTGTAATTTTTTCCTAACACGAAGAAAAATTATTTTTAGAATCATATATAAGATCATTCAAAATTAAATCTTCTCCCTGTACAAACTAGATGTAATCAGTTCAAAATTTTCTCATAAACTACATTCAATCACTTCATTAGGAACAATGTTACATTTGCACCAGTTGAATTTGAAGTCACAACCAAACTTAAACCTTAAATCCACTAACAATCACCATATCCAATCCTAAAATCTCAATAGCTCAAACAAATTAGCATTAATATTTGAACTTGAAGTTGTTACAAGAATAATGAATTTTGATATTTATAAAATATCAGCATGTAAAAGCCCAGAAACTAAATTCTCCAGCCACCAAGAGCTCTTTCTACAGCCACAAAAATACAAAGAAGATTAGTGGAAGTGACTTTGTAAGGAAGGCCCACCACTAATAAATTAAAAGCCAAATTGAACTAAAAAATTCATGCCACCAAGTTTGACAATAATCTGCAGCAAACCAAGTTTATTCAATTGTCCAGCAACTTCACTTGTTCTCGGTTCAACAACTCTTCAAATAATCCAGCTGATAAATGTAGAACTGCAAAACAATAATTAATAAACACAAACACAGAAAGTGATGAAATTAGCAAGCCAAAGGCGTGCCAATGGAGCATTGTCCTTCAAGAATAGATTATGCCCTTCTCGGATAATTTTCGGGTGCGTAAAGGAATCAAAGACAGTATGATCTTCCAAGATTTAATAGCGTTCCAACTGCAATAGCACATTCCAAACTATAGTTGATTCAAACAGCTAATTTAATTCATTTTCTAGGTAAAGTGTATAGCTTTAATGAAAATGGAAAAGAAGATAAGAAAAGTTTTCACACATAATCAGTCACTGCAACTGGTTTTATAGCGTTGAATCACAACATTCATCCCTTGATTTTGCCACGAATCAGTGCATGAAATTGATTTTAAAACCGGATATCAAGCAACTGCAGTGCTAAAACAAGCCATAACCTCTGACATGTAGATTATTTTTAACCCAAAATAATCAATACATTAGTTTTCAGCAAGTGGCTAAGAAATGGCCAAATCCATTAGCTCATATGTGAAGGCTATACGTGCATTATTCATTTGAGTATTTTGAAATACCTCACAATTTACAGAAGTCATTACTAATATCCATGTAAAATGAATCTGCAAGATAAAAATAAATCAACACAACTTGAATTAAACCCAAAACAACTGAAATGAAAAAATTCATTCACGAAAGTCAAGCACCAAAACAAAAAATTTTATTTAACTTATTATAGTTTTTGGAGAGATTTGACATTAATTGGAAGCTCTTAATAGCCTCGAGAAAACTAAGGATGAAATGAAAGAATAATACCCAAATATTAGTTTTTGGAGAGTTGCTGAAACAATAACCTCCATTTGAGTTTTCTTCTATGAATTGTTGATGCATATGGTGGCCGCCTTCTTTGCTGCTCCAAATTCTCATAATTCTCACTCAAGTGTTGCCATTTATTTTTAGTATTGATTTGTAGAATTAGAGTTTTAGAGAAGAAAGTGGAGAATTTTGAATACAAAGGAAAGAGATTTTGGTGAAGAAGACAAAAAGGAAACTTTGGTTTTATTTTTAAAGTTAATTTTTTTGCAACAATTTTTAGGAGTCCACTTAATTCGTTTTTGATAGTTTGAGCATACTCAATAATTTTCTATGCGTTATTGTTATATTAACAAAATATATTATTTATTATTAATTGCATTCTTATTTATTAATATTATGATAGTTTATATTAATTTTAAATAGACTTACCAGTATACTTAGAAATAAAGAACATATTTAACTATAATTGTAATATATATGAATAGGGTTGGGTTCACTTAACTTAAAATTTTGACAAAAAAAATTGACTTAAATTTTGAAATTTTTACTTATATATACGCCATTTGTCGTCAAATACCAAATCTATACCTCATTACATAGATATGCCAAAAAGGAGAGAAAAGTTAAAAGTACCAAAAAAACAGAGAACTTTTCCAATATAGCCACTTTCCAAAATTCATTATCAAAACTAGCCATAGAACAATTTTTTTTTTAATAATAATCACATACACCTTATTTAGAGAAAACCTTTCCCCAAAACCCCTCTCTCATTTCATTCCAACAACTGAACACAAACTATTTCACCATTAGCAACTAAACATAAACTCCACAAAACTCCTCCCATTTAACTTCTTAAACTCCCTCCAACAATTAAACACAAAACTAGTCTCATTTCATATGTATCAAACAACAATTGTTACCTACCACTGAAGACAAAATCAATCAACAAAAAAAGAAAAAAAGAAAAAGGAAAAGATCAAGAAGGAATTTAGGTTAGTGTTTTTAAAATTTAGATTTTAAGATTAAGTCAACTTTATAAATAGGATTTGAAGATACCGATAAAAGCAAATATCTTTATTAATTTTTATTACTATGTGGTTAGATATTTGCTTGTGTGAATCTAAAAATTAAGAAAAATTCGGTAATTTTGTGTTTCTATGAAGTTGTAAAAGAAACCCAGATCCCAGGTGAAGGTTGGCATCACCCATTATTTGAAAAACCTCCCTCAGGTGGTGGTATCCATTCCCTGCACTTCTCGTAGCCATCGCCTACATTTCTTATGGGCGATGGATGTCATCGCTAGGGTGATGGTTTCCATCAATTGGGCGATGACATCCACTATAACCCTCTAGGCGAATCCCACATCAGCAAAGCACGAGAGAGGTGCTGGTTTATAAGGGGTGATCCACGCCTTAATTGGCAAGATGTGTTTTGGGGTGTATGGGCACCCTAGGAACAAAACTGTGCGGGCCTTGTTAAGGCCCGAAGCGAACAATATCTTGCCAAGTCTGGGTTGGGTCATTACAGATGGTATCAGAGTCAGGTCTGGGTTGGATCACGACAGATGGTATCAGAGCTGCTCAGCGTGTCCTCTTCAACGATAGTGGGTAAAACCTCAACAAGGACGCTGAGTCCCTAAGGGGGTGTATGTAACATCTTAAGCGACTCCCACATTGGCAAAATACGGGAGAGATGCTGGGTTTATAAGGGGTGATTGATAACTCTAGGAAATAAGAGTTATTACATCAATTCTACACTTGAATCAAGATCACTTAGAGAACAAAAAAGGCATTTTTATTACACTTTGGTTACATTTTGCATAAAATTCATTTTAGTTGAGTCTTAATAAGTTTTGCTTGAATCAAAGTAATTTGTGCTAAAACAGGTGCATAATTGTGGGTTTTCAGAAAGTCTTAATTCATGAGGGGATGTTGAGACATTAGATGAGCAAGAGGAGGAAAGAAGATGGCCGCAAAAGAAGTAAAGCACAATCGGGAATAATGCAGTGTTGTTGCGGATGCTAGAGCAACCATTGCTGTAGCAATCTGGGAGCAATGCGAGAGAAAACTTAGGCATGGGTCAGCCATAGAATCGCAATCTGCATGTTTACTAATTTAACGCATGCACGCTCATGGGCTTTTGTTTACCATAATTTGCAACATAAAAGGGAGGCGTGCACCCTATAGAAAGGCAGCAAGGGAATTATCATTAGAATAATTACAAAGGAAAGAAAAAGAAGATCAGAACTGAAGAGTGCTGTTTCGGCAACATTGAAGAATCGTGCAAAATTATTTGGATTTGTCTTTCACCATGCTCAACTTATATTTATCTTCTTCCTTTAATTGTTTTGATGTATCCCGTGATCAACATATTTATGTTTATTTTTCTTATTCAGAATATGAACTAAATTTACTTGTAGTTGAGTGACAAACAATCCAATAGGTTATTGACTGTTCTTATATGTTGTTATGGCATTACTGTAGCATTTTACTCTAGTAGTTTTTATGAATATAACTGTTATTTTGGTTGACCACCCATTTAATAGTTCCAGTTAAGATAGAGCAACAAAAAGGCATGTCTTAGCGGATATTATTAGAGTATTACTTGATCTTAAGTTGAGTTTCCTGGATTAAGTTATCTTGAATCCCATAAGGGCAATACTTGAAGTTAAGATTTGTGACACACTAGACATAGGTACTCACCTTGTAGGGTGAAGAGACTAAAGGTCATAATGCCATACCATAAGTAGATTAGTAACTGGTCATTGTTAATAGATTTAAGGGTATGAGAATTCCAATATGCGATAGCTGAGGATGCAGAATTATTCTGCCCAGTGCTGCAGCACTTGCCGTAACAACTGATGCTAACTTGATAAAAAAACAGTCACCCCATAAGGAGAGTTTGATCATTCAACTAGTATAATCTCAATCGAATCTTAGACACATTTAACCTAGCTTATTTCATTACGGTATTGTTTTATTTAATTCTCTCACAATCATTAATTACGATAGAAACTACTCTACAATTGTTTGATTCGGTCTTAAGTTGATTTGCACTATTGTGATTGCTATAGCATTTCGAGTAACATCAATCCCTGTGGAGACGATCTTGAATACTCATCACTTTATTACTTGTTTTGTATACTTGTACATTGGCATTGGTAATAATTGCTTATAAAAAAAGACCAACAGTGATCCATGTCTTAATTGGCAAGACGTGTTTTGGGGTGTATGGGTGCCCTCGGAACAAAACCGTGCATGCTTTGTTAAGGACCAAAGCGGATAATATCTTGCCAGGTCTGGGTTAGGTCATGACATCTATTGTCCAAATATGGGCCACCTCATTAATTGTATTTTTAATGTTAATTGTTTTAGTTAATTATATTTTTAAAGAAATAAAATTGTTGTTTCAGTAATGAAATTATATTTGTTTTAATTTTCTTTAGGTTTAATAGATTCGACAAGTATACTTAAGATGTGTTATGATGGAGCATAGGAAACCTATGTTGGTGGTCGTATAGAATACAAGAATAAAAAAGTTAAAACATTTTTACTTTCGAATAATGCAGCTTTCGAATACCTTATTGCTAGGGTATATCAAGTGCTGAATTTAAATTCAAATGAATATTCTATGACAGCGAAAACAATTTGGGGCATAAATTGTCCTATGTAACCTATTGCTTCTTTACCTATGGACATACTAGATGATCAAATGGTGAAAATTGTTATACATATAAACTCTGATTCGATAACTATGGTAGGACTCTTATTTTTGTAACCATATTACCCAAAGTTACAATCAAAGTTCATTTGATGCTGTCTTAACAAACTTCAACTCCTTTGATGCTATCAACCCAATCATCAATTTTGAATGCACATTTTTTTATGGACCCACGCCAAACTATGGTAATGACTTATTCCCTAATACTAAAGAACAAAGGTTTTCAATAATGAAAAACTGCTCTCTGTTCTAACACAACAAATATTAGATTTATATTTAATAAAAAATACATTTGAGACACAGCGGGCAATAGCAGCCATCACCCGCAACTAATTCAAGTGATGGTTCAAATCGTTTACAACTAGTCATCGCCCTCGCCATCGCCTGTATCACCCCCATTGGTTGCAGGCGATGGCTGCGATTTACGGGTGATGTAGTGCGGGGCAATGGGTGATGACAGCCATCACCCGCACTTCGCTTGTAATTGCAACCTGATGGCAAAAATGCTAAATATGGAAAATAAATTTAAGAAATAAGCGCAAAGTTCATCTTAGTAAGTGCTTTTGGTATTAAAGAGTATATAACTAGTAAAATCACTCACCAAATTTATTGAAATAATTGAAAAAAATTCTTAAAGACATTTTAACAAACATTGGATGTGCCTTATTTTACAAACATTAATCTTATAAAAATTTTGAATTGCTTTTGCCAATACATATTGTAATGTGTTTTTATATTAATAATAATTCTCTAATTAATTAAAACTTATTGCGATAGAGTGAGAGAGTTGTACTTCTAAGTTGAAGTTTATCCTCATGCCCTCAACAATGTGGATTTTTTTGAATAGGGGGGCTATGATGCTCAGATTATGATGAGAGGGTTGTGATTATTGCGGCTTTGATGTTGAGATTGTGATGATAGGCCTGTGTTGGGCAATGTAGGTGATGCTTGCAACGACAAGCAGTAATGAGATTTAAGTGCTTGAGGCGATGGTCTTCTGTTAAGGGTAATTTAGTCCAAATTAGGTGTATATGATTACTATTGAAAAAATTTTGTTCTATGGCTCATTTGATAATGAATTTTTGGAAAATGGCTATATTGGAAAATTTCCTAGAAAAACCATCTATCTACATATCATTGCAATCATCATTTCAAACATTTCCTCACCTCACCATTTCTTCCTCTTTCACTATTTCCTCCATTCTCACCATTTCATCTCTGACCTCTAATATAAAGGTACTTTTATAAACATAAACTCTTCAAAAAAAAGCTTAAAAGTAAGTGCATTGTCAAGTGGTGGATAAAGTTGAAATATAAACATTTTGTATGCTTAGAATTCAATTTGATTTCATTACGTGTATATTTACTAATGATTTATGAGTTTATAATAATATGTTATTCATTTTAGTTCTTGCATACTCACACTATTGTATAAAATATAGGGATTTAAGACCGAAATATTCAATTTAAGTTTTAGGTTATTGAAAAATAATTCCAAGAATAAGTCGAGTACGAAGTCATGTAAATCGAGTATGTAATTAAGCAAAAAATCAAGTAAGGATTTTGAATAAGTTGAGTATCCAGCCAAGCAGAAAGTCAAGTAAGCCGAGTGTGTAGTCTAGCAAAAACTAAGGTGAGTCGAGTGAGTTGAGATGTAAGTCGAGTATGAACTTACGAAATATTTCAAGTAAGAGTAAGCCTAGTAGTGAAGTATAAGTGAGGTAATTAGTAGAGTAATATAGACAATTTTGGGTAATTAGTGGAACGAGTCAATGAACAAGTCAAATATGAGTCCCATAAGTATATTGAATAAGTTAAATATTAATTGAAGTCTTTCGAACATGTCGACTAGGAGTTGAGTAAATTTTTGAATAAGTTGATTAAAAGTCAAGTAAGTCTTTTAAACAAGTCAAATATTATTTATTTTAAGTTGCTTGAACAAATCAAGTAAGTCTTTTGAGCAAGTCGAATTAGTCTTTTGAATAAATATTAATTATTTTAAGTTGTTTGAACAGGTCGAGTAAGTCTTTTAATCATATTGAGTAGAAGTTGAGTAAGAAGTCGAATAAGTCATTTGAACAAGTCGGGTACATTTTTAAATAAGTCGAGTAGAAAGTAAGTCATACAGTGTAATTTTATTCAATTACTTTAATAATTTTTTTACTAAAATTTTTTAATGATGGCAGTGCTTCACTTATCAATGGCAACAATACACGTTCTTATTTTTTTTTTTTATTGTGAATGGACTCAAAAAATAATGAATTCAAATTTACCGATACTTAAATAAGGGTTATTAAAGTGCCACATTCAACTACATTTAAGTAATTGGTTGAAGGATTGGTACAAATCATTTCTATTGACCTCTCTGAATAAGTTCAAGTTTAAAATATTGCCAGAGCCTTTGTCACCTATGGAAATTATAAATAATTCTAACGTAGGTAGAATTTTTTAAAAAAAGAAGTTAGTAACGATTTCAAAAATTCATTTTGTATCAATTATCAATGTAAGGTAAATGTTGTCGAGCCTAATGGCCATATGAGGATAAAGGAAAGTACACCTGCAACATACCTTTCATGGGAGGGGAGTCATTATTATCCAACCATTGGTTCATCAACCTCCCAATATGAAGTTGAAAGAGTAAATATAGAAGATAATATTTTTATTCCTATCCATTTTGACAATGGAAATGAATCAACATAAGAACTTATGCCCAACACTCAGGTTGATATGGGACACAAACCAACTAAGTCCATCTTCGTGTGGAGGATACAACACTACCAAATATGGAAGGACATAACACTACTAGATATTGAAGCACTAATTGGTAGTCCATTGGTATTAAATGTAAGTCAGCTGTGCTCTAGTAACAACTATTTACCTAGACTTCAGTTGCTTGCAAGCATTAACTTAATATGCATGAATAATAATTTCCTTAGAGTTGACAATTTAGGATTTAACAAAGTTGGTGATGACAGAGATGGAAAGAGAACAATCTTTTTTAAAAAGAGGCCTTGCAAGCCACTCTCAATGCATATACTATAATAAAAAATTATGAATATAAGAACCTTCAAGTTTGGTAAAGAAATACACGTTGTCACTTGCACGGATAAAAACTGTAAATGGTGTATTAATGCCTTTAAGGTCAACAATTATGGTGTGTTCGAAATCAGAAAGTTTTATAATTGCGTTCTTGTTCCCATGACGTCCTCAAGAAAGATCATTGACAAGCTTCTACAAAAGTAATTGCCAATATAATGGTTCCTCTTTTTCAATTTTGGCTACGGACATTAGGTAAGATTTTAAACAAAAATATGGTTTCAATATAAGTTATTACAAAACATAGAGAGATGTAGTGCAAATTGCTCTAGGTTCACTTGAATAGTCTTATAAATTATTTCCTCAATATATGGCAACGCTTGAGAAGAATACTCTCGGAACCTAAAGTTTCATTAAAGTTGATGACATAAATCACTTCAAATATTTCATGAAAATAAGAGGTTCTTTAAAGGGATTTTCTTTTTTCATTAGATCAATTATTGCATTTGATGGTGTGTTTCTCAAAGAAAATGTAAAGGAGATATGCTCATTGCCACTTGCAAAGATGGTAACAATCAGATTTATCGATTGTCTTTGAGTATCGGTAATAATAAGAATAACGTATCTTAGCTATGATTTTTCATAAATTTGAGGGAATCAATTAGAGAAGTTGAAATTTTGGTTTTCATTTCTGACTGCAATCCAAGTATTAAGAAATGTATAGCTATTGTATTCCTAGATGCTTACCTATGGTGTTTGAATACACCACTTTAAGCAAAACCTTAAGACTCACTACATGGAAGTTGATGTTAGTGGCATATTTAAAATGTCTTTGAAAGCATATCAACTAGCACACTTAATATATTATATGAATAACATATGCAAGGTTAGTGAGGCAGTTGAAAAGTATCTCATAAAAGCAGTGATTGATAAGTGGGCACATTCCCACTTCGATGAGAGGTATGACAATATTGTGAATGCCAATATTGCTGAATACAAAAATAGGATTCTAAAATCTAAATAATTATTACTTATTTATAAACTAATTGATGGGATAATTGACAAACTATGAGAGTGGTTTTGTAATCATCGTGAAAAGGCCATAGCCACAAATTTTTAATTAACAAAATAGGCAGATAAGGTAATAAGAGATCGAAAAATTGCCTTTAAAAAATTTTAGGGGATCAACATAAATTTATACAAGTTTATTGTCAAAGATAGTCATCTTGATGGGCATATGAATACGTTAGAAAAGACTTACACTTATAGAGAATTCTAATTTGAACAATTACTATATGTATATGCTATAGCGGTGTGTAGGCATCGAGATTTTCTTAGTTTATATGACACATGGATTTAGCATACTCTAAAAGGGTATCCACCTCTTCTTCAGACATGTCCTCAATAACTTGGTGGTGTTTAGTCTTCGCTTTTGAGGGCAAGAGTGCTTGTTTACTAAGGTATCCTTTTCCTCAATCAATTTAGTTTTATTGGTTCTCAAGAAAGGTGGTATGTTTCAGGTGATATATGTGCCTACAAAGTATATCCTCCTCTAGAAAAGGGATAGGGTGGGCATCCAAGGAATAATAGAATACGATTTAAATGTGAAAAAAAGCTACCTTATAAATGTAGTCGATGCGGTGGTGGTCGTGGACACATAGACTTAAATGCACGACGCTGATGCTGTTACATAATGAATGACTCCTTGTTTCAAATTTATATACAAGTGTCGCAATTCTTTATATCATTTTTCTATTATTTTATGCTTTATTTAATTCCTTAATGTTGTTAAAACATTCACTAAATTCAAAATTATTTATTTATGTAGGGTTTAATGGAGGATCGTAGATGGTATGTCATTTTTAAGGTTGATGTTGTAAAGTTTTTGGGTCATGGTATGAGTGTTTAGAGCAAATGAAAGACTATCCTAATATGAACCTCACAAAGATAAGTGAGAACCTACACTCAGTGAGTTTTGTTTGTTTGTTTTTTTTTTTGCTAAGAATCGTTCTAATTTAGATTTTAACAGTCATAAAATAAGGACTTTGACACTTTATCTATAAAGACAAGAACCAATGGTATAAGAGATCTATGATTAGTGTTACACTCAAGAAAGAAGAGAAAGATTGTTAATGATAAGTCAAGAAAGAATGCTATAAAATGAAATCATTATAAGTTCTGAAATTTCTTTGAAGAACCAAGGAGAAAAACTCTCAACATTATTATAAGCTTAGATTTAAAACTCCCAATAAGGACATATGGGTTTATATAGTTGAATTTTACTAATGTTTTCCTTATTGCTAATATAATCTAAAGTAAAAAGGAAATAAAAGATCTTATTTCCAAAATAGATTAGCAAACAAAGGTTATGCCTATTTTTTCTTCCTAATTTGATAAGGCATTGTTTATTCTTCATGCAAATCACTCCAAATTAGACTTAGAAACTTGAATAACATTGATAAAACATTGACTATCTTGAATACTCAATCTAGGCAGATTAATATCTTGAACAAAGCATGAATTTGAGATATGTTTAATTAATATGTTTCCTTCATTTTCTTGGTTATTGCCCTTTTCTTTGAACCTTAATGGATGCTCAATGGATCTTGTGATAACTTGATTCTCATCATATCCTAAGTCATTGTATAAGGATTTGCCTACTGAACAACAAGCCATTTTCGGCATGGATTTTTATCCTTCACATTAGTCTCCTCCAAAACCTATTCATAAATGATTTTATTGTTGATACTTAGTTGGTAGATGACTTTGCTAGTTGTTGTGATCTTTAGTTGGTGGATGACCTTGTATTGAATGTTTGTTGGATAATTTCATGGTTCAGATACTATTTTTCAATGATTGTTGCATATCTTGGTAGATGATTAATTATTGATGATATTGAATCCAAGTATCAACTAGTTAACCGACTTCCATGCAAAAAGTCGAGAATTTTTTCTAAAGACTAAATTGAGTGTAGTTCAATTAAAGTAAAGCATCCTCGATTTATTTTCCAACTTCAATGAAAAGTCAAGATTTTTTAAAGAATGTATAATTGGGATTGGTTCAATTCATATCAAGTATCTTCGACTAGTTACTGACTTCTATGAAAGAAGTCAAGAATTTTTTCAGGGTACTTAATTGAGCGTGGTTCTACTAAAGTCGAATATACTCGAATACTTACCCAACTTCCAATAAAGCAGTCCAATTTTTTTGAGAAATGCATAATTAGGCATGATTTAATTAAAGTCGAGTGTCCTCAAATAGTTACTCGATTTAATTGGGCTTTGTTCTATTGAAGTCGAGTACTCTTGACTAGTTACACAACTTCCATGAAAGAAGTTGAGATTTTCTTCAAAATGCATAATTGGGTATGGTTTAATTGAAGTCGAGTATCCTCGACTAGTTAACCAACTTCCATGAAAGAAGCAGATAATTTTTTCAAGAGATTTAATTACCCGTGGTTAAATTAAAGTCAAGTATCTTAGACTCATTACCCAACTTTCGTGAAAGAAGTCAAGATTTTTTTAGAATGCTACTACTAACTAAACAATCAAAATAACCAAAATATTTAACTTAACTGATTTGCACATCCATAATCCTATAAGCCATTCCAATGACCATAAGGAACATGGAACCTGCCTAAAGTTTTAATTTAAATTATCACAAAAGTTAAACGATTGTTATTCAAAAGTGTTGTTAACATAAAGCTGACTCATTGTTATCCAAAGCTAAATAGTTAACTTCTTATCATTAGCAATGGTATTCCTTTATCAACTTCTTGTTATTAAATAGCCCTATTGATGCTTGTTTTCCGTATACATTAACGACTTGTTGTGAAGGAGCACTTGGAATGTTTTGACCATTTAGGAGCTCATCCAAGTATTACATAACATATACCCTACAATCACTGCTACAAGAGAAAAAAAAATTTATAGTTAGCTTGATATTGCATAACTTAAAAGAGAGTATTTCCTACTAGTTCTTTTATTGTGGGGTGTCTAAAACTTGCATGGCCTTCTACTTATAAGTTAGATAATTATCATCAAAATGTGAATCATACCATGATCTTATCTAAAATCTGTGGCATCATAACTACAAATGACAATTACTCCTTCTCAAATGCAAAGTCATTCATAAAACCTAACATCAAGTCCTACACAAAAATTACCTCATTTCAAACTCTTCCAATTAAGGGTGTTCACAGATCGAATTTTATGGATTAGACATCAATCTATATCTAATCTACGATTTTACGAATTATAAATTTTTAATCCAATCCAATCTACGGATTGGTGAAATTCGATCTAAATCCAATCCATATGTCTCCGGATTGGATGCAGATTTGACCCAATCCATATCTAGTCCACCATTTTACGGATTGGTTTGCGGGCTAAAAATTTTTAATCATGTCCTATTCACTAACTAACTAAATAAAAGAATTAATATGAAAATGATTTTACTACCTATCAAATTCACAATTAAATAAGATTTAAATAAATTAATTGTTTAGAAAAAGATAGAAAATACATTCAAAGTTTCAAAATATAACACAAAAAAAAACTCTTATTTGTTTAGATCAATACATGAAAGTTAGTTGCTTAGGAAGCTATATTTTTTTGTTTAATTATTTTTATTTTATATTATTATCGAATAAGATATAATATGGTGTTAATGTAATTATATTTTAACTTATTTATTTATTAGTGAGTATAATGCCATTTTTACAAGTTTAATTTTTTATTAAATAGTTTTTTTTTGCGGATTCGTGGATTTTTGTGGATTTATAGAAGTAAATTCATATCTATACATTGACTGCAGATTTTCAAATTTTCAATCCAATCCAATCCACCAATTCACGGATATGATTTCTATGGATCAGACGGATTGAGCGAATCAGATTAGATTATGAACATCCATACCTCCAATGCCCAATGTCTTGCTTTCGATAAAGTCAAATGTACACATACACAAAAAGCCATGAACAACACTAAATGGAAAAAAACTTATGGTCAACATATAAATAAATAAATATATATATATATATATATATATATATGATACTTTGGAAACGTCTTTCCAATGAACAACACATTTGAGTTTTTCACTCTTGGCATAATTAATGACATAGTTCATATGATTATTGACATAGTGCATATCATTATCTGTTTAAACTTTAAGAGTACTGATCACATAAACTAAATATAAATGCTCTGATTTTGGCTAACATCACTTTAGCTTACACCTAGGATATCTCAGCTAAATTGCTTGCCCTAAACATATAAAAAATACACCTAAACCCAAATTTAGCAGAAGCTCCACTTAAATATTAAATTTGTTTGTTTAAACAATATTTGAGCTGAATTCAATGAGCACCACCCAATTAGTTTGAATCAAGTCCTAGCGAAAATTTAGTGAAAACACACAACAATCATAGTTACACCTTGTGAAACTATAAATAATCATGAATTCCTCAAACTTGGGGTACCACTACCTTGGAGATTGCTTAAGACCATACAGAGACTTTTTGATTAAACATACATGATCCTTTTGCCTAGAGCTTCATACCCTTCAAGTTGAGTTATAAAAATTTGTCTTTGAAGCTCTCTATGCGAAAAAGTAGGCTTGACATCAAGTTGCTTTAATTCTAAATCTTGTACTACCGTTAGAGCCGACAATACTGTTATTGATATATGTCTTACAATAGGTCAAAATACTTAATCCCCTCTTTCTGAGTCTAGTTTTAAATCTTCTTAGTTTAGATGGAGTAAGACGCCTTTTGATTCTATATATCCATTTACAACTCACAATCCTTTTATTTTAAAGGTTTTTAACTAACTCCCAAATACAGTTTTTGTAAAGAGAACTCATCTTGTCATCCATTTCTTTCATTTACTCTCTTCCATACTGATAATTAATAGCTTATCTGAAGTTTGTAGGTTCTTTATCATCAATTTCATAAGCAGAATGTAAATTCGATGCAATTAAGTCAACATACCCATACTTTTTACGGGCTTTAACCTACTTTTTTTTGCCAATCTCTAGGTAATTGATAATGATGAGACTGAATTTGAGTTGAAGATTCATCTTGAAGTTTCTTATGTTCACTTGTGTCATCAACAATCTCATCAAATTCTACAATATCATATGAGTTGTATTGAATAGGTGACTCCACCTTACATTGCACACCTAGAGCTTGATTAAGGTGCTTGTTTTTAGCTATATGAAACTTGTCTACCACTTCTTCGTTATTGAATACAACATCTCCACTAGCTATACATTTTAGTAGAGATAGATAAGCTCAACAAAGTTTATACCCCTTTATACCATCAGGATATCTAATGATGATACTTTTAAAGCCCTTGGAGGTAATTTCCCTTGAATTTTGTGAGCATAAGCCATAAATCCAAATATCCTTAGGCTCTCATAACTGGTTGGTTTTTTAAACCAAAGTTCAAATGGTATTTTACACTTAATGGCAGTAAAAGGGCTCATGTTTACCAGATAAAATGATGTGTTGAGAGCTTCAGCACACAAGTTTCTAAGCAGCTTGTCTTAAATCAACATACACCTCACCTTATCTATAAATGTTTTATTCATTCTTTCAGTAAGGCGGTTCCGCTAGGAGGTCATTCTCATTGTCTTGTATCTAGCTATACCTTTATTAGCACAAAATCTATCAAACACTTGATCAAAGAACTCAAGTCCATTATCAGTTCTCAATTTCTTCACTCTCTCGCTAGTTTGGTTTTCAACCAAAACCTTTTAATTTTAAAATTTTTCAAACATCTAATCTTTATTCTTTTTTTTTTGAAGTCTGTTATACACAGATATTACTGACATTACATCAGACATTACAATTAATATTTACAATCATACTATATAACTGGGACCACCATCATACATTGACACACTGAAGTATATGCCCAGATATTTTAAACCCTCTCTAATATTCGAGGGGTGCCTGCTCCACTCACATTTCGTAAGGGAGAGACTGTCTCCACTCAATTAATTGATAATTGAGGAAGAACTGAAACTAACCTCCATAATGCTCTTATGGAGGCTCGAACCCTTGCACTCAACATTGTAAGTGCAAGGCTTCTCCCATTGGACCAAAGGCCCATTGGTAACATCTAATCTTTATTCTTAAGTACATAAACCCAAAATTTTCTTGAAAAATTATAAATGATAAACAAAAAATATTTTGCACCACCTAGAGACACTTTTTATGAAGGTCCTCACAAATTTGAATGTATATAATATAAGATGTGGTTTGAATGTATATAATTTAGGATGCCTTTGATGTATGAGCAGATGCCTTAAAGCAGGTTCTTGTGGATTTACTTGGGTATAATCTTAAAAAAATCCAAGGTCTTTAATTCTATCACCACTTAACAACCCTGTTTTGATAACTTTTTAAGGCATTTTAAACTCATATGGCCAAGTCTCAAGTGCCAGAGCATAGTTTTATCAACAATGGAGCTAGATGACACTAATACCTCCATTATCTACAATAGATTCGTACGCTTGCGAGTTCAATAAAATTTTCACAATAAATTTTTGGCGCCGTTGCCGGGGAGGTAAGTTATTTTAATTCGTAGAATTAATTTTTGTGAATAATTTTTTTTTATTTTTTTTGTATTTGTTTTATTAAAAAAAAGAAAAAAAAAGTGAATCTGCATTTAGAGGTTAGTATTTCTTTTCTTTTTCTCTCTTTTTTAAAATTTTGTAATTTAATTTTCAATTTATTTTTCTTTGTAATTTTTTGTTTATCTTATTAATTTATTTTACGTATTTTTTTTGTGTATTTTTATAATAAGGTTGTAATAGCGTGATAAGGTTAGTATCATAATTTCTCCTTTTTCGTTATTTTTATTTGTTTTGTTCTCATTTATTTTTGTGTTCCTTGCATGCATGGTCGTAGGTCATTATTACATAATCTTGAACCTATAGACCTTGAATTAGAGAAAACACTTCGCACATACAAACACGTTAAAAATAAAATGGATTTGCAACAAGCACCACCAGAGAGGCCATTTAAGGATTATTTCAGTCCCTTAGCTAATTTGAGCACATCATGCATAAGATACCCAAATTTAGCTGCTAGGAGTTTTGAACTAAAACCTAGTGTACTAAATTGTCTCCCAACATTTTATGGCCTAGAAAATGAGGATCCATATAATCATCTGAATGATTTTTATGCTATTTGTCAAACTTTTAAATATGAGAATTTTTCAGACGATGATGTTAAACTTAGACTATTCCCATTTTCTTTAAAGGATAGAGCTCGTTCATGGCTTAATACATTGCCTGCTAATAGCATCACATCATGGGAACAAATGGTTACGAAATTTTTGAATAAATATTTCCCAGTGCATAAAACCAATGCTATTCGCAGGGAAATCTCGAAGTTTACCCAGAGAGAGGACAAGCAGTTTTTTGAAACATGGGAACGATTCAATGGGCTACTCTTGAAGTGTCCACATCATGGGTACGAGAAATGACACCAATGCCAATACTTTTTGGAGGGATTATTGCCGAATGTGTAAGAATGGCTAATGGCAACAAGTGGAGGAGAGCTAAAGTCAAAAAGTGCATCAGATATTTGGGAATTCTTCCAGCGACAAGCAGATAATTCCCAATAGCAGAGTCGATCACTCAGGAACACTAAAAGAATTAAAGGAGTGAATGAGGTTCACATTGGCGAGTCAACTTCGGGAATAAAAAAAGTCAAGGAGATGATTGAAAGTCTCTCTTGACAAATAGCATCGTTATCGACTGCTAAATCAACAGAACCACATGACCTCGACTCATATCTAGATCAATTCAATGCCATAGGTGTAATGAGAAAGCCATCAAATTACAACCCATACTCCAACATATATAACCCTGGATGGAGAGACCACCCTAATTTTTCATGGTCTCAAGGATTCTAACAGAATAGACCAGTAGCTCCAGCTCCACCAATGCAACCAATTCCTCAAATTCCTCAAGCCTCTCAGCCCCCATTTAGACCATACAATCAGAACCAGAACTACATTTAGCCCAGACCATGGGAGGATTCATTCCAGAATCTCAAGAATGTTACTTACTCTACAATTGAGCAATAGAACCGCACCATTGATGGACTACGAAATGAGTTGAGAGTAGGCTTCAACTCACAAGCCCAATCAGTTTCAAGCCTCGAGAAGATGGTGGGACAACTTGCTTCTTTAGTTCAGACCTTGGCAATGACTGTTGAGAAAGGTAAATTTCCAAGTCAACTAGTGCCTAATCTTAAAAGAGTACATGAAGCAAGTACCAGTTCACCACAACAGCACGGAGAAGTCAAAGCAGTCATGAACTTGCGAAAAGAAAAAGAAGTTGACAACAAAGTGAAGATGCCGGTGACAAAAGAAAATCAAATTGTACCTGTGAATGTTGAGAACTCATCACCGGAGGAGAAAGAAGAAACCAACCCACGAGACTACGTTCCCAAAGCTCATTTTCCTCATAGATTAGCTAAAGGAAAGAAGGGAAAATCCACAGGTGAGATTCTTGAAATCTTCAAACAGGTAAGTGTTAACATCCCTTTACTTGATGCTATAAAGCAAGTTCCATCTTATGCCAAGTTTCTTAGAGACCTTTGTACTAAAAAGAGAAACATTCATGTTCAAAAGAAGGCCTTTTTAACAGAAAACGTTAGTTCTATACTCCAACACAAAATTCATTTAAAATGCAAAGACCCAGGCTCCCCCACTATCTCATGTAGTATAGGGAACCACACAATTGAGAATGCTTTATTGGATTTAGGAGCTAGTGTAAATTTGTTGCCTTACTCTGTATTCGTGAAACTTGGACTGGGAGAATTACACCCAACTCCAATGGTGTTACAACTTGTAGATCGGTGCACGAAAATACCTCGTGGTATTATGGAGGACGTGCTTATCCAGGTAGACAAGTTGATTTCGTTGTAATTGACACTCAACCTATACAGGATTCAAGGAAGCACATTCCCATTATTCTAGGCCGACCTTTCTTGGCAACTGTGGATGCTCACATTCAATGCAGGATTGGAAATATGCAGTTGTCTTTCGGCAACATGATTATAGAGCTGAACATCTTCAACATTGCCAAACAACCTCACAATGTAGATGATGGAATTGTTGATGTGGATTTAATAGACACATTAGTTGATAATACTTTTCTTTCAAACCTTAGTGATGACCCTTTACAAACATGCTTAACTCACTTTAGTTTAGATTTTGATTTGACAGATCGATCGATGAGGTCAATGCTCTACTTGACTCAGCACCATCCATGGACACTAATAAATGTAAGTCAAGAGTTGAACAACTAGCACCATTAGAGAAGAAACTCATCCCATCATCAGAATCAGCACCGAAACTCGAGCTCAAACCATTACCCAACACATTAGAATATACATTTTTGGGAGAAGAAAGTACTCTACCGGTAATCATTTCATCATCCCTCAATAACGAACAAAAAGGTAAGTTATTGAATGTTTTAAAAGAGCATAAAGAAGCATTAGGATGGACCATAGCAGACATAAAAGGTAGAAACCCAGTAGACTGCATGCACTACATTCATCTTGATGAAAATGCTAAACCTACTAGGGAAATGCAACGTCGGTTAAATCTTAATATGAAAGAAGTTGTTAGAACTGAAGTCCTCAAGCTATTAGATGCATGTATCATTTACCCAATTTCTGATAGTTTATGGGTCAGTCCTGTACAAGTTGTGCCCAAAAAGTCAGGAGTTACAGTTGTTATGAATGTTGATAATGAATTGATACCCACTAGAGTGACTACAGGATGACGTGTATGCATTGATTATAGAAAATTAAATTCTGTCACACGTAAAGACCATTTTCCTTTACCATTTATTGATCAAATGCTTGATAGATTAGTAGGCCATGAATTTTATTACTTTCTAGATGGCTACTCAGGATATAATTAGATTCCCATAGCACCAAAAGATCAAGAGAAAACCATTTTCAGTTGCTTTTTTGGCACTTTTTCATATAGGAGTATGCCATTTGGATTATGTAATGCACCTGCTACATTTCAATGATGCATGTTGAGTATTTTTTTTTATATGGTTGAATAATTCCTTGAAATCTTTGTGGATGACTTTTCTATTTTTGGTGACTCGTTTGATCAATGTTTACATCATCTGACACTAGTTCTGCAGAGATGTATCGAGAAGAACTTGGTCTTAAATTGGGAGAAGTGCCATTTTATGGTAAAACAAGGTATTGTTCTCGGTCACATCATTTCGAGCAAAGGTATTGAGGTTGACAAAGCTAAGGTAGATCTCATTTCTAATCTTCCTCCACCCAAAATAGTCAGAGAAGTAAGATCTTTCCTTGGGCATGCTGGTTTCTATAGACGTTTCATTAAAGATTTTAGCAAAGCTTCTAGACCCTTATGCAATCTACTTGTTAAGGATGTACCTTTTGTCTTTGATGATTCATGTCTGGTGGCATTTGAAAAATTAAAGCAGTTGTTGACATCATCACCCATTATTCAGCCCCCAAACTGAAGCTTACCATTTGAACTCATGTGTGATGCATCTGATTATGTAGTAGGAGTAGTATTTGGACAAAGAGTTGATCGAATTCCCCATGTTATTTACTATGCTAGTATGACATTGAATGATGCACAGTTGAACTATTCAACTACTGAAAAAGAAATGCTAGCAGTAGTGTTTGCATTGGAAAAATTTCGATCCTATCTCATTGGTTGTAAAATAATTGCGTTCACCGATCATGCTGCTCTTAAATATCTTCTCACAAAGAAAGATGCAAAAGCTAGACTAATTCGTTGGGTATTACTTTTGTAAGAATTCGACTTGGAATTCAAAGATAAGAAAGGCACATAAAATATTGTGGCGGACCATCTCTCTCGTCTCCATTTTGACACAATTACAGAGCCATTAATATTGAATGAGTTATTTCCAGATGAACAATTAATGAATGTGGAAGTATTACCTTGGTATGTTGATATAGTTAATTATCGTGTTATAGGTCAACTTCCAGAGCATTGGACCAAGCAAGACAAAGCCAATTTTTTTGCAGAAATAAAGAATTTCTTTTAGGATGACCCGTATTTGTTCAAGTATTGTGCATACCAAATTATTAGACGATGTGTCCCAGAAAGTGAAATTCAGAATATCCTTTCATTCTGCCATGAACAAGCTTGTGGAGGCCATTTCAGTGCTAAGAAAACAGCAACTAAAGTTTTACAATGTGGTTTCTATTGGGCAACTATATTTCGATATGCTTACACTTTCTATTCTTCATGTGATAGGTGTCAATGAATGGGGAGCATTATGTTGGTTGATTTATATAATCAATTATTACCAATGCCAAAGTGCAAGTATACACAATAAGTAATAAAGTAATGAGTATTAAAGATCGTCTCCACATGGATTGATGTTACTCAAAGTGCTAAAGCAATCACAATAATGCAACCAACTAAAGATCGAAACAAACACTTGTCAAATTATTCTTTCGTAACCAATAATTATGAGAGATATAAATAAACTAATACTTGTACGAAATAAACTAAGTTAATTGTGTTTAAGATTCAATTGAGAATGTAGTAGTTGAATGATCAAACTCTCCTAATGGGGTGACTGTTGATTACCGAATTAGCACCAGTTGTTATAATAAGTGCTGCAGCACTGGGTAGAACAAATCTGCTTCTGCAGTTATTGTATGTTGGAAATCTCATACTTTTAAATCTACTAACAATGACCAGTTGCTCATAAATTTAATGTATGGCTTTATGACCTTTAATCTCTCTACCCTACAAGGTGAAAACCTATGTCTAGGATATCACAAATCTTAATTCAAGTATTGCTCTTTTGGGATTTAAGATAACCTAATCCAGGAAACTCAACTTAAGAACAAGTAATACTCCAATAATGTCCGCTAAGACATGCCCTTTTGCTGCTCTATCTTAACTGAAACCATTAAATGGGTAGTCAACCGAAATAACAATTATGTTCATAAAAATTATTAGAGTATAATGCTACAACATTATCATAACAACATATAAGAACAGTCAAGAACCTATTGGATTATTTGTCACTCAACTACACTTAAATTTAGTTCATATTCTGAATGAGAAAAGTAAACATAAATATACTGATCACAGTATACATCCAATCAATAAAAGGAAGAAAAATAATATGAATTGAGCACAATAAAAGTCTAAGGATACTTCTCGGTTCTTCAATGATGCCGAATAGCACTCCTTAATCTTCTTCTTCTTCTCGCCTTTGTAATTGTTTTTGGATGATAACAATTCTCCGCCGCTTGCTATATGGTGCATGCCTCCTTTATATATTGCAAATTAGGTTAAAGCCGAAACCCATGAGCGTGCATGTATTCAAATTAGGAAACATGCAGATCGTGATTTAATTGCTGATCGCACCAATATTTTCTCCTGCGTTACTCCCAAGTTGTTGCAGCACTGGTTGCTCTAACATCCGTAACAGCACTTGTATTATTTTCGAATGTGCTTTCTTTATTTTGTGACCATCTTCTTTCCTTCTCTTTCTCATTTACTGTCTCCGTATCCTTTCATGAATTTAAAACCTACAAATTAAAACCTGTTTTTAGCACAAATTACTATGATTCAAGCAAAACTTGTTAAAACTCAACTAAAATGAATGTTTATGCACAAGGTCACCAAAATGTAATCAAAACACATTATTTGCTCTCTAAATGACCTTTATTCAAGTCTAGAACAGATGTAATAACTCTCATTTCCTAGAGTTATCACACCCCCAAACTTAAACTATTGCTTGTCTTCAAGTAATAACACATACTAATATTTCCCGCAAGCAAATATGCACACAACTTCAGCTCTTTTATCAAACTTGCAAAGATCATTCCACCTTCAGATCATAATCCCAATCATACAACTTGCCCATAGTAGATTAGTTGTAGGCTTAAGCTTCTTTCTGTCCATAGTGTGTGTGTGCTGCCTTTGTGATTGAATTCCCGATATGCTGTAACATTACCAAAGGATTGCCAAAATTTCAGCAGTGATATACTTCATTCTTACAAGGGGTAGCATAAATTCCACATATTCAAACTGTGATAACTTTAACATTGATAACTTGAGGGATAATCAACCTCCTTACTGTAACATTTATTTTTCATGTGAATGTCTATCACTTGTAATGATGACACTCAATTACTCAAACCATGCTTAGATCAGAGTTGCTGCAGCAATATCTGTAGTATAGTCTTATCTCAAGATATCTTTGACTCAAGGCTGAACATGGGGCTCATGAACAGACCTGGCTACTCAATGCCTTAGATAGAGGACATATATTATTATTATTATTATTATATTATTTTTTTAAGAACATATGCTACAGTACTACTCATAACTCTCGCTGCCTTTTTACACATTTCTGCATATGGGGTGCATACTCAGATCTGGTTACTCAGCAACTTAAGCCATTGGAGCAGAGTTTTATTTCATAAATATCACAGTCAATCAACATGCTTCTCACTTCAAACTTAAGACATTTTCTATTCTTTTGGTTTTTGCTCTAGCAGTCTCATACAACTCAATCACGGGTTAAGTGTTGGGACAAAATTTCACTTCTATCTATAACTATCTCTACTTGGCATTCTCATAAATACTAAATAGAACTCAATTTATCTTCATTAGGTTTTCAAGTCCATACACAAATAACAGATAATAGAGCTTTACGCAACACAAACATAAACACATATATAAAACACATGAAAACACATGAAATCGGACACAACCCCCCCCAAACTTGAGAGATGATGTGTCCTCACAAGCAAACAAAATAAAAACACACAAATGGATGACAAAGAAAAAGGGTTTTTTTTTTCAACTAGAAGGAAACTATTAAGATGAAAGTACTCCCCTGTGGTGGGGACTACAGCCCATGACGGGATGCTATCAGCGCTTCTTGGAGGCACTGCGCAACTTATCCTTTGGTGAAGCCTTTGGGGAGGTGGCTGGCAATGGATTTGTTCTTTTCACTGCAGGGCTGGTGAGAGGAGTTGTGGCTGGGGTTGCTGTATCAGTACCCGTATATGTACTGCCTTTTCGCTTGCTAGGTTGCCTTGGACTGGTGCGGATAGGCTGGCTAGAAGTTTGTTGTGGAGGTTTTGGGGTCAATGCATCAGCTGCCTGGCCCTCGACTGTGATGGCAGCAATGACCTCAAGTAGTTGCTTGGCTTGCTCAGACGTAGGCATGGCTCTGGTTGCTGTAGCAGCCAGTTCAGCATCGATTTGCTCCATCTCATCGTCAGAGGCTGGAGGTGTTGCCATTTTTTCTTTACCCTTAGCCTTTCCTTTGCCTACAAAGACTGGAATAGGAGGCTCCATGTCAGGGTCTTCCTCCTAATTTTCTTGAATAATATGTTGCTTCCTAGTTTTGGACTGGGTTGGGATGGGTAGTTCCTCACGTTCTTGCTCTGAATTATCCTTTGCTTCTGAGGGTGAGCTATCAGTCTCAGATTTGTCACCTTCATCCTTGGTGGGTCAAATGGTTCAGCATCTTCTGAGTCAACTTCTGCTGGTGGTTCAGTTACAGCTTGCTCTGCTGGTTCATCTAAAGTAGTGGCTTCTTCACTGGCTTCAAGACGAACACCTGAAACTACACAAATGCTGGTGACAAGTGAAGGAAATAACAAAGCAGCAGTTTGGTGAGTTTTGGCTGCACACTCTCAGATTTCTTTTGCAATGATGCTACCCACATCTATGGAAAGCCCTATAACAAGGACATATAACAAAACCAGTTTTTCTTATGAAACCGTAGTAGTGTGAGTGGTGGGCATAAGCCTAGATTTCAAAAATTTCACCCACACCTTAGCCATAGGTTTCAAATCTATCATGTTAACCACACGCCCTTCCTCGTTAACCCATGATGCCCCTTCGATAGTAAGAGTTGTGAAAATGGTAGTCTAATTTTTCGGGGTTAACTTATCACACAATTTAGCATACTCAAAAGTAATCTCAGCAGGTAAGTTATAAAAAGCATTGATAACACGGGAGTCCAATGGAACAAGTGTATTTCTTACCTAAATGTTGTGCTGATCAGGGCTTACCAAATTGGCATAAAATTCTTTTACCACCGGCAGTACAGGATTGCGAGGGTGTTTGCAGAACTCTAGCCATCCTCACTTTGCTGCAGCATTATGAATTGCTTTCGTAATTCCAGTGAGTTGGTCTGGAAATTGAAATCCTTTTTCTTCCAGAAGCCGACGCGGCTCTATAAATTCTTCGTATTTTTCCTCAGCGTGGTAGCTCTGGAATCGTGATGGATCTTTGAGGCGGTTGGCTGTTTTCTTGTATCTCGGCATTGTTGCAGCCATAACAGATTGAAGCTACTGTTTTTGAGAATAAAAAGAGAAGAAGAGGTTAAGAATTAGGAGAGTTGGACTGGCGAAAGAGATGGGGAAGAGTAGCATGGACACTAAGCACAATGACTCCTTTTTATAGTGGACTGTAATGTGAAGATAACTACAGTAATTAGAGATAATTGAGGGAATAAAATATTTGAATTAAATGTGCATATCCCAAAATTATCAGTTATTGAAATTAAAGCTGTAATTTCGGCGATTTGTTTCTGCAATTTCTATCCATATCCGAGCATCAATCTGTCACGATTTCATCTCTAACGGTAAGTGAAGGCTCCAGCCTTTAATTTACTGTAACGGGAAAAATTGTTGCTGCAGCCCCCCTTTGCTCATTCCAACAACGGGTACAGAATCCATACCAAAGCGTCTAACACGTGGTTGTTGTCCTCTGAGTTCTATCACCAGATACTTGCACTTGTCAACATGAAATTCAATTGCCACCTTTATTTCAAACTAAAATTAAGTCTAAAATTATGAAAATAAATAGATTAAATGGCATCGAAAATAAGGAATGCAATAATGTAAAATGATAAAAATAAACGGTTAAAATGGCAAAACACGATTAACGAAAATAGTAAAGAGGAATAGCTGTCCATAAAACCAAAGGATATCAAAAATTGGTTTATAGTGGCTGGTTCCTCGATGGGCTGCCTCCCATGAAGCGCTTTATTTAAGGTCCTTCAGCCTGACCTTCTGTCTTTGCTCAATAGCTGGGTTCTTAAAGGAGTAACACCTCCTTTGAACCTTCTGCTGCTGGATGTATGTAATGCTTAACCCTGTGCCCATTAACCTTGAATTAGTGGCCTGTTTGTTCATCCAAAAGATCAACAGCTCCATGAGGGTAAGATTTTAACAGCTTAAACGGGCCAGACCATCGTGACTTGAGCTTTCCCAGAAACAGTCTTAGTCTTGTATTGTGGAGCAGCACTAATTGACCAGGGGTGAACTTCCTATGTTGAATATGCTTGTCATGCCAGTGTTTTGTTCTCTCTTTATAAATTCTGGTATTTTCATATGAAAATAACCATAATTCATCAAGCTCACAAAGTTGAAGCTCACAAAGTTGAAGCTTCCTTTGTTCTGCTGCAGCATGCATGTCCCAATTTAGTTTCTTTAGTGCCCAGTGTGATTTATGCTCTAGCTATAGGGGCAAATGACAAGCCTTGCCATAAACAATTTGGTAAGGAGACATGCAGAGTGGGGTTTTGTATGTTGTTATGTAGGCCCATAAAGAGTCATGCAAATGTAAAGACTAATCCTTCCTTGTTGGGTTCACCACTTTTTCTAAGATCTTCTTAATTTCTCTATTGGACACTTCAGCCTGACCATTGGATTGTGGGTGATATGCTGTTGCTATCTTGTGTCTAACTCCATATTTCATCATTGCGGCAACAAAGATTTTGTTGCAAAAATGTGCACCTTCATCACTAATAATTGCTTTAGGAGTGCCAAACCTGGAGAAAATATTTTTTTGATGAAAAGTTACCACAGTTTTAGCATCATTGAAGAAAACATAATGCCAAACTCATTATGTCTCCAAGTTACCCACTTGGAGACATAATCTACAACAACCAGGATATATAAGTTCCTAAAGGATGGGGGAAAGGGTCCCATGAAATCTATTCCCCAAACATAAAAAACTTCCACTTCCAGTATGTTGGTCAATGGCATCTCATGTCTGCTAGTTATGTTCCTTGTTCTTTGACATCTATCACAACCTTTAACAAAGTCATAAGCATCTTTAAAAATAGTGGGCCAAAAATAACCTGATTGTATAATTTTGGCAGCTGTTCTGTGCCCCCCAAAATGTCCTCGTATGTTGCAGAATGACATGACTCTAGTATATGAGGTATTTCTTCTGCTTTAACACATCTTCTAATTACTTGATCTGAGCATAACTTATATAGATGTGGGTCATCCCACTGGTAGCTCTTAACATCATGAAGAAACTTTTTTTTCTCTTGAAATTTCAGCTCAGGTGGTAGCAACCCACTTACTAGATAATTAGCAAAGTCTGCATACTAAGGAGATTATGACTGCTGCAGCATCTGTGCTTGCTGTACTACCAACAGCTGTTCATCAGAAAAAGTTTCAGTGATTCCCTTCCTTGTCAATGTACTAGTGTCTGCTTCCAACCATGACAAGTGGTCTGCCACTTGATTCTCAGTCCCCTTTCTATCTTTAATTTTCAGATTAAATTCTTGAAGCAATAAGATCCATATCATTAGTCTTGGTTTGGCATCATTCTTTAAAATTAAATATTTGATGGCTGCATGGTCTGTGTAAACAGTTACTTTAATACCTACCAGGTAAGCTCTAAATTTGTCAAAAGCAAAAACTACTGCCAACAACTCTTTCTTTGTAGTGGTGTAATTGATCTGTGTTGGAGTGAAAGTTTTGCTTGCATAGTATATGGAATGAAAAACCTTATCATTCCTTTGCCTTAATACTGCTCCCACAGAATGATCACTAGCATCACACATCAATTCAAATGGTAAATTCCAATCTGGAGATATAACTACTAGAGCAGTAATGAGGGCTTTCTTTAATTCTCCAAATGCTTGAAGGCATTCTTTGCCAAAATGAAATGGTTTGTCATGCTCCAGCAATGAACACAGAGGCTTGGCTACTTTGGAAAAATCCTTAATGAATCTTCTGTAGAATCCAGTATGACCCAGAAAACTTCTAATCCCCTTTATTGAAGTTGAGGGTGGCAGTTTATTGATTACCTCTATCTTGGCTTTGTCTACCTCAATACCATCCTTGGATATCTTGTGACCCAACACTATTCCTTCTTGTACCATGAAATGACACTTCTCTCAATTAAGTACTAAGTTGGCCATCTCACATCTTTTAAGAACTTTTTCCAAGTTATGTAAACAGTTGTTGTATGTTTCTCCAAAAACTGAGAAATCATCCATAAAAACTTCCAAAGTTGTTATACCATATCAGAAAATATAGACATCATGCATCTCTAAAATGTTGTTGGAGCATTGCATAGCCCAAATGGCATTCTTCTAAAGGCAAATGTTCCATAAGGACATATAAATGTAGTCTTCTCTTGATCCTCTGGTGCTATAACAATCTGGTTGTAGCTTGAATACCCATCTAAGAAACAATAGTATTATTTTCCAGCAAGTCTGTCCAGCATCTGATTTATGAATGCAAGTGGGAAATGGTCTTTCCTTATGGCTTTGTTGAGCTTCCTGTAATCCATACACATTCTCCATCCAGTCACTGTCCTTGTAGGAATAAGTTCATTCTTCTCATTAGCCATTACTGTTATCCCTCATTTCTTTGGAACACACTGAACTGGGCTTACCCATGAACTGTCTGATATTGGGTATATGATTCCAGCATCCAACCATTTGATAATTTCCTTCTTTACCACTTCTTTCATAATAGGATTCAGCCTTCTCTGGTGCTCCACCGAATTGCTGGAACAGTCTTCTAAAAGGATCTTATGCATATATATTGATGGGCTGATACCCTTTATATATGCCATGGTCCATCCAATTGCTCTTCTGTATTTTCCTAGCAAATCCACTAGGCTTTGTTCTTGACCTGCATCCAAAATAGACGAAATGATTACAAAGAGTGTGTTGTTTTGACCAAGATAAGCATACTTTAAATGTGAAGGTAACAATTTTAATTCAAGACTAGGGGGTGATTCAATAGATGGTAAAGTTGATTTTGCTTTCCTGTCTGAAAGATTCAGGTGTTCAATGACTCTGTTGTGCCTATTAGATTGCTGTTTGTCCATCCAATCTGTTTGAATTGCTGCAACATCTTCCTCTTCAACCTCCTCAAAGGTGGTGACTTTGTTAAGTACATTACTGCAGCATCTGTCCATTCTGTCTGCTACAACAAGATCCACTACACTTAAGAAATTACAGTCTTCTAGTTCATCAGAGTTTCTCATAGCCTCTAGTACATTGAATGTGACTTGCTGATCATTCACTCTCATGGTCATCTCTCTTTTCTGCACATCTATCAGAGTTTTTCCAGTTGCTAGAAAAGGTCTGCCAAGTATAATGGGTACCTCTTTGTCAGCTTCAAAGTCCAACACAATGAAATCCACTGGAAAAATGAATTTGTCAACCTTCACCAGTACATCCTCTATCTTTCCTTCAGGATATGCATGAGATATGTCAGCCAATTGCAGAGTGATAGTTGTTGGTCTGCACTCCCCTACTCCAAGCTGCTTAAACACAGATAATGGCATCAAGTTAATACTAGCTCCCAGATCACAAAGTGCTCTACCAACATACCTATTCCCTATAGAATAGGGTATTGTAAAACTCCCTGGATCTTTAAATTTTGTGGGAATTTTACTCTGAAGCATATGGCTGCTTTCCTGTGTTAGAGCAACAGTTTCAAATTCTCCCAGCCTTCTCTTTCGTGCCAAGATATCTTTTAGAAATTTCACATAATTTGGCATTTGCTCCAAAGCTTCCACAAAAGGTATGTTTATGTGCAATTGCTTCAACACTTCCAGAAATTTACTGAACTGCTTGTCTTGTTTTTGCTTCTGGAACCTTTGAGGGAAGGGTGGTGGATGTCTAAACTACTGGTTAGATTCAGGAGGTACCAAACTCTGTTTGTTTAAGTTGGTGCAGGTTGTGGCTACTGGTGTTGTAACTTCTTTTTCAGCAAGATCTGGTTGAATTTCTTTTGCAGTTGCTGTAGCTGGATCCCTTGCATCAATGTCTTGATGATGAATCTGCTGTAACATGCTTCCCTTTTTAGTTGGTTTTTTAGCTGAATTGCATTCCATCCCATTTTTGGTTACCTTAACTGGGATATCAACATGCTTTCTAGATCTCAGACTAATCACTTTGCAGTGTTCTTTGCTCTCTCTCCTAGGATCGTCCGTGTTGCTAGGTAAGCTTCCTTGAGTTCTGCTGCTCATTGCTGTAGCTAATTGTCCCATTTTTTTTAAAGATTTCTCAAGGATATAGCTTGACTCTGCACAATTGCTTCATTCTTTGCAATGTACTCCTTGATTAATACTTCCAATGAAGTGATTGGATCCTGACTGACATGCTTTTGCTCTTGACTTTGTTGATGAAAACCAGGTGGTTGTAGCTGTGTGTTTCTACTTAGTCCATTCAATGTTGGAGCATTTCGATTCTGATTGCTCCATGAGAAATTTGGGTGTTGTTTCCAGCCTGGGTTGTAAGTATTTGAATATGGGTTGTTCTGAGGTTGTCGATTGAAGTTACCCACATAATTTACTGAGGCTGGATTTCCAGGACAATTATCAAAATCATGATCTTCACCACAGTAGACACAAGAAAGTTTAGTAACTTGCTTTACTGTTGCTGGAGCAGCTGTCATGGCTTTTACCATGTTAGTCAATGAAGTTACTTGGCTGATAGGACTGTAATTGCATCAATGTTGTGTACCCCTGCTGATCCTCTGGCTACTAGTTGCCTAGCTGAAAGCCATTGGTAATTATTATTGGCAATTCTCTCTAAAATTTCATAAGCTTCAGTGTAGGATTTGGATAACAGAGCCCCATTTGCTTAAGCATCCACCATTAACGTTGTACTCGGGTTTAACCCATTGTAGAAAGTTTCCAATTGAATGCAACATGGAATACCATGATGAGGACACATTCTGAGCAATTCCTTGAACCTTTCCCAAGCCTCGTACAAACTCTCATCTTCAATTTGATGGAAAGAGGTAATTTCATTCCGTAATTTCGCATTCTTTGTTGGTGAGAAATATTTCATTAGGAATTTATCAGCCAATTCATTCCATGTAGTGATGCAATCAGATGGTAATGAATTTAACCATGCTCTTGCTCGATCCCTTAAGGAATAAGGAAAGAGCCTCAGCCTTAAGGCATCTTGCGTTGCTCCAGCAATCTTGAAAGCATCACTTACTTCCAAGAACAATTTAAGATGGAGATGAGGATCTTCATTTGGCAATCCATTGAATTGCCCAACTGTTTGCAATATTTGAAACATCACTGGTTTTAGCTCAAAGTTGGCAGCATCTACTTCAGGTCTGATGATGCCAGGATGGACAACTTGGGAGTTAGTACGGCATAATCTCGTATAGCTCTGTCTCTGTCATCAGCCATGTAAATAATATCGTTGTTGCCTGGCTGTCTCCTGTTAGCATGTTCATTATGCTCTTCTTGAATGTTGCCTGCTTGTAAAGGCCCGTTAGGATTCAAATTTCCATCAACTTGCAAATTATTCATGTCTAAAACAGTCTTTGAATTTCTTTGTTCTCTTCGCAATCTCCTGATAGTCCATTCAATCTCATGATCGAATTGGAATATCACAGATCCGTCCTTGCGCATGCACGTACTAATCTGCCAATCAATAGAATAAATCAAGTTTAGTTTAGTGCTATCACGATTTACTTCACACTTTAAAAATAAACAATCAATCCCCGGCAACGGCGCCAAAAACTTGTTGGTTGATTTATATAATCAATTATTACCAATGCCAAAGTGCAAGTATACACAACAAGTAATAAAGTAATGAGTATTCAAGATCGTCTCCACAGGGATTGATGTTACTCAAAGTGCTAAAGCAATCACAATAATGCAACCAACTAAAGATCGAAACAAACACTTGTCAAATTATTCTTCCGTAACCAATAATTATGAGAGATAGAAATAAACTAATACTTGTACGAAATAAACTAAGTTAATTGTGTTTAAGATTCAATTGAGAATGTAATAGTTGAATGATCAAACTCTCCTAATGGGGTGACTGTTGATTACCGAATTAGCACCAGTTGTTATAATAAGTGCTGATCAAACTCTTCCATGACAAGCAAATTATGAGAAAATCTTTCACTCCAGGTCAGAAAGTGCTTTTATTCAATTCTCACTTGCACCTATTCCTAGGTAAGTTACGCTCTCGATGGTCTGGTCCCTTTATTGTTCATACTGTTTTTCCACATAGGGCAATTAAAATTAAGGATCCAAAGAACGGTGTCACATTTAAAGTTAATGGTCAAAGATTAAAGCCATATCTAGAGTACTAAACACATGGAGAAGACACCGAAATAAATTTGAGTGACCCACCAGATTTGAATTGATTTTTTTTTCTTTTCGGTGATTTGATTTTTTTTTCTTTCTTTTTATTATTCTTTTGCTAATTGAAATTATTTTTGCATAAGTGTGTTTGTTTAACCATTAAGTTTTCTCTTCTATTTGTTAATCATGAGTACCATACTTAAACCGTTTCTCCTGAACATTCTTAAACCACTTCAACGTGTGAAATCTCATCTTAAAAGGCAGATTCGATTTTGTAAAACACATCATATTTGGGCTCTGCAACCACCAGAGTTAGTATCCTATGTTGAGGGTTTAGAAAGCCAACTTAGAAACATTGAGAGAAGTGTTTACGACATCCAGTTGGAGCTTGAGGTAAATTCAATAAGAGGACGATTTTAATTTTCTTTGTGTGTTTTATTTTTTTTCTATTTGTGTGCTTTAGTTTGTTACCCCGGTGAAGTGACGGATAATGGTACTCCGTGACAATCAAGTCGGTTACTTCAGTTTCCCATAATAACTGATATTCTGAGGCGAAGGTATGGACAAAAACGAGATTCTAGAGAAACTTCACAAGCGATTCCCTTCACTTCGTCATAATGCCCTCCTTACAATCTAAAAAGCTCAGTCCGAACGCATGTGATTGCTCATGAGGAATAACATACCTGCTGACATCCGTTGGTTAATCGAGGCGAAAGTACGATTGGCAGGTGAGTTACCTCAAAAATTTATTGCATACATGCCTGGTTGTGGTAAAGGAAATTATGCAAGAAAATGACGAGCTCGAAAAATTTCTATTGCTTGTCATAAGTGTGCCAGAATGAATTGCGATAAAAAACCATGTTCTTTAGGAATAGTGTCTGATAACAGGGAAGATAAGATTCAATTCATTAGGGATGGCTTGAATAAGGAGTCATTGGATGATATCCTTTTGTCTCTTGAAACGCATCCTAGTGGATGAGTGCAAGGAGAGATTCTCCAGTTATGGTCATTATTCCAGAAAGAGCATGAACGATATAGTCTCGGGAATCTGACTATAAACGACCATGTTTGCCAGTTTATAAGAAAACTGGATAGGAAGCCTATCCTCGACCCATAGAGGGCGTTCAAGCCGTTTCTAGACGTAAAACCAGAGGAAGATGTGAGCCACAGTCGCAACTACCTGTAAATATCTTTTTACTTTACTGTTATTTTATTTCACTGTTGTTTTATTGTTTGCATTATTGTCTTTAATAGTTTTATTACTGTTTGCTTTTTCCTTTTTACTGTTTCCTTTTTTACTATTGAGTCACGTGCTTTACGCGTTATTTGACACTGACATGCTACCTCATACACAGCTGTGACCCACTGTCACCAAGATTCTTAAATGTGATTTTTTTTTGGTCAAGCACTCACAAATTATTTTTTAGAAGTATCACAATGGCAGCTAGTCCTAATAGACAATTCAAGAACATTTGTGTGCTTTCTGGATTTAACTATGGCAAACATAAAGAGCTCGTTGAGGCAGCCATAGATCTTGGTTGAAGCATAGCAGAGAGAAAATTACACTTGGTGTATGGAGGAGGTAACCGAGGGTTATCAAAATTGGTCTCAGAAGCTGCTTTTGTCAGAGGAAGTCAAGTGTTAGGCATCATCCCAAGAGCCTTAAAACCTTTGGGCAGTTTGTCTGACTCATCGACTGGAGAAGAGTTAATCGTCTCAGGTATGCAAGAAAGAATAACTGAAATGCTTAATCATGCTGATGCTTTTATTTTCCTTCCAGGAGATCTTGCAACACTAGAGGCACTTATCACACTAGCATCTTGGGCCCATCTGCACATTCACCAGAAACCCATCGGTTTGTTAAATGTCAATAACTTTTAGGATGGCTTTATCGCATTTCTTAACCATACAATAAAAAACTATTTCATTCCTTCCAATGCGAAAAAACTTTTTATTTGTGCTCACATCGCTAATGAGCTACTTGATTTGTTACAAGCTTTTAAACCGGAGCCAAACCCCTAGACCTTTGTGTTGGAGCGTCCAAATAATGATGGTAACAGTAGCCGCAGTAAGAAGTACAAATTAGATTTATTTCTTCGCCTGTAAATATTTTCTTCTGTGTTGCACCACCCAGGTGATATCTTCTAAACTCTACTTCTTTCCTTTAAAACATTGAGGACAATGTTTTGTTCTTGTTGAGGGAGGGAATAGTCGACAATTGTGGAATCTTGGTTAAGTTTTTACTGATTTTTTGTTGTAGAAACTAATTGTTGCTAACTTTTTGTGTTGAAGATGGCTGAATATGGAGTATAGTGACTCTAGAAACGCATCTTCATCGTTTGAAAAAAAATAAAAAATAAAAAAAAATTCGGACATTTTCTTTTTCTTTATTATGTTTTGGTGTTCATTTTTCTTCTTCTTTTTAATTTCTCCTTTATAAATATACATTTTTTAAATTTTTGAGTCGAAAATGGCTGAATATGGAGTGTAGTGCCTCTAGAAACGCATCTTTTTAGTTTAAAAAAAATCGTTTTCTTTTTCTGTCATTTTAAGTGTAACTTTTATAATTAGTTTTTCTGCATCATTTTCACATTTCTGCATGCATATTTTCTTTTCATGTTTAGAATAGGTTGGGGGGTAAGATGTTGTTTGAAAAAAAAAAATTTGTGTGATTTGTTTTAACATTAGATGACATGATTAATTTCAAAATTTTAGTATTTGTATTATCTTTGGTCTTAAGTAATGTTACGCTATGTTTGCTACTCTACATGTTGATGTCGGAGACAAATATGAGTTGTTTAAAGGAATGAACATGTCATAATAAGTATCAAGTGAGTTTTTGAGTCTATCATTTTTCTTGGAGAGTAACTATTTTGCCCATTCTTTATACAACTTAGCAGTTTATTATTTTATACACGATCTCCAGATTTCTTTTGAGTTAATCCTGAAAAAAAATGTAAAATAAAAAAAAGAAAAAAAAGAAAAAATGTGTGTTGCTATATCTAGAGGCCCATCTAATTAGTAGATATAGAAGATTATTTAGAGCCCTAAAAGACGATGGAAAGGCCATCTTTGATCCGTTTGAGCCTTTCTAGCCATCCATTTTATGAAATATCCATAGTTAACCCTTTTGAGCCTTTAAAAAAAAAATAAAATAAAAAATATTTTCTTTGTGAAACTTATCATCTTGACCCACTCCGATTTGGAGTATTACTTGATGTCTTATAAGTTCCATCACCTATTTATGTTTGAGAAAAATGTAAATAATTATTTTGTTCAGTGACGTTGTGCAAAACAAAAGAAAAAAAAAAGAAAAAAATTGTTGTTTTTTAAAAAATAATAATAGGTGAAATCCACCTTGCAATTTCCAAAAAAAAAAAATCTCTACATTTTTCTCAAACATACACTTTGTTTTCCTTATTTCCTTTCTTTGTTAGCCATAACCCTAGCCTACGCTACGTCCTAATAAAAGTCCTTCTTGATTTTAGGGAACTATAGTCTGAAGTAGAAGCTAGTTATATGGGCTAAAAAGATGTAGTGGTGCATAAAAAAAATAAATAAATAAATAAATTGGGTTGACTAACATCTTTATTTGACTTGAGATCGTATTATTTCTAAGCTGAGGGCATATTTCTTTCATCTTGGTGAGAGCATGTGATATCACTTCTTTATTATTTTCTCTCAATTACTATTCATTGGAGTGACTATTTTTATTGGGTTTAATTTCTGTGTGAGAGTGTCACTACTTCCAGTGAGATTTTGGGGTTTGACATGTCATTCTTGAAAGTAGTTATGACAAAGTCTACTAGGCTGATTCATGTGGATGGTTGATGTGGGTGTGATGTTGCTTTGGACTGGAGATAATGCTTATACTTTTATTTGATTGCTATCATTAATCTGATTGAATAAACACGAGTGTTTCTAAAAAAAAAAAAAAATCATTTTGGATTTGAATTTTGTTTTCGCTTTATTTGCTAGGGACTAGCAATAAGCTGGTTAGGGGGTGTGTTGAGTGTTAGAAAATGTATATTTATAAAGGAGAAAATCGTCATTTTACATTTCAAGTCTTACTAACAACCCCTACTTTTATGTATTTAAGGTTCTTGTAATTTAATTAAGTGTGGTTTATTTTAATTAAGTATTTTGTGTATTTTAGGAGCATCATAATCATTTCACAATAAACGAGAGATCAAACGGCAAAACGGACATCACTTTTGAACTCAGGACGGTCGAAAACCTTAGGAGGAGCATAAAAGAAAAAATAGCACTGTTCACATGTACGGTACTGTCTACGTTACTGTTCACGACACTGTTCATATAAATGGATCGATGACGTGGCATTGACCGATGATGTGGCATTGACTGATGAGGTGTCATGATCCTGCTCGGCTAAAATTCTTATGTGTTGTTGATGGTGACGTGGCAGCATATTAGTGGACCAAAAACGCGCGTACGATACATGCAACACATGAGATTATTTTCAACCAAACTGCATTACTGTTCAAACCTGTCACTGTTCAAACCGCATGGTCAAACCGTGTCTCTGTTCAAGCCGCGTGGTCAAACCGCGTACTGTTGACTGATGACGTGGCGCAATCCTAAGCGTCCAAACTATTTTTAATCCGATGGCCATGATTTACTCAATGTATCTATAAAAAGGGGACCTCTCCCCCCTAATTTGATATCTCTGAATCTATTTTTGGACTCCATTTTCTGTAATTCCCTCTCCATCTTGTATTTTCTACGTATTTTAATAAATTTCCATTTTCCCCTTAGTTCAATTATGAGTAGCTAATTTTCTTTCAAGCTTGGGTTGAAGGTGAAGTCTCGACATGTGTCATGGGCTTTATTTATTAAATTTATTTTCTTTTCCCCTCTAATTTTTGTGGATGATTTGACTTTTCGTCGACAAATAATAATAATCTTGTCTAGATACCGCCCTAGTTACACCAACTCCTTAGTACAAGGTTATTATTATTTGGCACGATAAGTCCTTAGCACCATACTGATTAGAGTGTGGTTCATGAGGTGTGGATTCCCCCCTCATGATTTAATTGATATTAATAAGGAATATTTAGCCCATGGTGCATGTTGATGCGGATCAAAATACCCAAGTACGTCAATTTAATAGATTTTCACTTCAATTTATTCTTGTCATTTTAATTCGAATTTTAGAATAATCCAAATAATTTTCACCATAAATCCAACCACCCATTTACAAAATTAATTCTACACACAATTAAAATCCACCTCCTCGTGGAATCGACACTCGTCACCATTAGTCTATTCTACAATAGATTCGTGCGCTTGCTAGTTCAATAAACTTTGCACAACAAGTTTTTGGCGCCGTTGCCGGGGAGGTAAGTTATTTTAATTCGTAGAATTAATTTTTGTGAATAATTTCTTTTATTTTTTTTTGTATTTTTTTTTATTAAAAAAAAGAAAAAAAAGTGAATCTGCATTTAGAGGTTAGTATTTCTTTTCTTTTTCTCTCTTCTTTAAAATTTTGTAATTTAATTTTCAATTTATTTTTCTTTGTAATTTTTTGTTTATCTTATTAATTTATTTTTAATTTATTTATTTTACGTATTTTTTTTGTGTATTTTTATAGTAAGGTTGTAATAGCGTGATAAGGTTAGTATCGTAATTTCTCCTTTTTCGTTATTTTTATTTGTTTTGTTCTCATTTATTTTTGTGTTCCTTGCATGCATGGTCGTAGGTCATTATTACCTAATCTTGAACCTATAGACCTTGAATTAGAGAAAACACTTCGCACATACAAACAAGTTAAAAATAAAATGGATTTGCAACAAGCACCACCAGAGAGGCCATTTAAGGATTATTTCAGTCCCTTAGCTAATTTGAGCACATCATGCATAAGATACCCAAATTTAGCTGCTAGGAGTTTTGAACTAAAACCTAGTGTACTAAATTGTCTCCCAACATTTTATGGCCTAGAAAATGAGGATCCATATAATCATCTGAATGATTTTCATGCTATTTGTCAAACTTTTGAATATGAGAATTTTTCAGACGATGATGTTAAACTTAGACTATTCTCATTTTCTTTAAAGGATAGAGCTCGTTTATGGCTTAATACATTGTCTGCCAATAACATCAAATCGTGGGAACAAATGGTAACGAAATTTTTGAATAAATATTTCCCAGTGCATAAAACCAATGCTATTCGCAGGGAAATCTCGGAGTTTACCCAGAGAGAGGACGAGCAGTTTTTCGAAATATGGGAGCGATTCAATGGGCTACTCTTGAAGTGTCCACATCATGGGTACGAGAAATGACACCAATGCGAATACTTTTTGGAGGGATTATTGCTGAATGTGCAAGAATGGATAATGGGAACAAGTGGAGTAGAGCTAATGTCAAAAAGTGCATCAGAGGTTTGGGAATTCTTCCGGCGACAAGCGGATAATTCCCAACATCAGAGTCTATCCCTCAGAAACACTAAAAGAATTAAAGGAATTAATGAGGTTTACATTGGCGAGTCAACTTCGGGAATTAAAGAAGTCAAGAAGATGGTTGAAAGTCTCTCTCAACAAATAGCATTGTTATCGACTGCTAAATCAACAGAACCACATGACCTTGACTCATATCCAGATCAAGCCAATGCCATAGGTGTAATGAGAAGGCCATCAAATTACAACCCATACTCCCACACATATAACCCTGGATGGAGAGACTACCCTAATTTTTCATGGTCTCAAGGATTCCAACAGAATGGACCAGCAGCTCCAGCTCCACTAATGCAACCAATTCCTCAAATTCCTCAAGCCTCTCAGCCCCCATTTAGACCATACAATCAGAACCAGAACTACACTCAGCCCAGACCATGGGAGGATTCATTCTAGAATCTCAAGAATGTTACTCACTCTACGATTGAGCAATAGAACCGCACCATTGATGGACTACGAAATGAGTTGAGAGCAGGCTTCAACTCACAAGCCCAATCAGTTTCAAGCCTCGAGAAGATGGTGGGACAGCTTGCTTCTTCAGTTCAGACCTTGGCAATGACTATTGAGAAAGGTAAATTTCCAAGTCAACCAGTGCCTAATCCTAAAGGAGTATATGAAGCAAGTACCAGTTCACCACAACAGCACAGAGAAGTCAAAGCAGTCATGACCTTGCGAAAAGGAAAAGAAGTTGACAACAAAGTGGGGATGCCGGTGACAAAAGAAAATCAAATTATACCTGTGAATGTTGAGGACTCATCATCGGAGGAGAAAGAAGAAACCAACCCACGAGAATGCGTTCCCAAAGCTCCTTTTCCTCAGAGGTTAGCTAAAGAAAAGAAGGAAAAATCCACAGGTAAGATTCTTGAAATCTTAAAACAGATAAGTGTTAATATCCCTTTACTTGATGTTATAAAGTAAGTTTCATCTTATGCCAAGTTTTTTAAAGACCTTTGTACTAAAAAGAGAAACATTCATGTTCAAAAGAAGGCATTTTTAACAGAAAACGTTAGTTCTATATTCCAACACAAAATTCCTTTAAAATGCAAAGACCCAGGCAACCCCACTATCTCATGTAGCATAGAGAACCATACAATTGAGAATGCTTTGTTGGATTTAGGAGCTAGTGTAAATTTGTTGCCTTACTCTGTATTCGTGAAACTTGGATTGTGAGAATTACACCCAACTCCAGTGGTGTTACAACTTGCAGATCCGTCCACGAGAATACCTCGTGGTATTGTGGAGGACGTGCTTATCCAGGTAGACAAGTTTTATTTTCCTGTTGATTTCATTGTAATTGACACTCAACCTATACTGGATTCAATGAAGCACATCCCCATTATTCTAGGCCGACCTTTCTTGGCAACTGCGGATGCTCACATTCAATGCAAGACTGGAAATATGCAGTTGTCCTTCGGCAACATGACTATGGAGCTGAACATCTTCAACATTGCCAAACAACCTCACAATGCAGATGATGGAATTATTGATGTGGATTTAATAGACACATTAGTTGATAATACTTTTCTTTCAAACCTTAGTGATGACCCTTTACAAACATGCTTAACTCACTTTAGTTTGGATTTTGATATTGACAGATCGGTCGATGAGGTCAATGCTCTACTTGACTCAGCACCATCCATGGACAATAATAAATGGAAGTCAAGAGTTGAACAACTAGCACCATCAGAGAAGAAACTCATCCCATCATCAGAATCAGCACTGAAACTCGAGCTCAAAGCATTACCCAACACATTGGAATATGCATTTTTGGGAGAAGAAAGTACTTTACCGGTAATCATTTCATCATCCCTCAATAATGAACAAAAAGGTAAGTTATTGGATGTTTTAAAAGAGCACAAAGGAGCATTATGATGGACCATAGCAGACATAAAAGGTATAAACCATGTAGACTGCATGCATTACATTCATCTTGATGAAAATGCTAAACCTGCTAGGAAAATGCAACGTCGGTTAAATCTTAATGTGAAAGAAGTTGTTAGAACTGAAGTCTTCAAGCTATTAGATGCAGGTATCATTTACCCTATTTCTGATAGTTCATGGGTCAGTTCTGTACAAGTTGTGCCCAAAAAGTCAGGACTCACAGTTGTTACGAATGCTGATAATGAATTGATACCCACTAGAGTTACTACAGGATGGCGTGTATGCATTGATTGTAGAAAGTTAAATTCTGTCACTCGTAAAGACCATTTTCCTTTACCATTTATTGATCAAATACTTGATAGATTAGGAGGCCATGAATTTTATTGCTTTCTAGATGGCTACTCAGGATATAATCTGGTTCCCATAACACCACAAGATCAAGAGAAAACCACTTTCACTTGCTCTTTTGGCACTTTTGCATATAGGAGGATGCCATTTGGATTATGTAATGCACATGCTACATTTCAACGATGCATGTTGAGCACTTTTTCTGATATGGTTGAACAATTCCTTGAAATCTTTATGGATGACTTTTCTATTTTTGGTGACTCGTTTGATCAATGTTTACATCATCTGACACTAGTTCTGCAGAGATGTATCGAGAAGAACATGGTCTTAAATTGGGAGAAGTGCCATTTTATGGTAAAACAAGGTATTGTTCTCGGTCACATCATTTTGAGCAAAGGTATTGAGGTTGACAAAGCTAAGGTGGATCTCATTTCTAATCTTCCTCCACCCAAAACAGTCAGAGAAGTAAGATCTTTCCTTGAGCATGCTCGTTTCTATAGACGTTTCATTAAAGATTTTAGCAAAGTTTCTAGACCCTTATGCAATCTACTTGCTAAGAATGTACTTTTGTCTTTAATGATTCATGTTTGGTGGCATTTGAAAAATTAAAGCAGTTGTTAACATCATCACCCATTTTTTAGCCTCCAAACTGAAGCTTACCATTTGAACTCATGTGTGATGCATCTGATTATGTAGTAGGAGCAGTATTAGGACAAAGAGTTGATCGAATTCCCCATGTTATTTACTATGCTAGTATGACATTGAATGATGCACAGTTGAACTATTCAACTATTGAAAAAGAAATGCTAGCAGTAGTGTTTGCATTGGAAAAATTTCGATCCTATCTCATTGGTTGTAAAATAATTGCATTCACCGATCATGCTGCTCTTAAATATCTTCTCACAAAAAAATGTGCAAAAGCTAGACTAATTCGTTGGGTGTTACTTTTGTAGGAATTCGACTTGGAATTCAAAGATAAGAAAGGCACAGAAAATATTGTGGCGGACCATCTCTCTCGTCTCCATTTCGACACAATTACAGAGCCATTAATATTGAATGAGTCATTTCTAGATGAACAATTAATGAATGTGGAAGTATTACCTTGGTATGCTGATATAGTTAATTATCTTGTTACAGGTCAACTTCCAGAGCATTAGACCAAGCAAGACAAAGCCAATTTTTTTGCAAAAATAAAGAATTTCTTTTAGGATGACTCGTATTTGTTCAAGTATTGTGCAGACCAAATTGTTAGACAATGTGTCCCAGAAAGTGAAATTCAGAATATCCTTTCATTCTGTCATGAACAAGCTTGTGGAGGCCATTTCAGTGCTAAGAAAACAGCAACTAAAGTTTTACAATGTGGTTTCTATTAGTCAACTATATTTCGAGATGCTTACACTTTCTGTTCTTCATGTGATAGGTGTCAACGAATGGGGAGCATTACACGAAGGAACATGATGCCACTAAATCCAATTTTAGTGGTTGAGATTTTTGACGTATGGGGTATTGACTTCATGGGACTCTTTCCCCCTTCTTTTGGCCATCAATACATATTGGTTGCTGTTGACTATGTATCGAAATAGGTAGAAACAATTCCATGTAGAACCAATGATCATAAGGTGGTGATAGGATTTTTGAAAAGCAACATTGTTTCACGCTTTGGATTCCCTCGAGCGATAATCAGTGATGGTGGTGCCCACTTTTGTAACAAAGCATTCAAAGCTCTTTTGACAAAGTATTCCATCACTCACAAAGTGGCGACCCCATATCATCCGCAAACCAGTGGCCAAGTTGAGATCTCCAATCGAGAAATAAAGCACATATTAGAAAAGACAGTGAGGCCAAACAGAAAAGATTGGTCATTAAGACTTGATGATGTATTATGGGCATATAGAACGACTTTCAAGACTTCGATTGGGATGTCACCCTACAGGCTAGTGTATGGAAAAGTTTGCCACCTACCTGTGGAACTTGAGCATCGTGCATATTGGGCCATCAAGAAATTTAACTTTGACATGTAGCAAGCTAGCTCAGAAAGAAGATTACAGCTGGTAGAACTTGAGGAAATTCGTAATGATGCATATGAAAATGCCAAGATTTACAAGCAGCGAATGAAAGTCTTCCATGACAAGCAAATTATGAGAAAATCTTTCACTCCAGGTAAGAAAGTGCTTTTATTCAATTCTCGATTGCACCTATTCCCAGGTAAGTCACGCTCTCGATGGTCTGGTCCCTTTATTGTTCATACTATTTTTCCACATAGGGCAATTGAAATTAAGGATCCAAAAAACGGTGTCACGTTTAAAGTTAATGGTCAAAGATTAAAGCCATATCTAGAGTACCAAACACATGGAGAAGACACCGAAATAAATTTGAGTAACCCACCAGATTTGAATTGATTTTTTTTTTCTTTTCGGTGATTTAATTTTCTTTCTTTTAATTATTCTTTTGCTAATTGAAATTATTTTTGCATAAGTGTGTTTGTTTAACCATTAAGTTTTCTCTTATATTTGTTAATCATGAGTACCATACTTAAACCGTTCCTCCTGAACATTCTTAAACCACTTCAACGTGTGAAATCTCATCTTAAAAGGCAGATTCAATTTTGTAAAACACATCATATTTGGGCTCTGCAACCACCAGAGTTAGTATCCTAGAAAGCCAACTCAGAGACATTGAGAGAAGTGTTTACGACATCCAGTTGGAGCTTGAGATAAATTCAATAAGAGGACGATTTTAATTTTCTTTGTGTGTTTTAATTTTTTTTCTATTTGTGTGCTTTAGTTTGTTACCCCAGTGAAGTGGTAGATAACGGTACTCCGTGACAATCAAGTCAGTTACTTCAGTTTCCATAATAACTGATATTCTGAGGCGAATGTATGGACAGAAACGAGATTCTAGCGAAGCTTCACAAGCGATTCCCTTCACTTCCTCATAATGCCCTCCTTACAATCTACAAAGCTCGGTCCAAACGCATGCGATTGCTCATTAAGAATAACATACCTACTGACATCCGTTGGTTAATCGAGGCGAAAGTATGATTGGTAGGTGAGTTACCTCAAAAATTTATTGTATACATACCGAGTTGTGGTAAAGGAAATTATGCAAGAAAACGACGAGCTTGAAGAATTTATGTTGCTTGTCATAAGTGTGCCAGAATGAGTTGCGATAAAAAACCATGTTCTTTAGGAATGGTGTCTGATAACAGGGAAGATCCGATTCAATTCATTAGGGATGGCTTGAATAAGGGGTCATTGGATGATATCCTTTTGTCTTTTAAAACACATCCCAGTGGATATGTGCAAGGAGCGATTCTCCAGTTATGGCCATTATTCCAGAAAAAGCATGCACGATATAGTCTCGGGAATCTGACTATAAACGACCATGTTTGCTAGTTTATAAGAAAACTAGATACGAAGCCTATCCTCGACCCATAGAGGGCGTTCAAGCCGTTTCTGGACATAAAACCAGAGGAAGATGTGAGCCACAGTCGCAACTACCTGTAAATATCCTTTTACTTTACTGTTATTTTATTTCACTGTTGTTTTATTGTTTGTATTATTGTCTTTAATAATTTTATTACTGTTTGCTTTTTCCTTTTTACCGTTTCCTTTTTTACTATCGAGCCACGTGCGTTACGCGTTATTTAACATTGACATGCTACCTCATACACAGTTGTGACCCACTATCACCAAAATTCTTAAATGTGATTTCTTTTTTTGTCAAGCACTCACAAATTATTTTTTAGAAGTATCACAATGGCAGCTACTCCCAATAGACATTTCAAGAACATTTGTGTGCTTTCTGGATTTAACTATGGCAAACATAAAGAGTTCGTTGAGGCAGCCATAGATCTTGGTCGAAGTATAGCAGAGAGAAAATTACACTTGGTGTATGGAGGAGGTAACCGAGGGTTATCAAAATTGGTCTCAGAAGCTGATTTTGTCAGAGGAAGTCAAGTGTTAGGCATCATCCCAAGAGCTCTAAAACCTTTGGGCAGTTTGTCTGACTCATCGACTGGAGAAGAGTTAATCGTCTCAGGTATGCAAGAAAGAATAACTGAAATGCTTAATCATGCTGATGCTTTTATTTTCCTTTCAGGAGATCTTGCAACACTAGAGGCACTTATCACACTAGTATCTTGGGCCCATCTACACATTCACCAGAAACCCATCGGTTTGTTAAATGTCAATAACTTTTAGGATGGCTTTATCGCATTTCTTAACCATGCAATAAAAAACTATTTCATTCATTCCAATGCGAAAAAACTTTTTATTTGTGCTCACACTGCAAATGAGCTACTTGATCTATTACAAGCTTATAAACCGGAGCCAAACCCCTGGACCTTTGTGTTGGAGCGTCCAAATAATGATGGTAACAGTAGCCGCAGTAAGAAGTACAAATTAGATTTAACTCTCCGCCTGTAAATATTTTCTTCTGTGTTGCACCACCCAGGTGATGTCTTCTAGACTCTACTTCTTTCCTTTAAAACATTGAGGAAAATGTTTTATTCTTGTTGGGGGGTGGGAATAGTCGACAATTGTGGAATCTTGGTTAAGTTTTTACTGATTTTTTGTTGTAGAAACTAACTATTGCTAACTTTTTGTGTTGAAGATGGCTGAATATGGAGTGTAATGACTCTAGAAACGCATCTTCATCGTTTGAAAAAAAATAAAAAATAAAAAAATTAAAAAAAAATTCAGACATTTTCTTTTTCTTTATTATGTTTTGATGTTCATTTTTCTTCTTCTTTTTAATTTCTCCTTTATAAATATACATTTTTAAATTTTTGAGTCGAAGATGGCTGAATATGGAGTGTAGTGCCTCTAGAAACGCATCTTCTTAGTTTAAAAACAAAAATCATTTTTTTTTCTGTCATTTTAAGTGTAACTTTTCTAATTAGTTTTTCTGCATCATTTTCACATTTCTGCATGTATATTTTCTTTTCGGGTTTAGAATAGGTTGGGGGGTAGGATGTTGTTTGAAAAAAAAAAATTTGTGTGATTTGTTTTAACATTGGATGACATGATTAATTTCAAAATTTTAGTATTTGTATTATCTTTGGTCTTAAGTGATGTTACGCTATGTTTGCTACTTTACATGTTGATGTCGGAGACAAATATGAGTTGCTTGAAGGAATGAACATGTCATAATAAGCACCAAGTGAGTTTTTGAGTCTATCATTTTTCTTGGAGAGTAACTCTTTTGCCCATTCTTTATACAGCTTAGCAGTTTATTATTTTATACACGATCTCTAGATTTCTTTTGAGTTAACCCTTAAAAAAAATGTAAAATAAAAAAAAAGAAAAAAAAGAAAAAATGTGTGTTGCTACATCTAGAGACCCATCTAATTAGTAGATATGAAAGATTATTTAGAGCCCTAAAAGACAATGGAAAGACCATCTTTGATCCGTTTGAGCCTTTCTAGCCATCCCTTTTATGAAATATCCATAGTTAACCCTTTTGAGCCTTTAAAAAATAAAAATAAAATAAAAAAATATTTTCTTTGTGAAACTTATCATTTTGACCCACTCCGATTTGGAGTATTACCTGATATCTTATAAGTTCTATCACCTATTTATGTTTGAGAAAAATATAAATAATTATTTTGTTTAGTAACGTTGTGCAAAACAAAAGTAATAAAAAGAAAACAATTTGTTGTTTAAAAAAAATAATAATAATAGGTGAAATCCACGTTGCAATTTCCAAAAAAAAAAATCTCTACATTTTTCTCAAACATACACTTTGTTTTCCTTATTTCCCTTCTTTGTTAGCCATGACCCTAGCCTACATTATGTCCTAATAAAAGTCATTCTTGATTTTAGGGAACTATAGTCTAAAGTAGAAGCTAGTTATATGGGCTAAAAAGATGTAGTGGTGCATAAAAAAAAATTAATAATAATAATAATAATAAATAAATAAATTGGGTTGACTAACATCTTTATTTGACTTGAGATCGTATTATTTCTAAACTGATGGCATATTTCTTTCATCTTGGTAAGAGCATGTGACATCACTTCTTTATTATTTTCTCTTAATTACCATTCTTTGGAGTGACTATTTTTATTGGGTTTAATTTCTTTGTGAAAGATTCACTACTTCCAGTGAGATTTTGGGGTTTGACATGTCATTCTTGAAAGTAGCTATGACAAAGTTTATTGGGCTAATTCATGTGCATGGTTGATGTGGGTGTGATGTTGCTTTGGACTGGAGATAATGCTTATACTTTTATTTGATTGCTATCATTAATCTGATTGAATGAACACGAGTGTTTCTAAAAAAAAAAAAAATTATTTTGGATTTGAATTTTGTTTTCGCTTACAAAAACTTGTTGTGCAAATTTTATTGAACTCACAAGCGCACGAATCTATTATAGAATAGACTAATGGTGACGAGTGTCGATCTTACGAGGAGGTGAATTTTAATTGTGTGTAGAATTAATTTTGTAAATGGGTAGTTGGATTTGTAGTGAAAATAATTTGGATTATTCTAAAATTCGAATTAAAATAACAAGAATAAATTGAAGTGAAAATCTATTAAATTGACGTACTTGGGTATCTAGATCCGCATCAACATGCACCATAGGCTAAATATTCCTTATTAATACCAATTAAATCATGAGGGGGGAATCCACACCTCATGAACCATACTCTAATCAATATGGTGCTAAGGGCTTATCGTGCCAAATAATAATAACCTTGTACTAGGGAGTCGGTGTAACCAGGACGCTATCTAGACAAGATTATTATTATTTGTCGACGAAAAGTCAAATCATCCACAAAAATTAAAAGGGAAAAGAAAATAAATTTACCAAATAAAGCCCATGACACATGTCGAGACTTCACCTTCAACCCAAACTTGAAAGAAAATTAGCTACTCATAATTGAACTTAGGGCAAAATAGGAATTTATTAAAATACGTAGAAAATACAAGATGGAGAAGGAATTACAGAAAATGGAGTCCAAAAATAGATTCAGAGATATCAAATTAGGGGAGAGAGGTCCCTTTTTTATAGATACATTGAGTAAATCATGGCCATCGGATTAAAAACAGTTTGGACGCTCAGGATTACGCCACGTCATCAGTCAACAGTACGCGGTTTGAGCACGCGGTTTGAACAGTGACACGGTTTGACCACGCGGTTTGAACAGTGACACGGTTTGACCACGCGGTTTGAACAGTGACACGGTTTGAACAGTAACGCGGTTTGGTTGAAAATAATCTCATGTGTTGCATGTACCGTACATGTGAACAGTGTAATTTTTCCTTTTATGCTCTTCCTAAGGTTTTTTACCGTCTTGAGTTCAAAAGTGATGTCCGTTTTTCCGTTTGATCTCTCGTTTATTGTGAAATGATTATGATGCCCCTAAAATACACAAAATACTTAATTAAAATAAAACACACATAATTAAATTACAAGAACCTTAAATACATAAAAGTAAGGGTTGTTAGTAAGACTTGAAATGTAAAATGATGATTTTCTCCTTTATAAATACACATTTTCTAACACTCAACACTACCTTTTAAGACATAGGGTTTTTTTCTTTATAGTTCCCTTTAAAAGACTAAGGATCCTTTAACTACACTTAGTAAACCATGTTGAACCTTAAAAATGCACCGTACTCGATCTATCATACTTAGTGAAATTAGTTTCTTTTTAAGACTAGGAACATTTCTCAGTTATTTAAACTTATAGATTGAACATTATGCATTTTAAGTTTCTCATTCCCGTGCGTTTGGCACACTGTATTGTATTATATTGTATTGCATTATTTTAATGCTAGTGTATTGTATTATACTGTATTGTATTAGTACTGTATTATAATAATGTTGTACAATATTTGGTAATACACTGTACTGTATTAATTTTTAGTTATATTATGTTTGATGTTATACTGTATTGTATTAATTTTTTCGGTGATTACTTTAAATTATATATTTAAAAAAATAATAATACTCAATATAAAATTCTTAAGTTTTAGAAATTCAACATTATTTTTTTAGTATAAATAATTAAATATTTTTTAAAAATATTATCATTCTTCATAAAGATCAAAGTAAGTAATTCAATCAAATAATTTTTATTTTAATTAAAAATGAGTGTTTAGAATAATTTTTAGCAAGTAAATAACTCCATTAAACAAATATAATTCTCTCATCCTTTTTTCATTCTTTTATTTTTTGAAATTTTTTTGCAAGATCTCTTACAAAAAAAATAAAAATTAAAGGATCCTAATTTATTCTACTGTCGACATTTGTTCTGGATGCTTTAATTTACTAAGAAACAATTTTGTAAAAAACAACATGAATTCTAGAGGAAACTGAAAAGCCACCAACCAAGCAATTTATTCAGATAAATCAATTTATTCAGATAAATCGCTTCAAATTCTACGAAAATGCCAATCAGTTGAATAGTTATTTTGCCATGTATCCAGCATACATTCATAAACTAGAACACAAGAAAACAACTTCTAAATAAATTCAAGTAAAGTACTTAAGAAATCCTAAACTTAATTATACCAAAAAGTTTTTTGTAGATTTGGAGATTATAGACACCCCAGTTTAACAAAATCCACCCGATAGCAAACAAATTTTTTTTCTCAAAACCCCCTCCCTTAAGAAGTCTGTCTTCTATTTCTTTTCTTTCCCTCTCTTTTCTCTTTCACAACTCTGCTATGCTCTGCTCTCACTCTCGTTTCTTTCTTTTTTTCCTTCTTTTAAAGCCACTCACAGTGATGGTGGAGCGTCGCGAAGGCGTGTCGTGCACTGGTGTCATGCGTCGCAAAGGCAGATCGCAAAGACAGTAGAGCTGGAGGCGTTGCCGTGGTGTAATGCGACAGTGGCTGTGTGGAGGCAGATCGTGTGGTTGTAGAGCTGGTGTTGCACGACAGTGGTGGTGTTGAGCTGAGATTTGTGGAGTGGCGGTGTAGAGATGCAGGGAGAGCCACAATAGTGAAAAGGAGAAATAAAAAATGAAAGCAAACTTTTTTCATTTACAATCCCGCATAAAACCGACTCTCACACGGGTTTGATTTATGCGGGTTTGACCGCATTACAAGTATTTTTTACTACATTGTAATACGATGAGGAATACTTGCCAAACATGATATTGTATTATTTTAATACAATGAGGAGTGCTAATACCATGTAATGAGGGCTGCCAAACACGCCCTATACCAACAACTTTACACATTGCATTTTTTCCTATTGTCACTCTACCACCATTATGTTCTTGAGACGTAGTAAAAAGATCTTTTAAAGGGACATACATTAAGAGAGCAACAGAAATCTAATGCCGATTCACCTTTTTAGTTTATTTCTGAACCAATTAACACACTAACTAATCCATAGTCTTCTTCAACAATTACTACATCATCACTTTGACCTTTTTTATCCTTCTATTTGTGTTTTCTTTCTGATTGAAATGATCTTCTTAATGGCATTGAAAACACTTCAGAGTCTTGTTTTTATTCTTGAATTTTCCTTACTTCTTTTTCCTTTCATTTTTTTTATCATCTCTCTTTCACAGTTAACCCCCTTTACTAGATCTAATTTAAAGATTTCTTTGTCTTTTTTTATAACTCCCTTATATTAAGACTTTTCTTAACTTTTTTTTTAATGAGCGAGTTTGCCTCCCATATATAAGAGCATCAATAAAGTTCTTATAAGATTCAGGTAAAGAGCTGACCAATAACAAGGCTTTTCCTTCATTATCTAATGTTTCATCAATTATGGAAAAAGTGTGACAGACTTCATTAAATTCATAAATATCTTGATCCAATGATGAGCCTTTAACCATTTTCAGTGTGAACTTTTTTTATAGAGTCTATTTACAAGAGATCTCTTCATGGACAAGCTTTATAGCTTCTCCTATAAAGCAATAATTGTTGTTTCCTTTGCCACTTCTCTGATCACAGAATCTGCAAGGCTTAAAATTATTATGCTTTTGGCCTTTCTGTCAATCTCACCTATTTGTTCGGGTGTCTTGGATGAAGAAACATCTTTACCTTCCTTTTAGTTTTTGGTTGAATTGTATCTTCTAAGCCTTGAGTGACTAATAGAGCCTCCATCTTGACTTTCCACATGTTAAAACCATTTTTGCTATTCAACTTCTCTAGATCTACTTTAGGTGATGCCATACTTGGATCTTGATCAGCAACCTCAATCTTACACCACTTGAAAGACTGATATGTTCCAAAGACTTCAAAAGATCAATTCTAACCCCAATTTTATCAAGATCAAACAAAGTTGCACACTCACAACATGAACTAGATTGATAAAAAAAATTAATTAATTAATTATTGCAATAACTTAGTATTAACCAAGAATGAAATTGAAATCAGATTACTAGCCAAATCATAGAGAACACAGAAAGATACGTGAAGTAGTCTTTTGCAAGATCTGCATCCACGAGTGAATCCATCGAGCAAGCTTTTATTGATGATTCAAAGAATGAATTACAAAGCTATATAGTTGAAATTACATAGAACAAGAATAGTTTTTCCCTCTCTTGATTCAGCAATGATCCCCCAAATACACTAGAAAATCAAATTATAAAACAGCTTTATAATAGCTTTTGTAAGCCAGAATGCATATATGATTGACGCATATCCCAGAGGTCGTTATAATGAACTTAGCTCACTTAAGTAATCACGAGCTTACTCATAGGAGTAATTAGTTACGATAAAAAAGTAGCCTATTGATGTTGTTTTCAGCTTTAAATGATCATGTTTTCTTCACGTGTCTTCCATTTTGCTCGTAAGGTGATTGAATTCACCTCATAACCAACAATATCATTAATTACAATCCATAATAAAAAAAATTATTGAAAAATTACTAGGTAGCTCATGAGTAACATATAGACTAAGTGTGATCGTAGATCACCCTCGCTCTATTTTAAAAGCTCTTTATATTCTCTTTCAAGTATAGTTTCCTTATAAGAACACTAAATACCTAATTTCCCAGAGCAGCTCTCTCCCAGCCCATAGCATATTGTGACTAACAGCTTGTTGGAGAAAAATAAAGCCTTAGAAATTGAAAATACATCTAAGAAGAAACAAAATGTATGGTAAGAATTCGTAATCGAAACAAACCGTATTCACTCAAATAAATATGAATATCTTATTTAATCGAAATGTAAGAATGATACATGTAAGGTGGCTTTCATGAGTATTTCATTAAAAATATTCTAAAATTCACTCTTGTTATCCAATATAACTATATTTTGGCTAATTAAATTCAATATAATATTATCTAACATATTTATATATATATATAGTTTATCCAGTAGTTGAATTGCCTATCCAAATTTATGTGTATAATTACATAAACAAATTCAAATTATTTTTTTGTCAAAATAAAATGAAAAAAGAATAATATTCAAAGTAAATAGTGGACACTTAAACCAACATATAATTTTTTTGGGGTTCCCTTTATGATGCTGTTTAAAAATCCCAACATCAATAGTGGAATTAATACGGACCATTAGATGAAATCTAACGTTTATAATAATCAAATAAGATAAAATTAAAAAAATTAAAGTGTTTATTGTGTAGGTAACTCTTTACAGTTAAATAACTTAGATTCAATAAAGGATAAAAATCATACGAGTTAAATATGATAGAAAGAGATTTACAACTTAGAAGGAAGAAGAAATTAATTCATACACAACAATCAAAGGTCACAAAAGTTTGATTATTTAATGCTTTATAATTATACTATTTATTTATAAATGGTATAAAAATTACATTATATAAATTTTTTCTTATAAGTCACTTGTTAAATAAATTTCATTACTTAAAAACAAATTGTATTTTTACTTTATATCACTAAGTTATGATTACATTACTTGATTGATATAAATTTCGTAATGCAATAATCACTACTAGAAAAATAGTATTTACTGATACTTGTCTTCTGACACTTTATTTAAAAGTATCAGTATATACATATATTTGGATCAGTTTTTGTGTTTAACAGATATATATCATTAATTACTAATACTGAAGTATCAATAGCTTTAGTAATAGCAATCAATGACGCTTTGGTATCAGCAATTAAAAATTATCATTTTAATTTTGTTTTACTCCGAATTCGAACCCAAGACCTCTTAAACCTAAAGCTTCTACATTGAATCAAAAGACCACTAGGCTATGAATTATTTTTAATTTTTTTAGAGTTGTTCTTTTTGAGTGGATAAAAACAAAAGAAATGAATCTTATCCAAAATATAACTTTTCAACTCCCTCTACCAAAGTATTTGTTCCCTCCTAAGCTCCCCAGATTTGAAAAATCCCTAACATCCAAATTGTCAAAAAGTGGCCTCTTGCCTCATTCATTCATCTCCTCGCTCCTCCGGCAGAGCCTTGAATATCTTCGAAAATGGTAACCACTAGTTCTTCTTCTTCAGAGAGATTCTGTGGGGCTTATAAGTGAGAACAATGAGTTGAAATTCCGACTTCAGGCCATGGAGCAACAGGCTCAACTCAAAGATGGTATAAATTCGTTTATTCTTTTTTATTACCTTCTTCTACTTCATCTGTGAACTCAGACCTATCTTATTTATATGCACAAGGTGTAAGCTCTTTTGTTATTGTGATTTATATCTGTTGACTACGCCATAAGTGCAAAACTTTTTCTTTGTGTTTCACATTTTGTTTTGATATTGCTCTTAGCATTTGATTACATGGCTTGTGAAACAGACTGAGGTAGTTTTCTTTCATTTAATCTCTTAGATAGATTGATTGATGGCTTGTTATACTATTCATCATTATTTTGATTGATTTAACGACTAGCGCTTTTGAATAGCAGCACTTTCTTTGTTTTCTTATGAGAACTCTTCTCCAATACGGTTCACTGCTCCTTAGCTCTCTTGAATGAGTTAGTCGGGCATATTAGATATGATTAACACCTCAGGATTGATACTTTGTCCTTGTGCTTTTGATTGGGGGCAGTGAGACCAGTGTTGATCATTGCATTGGTTCGATTTGTTACTTGTCCTCTATTTATGCAATTAAGGGCATCTTGACTCGTTTTAGATTTATCTCCATCTTCCAATGCAAGTTAATGGATTTTCTTAGTTTTTACTTATGGATTAATAAACTATTTTAGGATCAAGCTGTCATAAAAAGGGGTTTTCTGTTAGTTATGCATCCTACTTTGTGCTTGATTTGGCAGCTTTAAATGAGGCATTGGGTGCAGAAGAACGGAAACTGAAGCTCGTTGCTACAGAGGTCAATGGAGAGGCCCAACTTTCAAGCCGCATGGCTCAGCAGCTTTCCATTAATCATCAGATGTTCCAGATGCAGCATCAGCAGCAGAACCAAGATGCAGGAGCAGCCTCAGCGTGGCCAACTGCAACCTGAGCAGCAAAGTCATGAGGCTGCTATGCATGACTGGAAGTAATAGGCCGGCCATGTCGGCCAATAGTAGTGTAGCAGTATACGTAGGCTCAAAAGTATCGTTCAATAGTTATTTATATATAAGTGAACCTTGACTATTGTTCTTGTTTTCTTGGTTGGTTTCTTGTGTCTAGACAATGGAGAATCCAACTAACTTTGCTTGTTCATCCATTTGCCCGGAATGATGTTCCAATTTTAGAAATAAATAATTGTGTTTGCTCAGAATATTTACAATATTAAATTAACCAACACAGTGATTAATTGACTTGAAACTCTCATAGTTTTTTTTTCAACAAGTAGTTGATAATTGAAAGTTTATACGTGGAGATAGGAAGAGTTGCTCTCGTTAATTACGGCAAGGACTATGGGAAGCTTGTGGTCATCGTCGATGTCCTTGATCAAAACAGGGTACCTTTATTCACTTTACGTTTATGCTTTATTTGAGTTGAATCTTATAAAATTGTCACAAGAATTCTGAATATTTTGGTTTAGTTGATGATAACTGGGTACCCCTTCTTTTTTTCTGTACAAAAATAGCAAATTAGAAAGTTAATGTGCTTTTGTAAACAGAGTGATTTTAGCTTGGATTTCTTTGAATTTTGAACTGTTTCGTTTATTTTTTAGTTGTATACAATTGTTATTATTTTTGTGATGCTTTATAGGCTCTTATTAATGCCCCTGATATGGTGAGGAGCCAAATGAACTTCAAGAGGCTTTCTCTCATAGATATTAAGATTGACATCAATCGAGTTCCCAGGAAGAAGTCTTTGATTGAAGCCATGGAGAAGGCTGATGTGAAGAACAAATGGGAAAACAGCTCCTGGGGAAAGAAGCTGATTGTTCAGAAAAGGAGAGCGGCACTGAATGATTTTGATAGGTTCAAGCTCATGTTGGCAAAGATAAAAAAGGGTGGACTTATTCGACAGGAGCTTGCAAAACTCAAGAAGGAGAATGCAGCATAGAATTTCTCTCTTGTGTTCCCCATTCTGGTTTTTAGTTCTTACAGCTTCAATTTGATTATATTAATGTATTGATTAATATGAGAAACCATCAGCTTGGCATTTTTGGGTTAAAAAAAAATTGTCAAAAAGTGCTCAGCCATGATCCTGTCAAACCTGTGGCACAGGTTCACCATTTGCCTTCAAAATCCACACTTCTTATTTCTTTTCTTATTTTATGATTTCGGGTCTCTCTTATTGTCATTAGATCTTGAGTTTTTTTTTTGTTTTAATTGTTCTTTTAGGTTTAAATAAGTGATTTGGAGAAGAGCTTCTATGTTTCTTTGGCTGCTTGGAAGAAACTAGAAGGTATTGTTTCTTTTGGCTACTTGGAAGAAACAAGAAGGTAAAGATTTAGCTTTTATTGTGTTTTTTTCTCTACTACTTTCTTTTCTTTTATTGGCACCAAATAACCTTCATTATATCTACTTTGGAAAATATTGTGTTTACCATATGTTTGAAATAATTAAAGTTAAATGTGTATGTTTCAGTTTTGGAAATTTTGGAATGAATTGGGTTTATAACTGATTTTTAATCGATTTTTCAAAATGGTTGGTTGATGTCCAATCTTTCATAAATTACTCATGTATCACGTTTGGTGGTGCAAAACGATAGTCTAAACATATCTGAATGAGCTGAAATTCGGAGAAACTAAAGTTCTATATGCATACTTCAAATCTGAAAATTTTTATGTCGATTTAACTTGCAGGTTATTTTTAATGATTTTTTAAACTCTGCTGCTCTGCAGCAAGTTCTTTCGACATAATTATTTATTAACCTTTGATCTTACAAAACACCAACATAATAATATCAGAATAACCTCAAATTTTAATATGTTGTTCATTCATATGTGTTGTTAAAAACTGGAAAATATCATTCCAATGTATTAAGTATCTTAAATTTTATAAGATTCATGACCAAAATCATAAGACTTGTTTATAAGTAATGATTTTGGAATGATTTATTTATAATAGAACATTTGTGATAGCTTTTAACCATGCACAAAAATCATTTGGTATATGTAGATAGAGTAACATGCTTGTGCTAAAAGTAGCTATTACATTGAAAACTTTTTGTCTGCTATAGTTTGCTACATATATAACCTTTACCAAAAGAGAATAATTGAGTTTATTTATAAATAGCTTATAAGTATTTTTTTTCTTTCGAACAAAATAATTTTATTTCTGTTAATTATTGTTTCTCTAATGGCTGGATATTGGCAGCTAATTTTTTTTCTTTTCCATGTATTCATATGCAGACTTGATCAATGTGTTTGAAGTGTTTATTTCTCAACTTCACTTATATCATAACCCATACAGTCTATTGAATGAAGAAGCTGCTGGTGTGATAACGCAATTATACTACTCATATTCAAAGAGTGAAAGGCAATCATCCTTCTCAATTTAGCTTCTAGATTTATTAAATTTAGCCACAAGTAGTAGGCATTTGATTGGATGGTAGAAATTTTTATGTATTGAATTTGGATTATTTAGTTATGAGAGTAGGATATCTCATATTTTTGTTATTGAAGTTTTGGAATTTGTAATATATACTAATAATATTTAAATGTGAAATGAAAGATTTTGTGATATAAATAAATTTTTTTTTGTTATTTTGTGGTGCCTTTTAATTTTACCAATAAATCAATAGGCAATGATCCAATTCAATTTTTTATTTTTTAAAATAAATTAACTAGTGATACCATGGTAACAGTAATCATATACACTAATAAAATATCAATAACTACTAATACTATGGTGTCATAATATCGGTAATACTGTAGTAATAGTAATCACTGACACCACTTATAAGTGTCACTATTTTTCTGACTCCCAGATTACTGACACAATTAATAAGTGTCAGTGAAAGTAATTTCTGACACTATTCTAAAGTCAATAAAGACTATTTTTCTAGTAGTGAATGTTGATTTTGATAATGTATACATATAATGAAAAGTTTAAAAAAAATAATCTTCACATACAATGATTTATCTTATAATTGATGAAAAATATAAACTCATGAAATCCATTTTAGTAAGCGCAAATGCTGAATTTCTGTATTGAATGAATTATTTAAAACAAAATCTATAATTAATGAATAAATAAAATAGAAATGATAAAAAAATCATAGTATTTGGGAATTAGATTCATTAACAAAAATTGAAGCCATCTTTACGTTGAATAGCAGCCAATCTTTGTATTGATTAATGAAGACAACAACAATCAATCATTTCATTTCCATTATTATTTTATTCTTATCAAATTTCAATAAGGATTTTAAATTTTTTTCGGTCTTTTAGTTGGACAATTACATAATTTTCTAAACATATTTATCGTTAATAACTCTCGAATTGTGATTGTGTGTGATTTTATAATTTTCATCATATTTTATTATTTTATATTGTATCATTCACTATATACTATGTCCAACATTATAAAAATAACTAACAATAAAAACTATCTATAAATGGATAGTATTAGCAATTTTGTGATTCAATTCACAAACCATTTATTATAAGTTGATGAGATTGTTTTAAGTGTATAATTCATATAAAATTTATATTTTATTATTTTACATTTTAAAAATTAGTACTATAAACAACAAAATGAAATAGTACATCTAATTAATGTATAAAAAATGCATCTAATTTAAAGTCATTTTTTAAAAGAAAAGATCTAATTTGAGGTCTTATGGAATAATTTTATAATGATTTTGTTAATTATGTATCCTCTTGTTAAAAAAAGGTCAATTACATTTTTATTTTTTTTATCGTTTATAGTGAAACATTAATTAAAATATTTATTTATTACTTATGTATAAAAAACTTATTTGTAATAAGGGCAATTATTCACCGACCACCTGTTTTTTCAGACTTTTTAAAAAATACACATATCTTTTTTTTGACTGATTTCCACCTGAAATTACAAAATGTATCATTTTCCCACTACCGTCTAAACTTCGTGAGAGAAGTTAACAGAATATTAATAAAATGATTATTTTACCCCTTAATGTAAAATTACTATTTCACCCTAATTAAATGAAAAAAAAAAGTTAAATTACTTCAATTTCTCTTTGCAATTTAGACATTAGACAATAAGTTAAACAAAATAATTTGGAATATTTTTACCTTTTTTTTTCCTTTTTCTACCGTGTTTAAATGACGATGATTTTTCACAATTTTACCCCTATGACATCAGTAAGGTTATAATAGAATGCAAACGGAAGTGGAAATGTGCAAGAAAATGTAAGTTCTAGTGGAAATCAATCAAAACAAATAAGATATGTGTATTTTTGAAAAAACTAGAAAGAACATGTGGTCGGTGGATAATTTTCCTTGCAATAATATGTAAGCTAGACCTAAATTAAATTAATATTTAAGGAATTACCTATAACTTGGTTAACTATTATTTGTCCATTAAAGATAAATCAAGGATAGAGGTGTTTCATTTTAAATTAAATGGTTTGTTTGGGGAAGAAGTGGAAGAAAATAGAGGTGTTTCATTTCGGAATTCATTCAGGTAAACTCGTTCCATAATAACTAAGGCATTTTTCGACCCATATCACCAAGTAAAGCTCTAAGACTTTTGTTACAAATCAATAAATTTCGAAGTTAATAAAATAAGAAGTGAGAATTGACCTTATTATAAATCGGTCATGAAAGCATTTCTGAAGTGGTGGATCTGGGAAGTGAGTTAAAATGAATTCCAGAATATCTCCATAATGTTCTTTTTGATTCTTGGCTACTTGTTTTCCCTTAGACTTATCACCACCAGCCATTGTGAAATGTCAAGAATGCCCAAATACACGAATTTGGGTTTACAAAATTATGATGAAATGAATGATTTTGAATCGATTATATTGTTCCTATAAGACAATGTATGGGTTCAATTTAGTCAAAAAGGGGCTAAAAAGGGCTTAAATTCAGGAATGTGTAAAACGGGTGAGTTAGGTTTAGAAATTGGGATTTTGTGAAATAAGGATGAAATGATGAGTTGAAGATGAATAATGGAGCTTTGAGGGATGATAAATGGTTGGAGTTTCAATTTGGCAAGAAGAAATGTTAGAAATCAAGTATTGTAGAGAGAGGAGGGGATGAAGAGACGGGTTTGAAGAGAGAGAGAGAGGACAGGTGAGGAAGATGATGAATATGCTTTTTATCTCTCGAAGCCAGCTAGCCGCTTGAATTAAGCGGTTAACCGCTTCATTGGCAGAAACATAGTAGTGAGTCATTTGCTTTGAGCCGGCTAGTCGTTATGTTTTTGTTTTATTAGTAGTTTTGCACCATTTTACTTTCCGCCCAAAACTTGATCAATTCCGAAATCATTTTGTGATCCCGAAAAAATTTAAAAGCCATTTTTAATGCATGAGACATGATGATAAATTATAAATTCAAACATATAACTATTTTATCATATATATATATATATCATAGATATAAGTGTGAAAATCTCATCATCCAAAGTTCATGTCGAATGTTTGAAAATTGTTCTTCGCAAAGAGGCTTTGTAAAAATATCAGCAAGTTGTTTTTCTGCTGACATAAATTCTAACACAATGTCCCCTCTTTGAGCATGATCTCTCAAGAAATGATGTCTAATCTCGATATGTTTGGTCCTAAAATGTTGAATGAGATTTTTTGACAGATTTATAGCACTAGCATTGTCACACATGATAAGTATTTGGTCAAGGTTAATACTATAGTCTCTAAGGGTTTGTTTCATCCAAAGGGCTTGTGGAGAACAACTACATGCGGCAATATATTCAGCCTCAGTGGTTGAAAGTGCAACCGAATTTTGTTTCTTACGAAACCAAGAGACAAGTGAGTGAAAATTCAATGACTTAGAAAGTGACAAGTCCCACTAGTACTCTTCCTATCAACCTTATAACTTGCAAAGTCGACATTCAAATAACAGGTTAGATCTATGTGAGTTCTTCTAGGATACTAAAGGCCAAGATCTATAGTTCCACTTAAATAACAAAAAAATCTTTTAACAACATTCAAGTGAGATTCCTTAGAACATAATTGAAATCTTGCACACAAACATATACTAAACATGATATTGGGTCGACTAGCAGTTAAGTAAGGTAAAAATCTGATCATACCTCGTTATGTTTTTACATCAACTTCTTTTCCTTTTTCATCTTTGCGAAACTTGATTGTTGAGCTCATTGGAGCGCTTTTAACCTTTCCATCTTCAAATTCGAATCTTTTAAGTAAATCTCTCTAGTATTTAGCTTGATTGATGAAAATTGCTTCTTCCTTTTGTTTTATTTGCAGTCCAAGGAAATATACAAAGACTCATTAGTAGAACTAAAGATAATATCATCAACATAAATTTGGGCAATGAGTATATCTTAATTCTTATGCTTAATAAATAATGTAGGATTTACTTTTCCTATTGAAAAACCAATTTAAAAAGAAATCTACTAAGCCTTTCATACCATGCTTTAGGTGCTTATTTTAAACCATACAAAGCTTTTGACAATTTGTAACATGATTTAGGTATTTTTCATTTTCAAAATCAGGGGGTTGTTTCACCTATACTTCATCCATAATATAGCGATTTAAGAAAGCATTTTTAATATCTATTTCATACAAAGTGAAATCCTTATGACATGCAAATGCTAAGAGCATCTTAATGGATTCCAATCTAGCTACAGGTGCAAAGGTTTCATCAAAATCAATTCTTTCTTCTTGATTGTATCATTGAGCCACTAATCTAGCTTTATTCCTTACAGCCATACCGGACTCATCCATTTTATTTCTAAATACCCATTAATTTCTAAATACTTATTTAGCACCTATAACAGATTGATGTTTTGGTTTAGGAACTAATTTCCACACATTGTTTCTCTCAAATTGATTTAACTCTTCTTGCATTGTCATGATATAAGATTTATTGTTTTTCGCATCTGTAAAAGATTTTGGTTCAATTTGAGATATGAATGCAACATGCCCACAAGTATTTCTAAATGATCATCTAGTGGTTACACCTCTTGAAAGATCACCTAAGATTAAGTCTTTAGGGTGAGAAGAAACATGCCTCTACTCCTTGGGGAGTGTTTGAGAATTACCTTGATTTTGCTCCATATTAGTTTGTTCTTCTTGTCGTTCCTCTTGATTCTCACATAGTGAATTATCTTGTTTATCACTTGAAGGCTCTTTTTTTTGTAATTCCTTATTTGGATCAACATTAACAACAACTTTCTCCATAGAGGAAGAGTTAGACTTATCAAATGTGACATGCATAGATTCTTCAACAACCAATGTTTTTTTATTATACACTCTATAAGGTTTGCTTGTATTCAAATATCCAAGAAAGATACCACTATCTTATTTTGGATGAAATTTACCAAGATTGTCTTTAGTATTCAATACAAAGTATTTGTATCCAAAAATTTTGAAATAACCAATGTTGTGTTTTCTATCTTTCCAAAGCTTATAGGGAGTTCTATTGAAATAACCAATTAAAACAGGATTCAAAACATAGTATGCGGTATTAACGACTTTGGCCCAAAAATATTTTGGGAATGCATTTTCATTTAACATGGTCCTAGTCATTTCTTCGATAAACCTATTCGTTCTCTTAACTACACCATTTTGTTGTGGAGTCCTTGATGATGAAAATTATTGTTTAATGCTAAAATCAATGCAAAAACTTTCAAATGCAGGATTTTCAAATTCTCCACTAATCTTCTACGCCATAGCCAACTATCATCATGTAATGCAGATAAACATTTATCATGAGTTAACGTAGAATTTATATCAATGGTGTATACATTAACACATCTTTTTCCAACAAACAAAACTTTTCCATTACATGCATCCTCGATAACACATTTTGTTTTTATCAAAAATAATTTTATAGCCTTTATCATATAATTGACTAATACTAAACAAGTTGTGCTTCAAATTTTTAATTAAACATATATTTTCAATACAGGTAGAGGAATCTTTATCGACATTATCAATACCAATAATCTTCCCTTTGAGTTATCTCCAAAGAATACTTCTTCACCATTTTAGATCTTGGTAAAACTTGAAAACCAAGAATAATTGCCCATCATATGTCTCGAGCATCCGCTATCCAAGTACCATTTGTTCTTTCTCTTCTTTAATCCCTACAGAAGAAATATCAAGTATTAAATCCTCAATAGTTAAAGTATTAAATTCTTGACTTCTTCAATGCTAGTTCTCTTAGATCTTCATTCTTTTGGTAAAGATCTAATGATTTCTTAACCTTCTCACTATTTGAAAAAGTCTTTCCCAAGACTCCTAAAAATTTTACAATATCCGTAAATATTAGTATACATGAAATGCACACTCTCATTTTGTTCCATTTGGAATCTATCGATTTTAGACTCTTTGACTTGATTTGTACCTTTATAAACAACCTCCAGTTTCTTCCAAATCTCATATGCATTAGAACATCTTGAAACTCTATGAAGTTTTTTCTTATCTAAAGAACAAAACAATGAATTCATGGCTTCGGAATTTAAGAAGGCCTTTTTCTTTTCTGACTCACTCCACTCATGTGAAGGCTTTGAAATTTCTTCCCCTTCTTCATTTTTTGTAGTTGGCATGAATGGACCATCACTTAACGATTTCCTATTTCTCATAATCTAATGCTTGCAAGTAAATTCTGATCTTAGTTTTTTAATATAGATAATCATTTCCATCAAAGAATGATGGTCTAGTGTGGACTGACCTTCCCTAAAGGCGGAATCGTTTTGGGTTGCCATGGATCTTTTACTCTACACAGTTAAGTCCTAATAAGAACTTTGCTCTGATACTATATGAAATACTAACTATGCAACCCAAGAGGGGTGTGAATTGGGTTTCTAAAAAATTATGGAGTACTTTAAATCAAAGATAAAGCAAATAACAAATAACTAACAACAATAAAAATGTAAAGTGAGAAGAGAAAGAGAATTAAACACAAGATGTTTACATAGTTCGCCAAACTTCACCGACATCCACACCTCCAAACTCATTGGACTTAAGGATTCCATTATCCAAACCTTACATCTTAAGGTTTTAAAGTCTTTACAATTGACTTCCAAGGTGTTAATCAACCTTTACAACCAGAGGTTATCCCAAACCCTTTAACTAAAATGTTTCTCATACTTATAGTCACTTAATTTCAACATAAAAAATGAAGGTTTACAAAGATTGCACACTCATAAGTGTATGTTTACAAATGGTAGCTCAATAATGAATTAATGTACATAGATAAGCAAGATGAAAGCTCAAGGTAAGTTGTATGAACTGATTTTTGCTTAAAAAACTTAATAGATTTGATTTTAATTTGAGTTTATATAGTTTGGACAAGTAAACTAGCCATTATTAACTTCCTAGAGACTTGCCAAATCGCTGCTAAAATGTGGTAGTTAGCTGCTATGCTGACGCGGCAAGTTACCATTATAAAATCAAATTGGAAATTTTGCCCAAGCAGCTCACAGTTATATTTAGCCGGCTAGCTGCTACAAATTAAGCGGTTAGTCGAATTGTTCTGAAATTTATAGTTTTGCCCTAAAACTATTAGAAATTAAATGTGGCGGTTAGCCGCTATTCTGACGTGGCAAGTTATCATTACAAAATCAAATTGGAAATTTTGCCCAAGCAACTGGCCGCTATATTTAGCCAGCTAGCTGCTATGTTTCTAAACCTCAGGTAGTTAGCCGTTACAAATTAAGCGGTTGGCCACTGTTGTTCCAAAATTTGTAGTTTTACCCTAAAACTTTTAGAAATTAAATGTGGTTGTTGGTAGCTATACTGACGTGGCAAGTTACCAATACAAAATCAAATTGAAAATTTTGCCTAAGCAACTCGCCGCTATATTTAGCCGGCTAGCTGCTATGTTTCTGGACCTCAAGTAGTTAGCCGCTCCAAATTAAACAATTGGCCATACTGTTCTAAAATGCATAGTTTTGCCCTAAAACTTTTAGAAATTATACTCTGGACCAAAATGTTTTAAATTTTTGTAAATAGGATCATATTTAGAATTTGAAACAACACTTTATTAATATCAAAGTTTTCAAAACCTTTCATTTTAGTCCATTAGTTTGAAAAACAACCAATTTTATAAAATTAATTGTCTTAATTTCATAAAATTACTTTTTTTACAATTATAAAGCCTTTTGTTTATGAAAAATAATGATATATTAAACAAAATCTTAGGCTTTTAAAATGGTAAATCAGCCTACATTAAATCATACCAGCTTAACAAGAATTATAGTAATGGAGATCACTTTGAGCTAGTACTCTTAATATTCATCCTTGATCGTGCCGTTGTCTATTGCATGTTTTAAGCTTGATGTCGCTTGAATGAATTTTGCCCTTAAAAAACTATTGAGATAATGAAATATACATTTACCATTTTACCTATAACACATGGTTTATTGTCAACAAAATTACAATTCGTATAACCCTTTAGGCTAACAAACTGATTTGCCTCTTCAACTCATCCATAATCTAATAGCCAGGTTGAAGCTGCAAACAAGATTATCAAGGGTACCCTAAAGAATAAGCTGGAGGAAAGAAAGGGAGCTTGGGTAGTGAGCTACCCGGTGCTCTCTAGGCCTATCAGACTACCAAAATACTTTTACCTGGGAAACCCTTTTTCTCTTGCATTCGGGACTGACATAGTAATTCCAGCAGAGATCAGGATACCATCTCACAGGATTGTATAGTTTCATGAAAATGCCTCTTTGATTACATCTTGGGCGGAAAAAAGAAGTAAAGCATAATTGAGGGCTACAGTATACCAACACCGCATTCCGAGTCTATACGTCAAGAGGGCACACCCTCAATCCTTCAAGAGAGGGGACCTAGTCCTAATAAGAGTAACTCAAAACACTAAGGTACCCTCTCATGGTTCTTTTAGAGCAAATTGGGAAGAACCATATCGTGTAGATAGACATGTGGGATCTGGTGCGTACAGGCTATGTCACATGGACGAAACGATTGGAAAGCACCTTTGGAACGCTGTGATTCTATGAAAGTGAAGCACCCTTGGAACGTTGCAATGCTACGGAAGTATTATTAGTTAGAGGATAGTCTCTTAATCTCTATTTGCTTACTTTATCTATTTCCTTTAATACTTTACATGTTTGTAATGTGGTAAGCCATGAAGAGTACCCTAGGTACCCTAAAATAGTTAATAGAAAATTTTAATTTCCTAAGTCTCAATCAAAATGGGTGTTTTCGAGATTCCCCATTCTCATTGGGATAATGAAGCGGTGTCATGAAATGATCCGTGCTTATATTATTTATGAGTAAATTTTACTTCCAAAATGAGATAATGTGTGTTCTCCTTATTATTGCTTACCTTTTCAATTATGGATTGTTGTTATTGTTTAATTTTTACCATTTATGTGACTCCACATTTATTGTTGTATAATGTTTTATATGCGCCTTTCAGTTATGATCACTTTATTACAAAATGAGCTGGGGTATTTGACCTGTCTTGGTCATAAAGATCTACTCGAGGTCAAAGCCAACATAAAGAATACAAAAAAATTACAAAAGTAACTTTTCAAGATTATTATGAAAATATAGCTGCTTGAATAAAGGGATGGTGGGTCAGAGAAGGCCTGAGGGTGGAATAAACTAACATACCGTAACGCCACGAGGCTTCATTAAAATATGCATGCACCCACACCTCCAATCCTTTACTTGAGCCAAGTAAAAAATAAACAATCCAAAATGAGTGGAAATCACAAGAGTTGAATACCTAAAAATAGAGGTAGGCAAGTAGTCACCTCTACTTATATTGTTACTAGAAATGTTGTCCTATTAAGTGTTGGGTTAAAACAAATGACAAACAAGAAATTTTGACTATTTAGCTATGCCAATTACAAATTTTCATTCTTAGTTGAAGTCTCATGATGATGCTCTAATTATTAACTATTTTAGATATATTATAATTTTTATTAAGATATATGTTGGTGAATTTTTACTCAATTTCTATTGATGCCAATGTGCAAGTGTACACAACAAGTAATAAAGTGATGAATATTCTAGACCGTCTCTACAGGGACTAATGTTACTAGAAATGTTACAGCAATCACAATAGTGCAATCTACCTTTATTTCACGATGAACCTAGTTAAAGTTGATTACTACCGAAATTAACAATTGTAAGGAAATAAAACAAATAACTGCAATATGAAATAGATTAGATAAATTGGGTAAAAGAATCAAATGAGAATGAAGTAGCTGAATGATCAAACTCTCTTCATGGGTTGACTGCTTTTCATCAAATTAACACTAGTTGCTACAACAATTCATACAACACTGGGCAGAATCATTTTGCATCCTCAGCTGTCGCGTGTTGGACTTCTCATACCCTTAAGTATCCTAACAATGACCAATTGTTATTCTACCTAAGGTATGGCATTATAAACATCTACTCTCTCTACCCTACAAGGTGAATGCCTATGTCTAGTTCTTCACAAATCTTAACTTCAAGTATAGCCCTTATGGGATTCAAGAAAAACTTAATCTAGGAAACACAAATTAAGATCAAGTATTACTCCAATAATATCCGCTAAGACAGGCCCTTTTGCGGCTCTATCTTAACTTGAACCATTAAATGGGTGATCAACCGAAATAACAGTTATAATAATAGCTATTAGAGTAACATGCTATAGCAATCGTACAACAACTCATAAGAACAGTCAAATACCCATTTAGATTGTTTGTCACTCAACTATAGGCAAATTTAGTTCATACTTTGAAAAAGAAAAATAAATAACAAAATATTGGTCATGAAATACATCGTTTTAATCGAAGAGTAAGAAAAGAACAAGTAAGGAACGATGCAAAATTTAATCCAAATAACTCTGCTGGATTCTTTCACTGATGTAGACTTGGTTCCCTTTAATTATGATTGTTTTCTTATTTTCCTCTTGATTTTTCCAATTTTAATTCCTTGACGCCATTTTATGTGATGCGTGCCCCTTTTTATAACTGAAAACTAGGGTAAACAAAACCCTAGGGCGCGCATGAGTCAGATTAGGAAACTGCAGATCGCAATTCTGTAGATATCCCGAGCTAAGTTTTCTCTGTCGTTGTTCTAGGATTACTACAGCAATGGTTGCTCCAACAACGGCTACAACATTGCACTGCTCCAGATTTTGTTTCACTTCTTTTATGGCTATATTCTTCCTCCTTTTTGCTAGCCTACTGCATCAACATCCCTTCCATGAATTATAAGCTTCTGGAAACCTACAATTATGCACATGATTTGAGCACGAATTACTTTAAATCAAGCAAAACTTATTAAGACTAAATTAAAATGAATGTTTATGCAAAACGTAATAAAAATGCAGTAAGTGATCTTGATTTTAGTCTAGAATTTTCATACTAACTCTCATTTCATAGAGTTATCACACCTCCAAACTTGAACCATTACTTATCCTCAAGTAATGACAACATACTAACACTTCATGCACACAATCATGCAACAAATAACTTAGCTCTATCATCGAATTTGCAAGAATTCTTCCACCCTCAGATTATACTCTTAATCATGCAAAATAGGCTTAGTAGTTCAGTTCTAAACTTAAGTTTCCTTCTGTCCAAAGTGTGTGTGTGCCACTTTGATCAAGTTCTAGAGGTGCTACAACATTACAAAGATTTTTCATATAATTCAAAGGTAGAACCCAAATATACTCCCATATGGGGTAGCAGAAATCACACATACTCAAACTGTGCTATAATAAAAAAAAAAACTTAGGAGTACTCAACCCTCTTCACTGCAACATTCATTTTTCATGTGAATGTCAATCACTTGTAATGATAACACCCAATTACTCAATCAATGCACAAATCAAAGTTGCTGTAGTAATATTCATAGTATAGTCTTATCTAAAGATATCTTTTAACTCAAGGCTGAACATGGGGCTCATGAACAGACCTGGCTACTCAATATCCTAGACAGAAAGCCTTTCTTTTCTTTCTTCTTATTTTTTTTTAGATGCTACAACATCCTCATAAAACCCAATCAAAGTCAGGATAGAATTTCAACCTCCATCTACAACTATCTCCACTTGGCATTCTCATAAATACTGAATAACACTCATTTTATCTTCATTAAGTTTTCAAATCCATACATAAATATTAGATAACAGAGCTTCACACAGCAAAAACATAAACACACACATTCAGAAACACAAAGAAACACAACCCCCCCAAACTTAAGTGGTGTTGTGTCCTCACAAGCACACAAAAAAAACCACATAACCAGACAAGGACATGTAGAGTGAATCAGAAAATGAAAACTTAATGAAAGGAAAGTTTTTCAGAAATAAATAAAATTACTAGCAGGAAGGGGATACTCCCCGGTGGTTTAGACACTGCTGCAACATGGTGTAGTGAATTCAATGCTTTTTGGATGCACTTCGTAGCCTATCCTTAGTGGATTCTTGTGGTGAGGCAGCTAGCAACGTCTTTTTCTTTTTCGGCAATGGGCTAGTGGGAGGAGTTGCAATTGGGGCAGCCTGCTTGGTTGAAACAGATTTGGTCCCTTTTTGTTCTGGTGAGGCTGTTGTAGCAATGCCTCCAGAAGTGCCCCCTTTCTTTTGCTGGGTCCTTTAGGACTAGCACGAATAGGTTTGCTGGGAGTTTGCTGTGGAGGGGCTGAAGCTGGGGCTTCAGCTGCATATCCCTCAGTTGTAATGGCGGCAATGATATCAAGCAGCTGCTTTGTCTCTGTGGGTGTATGAGTGACTCTGGCTGCTGCAGCTTCTAGCTCTGCATCAATTTGCTCGGCTTCTTCGTCAGAGGCAGGAGGGGTGATTACTTTTTCTTTGCCCTTTCTAGAAAAGACTGAAATGTGAGGCTCCTTTATAGGTTCATCTTTTTCTTCTTGTATGATGTGCTTTTTTCTAGACTTGGAAGATGTCCTGACTAGAGGTTCCTTGAGTTCTTTCTCAGGCTCTTCCTCTGCCTCTGTTGAGGAACTGTCAGTTACGGACTTAATATCCTCTTCTTCTGGCTGGTCTGACTGGTCATCATCATCTGATTCGGCCTCTGCTTGTGGTTCTACTGCAGCTTCCTCTTCTGGTTCATCTGTGTCGGTAGCTTCTTCACTGACTTCTGCTGGAGCCTTTGTAGTGTTGGTATTAAAATTGTATTGCTAGAGCAATGAATCAGGGAAATTTCAGTGGGTACTTTTTATATATACAACAAATTGGTGTAGGTGGCTTTCCAGGTGCTGTAAATAGCTCCAAAATTGATTGTTGTCCCTTTGTTGAGCTTCAGCACATTGAGTGATGCTGGTGCTCAATGCTTGGATTCTCTGTTCTAACCTAATAGCTCTTCTGGCCCCTGTTACAATGGTTGGTTCAGATGGGGCTCCAGCAACTTCACCAGCAATTCTTGATGGTGTGTGCAGTAAGGGCACCATCATTCTTGACATGCTCATCTTTTGCATCAAGAGGAACTCCTGATACCACACAGATCCTGGTGATGAGTGAAGGAAATAGCAAGGCATCTGCTTTGTGGTTTTTCATGGCACAGTCCCGAATTTCTTTTTCGATAATGCTTTTCACATCTATGGGAAGCCCTCTAACAATAACATACAACAATACCAACCTTTCTTGTGAAACAGTAGTGGTGTGGGTGGTTGGCATAAGTCTAGATTTTGGAAATTTCACCCACACCTTAGCAATGGGTTTTAAATCTATCTTAATAATTACATGCACTTCCTCATTAGCCCAAGATGCACCCTCTACTGTAAGTGTTGTGAAAATTTTATTCCATCTTTGCGAGGTTAATTTGTCAAGCAACTTGGCATACTCGCAATTAATTTCAGCAGGTAAATTATAGAAAGCATTTATAATTTGAGAATATAATGGAACAAGCGAGTTTCTTGCCCAAATATTGTACTGACCAGGGCCTACCAAATTGGCGTAAAATTCTTTCACTACTAGCAACACAGGGTCTCGAGGGTGGTTACAAAACTCTAGCCACCCGCGCTTTACTGCACCATTGTATAATGATTGCACAATTCCTGTAGGTTGAGGTGGGAACTGAAACCCTTTTTCGTCCAGAATCTTTCGCGGTTCAATGAATTCTTCATATTTTTCTTCCGCATGGTAACTTTGGAATCACGAGGGATCTTTTAGTCGGCTGGCTGTTCTTTTGTACCTTGGCATTGCTATAGCAGTGAAAATTTAATGGTAATATGCCCAAGAGTAAAATGAGAAGAAGAGGTTAAGAAGTATGGTAACTGTGAAGGAGAAGAAAAATAGTGTTAGAAGTCACTAATCACAGTAACGCCCTTATATAGGTGGAATTAAATGAAAATAAATTCGGTAAAAGAGATAAATTAAGGAAGAATTGTTTTAAATTTATTAAGCATATCCCATAAAAATAGGCAAGAGAAATTAATGCATTAATTTAAGAGATATTCTTCTTCAATTTCTATCCAAATCCACCCAACCATCTGTCACTTTGTTATCTCTAACGGTAAAGTGGGAGGCTCCATGATGAAGTTACTGTACCAGTAATATCGGTTGCTGCAACACCCAATTGTATGCTCTAGCAACGGTTACAAAATCTCCTCAAATAGTTGCTGACACGTAGCTTGCCTCTGCAATATGTTAACATTATGGCTCCAATTGTTAGGATTGAATCCATCTGTCACACACATTTCTTTTTTTTCATAAAAAAATAAAACAAGAAAATAAAAGTTAAACAATCCTAAATAAGAGAAATAAAAATAATTAAAAAAATAAAATAAAATAAAATAAGATGAAAAGTGGTTAACAAAACTAAGGAGGATCCATCTCATTTGAAGTGACTTCCTCCTCAATGGGTTGCCTCCCACTGAGCGCTTGATTTAAGGTCCTTCAGCCTGACCTTACTTGAGTGTTCATACTCTCGATTCTCTAAGGAGTAAGACCTCCTTTGAGCAATCTACAGGCACTGCAGCTAAATGCATGTAATGCTTAACTCTGTGCCCATTGACTTTGAATTCTTGGCCTGTCTTTTCATCTAAGAGATCAACAACCCCATGAGGATAAATTCTGAGCAGCTTGGAGGGTTTAGACCATCGAGATTTCAGTTTTCCTGAAAATAGTCTTAACCTCGTATTATGGAGCAGCACTAGTTGACCAGGGCTTAATTTCCTGTGTTGGATATGTTTGTCATGCCAGTGTTTTGTCCTCTCTTTATAGATTCTTGTATTTTCATATGAGAACACTCGTAATTCATCAAGCTCACATAGTTGAAGTTTCCTTTGCTCTGTTGCAGCATGTATATCCCAATTTAATTGCTTCAATGCCCAGTATGCTTTGTGCTCTAGTTCAAGTGGCAAGTGGCAAGCTTTCCCATACACAATTTGGTAGGGAGACATGCCCAATGGTGTCTTGTATGTTATTCTGTAAGCCCATAGAGAGTCATGTAAGCGCAAGGACCAATCATTTCTTAATGGGTTCACCACTTTTTCTAAGATCTTCTTAATTTCTCTATTAGACACTTCTGCCTAGCCATTAGATTGTGGGTGATATGTTGTTGCTACTTTATGTCTGATTCCATATTTTACCATAGCTGCAGTAAATACTTTGTTGCAGAAATCACTAATAATTGCTCATGGAGTGCCAAACCTGAAAAAGATGTTTTCCTAAAGGAAGTTCACTAGTGCTCTAGCATCATTTATAGGTAACGCTGTAGCTTCTACCCATTTGGAGACATAATCCACAGCATCCAGGATATATAAGTTCCCAAAGGATGGTGGAAAAGGACCCATGAAGTCTATTCCCCATACATAAAATATCTCCACTTCCAGAATGTTCGTCAATGGCATTTTATGTCTTTGAGTTATGTCTCCTGTCCTTTGACACCTGTCACAACATTTAGCAAACTCATAAGCATCTTTAAAAATAGAAGGCCAGTAATAACCTGATTGCAGTACCTTAGCAGTTGTTCTGTGACCACCAAAATGTCCTTCATATGCTGCAACATGGCAGGATTCCAGTATATGAGGAATTTCTTCCTCTGAAGCACATCTTCGTATTACTTGATCTGAGTATAGCTTATACAGATATGGGTCATCCCACTGGTAGCTTCTAACATCATGAAGAAATTTCTTTTTCTTCTGAAACTTCAACTCAGGTGGTAGCAATCCACTTATTAAGTAGTTAGCAAAATCTGCATACCATGAAGATCCTGATTGTTGCAGCATCTGTGCTTACTATATTACTAACAATTGTTCATCAGGAAAAGTTTCAGTGATGTCTTTTTCTGTCAATGTGCTTGTGTCTGCTTCTAGCCTAGACAAATGATCTGCTACTTAATTCTCAGCCCCTTTTTTTATCTATAATTTCCAAATCCAACTCCTGAAGCAATAAAATCCATCTTATTAATCTCGGTTTAGCATCCTTATTTGAGATTAGGTACTTGATGGTTGCATGGTCTGTGTACACTGTCACTTTAGTACCCACTGAGTAAGCTCGAAACTGATCGAAAGTAAATACTACTGCCAGCAACTCTTTCTCTGTAGTGGTGTAATTAATCTGAGTTTGAGTAAGAGTCTTGCTAGCATAGTATATAGAGTGGAAAATATTATCCTTCTTCTGCCCCAACATTGCCCCAATGGAATGGTCACTAGCGTCATACATCAATTCAAATGGTAGAGTCCAATCCGGTGATATTACCACTGGTGCAGTGATCAAAGCTTTCTTTAATTCTCTAAAGGCTTGAAGACAATCTTTATCAAAATGAAAAGGCTTGTCGTGTTCTAACAATGAGCATAATGGTTTAGCTACCTTGGAAAAGTCTTTTATGAATCTTCTGTAAAATCCAGCATGACTTAAAAAACTTCTAATTCCTTTGATTGAAGTGGGAGGTGGCAGTTTATCTATCACTTCTATCTTTGCTTTATTTACCTATGTGTCATTCTTGGACACCTTATGACCCAATATTATGCCTTCTTACACCATGAAGTGGCATTTTTCCCAATTGAGTACTAAGTTAGTCATCTCACACATTTTAAGAACTTCTTCCAAGTTGTGTAAACAATCAGTATATGTCTCTCCAAAGACTGAGAAATCATCCATGAAGACTTCCAATGTTTGCACAAACCAAAGGGCATCATTCTGAAGGAAAACGTTTCATAAGGACAGGTAAATGTAGTCTTTTCCTAATCCTCTAGAGCTATAGCAATTTGGTTGTGGCCTGAATACCCATCTAGGAAACAATAGTATTGTTTTCCAGCAAGTCTGTCCAACATTTGATCTATGAATGAAAATGGGAAGTGATCCTTCCGAGTGGCTTTGTTGAGCTTTCTGTAATCCATACATACCCTCCATCCAGTCATTGTTCTTGTAGGAATAAGTTCATTCATCTTATTTGTTATCATTGTTATTCCTCCCTTCTTTGGAACACGTTGAACTGGGCTCACTTATGAACTATCTGATATCAGGTATATGATCCCAGCATCCAACCATTTGATGATTTCTTTCTTCACAACTTCCTTCATAATGGGGTTTAACCTTCTCTGTTGCTCTACTGAGTTACTGTAGCAGTTGCATGCATATGGATGGGCTAATCCCTTTAATGTCTGCCATGGTCCATCCAATAGCTTTTTTGTATTTCCCAAGCACATCTACCAGGCTCCGTTCTTGACCTGCATCCAAAGTAGATGAAATGATTATAGGGAGTGTGTTGTTTTTGACCAAGATAAGCATACTTCAAATGTGAGGGTAACAATTTTAATTCAAGAATAGAATGTGATTCAATAGATGGTAAAATTGTCTTTACTTCCCTATCTAAAAGATTTAGATGTTTAACAAATCTGCTATGTCTATTAGATTGCCTTCCTTCCATCCAATCTATTTGATTTGCTGCAACATCTTCTTCTGTAAAGTTCTCAAAGGTGGCAACTTTGATGACCTTATTACTGCAGCATCTGTTGATTCTGTCTGCTACAACAAAATCTACAACACTCAGGAAATTTCAATCTTCTGCCTCATCAGGGTTCTTTATAGCCTCTAATACATTGAATGTGACTTGTTGGTCATTCACCCTTATTGTTGGCTCTCATTTTTGTACATCTATCAAAGTTTTCTCAGTTGCTAGGAAAGGTCTTCCAAGTATAATGGGTACCTCTTTATCAGTCTCAACGTTTAATACAATGAAGTCCATTGGAAAGATGAATTTGTCAACCTTCACCAGTACATCCTTAATTTTTCCTTCAGGATATGCATGAGATCTGTTAGCTAATTGCAGAGTGACTGTTGTTGGCCTACATTCTCCTACACCCAACTACTTAAATACAGATAATGGCCTCAGATTAATGTTGGCTCCTAAATCACAAAGTGCTCTGCCATTGTACCTAGTTCCAATGGAACATGGTATTGTGAAGCTTCCTAGATCCTTCAATTTTTTAAGAATCTTACTTTGGAGCATATGACTGCTTTCCTGTATTAAAGTAACAGTTTCAAATTCTCCCAACCTTCTCTTTCTTGCCAGGATGTCTTTTAGAAATTTAACATAATTAGGTATTTGCTCCAATGCTTCCACAAAAGGTATGTTGATATGTAATTGCTTCAGTACTTCTAAGAATTTACTAAACTGCTTATCTTGTTTTTGTTTCTCGAATCTCTGTGGGAAAGGAGGTGGATGCCTAAATTACTGGGTAGCTTCAGGAGGTACCAATCTCTGCTCATTTGGTTTATTATAAGTTGTTACCACTGGTGTTGTAACTTCTATTTCAGTATTTATTGGTTGATTCCCTTCCATAGTTGCTGTAGCTTGACCACTAACACCAGTATCTTGATGGTTGAGTTGATATAACATGTTCTCATCTTAAGGTGGTTCTTGTGAGGAATTAAGTTCCAACCTTTTTTTAGTCACATCAATAGGGATATCAACATTCTTTCCAGATCTTAAGTTGATTACTTTGCAGTATTCCTTTCCCTCTCTTATTGGATCTTCTGTGTTGCTGGGCAAGCTTCCCTGAGATCTGCTACTCATTGTTGTGGCAAGCTGTCTACTTTGGTTTTCCAGGTTTCTTCGAGATACAGCTTGACTTTGCACAATTGCTTCATTCTTCGCAATGTATTCCTTAATCAATGTTTCCAATTAAATAAGAGGGTCATGGCTGGTGTGTTTTTGCCCTTGATTCTGCTGATGAAAACCAAGTGGTTGAATATTTCTGTTCTGTCCACTCAATGCTGGAGTATTTCGATTTTGATTGCTCCATGAGAAATTTGGGTGTTGCTTCCATCCAAGGTTGTAAGTATTTGAGTATGGGTTATTTTGAGGCTGTCGGTTGAAATTACCCACATAGTTTATTGATACTGGATTTCCAGGACAGTTGTCAAATACATGTTCTTCACCACAATATACGCAAGACAGTTTAGCAACTTGCTTTACTGCTGCTAGAGCAGAAGTTATGGCTTTCACCATGTTGGTCAATGAGATTACTTGTGCTGATAATGATGTAATTGCATCTATATTATGTTAACATAAAGATTTATTTATTATTAATTTTGATGATAACAAACTTGATTAAGATTGATTAATCTTTTAAAAACTCAAAATAGTTTTCATATATTTTTAAATCATCATTTTCACTTTATAAAGGTTTTATATTCTAAATGTTTTTATAAAATTGGTTATTCTCATGTTAATGTTTTCAATTGAAAAAGCTTTGAGAATTTTGATAATAACAAGTATTGCTCAAAATCCTAAAAAATAGACCTATTTGACAAGTTTTATAAAGTTTTGGGTCATAGTATAATTTTATAAAGTTTTAGGGTCAAACTACAATTTTACAAAAATACAGAACAGAATTAGGTATTTGCGACATCTCGATAATGGTGATCGGACATCGAACAGAATTGAAGAGTAGTCTCTGGACACTAACGGCGATCCGACATCTAGAAAACGGCGATCCTACAATTTGAAAATTCAGCCCAACGGTCATATTGACCAGTCAAATGGTGATCCAACATTTAGTTAACAGCGATCCGACAGTGAGCAAAAATTCAATAACGGCTAGTTTTCAGCCGCAACTATAAATAAGCTCAATCAAATTCAAACAACAACGATTCCAATAATTATTATTGAGCAAAGTCTTGAGCATACAACATTCATTGAGCCTTAAATTATTGTATTCATCTCATTTGCTCACACTTTGGATCTTCATTTGTAATCAAACACATTGTGTGAGAAAGATTTATTTTGTAATATTCTTTAAAATCAAATTGAGTGATTGTAAGTGTTGAGATACACTTGGGTTAAGAGATTGGGGATAATCTCTTGTTGTAAAGGTTTATTGACACCTTAGAAGTCAAGTGTAAGCATTTGAAACCTTGAAGGCTTGCGTAGTGGAATCCTCAAACCCGAAAAGCTTGGAGGCGTGGACGTAGGCGAGGTTGGCCGAACCACGTAAAAATCCCGTATTTGAATCTCTCTTCCCTTATCTTTTTATATTGTGATAAATTTATTTGTTATTGCTTTAATTTCGTTTTAGATTTGCATTGAGTTTTGCTTTAGAATTGAATAATTTTTAGAATCTCAATTCACCCCTCTCTTTAGTTGCATAACTAGAATTTCATTTGGTATCAGAGCTTGGTTCTCTTGTTAGGACTTAACCGTCTAGAGTAAAAGATCCATGGCAACCCAAAATGACTCAACCTTTAAGGAAGGACAGTCAATAACTCGACCACCGTTCTTTGACTGAAATGACTACCCATACTGGAAAACTAGGATGAGAATTTATTTACAAGCACTAGATTATGAAATTTGGGAAGTTGTATGTGATGGTCCGTTTATGCCCTTAACTAAAAATGAAGTCGGGGAAGACATTTCAAAACCTTCACAGGAATGGAATGAATTGGAAAAGAGAAAAGCTTCTGTAAATTCCAAAGGTACGAATGCCTTATTTTGTGCACTTGATAAGAAAGAATTTTATAGAGTATCTAGTTGTGAAAGTACAAATGAAATTTGACATAAACTTGAAGTTGTCTATGAAGGCACAAATCAAGTGAAAGAGTCGAAAATTAGTAGGTACACTCGACAATATGAGTTGTTCCAAATGGAACAAAATGAGAGTGTGTACTCTATGTATACTAGATTTACGGACATAGTAAACACCCTAGAAGCCCTAGGAAAGACCTTCTCAAATAGTGAGAAAGTAAAAAAAATCATGAGGTCACTTCCAAAAGAATGGAGACCTAAAAGAACTGCTATTGAATAGGCTACAAATTTAAATACTTTACCTCTTAATGATTTAATTAGCTCTCTCATTTCATATGAAAAAGATTTGTCAGTAGAGAAAGGGCATGAGGAGAAGAAGAGAAACATTGCTCTTAAAGCTTCAAAATATGAGAGTATTAGGGAGAGTGAACCGGACGATGAGAAGTCGGCCATGCTAGCGGGGAGGTTCAGAAAATTTTTCAAGAAAACCGGTGAGCAAAGAAAATTCAGAAACTTCAAGAACCAAAAGGAGAAGAAAGAGGTAATCACATGCTATTAATGCAAGAAGCCTGACCATATAAGATCGGAGTGCCCACTTATCAACAAACTCAAGAAGAAAGCCATGGTTGCAACTTGGGATGATAGTGATGAAGATTCAAGTGATGAAGAAGAGTTGCAAGAAGTATCAAACCTAGCGCTTATGGCAATAGGAGATGATGAGGATCTCAATGAGGTAAGTGATCCTTCATATGATGAATTGTATGATGCTTTTAAAGAATTGCATGATGAGTTGATGAAAATTGATAAAAAGAATACATGTCTTAAAAAGAAAATGCTAGAACTTACAAATGAAAAGGATGCCCTGGAAAAATGCAATAATGAGAAGACAAAAGAATTAGAATTAGAATTAGAGAATAAAATGTTGCATGATAAAATTACATCTTTTAAAGATAAACAAAGCACTTATGAGCATGAGAAGTCACATATAGATGAGTTGATGAAAGAAAATGAAGTGTTTAAGAAGAAAAATAGTGAACTAAATGAAATTGTGCTAAAATTTACAAATGGACAAAAGATGTTGGATAATATGCTCAATTCTAAAAAATGTGTGTTTGACAAAGGAGTATTGGGTATAAGCTGAATTTGAGACAAAAATATTATAAGAACTACTTTGTGAAGAGTATCTCTATTAATAATCAAGTTGTATGTCATTATTGTAATCAAAACGGGCACATGAAAAATAAATGTCCAGTAAAAAGAAATGCATATTATGGTGTGAAATGTATTTGGGTTCCAAAAGGAATCATTGCTAACATAAAAGGACCCAAGAAGTTTTGGGTACTTAAAACTTAAAGACTGTCTCTACAGGGCTTGAAGAAAAAGAAAAATAAATGGTACTTGGACAATGGTTGTTCAAGGCACATGATCGGAAACTATGCATGGTTCTTAAGTTTCACCAAAATTAAAAATGGTGGAGATGTATCTTTTGAAGACAACTTAAAAGGAAAGATTCTTGGGATTGGTAATGTCGGTAAAGTTTCCTCAACTCTAATTGAGAATGTATGCTTGGTTGAGAATTTGAAACACAACTTGATTAGTATTAGTCAATTATGTGACAAAGGTTATAAAGTTATTTTTTATGAATCAAGATGTGTTATTGAGAATGTATATGATGGGAAAATTTTGTTTATTGGAAATAGATGTGGTAATGTTTACACAATTGATATAGAGTGTGCATCTACTCATGATAAATGTTTTTCGGCATTGCATAATGATGATTGGCTATGGCATAGAAGACTAGGACATGCAAGCATGGATTTGATTTCAAAAAATTTTAAAAATGATTTAGTTAAAGGTCTTCCAAAAATTGGTTTTCAAAAAGATAAGATTTGTGAAGCTTGTCAATTTGGAAAACAAATCAAAACATCTTTCAAAAACAAAAATCATATTTCTACTTCAAAACCACTTCAACTTCTTCACATAGATTTATTTGGGCCTTCTAGATATGCTAGTTTAAATGGTAAATATTATGCATTTGTGATTGTGGATGATTATTCTAGATATACATGGGTATTATTCTTAGCTAATAAGGATGATGCCTTTAAAGTGCTTTGTAAGAAAATTCAAAATGAAAAAGGGTATGGTATTGCATGCATTAGGAGTGATCATGGAAGAGAGTTTGAAAATCATGCATTTGAAACATTTTGCAACAATTTGGGCATTGTGCATCAATTTTCATCACCTAGAACTCCACAACAAAACGGAGTTGTTGAGAGAAAGAATAGGTTAATTCAAGAAATTACTAGAACTATGTTGAATGAAAATTCATTGCTTAAGTATTTTTGGGCCAAGGCCGTCAACACTGCTTGTTATGTTTTAAATTGTGTGTTGATTAGACATAATCTTAATAAAACTCCAAATGAGCTTTGGAAAGATAGAAAACCCAATATTGGTTATTTCAAAGTTTTTGGATGCAAATGTTTTATTTTGAACACAAAAGATAATCTTGGCAAATTTGATCCAAAATCCGATGTTGGTATTTTTCTTGGATATTCAAACTCAAGCAAAGCTTATAGAGTTTATAACAAAAGAACTCTAGTTGTGAAAGAATCTATGCATGTTACATTTGATAAATCTAAACCCTCATCTACGGAGAAAGTTGTTGTTGATAATGATGCAGATAAAGAATTACAAAAAGAGTCATAAAAGGATAACCAAAAGGATGTATCTCATGGGAATCAAGATGAGCAATATGAAGAAATAAATGTAGAACAAAATGAAGGTACTTCTCAATCACTCCCTAAGGGGTGGAGGTATGTTTCTTCTCATCCTAAGAACTTGATTTTAGGAGATCCCTCAAGTAGCATAACTACTAGATCATCATTTAGAAACACTTGTGAGCATGCTGCATTCATATCTCAAATTGAACCAAAATTCTTTGCGGATGCGGAAAATGATGAATCTTGGATTATGCCAATGCAAGAGGAGTTAAATCAATTTGAGAGAAACAATGTGTGGGAATTAGTTCCTAAACCGGAACATCAATCTATTATAGGCACTAAATGGGTATTTAGAAATAAAATGGATGAATCCGGTGTGGTTGTAAGGAATAAAGCTAGACTAGTGGCTCAAGGTTACAACCAAGAAGAGAGAATTGATTTTGATGAAACATTTGCACCAGTAGCTAGACTAGAATCCATTATGATGCTATTAGCATTTACATGTCACAAAGATTTTATTTTATTTCAAATGGATGTCAAAAGTGCGTTCTTAAATGGTTATATTATGGAGGAAGTTTATGTGAAATAACCCCCTAGTTTTGAAAACGAAAAATTTCCAAATCATGTTTATAAGTTGTCAGAAGCATTGTATGGATTAAAGCAAGCACCTAGAGCATGGTATGATAGGCTTAAGAATTTCTTATTGGATAACGGTTTTCGATGGGTAAAGCAGATGCTACTCTCGTTGTTAAGCATAAGAACCAAGATATTCTTGTTGTTCAAATTTATGTTGATGATATTATTTTTTACTCTACTAATGAATTGTTATGTAAAGAATTTTCATCTTGTATGAGTAAAGAATTTGAAATGAGTATGATGGGAGAGTTGAAGTACTTTCTTGGTCTGCAAAAAAAACAAAATGAGAAAGGAATTTTCATAAATAAGGCCAAGTATGTGAAAGACCTGCTCAAGCGATTTGGCATTGATGATTCAAAGACCAAAAGCACTCCAATGAGCACAACAACTAAACTTGACAAAGATGAAAAAGGCAAAGAAGTGGATATCAAAACGTATCGAGGTATGATCGGATCTTTACTTTACTTAACCGCAAGTAGACACGATATCATGTTTAGTGTATGTTTGTGTGCAAGATTTCAATCATGTCCCAAGGAATCTCATTTACTTACTGTAAAAAGAATTTTCCGTTATTTAAGTGGAACCATAGATCTTGGCCTTTGGTATCCTAGAGGAACTCATATAGATTTAACATATTATTCGGATGCGGATTTTGCCGGTTACAAAGTTGATAGGAAAAGTACTAGTGGAACTTGTCATGTACTAGGTCATTCACTTGTTTCATGGTTTAGTAAGAAATAAAATTCGGTTGCACTTTTAACCATCGAGGCTGAATATATTGCCGTAAGGAGCTGTTGTGCACAAGCTCTTTGGATGAAACAAACACTTAGAGATTATGGCATTAATCTTGAACAAATTCTTATTAAGTGTGATAATACTAGTGCTATAAATCTTTCAAAGAATCCCATTCAACACTCTAGAACCAAGCATATAGAAATTATAGATCATTTCTTGAGAGATCATGTTCAAAAGGGAGATATTGCATTAGAGTTTATTTCTACGAAAAAATAACTTGCCGATATTTTTACAAAACCACTTTCTGAAGAACAATTTTCAAAAATTCGGCATGAACTTGGGATGATAAAATTTTTGCATTAACATCTTTATTCATGATATTGATTCTATTAAAATTGATTGATTTATGATTTGATGATTTAATATCTATGGAATGCTCAATCATGATATCCATGTGGGGTGTGTGTATTTTTGAATATGTGTATGAATTAATTGTTGAAATACATATATGTTCATGAATTATGCATTGAACTGGCACTTAAAACATTTTGGATCAATGAAATGATCTTGAAATGTATTATTTTTGGCCAAATACTAAAACAAACGTGTGAAATCATAAGTTGTAGAAAACGGATTGTCGTTATTTCAATAAATGGCTAACCGTTTTAGGGAAGACACTATGGCAAACATTCTGGACACTGTCGGTTCGCCGATAGTACCTTAACGGCTCACCGTTTTCATGAAAAAATTTGGGGAGGTCACTGGATGTTGTCGGCTCACCGATATCTCAATAACGGGTCTCCGTTATCACGCGTTAAGTGTACAGTGACCCATCTTCTTCCCCATTTCGTTTTGCCCCTTAGACTTTCTTCCTGTCTCAACCCGCGACTGCACCTGTTCTCTTTTCTCAAATCCATCACTTTTCTTGTCATTTTTCACCAAATTGAACAATTAAAAACCTTTCTTATCTTGTTTAGAACATTTTTAACCGATCAAAACTCGTTTTTGATTTAAAAATTGAAAAATCCCAAAACTCAAACCCTAGAACCTATCGCACTGATCTCGCCAAATTTGACCCAAATTTCTTCCATTTTCCATCAAATTTCAACTTGTAATGACTTTCTCATCTCTCAAACTTCCTTTCTACCAATTTAAATTCTTTCAAAATCATCAATGGCTTCACGACCAAGGCGTACCCGAACCAAGCAAACAGCTCCACGCAATCTCAATTCCTCCCGGCCTCTTTCTTAAGATTTTGACAGCCTGTATTTTCCAAATAGTCAACTGTCTCAACGATTTCATGAGAAATTCATAGGAAAAGCGGTAACTACCTCTTTCTATATTGATATTGACAATTTCTCTGATATTACTATATGTGGTAGAACTTTGCCTCAAATGCTAAGACAATGGGATGAAGTTTTAGGCATTGAAGAACGAGTCTATGAAAATTTAGTTAGGGTATTTTACTCTAATATGGAGATTTCGGATAATCGAAAAGATAGGGTCGTAACACATGTTGAAGGTGTTAGGATTGAATTCGATATGTTTGAGCTTGACCGTATTCTTGAAATATCATGTAAGGGGCTAAATCTGTATACTACTAGAAAAGAGCTTCATTTTAGTCAGTTTACTCACATTGAGGGTGTTAAGAATATTTGTAGACGTTGCGATCTCTCTGACGAGGTCTGCTCTTTGTCCTTTCGGTCTTAGTTGTTACCATTCCAAGTCCGTATTCTTCACAATATTCTGCAGCACATGATTACACCTAGGCAGGGACACACTGATGAGGTGACTAGATTAGATGTCGGTTTACTTGACTCTCTCATCCGAGGAAGGCAAGTGCACCTTTCATTCACTCTTTTGCATCATATGCTCTCTACCCTTGCTCTGTCTAACAGATCTCTTCTCTATGGTAGCATTATTAGTAAGATTCTGAGACACTTTCATGTTCATTTGACCAAACCTATATATGTTGAGACCAAAAAGTTGGGTAGGGAAATAATTTCGGGGATTGGTTTTTATTTGAGGCAAGGCAAGTGGATCAAGGTTACCTCCTCTAAGAATGAGGATACTTTGGGAGCTCCGGATGATAACCGCATGCTCAATGACGTTTATTCTGAGGATGAGTTACCCGACTTTCGCCTTGGAGCTAGACCACGTGCCCCTCGTCACGCAGCAGCAGCAGCATCCTCTTAGGATGATGAGCCAGTTGTGCCAACTATACCTCCTGCAGCATCTTCTGCTTTTGAGGACTGTCTTCAGCAGCTCTTCGACAAAGTGGATGCACTTCAGTCAGACTTTGCGACTTTTCGACAGCAGATATTAGATCAGCAGATGGAGTTACTTGCTGGACAGCGCCGCATTCTTGGTCACCTTGGCTATGTTCCCGGCAGTTCCTCTTTACCGCCCCCATCTTAGTTTTCTGCGCCTTTGCATTTCGCACAAACATTACTCATTTCATGTAGTTGTTGTGTTACTTATTGATTTTGATTGTGCTTGTGATGCTTTTATAATGTTTTTTTTGGATATGTGGACTTTGTTTATGATTGAGTTGATTTTGATAATATGTTTTGGTTATTGTGTATGATAATGATTGAATTTGTTGGTATGGAGGTTGGTTGCTAAATTGGAGCTTATATGGGAGTGTTTTAACCACTTTGTTTTTTAGGATATATTCATTTTTAAGGGGAAATTCTGCCAAAACTTTTTCAACATGGGTAATCTCTGAACTTCTCTTTTTAATCTTTTCGCGATCGTTTCTTTTTTATGATGAAGGGGGAGATAATTTATATATAATCTGTTAAAAAAAATCTTTTTATTAAATTTATTTATATGAGGTTAAAAATTGATGGGCACATATCTAGGGGGAGCTAAATTCTATAAATATTTTACTTAGAGGGAGCAAAATTGCACAAATTTTTTCTTGAAAAGTTTGTCATCATCAAAAAAGAAGAGATTGTTAACATAAATATTTTTTTATTATTGATTTTGATGATAACAAACTTGATTAAGATTGATTAATCTTTTAAAAGCTCAAAATAGTTTTCATATATTTTTAAATCATCATTTTCACTTTATAAAGGTTTTATATTCTAAATGTTTTTATAAAATTGGTTATTCTCATGTTAATGGTTTCAATTTAAAAGCTTTGAGAATTTTGATAATAACAAGTATTGCTCAAAATCCTAAAAATAGATCTATTTGACTAGTTTTATAAAGTTTTGGGTCATAGTATAATTTTATAAAGTTTTGGGGCCAAACTATAATTTTATAAAAATAGTTCTCTGTAGCAGTTACTGTATAAAATGGTGATCCGACATCGAACAGAGTTGAAGAGTAGTCTCTAGACACTAATGTTGAGTATTAGAAAATGCATATTTATAAAGGAGAAAACCGTCATTTTACATTTCAAGTCTTACTAACAACCCTTACTTTTATGTATTTAACCTTCTTGTGATTTAATTACATGTGTTTTATTTTAATTAAGTATTTTATGTATTTTAGGGGCATTATAGTCATTTCACAATAAAGGAGAGATCAGACGGCAAAACGGACATCACTTTTGAACTCAGGACAGTCGAAAACCTTAGGAGGAGCATAAAAGGAAAAATGGCATTATTCATATGTACGGTACTATTCACGTGTACGGTACTAACTACGTTACTGTTCACAACACTGTTCACATAGACGGATCGATGACGTGGCATTGACCGATGATGTGGCATTGACTGATGAGGTGTCACGATCCTGTTGGGCTAAAATTCTTATGTACTGTTGATGGTGACGTGGCAGCATATCAGTGGATGAAAAATCTCGCGTACGGTACATGCATCACACAGGATTATTTTCAACCAAACCGCTTTACTGTTCATCCGAGTCAAACCGCGTTACTGTTCATCCGAGTCAAACCGTGTTACTGTTCATCCGCGTGGTCAAACCGTGGACTGTTGACTGATGACGTGGCGCAATCCTGAGCGTCCAAACTGTTTTTAATCCGATGGCCATGATTTACTCCATGTATCTATAAAAAGGGGGCCTCCCCCCCCTAATTTGATATCTCTGAATCCATTTTTGGGATCCATTTTCTGTAATTCCCTCTCCATCTTGTATTTTCTTCGTATTTTAATAAATTCCCATTTTACCCCTAGTTCAACTATGAGTGGCTAATTTTCTTTCAAGCTTGGGTTGAAGGTGAAGTCTCAACATGTGTCATGGGCTTAATTTGGTAAATTTATTTTCTCTTCCCCTCTAATTTTTGTGGATGTTTTGACTTCTCGTCGACAAATAATAATAGTCTTGTCTAGATACCGTCTTGGTTACACCGGCTCTCTAGTATAAGGTTATTATTATTTGGCACGATAAGCCCTTAGCACCATATTGATTAGAGCGTGGTTCATGAGGTGTGGATTCCCCCCTCATGATTTAATTGGCATTAATACGGATTATTTAGCCCATGATGCATGTTGATACGGATCCAGATACCCAAGTACGTCATTTCAATATAATTATCGTCAATTTATTCTCGCCATTTCAATACCAATTTTAGAATTTATTCTCGCCATTTCAATACCAATTTTAGAATTTATCCTCGCCATTTTAATTTAAGTTTTAGCATATTCCAAATCATTTCCACCATAAATCCAATCACCCATTTACAAAATTAATTCTACACAATTAAAATCCACCTCCTCGTGGGATCGACACTCGTCACCATAGATCTATACTACAATAGATTCGTGCACTTGCGAATACATTAAAATTTGCACAACAAGTTTTTGGCGCCGTTGCCGGGGAGGTAAGTAATTTTAATTAATAGAATTAATTTTTGTGAATAATTTCTTTTATTTGTTTTCTTGTATTTTTTTTATTTATTATAAAAAAAAAAGAAAAAAAAGAGTGAATCTACATTTAAAGGTTAGTATTTCTTTTATTTTTTCTCTTCTTTAAAATTCTGTAATTTATTTTTCAATTTATTTTTCGTTGTAATTTTATTTTAATTAATTTAATTTTTAGTTAATTTCTTTCACGTATTTGTTTTTGTGTATTTTTATAGAAAGGTTTTAATAGCGCAATAAGGTTAGTATCGTAATTTCTCCCTCTTCTTTATTTTTATTTGTTTTGTTCTCATCCTTTTTTTTTTATTTATTTGTTTTGCATGCATGGTCGTAGGTCATTATTACCTAATCTTGAACCTATAGACCTTGAATTAGAAAAAACACTTCGCACACACAAACAAATTAAAAATAAAATGGATTTACAAGCACCACAGGAGAGACCATTTAAGGACTATTTTAGTCCCTTAGCTAATTTGAGCACATCATGCATAAGATACCCAAATGTAGCTGCTAGGAGCTTTGAATTAAAACCTAGTGTGCTAAATTGTCTCCCCACATTTTATGGCCTAGAAAATGAGGATCCATATAATCATCTGAATGATTTTCATGCCATTTGTCAAACTTTTAAATATGAAAATTTTTCAGACGATGATGTTAAACTCAGATTATTCCCATTTTCTTTAAAGGATAGAGCTCGTTCATGGCTTAATACATTGCCTGCTAATAGCATTTCATCATGGGAACAAATGGTAACTAAATTTTTAAATAAATATTTCCCAGTGCATAAAACCAATGCTATTCGCAGGGAAATCTCGGAGTTTACCCAGAGAGATGACGAGCAGTTTTTCGAAACGTGGGAGCGATTCAATGGGCTACTCTTGAAGTGTCCACATCATGGGTACGAGAAATGGCACCAATGTCAATACTTTTTGGAGGGATTACTACCAAATGTGCAAGAATGGCTAATGGCAACAAGTGGAGGAGAGCTAATGTCAAAAAGTGCATTAGAAATTTGGGAATTCTTCCAGCGACAAGCAGATAATTCCCAACAACGGAGTCGATCACTCAGGAATACTAGAAGAATTAAAGGAGTGAATGAGGTTCAAATTGGCGAATCAACTTCGGGAATCAAAGAAGTCAAGGAGATGGTTGAAGGTCTTGCTCGACAAATAGCATCGTTATCAACTGCGAAATCAACAGAACCACATGACCATGACTCATACTCAGATCAAGCCAATGCCATAGGTGTAATGAGAAAGCCATCAAATTACAACCCATACTCCAACACATATAACCCTGGATGGAGAGACCACCCCAATTTTTCATGGTCTCAAGGATTCCAACAGAATGGACCAGCAGCTCCAGCTCCACCAATGCAACAAATTTCTCAAAATCCTCAAGCCTCTCAGCCCCCATTTAGACCATACAATCAGAACCAGAACTACTCTCAACCTAGACCATGGGAGGATTCATTCCAGAATCTCAAGAATCTTACTCACTCTACGATTGAGCAACAGAACCGCACCATTGATGGACTACGAAATGAGTTGAGAGCAGGCTTCAACTCACAAGCTCAATCAGTTTCAAGCCTCGAGAAGATGGTGGGACAACTTGCTTCTTTAGTTCAGACCTTGGCAATGACCGTTAAGAAAGGTAAGTTTCCAAGTCAACCAGTGCCTAACCCTAAAGGAGTGCATGAAGCAAGTACCAGTTCACTACAGCAGCATGGAGAGGTCAAAGCAATAATGACCTTGCGAAAAGGAAAAGAAGTCGACAACAAAGTGGAGATGTCGGTGACAAAAGAAAATCAAATTGTACCTGTGAATGTTGAGGACTCATCACCGGAGGAGAAAGAAGAAACTAACCCACGAGAATACGTTCCCAAAGCTCCATTTCCTCAAAGGTTAGCTAAAGGAAAAAAGGGAAAATCCACAGGTGAGATTCTTGAAATCTTCAAACAGGTAAGTGTTAACATCCCTTTGCTTGATACTATTAAACAAGTTCCATCTTATGCCAAGTTTCTTAAAGACCTTTGTACTAAAAAGAGAAATATGCATGTTCAAAAGAAGGCATTTTTAACAGAAAACGTTAGTTCTATACTCCAACATAAAATTCCTTTAAAATGCAAAGACCCAGGCTCCCCCACTATCTCATGTAGTATAGGGAACCACACAATTGAGAATGCTTTGTTGGATTTAGGAGCTAGTGTAAATCTGTTGCCTTATTCAGTATTTGTGAAACTTGGATTGGGAGAATTACACCCAACTCCAGTGGTGTTACAGCTTGCAGATCGGTCCACAAAAATACCTCGTGGTATTGTGGAGGACGTGCTTATCCAGGTAGATAAGTTTTATTTTCCTGTTGATTTCATTGTAATTGACACTCAACCAATACAGGATTCAAGGAAGCACATCCCCATTATCCTAGGCCGACCTTTCTTGGCAACTGCGGATGCTCACATTCAATGTAGGACTGGAAATATGCAGTTGTCCTTCGGCAACATGACTATGGAGCTGAACATCTTCAACATTGCCAAACAACCTCACAGTGCAGATGATGGAATTGTTGATGTGGATTTAATTGAAGCATTAGTTGATGATACTTTTGTTTCAAACCTTAGTGATGATCCTTTACAAACATGTTTAACTCACTTTGGTTTGGATTTTGATATTGACAGATCGGTCGATGAGGTCAACGCCCTGCTTGACTCAGCACCATCTATGGACACTAATAAATGGAAGTCAAGAGTTGAGCAACTAGCACCATCAGAGAAGCAACTCATTCCATCATCAGAATCACCACCGAAACTCGAGCTCAAACCATTGCCCAACACTTTGGAATATGGGTTTTTGGGAGAAGAAAGTACTCTGCCGGTAATCATCTCATCATCCCTAAATGACGAACAAAAAGGTAAGTTGTTGGATGTTTTAAAAGAGCACAAAGAAGCATTAGGATGGACCATAGCAGATATAAAAGGTATAAATCCTGTAGACTGCATGCATTACATTCACCTCGATGAAAATGCTAAATCTACTAGGGAAATGCAACGTCGGTTAAATCCTAATATGAAAGAAGTTGTTAGAATTGAAGTCCTTAAGCTATTAGATGCAGGTATCATTTACCCAATTTCTGATAGTTCATGGGTCAGTCCTGTACAAGTCGTCCCCAAAAAGTCAGGAGTCACAGTAGTTACGAATGCTGATAATGAATTGATACCCACTAGAGTAACTACAGGATGGCGTGTATGCATTGATTATAGAAAGTTGAATTCTGTCACACGTAAAGACCATTTTCCTTTACCATTTATTGATCAAATGCTTGATAGATTAGCAGACCATGAATTTTATTGCTTTCTAGATGGCTACTCAGGATATAATCAGATTCCCATAGCACCAAAAGATCAAGAGAAAACTACTTTCACTTGCCCTTTTGGCACATTTGCATATAGGAGAATGCCATTTGGATTATGTAATGCACCTGCTACATTTCAACGATGAATGTTGAGCATTTTTTCTGATATGGTGGAACGATTCCTTGAAGTCTTTATGGATGACTTTTCTGTCTTTGGAGACTCATTTGATCAATGTTTACATCATCTAACACTAGTTCTGCAGAGATGTATCGAGAAGAACTTGATCTTAAATTGGGAGAAATGTCATTTTATGGTAAAACAAGGTATTGTTCTCGGTCACATCATTTCGAGCAAAGGCATTGAGGTTGACAAAGCCAATGTGGATCTCATTTTTAATCTTCCTCCACCTAAAACAATCAGAGAAGTAAGATCTTTCCTTGGGCATGCTGGTTTTTATAGACGTTTCATTAAAGATTTTAGCAAAGTTTCTAGACCCTTATGCAATCTACTTGCTAAGGATGTACCTTTTGTCTTTAATGATTCATGTCTTGTTGCGTTTGAAAAATTAAAACAGTTGTTGACATCATCACCCATCATTCAGGCCCCAAACTGGAGCTTACCATTTGAGCTAATGTGTGATGCATCTGATTATGCAGTAGGAGCAGTATTAGGACAAAGAGTTGATCGAATTTCCCACGTTATTTACTATGCTAGTATGACATTGAATGATGCACAGTTGAACTATTCAACTACTGAAAAAGAAATGCTAGCAGTAGTGTTTGCATTAGAAAAATTTCGATCATATCTCATTGGTTGTAAAATAATTATATTCACGGATCATGCTGCTCTTAAATATCTTCTCACAAAGAAAGATGCAAAAGCCAGACTAATTCGTTGGGTGTTACTTTTACAGGAGTTCGACTTGGAATTCAAAGATAAGAAAGGCACAGAGAATGTTGTGGCGGACCACCTCTCTCGTCTCCATTTTGACACAATTACAGAATCATTACCATTGAATGAGTCATTTCCAGATGAACAATTAATGAATGTGGAAGTATTACCTTGGTATGCTGATATAGTTAATTATCTTGTTACAGGTAAACTTCCAGAGCATTGGACCAAGCAAGACAAGGCTAAATTCTTTGCAGAGATAAAGAATTTCTTTTGGGATGACCCATATTTATTCAAGTATTGTGCAGACCAAATTGTTAGACGATGTGTCCCAGAAAGTGAAATTCAGAATATCCTTTCATTCTGCCATGAACAAGCTTGTGGAGGCCATTTCAGTGCTAAGAAAACAGCGACTAAAGTTTTACAATGTGGTTTCTATTGGTCATCTATATTTCGAGACGCTTACACTTTCTGTTCTTCATGTGATAGGTGTCAACGAATGGGGAGCATTACACAAAGGAACATGATGCCACTAAATCCAATTTTAGTGGTTGAGATTTTTTACGTATGGGGTATCGACTTCATGGGACCCTTTCCCCCGTCTTTTGGCCATCAATACATATTGGTTGCTGTTGACTACGTATCGAAATGGGTAGAAGCAATTCCATGTAGGACCAATGATCACAAGGTGGTGATAGCATTTTTGAAAAGCAACATTGTTTCACGCTTTGGATTCCCACGAGCGATAATCAGTGATGGTGGTGCCCACTTTTGTAACAAAGCATTCAAAACTCTTTTGACAAAGTATTCAATCACACACAAAGTGGCCACTCCGTATCATCCGCAAACCAGTGGCCAAGTTGAGATATCCAATCGAGAAATAAAGCACTTATTAGAAAAGACGGTGAGGCCGGACAGAAAAGATTGGTCATTAAGACTTGATGATGCCTTATGGGCATATAGAACGGCTTTCAAGACCCCGATTGGGATGTCACCCTACAGGCTAGTGTATGGAAAAGCTTGCCACCTACCTGTGGAACTCGAGCATCGTGCATATTGGGCCATCAAGAAATTCAATTTTGACATGCAGCAAGCCAGCTCAGAAAGAAGATTACAGCTGGCAGAACTTGAAGAAATTCGCAATGATGCATACGAAAATGCCAAGATTTACAAGCAACGAATGAAAGTCTTCCATGATAAGCAAATTATGAGAAAATCGTTCACTCCAGGTCAGAAAGTGCTTTTATTCAATTCTCGCTTGCACCTATTCCCAGGTAAGTTACGCTCTCGTTGGTCTGGCCCATTTATTGTTCATACTGTTTTTCCACATGGGGCAATTGAAATTAAAGACCCAAAGAACGGTGTCACGTTTAAAGTTAATGGTCAAATATTAAAGCCATATCTAGAGTACCAACCACATGAAGAAGACACCGAAATAAATTTGAGTGACCCACCAAATTTGAATTGATTTTTTTTCTTTTCGTTGATTTGATTTTTCTTTCTTTCTTTTTATTATTATTCTTTTGCTAATTGAAATTATTTTTGCATAAGTGTGTTTATTTTACCATTAAGTTTTCTCTTATCATTTTTAATCATGAGTCTCATACTTAGACCGTTCCTCCTGAACATTCTTAAACCACTTCAACGTGTCAAAACTCATCTCAAAAGGCAGATTCAATTTTGTAAAACACAACGCATTTGGGCTCTACAACCACCAGAGTTAGTAGCCTATGTTGAGGGTTTAGAACGCCAACTCAGAGACATTGAGAGAAGTGTTTACGACATCCAGTTGGAGCTTGAGGTAAATTCAATAAGAGGACGATTTTAATTTTCTTTGTGTGTTTTAATTTGTTTTTCTGTTTGTGTGCTTTAGTTTGTTACCCCGGTGAAGTGGCGGATAACGGTACTCCGTGACAATCAAGTCGGTTACTTCAGTTTCCCATAATAACTGATATTCTGAGGCGAAGGTATGGACAGAAATGAGATTCTAGCGAAGCTTCACAAGCGATTCCCTTCACTTCCTCAGAATGCCCTCCTTACGATCTATAAAGCTCGGTCCGAACGCATGCGATTACTCATGAGGAATAACATACCTGCTGACATCCGTTGGTTAATCGAGGCTAAAGTACGATCGGCAGGTGAGTTACCTCCAAAATTTATTGCATACATGCCTGGTTGTGGTAAAGGAAATTATGCAAGAAAACGACGAGCTCGAAGAATTTCTGTTGCTTGTCATAAGTGTGCCAGAATGAGTTGCAATAAAAACCCATGTTCTTTAGGAATGGTGTCTGATAACAGGGAAGATAAGATTCAATTCATTAGGGATGGCTTGAATTAAGAGTCATTGGATGATATCCTTTTGTCTCTTGAAACGCATCCCAGTGGATATGTGCAAGGAGCGATTCTCCAGTTATGGCCATTATTCCAGAAACAGCATGCCCGATATAGTCTCGGGAATCTGACTATAAACGACCCTGTTTGCCAGTTTATAAGAAAACTGGATAGGAAGCCTATCCTCGACCCATAGAGGGCGTTCAAGCCGTTTCTGGACGTAAAACCAGAGGAAGATGTGAGCCACAGTCGCAACTACCTGTAAATATCCTTTTACTTTATTGTTATTTTATTTCACTATTGTCTTATTGTTTGCATTATTGTCTTTAATAATTTTATTACTGTTTGCTTTTTCCTTATTACTGTTTGCCTTTCCCTTTTTACTGTTTCCTTTTTGACTCGCGAGCCACGTGCTTTACGCGTTATTTGACATGGACATGTGACCTCATACACAACTATGACCCACTATCACCAAGACTCTTAAATGTGATTTTCTTTGTCAAGCACTCACAAATTATTTTTGCGAAGTATCACAATGGCAGCTACTCCCAATAGACAATTCAAGAACATTTGTGTGTTTTCTGGATTTACATATGGCAAACATAAAGAGTTCGTTGAGGCAGCCATAGATCTTGGTCGAAGCATAGCAGCGAGAAAATTACACTTGGTGTATGGAGGAGGTAATCGAGGGTTATCAAAAATGGTCTCAGAAGCAGCTTTTATCAGAGGAAGTCAAGTGTTAGGCATCATCCCAAGAGTCTTAAAACCATTGGGCAGTTCGTCTAACTCATCAACTGGAGAAGAGTTAGTCGTCTCAGGTATGCAGGAAAGAATAACTGAAATGCTTAATCATGCTGATGCTTTTATTTTCCTTCCAGGAGATCTTGCAACACTAGAGGCACTTATCACGCTAACATCTTGGGCCCATCTCCACATCCACCAGAAACCCATCGGTTTGTTAAATGTCAATAACTTTTATGATGGCTTTATCGCATTTCTTAACCATGCAATAAAAAACTATTTCATTCCCGCTAATGTGAAAAAACTTTTTATTTGTGCTCACACTGCTAATGAGCTACTTGATCTGTTACAAGCTTATAGACCGGAGCCAGACCCCTGGACCTTCGTGTTGGAGCGTCCAAATAATGATGGTAACAGTAGCAGTAGTAAGAAGTACAAATTAGATTTAACTCTCCGCCTATAAATATTTTCTTCTGTGTTGCACCACCCAGGTGATGTCTTCTAAACTCTACTTCTTTCCTTTCAAACATTGAGGACAATGTTTCGTTCTGGTTGGGGGGAGGGAATAGTCGACAATTGTGGAATTTTGGTTAAGTTTTTACTAATTTTTTGTTGTAGAAACTAACTGTTGCTAACTTTTTGTGTTGAAGATGGCTGAATATGGAGTGTAGTGACTCTAGAAACGCATCTTCATCGTTTATAAAAAAAAAAAAATTCAGACATTTTCTTTTTCTTTATTATGTGTTTATGTTTATTTTTCTTCTTTTTAATTTCTCCTCTATAAATATACATTTTCCAACTTTTGAGTCGAAGATGGCTGAATATGGAGTGTAGTTCCTCTAGAAACGCATCTTCTTTAAAAAAAAAAAATTATTTTCGTTTTCTATCATTTTACGTGTAACTTTTCTAATTAGTTTTTATGCATCATTTTCACATTTCTGCATGCATATTTTCCTTTCATGTTTAGAATAGGTTGGGGGGTAGAATGATGTTTAAAAAAAAATGTGTGATTTGTTTTAACATTGGACGACATGATTAATTTCAAATTTTAGTATTTGTATTATCTTTGGTCTTAAGTGATGTTACGCTATGTTTGCTACTTTACATGTTGATGTCGGAGACAAATGTGAGTTGCTTGAAGGAATGAACATGTCATAATAAGTACCAAGTGAGTTTTTGAGCCTATTATTTTTCTTGGAGAATAACCCTTTTGCCCACTCTTTATACAGCTTAGCAGTTTATTATTTTATACACGATCTCTAAATTACTTTTGAGTTAACCCTTAAAAAAAAATTGTAAAATAAAAAAAAAAGAGTGTGTTGCTACATTTGGAGGCCCATCTAACTAGTAAATATGGAAGATTATTTAGAGCCCTAAAAGACGATGGAAAGGCCATCTTTGATCCGTTTGAGCCTTTCTAGCCATCCCTTTTATCAAATATCCATAGTTAACCCTTTTGAGCCTTTTAAAAAAAAAAATCTTTTTCTTTGTCAACTTATCATCTTGACCCACTCCGATTTGGAGTATTACCCAATGTCTTATAAGTTCCATCACCTATATATGTTTGAGAAAATGTAAATAATTTTGTTGTTCAGTAAAGTTATGCAAAAAAAAAAAAAACAAACAAAACAAAAGTTGTTGTTTCAAAAGAAAAAAAAAATAAAAATAATAGGTGAAATCCACCTTGCAACTTCCAAAAAAAAAAAAATTCTCTGTATTTTTCTCAAACATACACTTTGTTTTCCTTATTTTCCTTCTTTGTTAGCCATGTCCCTAGCCTACGTTACGTCCTAATAAAAGTCCTTCTTGATTTTAGGGAACTATAGTTTGAAGTAGAAGCTAGTTATATGGGCTAAAAAGATGTCGTGATGCATAATAAAAAAAAAGAGATAAATAAATTGGGTTGACTAGCATTTTTGTTTGACTTGAGATCGTATTATTTCTAAGCTGAGGGCATATTTATTTCATCTTGGTGAGAGCATGTGATATCACTTCTTTATTATTTTCTCTCTCAATTACCATTCATTGGAGTGACTATTTTTATTGGTTTTAATTTCTTTGTGAGAGTGTCACTACTTCCAGTGAGATTTTGGGGTTTGACATGTCATTCTTGAAAGTAGCTATGACAAAGTCTGCTGGGCTGATTCATGTGGATGGTTGATGTGGGTGTGATGTTGCTTTAGACTGGAGATAATGCTTATACTTTTATTTGATTGCTATCATTAATCTGACGGAATAAATACGAATGTTTCTATTAAAAAAAAATAATAATAATACTTTGAATTTGAATTTTGTTTTCGCTTTATTTGCTAGGGACTAGCAATAAGCTGGTTGGGGGGTGTGTTGAGTGTTAGAAAATGCATATTTATAAAGGAAAAAACCGTCATTTTACATTTCAAGTCTTACTAACAACCCTTACTTTTATGTATTTAACCTTCTTGTGATTTAATTACATGTGTTTTATTTTAATTAAGTATTTTATGTATTTTAGGGGCATTATAGTCATTTCACAATAAAGGAGAGATCAGACGGCAAAACGGACATCACTTTTGAACTCAGGACAGTCGAAAACCTTAGGAGGAGCATAAAAGGAAAAATGGCACTATTCATATGTACGGTACTATTCACGTGTACGGTACTAACTACGTTACTGTTCACAACACTGTTCACATAGACGGATCGATGACGTGGCATTGACCGATGATGTGGCATTGACTAATGAGGTGTCACGATCCTGTTGGGCTAAAATTCTTATGTACTGTTGATGGTGACGTGGCAGCATATCAGTGGATGAAAAATCTCGCGTACGGTACATGCATCACACAGGATTATTTTCAACCAAACCGCGTTACTGTTCATCCGAGTCAAACCGCGTTACTGTTCATCCGAGTCAAACCGTGTTACTGTTCATCCGCGTGGTCAAACCGTGGACTGTTGACTGATGACGTGGCGCAATCCTGAGCGTCCAAACTGTTTTTAATCCGATGGCCATGATTTACTCCATGTATCTATAAAAAAGGGGCCTCCCCCCCCTAATTTGATATCTCTGAATCCATTTTTGGGATCCATTTTCTGTAATTCCCTCTCCATCTTGTATTTTCTTCGTATTTTAATAAATTCTCATTTTGCCCCTAATTCAACTATGAGTGGCTAATTTTCTTTCAAGCTTGGGTTGAAGGTGAAGTCTCAACATGTGTCATGGGCTTAATTTGGTAAATTTATTTTCTCTTCCCCTCTAATTTTTGTGGATGTTTTGACTTCTCGTCGACAAATAATAATAGTCTTGTCTAGATACCGCCTTGGTTACACCGGCTCTCTAGTATAAGGTTATTATTATTTGGCACGATAAGCCCTTAGCACCATATTGATTAGAGCGTGGTTCATGAGGTGTGGATTCCCCCCTCATGATTTAATTGGCATTAATACGGATTATTTAGCCCATGATGCATGTTGATACGGATCCAGATACCCAAGTACGTCATTTCAATATAATTCTCGTCAATTTATTCTCGCCATTTCAATACCAATTTTAGAATTTATTCTCGCCATTTCAATACCAATTTTAGAATTTATCCTCGCCATTTTAATTTAAGTTTTAGCATATTCCAAATCATTTCCACCATAAATCCAATCACCCATTTACAAAATTAATTCTACACAATTAAAATCCGCCTCCTCGTGGGATCGACACTCGTCACCATAGATCTATACTACAATAGATTCGTGCGCTTGCGAGTACATTAAAATTTGCACAACAACTAACGGCAATCCGACAATTTGAAAATTCAACCCAACAGTCATATTGACCAGTCAAACGGTGATCCGACATCTAGTTAACGGCGATCCGACAGTGAGCAAAAAGTTAATAACGACTAGTTTTCAGCCCCAACTATAAATAAACTCAATAAAATTCAAACAACAACGATTCCAACAATTATTATTGAGTAAAGTCTTGAGCATACAACATTCATTGAGCCATAAATTATTGTATTCATCTCATTTACTCATACTTTTGATCTTCATTTGTAATCAAACACATTGTTTGAGAGAGATTTATTTTGTAATATTCTTTAAAATCAAATTGAGTGATTGTAAGTGTTGAGATACACTTGGGTTAAGAGATTAGGGATAATCTCTTGTTGTAAAGGTTTATTGACACCTTAGAAGTCGAGTGTAAGCATTTGAAGCCTTGGAGGGTTGCTTAGTGGAATCCTCAAGCCCGGAAACCTTTGAGACGTGGACGTAGGCGAGGTTGACCGAACCACGTAAAAATCTCCGTGTTTGAATCTCTCTTCCCTTATCTTTTTATATTGTGATACATTTATTTGTTAGTGCTTTAATTTCGTTTTAGATTTGCATTGAGTTTGCTTTAGAATTGAATAATTTTTAGAATCCCAATTCACCCCTGCTCTTGGGTTGCATAACTAGAATTTCATATTATGTACCCCCGCTGCTCCTCTTGTTGCCGGCTGTCTAGTTGATGGCCACTGATAATTATTGTTGGCAATTCTCTCTAAAATTTCATAAGCTTCAGTGTAAGATTTAGATAACAAAGCTCCATTTGTTGAAGTATCAACCATCAATCTCGTACTTGGATTCAACCAATTGTCGAAGGTTTCCAATTGTATGCAACAAGGATTGTCATGATGAGGACACCTTCTGAGCAGTTCTTTAAATCTCTCCCAAGCCTCATACAAACTCTCATCTTCAAGTTGATGAAAAGAAGTGATCTCATTCCGCAATTTGCATTCTTGGTTGGTGGAAAATACTTCATTAAAAATTTGTTAGCCAATTCATTCCATGTAGTGATGGAATCAAATGGTAATGAGTTGAACCATGCTCTTGCTCGATCTCTTAAGGAATAAGGAAAAAGCCTTAGTCTAAAAGCATCTTGTGTTGCTCCAGCAATTTTAAAAGCATCACTCACTTCCAAAAACAACTTAAGATGGAGGTGAGGATCTTCAGTTGGTAGTCCATTGAATTGACCCACTGTTTGTAACATTTGAAACATCACTGGCTTCAGTTCAAAGTTTGCGGCTTCCACTTCTGGTCTGACTATTCCAGGATGCACAACTTAAGGAGTTAACACATCATAATCTCTGATAGCCCTGTCTCTGTCATCTGCCATGTAAAAGATATTGTTGTTGCCTGGCTGTCTCTGATTAACATGCTCATTTTGCGCCTCTTGAATGTTGACAGGTTGTAGTGGCTCGTGAGGGTCCAAATTTCCCACATCCTGCAGATTATCCATGTCTGAAACATTTTTTGAATTTCTTTGTTCTCTTCGCAGTCTCCTTACAGTCCTTTCAATCTCAGGATCAAATTGGAATACAACAGATCTGTCTTTGGGCATGCAAGTGTTGATCTGTCAATAAATAGAACAAATTAAATCAAGTTGGCACTATCAAGATTTACTTCACACTTCGAAAATAAACAATCAATCCCCAACAACGGTGCCAAAAACTTGTTGGTGAATTTTTACTCAATTGCTATTGATGCCAATGTGCAAGTGTACACAACAAGTAATAAAGTGATGAATATTCTATATCGTCTCCACAGGGACTGATGTTACTAGAAATACTACAGCAATCACAATAGTGCAATCTACCTTTATTTCACGATGAACTAGTTAAAGTTGATTACTACCGAAATTCACAATTGTAAGGAAATAAAATAAATAACTGCAGTATGCAATAGATTAGATCAATTGCGTAAAAGAATCAAATGAGAATGAAGTAGCTGAATGATCAAACTCTCTTAATGGGTTGACTGCTTTTCATCAAATTAACACCACTTGCTACAACAATTCATACAGCACTGGGCAGAATCATTTTGCTTCCTCAGCTGTCACGTGTTGGACTTCTCAGACCCTTAAGTATCCTAACAATGACTAGTTGCTATTCTACCTAAGGTATGGCATTATGAACATCTACTCTCTCTACCCTATAAGGTGAATGCCTATGTCTAGTTCTTCACAAATCTTAACTTTAAGTATAGCCCTTATGGGATTCAAGAAAAACTTAATCTAGGAAACTCAAATTAAGATCAAGTATTACTCTAATAATATCCGCTAAGACAGGCCATTTTGCAGCTCTATCTTAACTTGAACCATTAAATGGGTGGTCAACCGAAATAACAGTTATAATAATAGCTATTAGAGTAACATGCTACAGCAGTCGTACAGCAACTCATAAGAACAATCAAATACCCATTTAGATTGTTTGTCACACTACAGGCAAATTTAGTTCATACTTTGAAAAAGAAAAATAAATAACAAAATATTGGTCATGAAATACATCAGTTTAATTAAAGAGTAAAGAAAAGAACAAGGAACAATGAAAATTAAATCCAAATAACTCTACTGGATTTTTTCACTGATGCAGACTTGGTTCCCTTCAATTTTGATTGTTTTCTTCTTTTCCTCTTGATTTTTCCAATGTCAATTAATTACCGCCGTTTTATGTGATGCTCACCCCTTTTTATAACTGAAAACTAGGGTAAACAAAACCCTAGGGCGCGCATGAGTCAGATTAGGAAAATACAGATCGCAATTCCGCAGATATCTCGTGCTAAGTTTTCTCTGTCGTTGTTCCAGGATTGCTACAGTAATGGTTGCTCCAGCAACGGCTATAGCACTGCATTGCTCCAGATTTTGTTTCACTTTTTTTGTGTCCATATTCTTCCTCCTTTTTGCTAGCCTACTGCATCAACATCCCTTCCATGAATTATAAGCTTCTAGAAACCTACAATTATGCACATGATTTGAGCACAAATTACTTTAAATCAAGCAAAACTTATTAAGACTAAACTAAAATGAATGTTTATGCAAAATGTAACAAAAATGCAATAAAAACACATCATTTACTCTCTAAGTGATCTTGATTTAAGTCTAGAATTGCCATAATAACTCTCATTTCATAGAGTTATCAATATACAGCAAGTATGTTTGGAGAAATCACCACAGAAATACAGATATTTAAATCAGGTGGTACCTGAGGTGCACGAAGGATATCCATAACACCTGCATAGCCGATTGTTCAAATATAAAGTAACAAACAGTGAAGTTATGACATACCAAATCAAGTCTATCATAAAAGTTTAGTACAAGCAGCAATAAGATTGCTGAACCAACCTTTCTAAAGACAATTATCCGAACACATTAAAAAGGGACACCATAACAAAGAAAGTACCCAAAAAAAGAACAATAAAGACATCATGCCAACAAGTTTCAAAAGTTATATCAAACAAGATCAAGCAAAAAATGAAACTTCATCTCCGCTGCTCCTCTAAATAGGGGGATCAATAGATGCTCCCGAGGTAGTAGAAGTATATCCCTCGTGTGTAGCTGCATTTTATGGAAGCTCTAGCTGGTAGCCTAGATGACCGTTGTGGGCTAAGAGATTGGGGAGCCTGAGTCCCATTTCTATCCTCGATTGTCTTCAGAATGGCTGATCTGTCCACCCATTTCTCTACACAAGGTACGACTAGCCTTAGGCTTGCACTCCAAACCACCATCATGATCATCAAGGCCCCATGTTTTAACTGGATTTTGCTACAAAGGAAAAAGAAACAAAAACTTAGTTAAACATAATAAAATTTGTATTAAGGGTAACATGAGTGCCTCACGAAGCCGAGGTGTGTATATTTGAGATGACTTTTGAATAAAGGTCAAAAGTGATGGGAGGAAGTCAGAGAGCTTTCGAAGACTTGGATCTGGAGAGAGGGTCGACTCAATGGGCTATATTTAACCTGTAAAATAGAGAAAAGATGTTAGAGGTGGAGCTGGCGGTGACCGAGGACCACACTCCGATGCTCAAGTAAGTTTTTGGACAATATTGTAGGTGTTAAGCGCTTACCAACCCTTAACAATGGTAGTTGGAGGTTGAAGAAAGCCTCAGCCCCTTTTTGTGTATGTTTTTTTTATTTTAAGTGTTCATGAATGAGAAAAATATAATCTAAGCACTTTTATATAGAGTGCCCTGGGGTGCCTTAGTCGCCTACCACTTGGAGAATTTTTATTAGTTAGCCCTAAAGAATATGTCATTTCTTTGGCGTGTATATTCGTTTCAAGTATTGAGAGCATGTTTGAAGAGTAAGTAAGGTGTTATTTGCTTGGTTTGTTTAGTTATACATGTAGCGCATGCTGCCTGGTGGTCCCGAATACCTCAGCAGAGGCTGTCTAAAAGACAACTGCCCTTGGTGTGTTGTCCTTTACTTTTGGGCAAGCACGATAGCCAATTTTCCCTCATTTTCCAATAAGATATTCCTTATTAAAATCAGCTTAATAAAATATTCTCTTTTGGGCGATAGGGATATTTGAGGTAATTAATATTCCATATAATTTTTTCATCCACTTTACTTCTGACATGGGATACCCCGTGTACCAGCTTGACTATTAGGTGTACCGGGTGTAGGTCGAGTACCCTCCGATGATTATTTTTAATCATATAATTTTTTATTGACATATAATTCATCATTATTGATCTACAATTTCTTCTCCAAATAACATTCCTATAGTTTCTTTCAACAAGAGTAATTGAGGCAAAAAAAACTCATGGAAGAATTATAATTGAGACGTGATATTTGGTTCTCCTTTACGAATGGTTGAGTGAGAAAAAAGGTACCTCTGCTAGCATTTTTCTGATTTGGCCACTTGTGCCTCCTTATTTAAAATGACCACTTTTCTCTCTCAACTTTTCTTTTTAGCCTTACAGTTACTACGCTCTTGGAATGTGGGGAAATAAAAAGTGGCTGTCAGGACTTTTCTCTTTGGCTCTCTCTTTCAAATTTGAATTTCAAAGTGTACCTCGCCGCCCTTCTAATTGTCAACCACACACTTGACTTGTCCTTTTTTTTTTCCTCTTTTTGAACTTCAAAATTGGGGGCAGACATTTCTCTAATGGAGTCAACCTACAGTGCAGCGCTGTATCTCATACAGCGCATGCACGCAACCAGTACAACCGGTTTTTAACCGGTTAACATAATAAATATTACATTTTAATTTGTTTTTAATGCGAAAAAAATATGAAAAAATAGGGAAAAAAAGATAAAATTGTAATTAAATGAAGCAAAAGAATATAATAATTTTAAATTTATAAATAGTACAAGAAACTATACAAGTATTATAAACAAGTCACAAAATAACTATATTCCCACTTATTTTGTCACATTTCAATATTTATAGTGCATGTTTCGAGTTTACTTTTCAAATTCCTATTTTTTTGTTACGATTTATCTAAATTTTGGTAAGTTATTTCAACTCATTTTTCCACCAGTTTTTGGTTCTATATTTTCACTTTTTTCATTAAATTCCAACTTTTTACGTGGATATTTTAAGTTTACTTTCAACATTCCTACATTCCATTAGCCTTTATCTAATTTCTGGTAAGTTATTCCAACTCATTTTCCCACCACTTTTAAGTCCTAGATTCCAACTATTTTTATAGAGTTTCAACATTTTCGGTAGATATTTCTAGTTTACTTTTAGAGCCCTACTTCGCATTGGAATTTATCAAATTCTTAGTCCATTATTCCAATTTTTGGGTTGAGTTCATCAACTCTTGTTGCCACTACTTTTTGATTCTATATTCCTATTCCTTTTATTGAATTCTAATATTTTGGGTGAGAGTTTCAAGTCCACTTTTTAGATCCCCATTTCCTGTTAAAATTTATCAATTTCTTTGTTAGGTTATTCCGACTTTTAGGTTAAAGTTATCAACTGTTATTACCACCAGTTTTTCCTTTTATGTTTCTACTCTTTTTATGGAATTTCAATATTTTGGATGGATATTTTAAGTTCATTTTTAGATCCCTACTTCTCTTTAAAATATATCGATTTCTTGCTAAGTTATTCCAAGTTTTGGGTTAGGCTCTTCAATTCATATTCCCACTACTTTTTGGTTATTTATTCCTGCCCTTTTTATTAAATTTCAATATTTTGGGTGGATGTTTCAAGTTCACTTCTTATATCCCTACTTCCTGTTGAAATTTATCAAATTCCTGGTAAATTGTTCGTACTTTTCGGTTAAATTCATCAACTCTTTTTCCTACTAGTTTTTTGTTTTATATTTCTACTTTTTTTTATTGAATTTTAAAATTTCGGGTGTATGTTTCAATTTCACTTTTTGGATCCCTACTTATAGTTGGAATTTATCAAATTGTGGGTGAGCCGTTTCCAATTTTGCGTTATGTTCTTCAACTCTTGTTCCCACCACTTTTTAGTTCTATATTTCTACTTTTTTTAATGAATTCCAATATTTTGAATAGAAGTTTCAAGTTTATTTTTTAGATTCCAACTTGTCATTAGAATTTATCAAATTCTTAATAAGTTATTCCAACTTTTGTGTTAAGTTCTTCAACTTTTATTTCCAGTACCTTTTAGTTATATATTCCAGGTTTTTTTTAATGAATTCCAACATTTTGGGTGAAAGTTTCAAATTCAATTCTTAGTCCCTATTTCCCATTGGAATTTATCAAACTATCGTTGCGTAATTCCAACTTTCAGGTTAACTCTCCCACTTTTTTCCCACTATTTTTTGGTTCTATATACCAAGACTTTTTATTGAATTCCAACATGTAGGTGTGTGTTTCAAGTTTATTTTTCATGTCTCTAATTCCCATTGAAATTTACCAAATCATCAGTAAGTCGTTCCAATTTATGGGTTCAGCTCTTTAATAGTTACTTCCACCATTTTTTTGGTTTTATATTCCAAATGTTTTTACTGTATGCCAACATTTTAGGTGGTTGTTACGAGTCGCATTTTATTATAGTAAAACATTAAAATATTGAGGTAAATTACGTTTGACCCCGCTTTTTTTTAATAAATATCAACTTACAATATAATTTTGAAAAATCATTGTTGCAACCCTCAATTTTTTTCAACACTATGAATTTGTATAAGTCCACTCCCCTCCCCCCCGGCCCCCAACGGTCTTTGTTACTTCATGGTATTTCTTGAATTTAATCGTATGTATACTTTAAACTTTTGATCTTTTACATATTAATGCTCATTTTATTATTTTACATAATTGTGCTTAGATTTTTTTTAAAACAATTGTGCAACATATAATTTTCATCATTATATTTAGTTTTAAAAATTATTTCTTTAATCTCTCATCAATCTTTAGCTTAAGATTGACAAAGTAACATTGACTTAAATCCAGTTCTATTAAGTCGCCATTAATTTATCTTTACCAAGTACATTAAACACAATAAAAGTAACTCAAATTAAACAATAATTTTATAAACACATTAGAAAATCATTGCAATCAAGGAAAAAGAAAATATATTAAATATTAAAATTAATTTTCTCTAATAGAAAAATTCAATGCTATAATTTTTAAGAGAAATTATTTATACACCATCTTTCTTTTGGAGAACAAATAAAAAAAAAAGTTCATTTACAACCAATGCCAATTCTTGTTCACTACTCAACTATGCACCATTAGAGAAAAAAAGATAAAATAATCCCAAGGGATTATAGAAAACTAATTTTATTATTTCTATTTCCCCTTTGATCTGGAGACAGCCAGCTGAAGCTTGGGCTGCTCACCAGCCTTACTTGGATTCAACCACTTGAGAGGATGCCAATAGCAGTTTCTGCGTCAAATGCTTTGCAATATTTTCCCTTGCCAATCATTCTATATTGGAAGCATAAAACATTAAAAAAAAATGAAATGACAATTCAAAATGTTATACAATTTAAGTTAATTACAAAACTTTAACAAGACAAGAAAAAAATTAAGAACATTAATCGTGAAAAAAATTAATAATGATTAAAAAATATATATTTTAATGTATGAAGCGACAAACGAAACCTTAGGCCTAAAGGATATGTTTTTTGATGAAATTTTAAAAAATAAATTTTATATTTTCTTTTTAGGTTTCTGAACAATAAATAAAGTTATTTTGAAAAAAAAGTATCAAGAATAATAATATAAAATATGAAAATTTAAATAATATACAAAAATTATTAGAATTAAAAATTGTGAAAATGGGTAAATATGTTTTCATTTAGGCAGTAGTTTTCCTGCCTAGATGAAGCAAAATTCTTTTAGTGTTATATCAAAATAAAAAAAATTAATTGAATACTATTTAGAGTAATATATTATATAATATTTTTAAATTTACAATTTATATGTACATTATAAACTATAATTTAATGGTATTTGATAATCTGTATACATGCACTTTATGGTAAAGTCCAACGATCCACCGAATATTAACTCAAAAACCTACTCCCATAAATATACAAAGAGATACATACTTTATTTTAAATAACAATGTAATATTATAGTTACATTATTAATTATTTAGCTTTTATAATATAATGTCGACAATAATTTACAATGATAATTAGCAACATTTCTCAATAAATTATTAAAAAGTTTATTACGATAAAATGTTGTTATATTTAGAACATACGCTCATTTTGATTAAAAGAAAAGTGATATTGATAAAATTATCATATATGTGTTCAATTTACCAATAATAATAGTAAGGCTAACAAAGATACTTATTAACAACATTAGTAATGGATATTAAGAGTTATAGTATCATTAATCATAATACTAGTAATAAAACAATATCATTAAATATTAACATTACATGTAATCATGTATAAGCTCCTATAACAATTCATAGAATTTTCTGTGACTTCAAATTAGTGAGTAAATGAGACCATAAAAAGTAATTTAATGAATTTCTTAGAAATTTGTGTGAAATATTTTTAATAAGATTTTTCATCTTATAGTTACCCATATCCAGAACTAAATTGTACTATTTATATTAGTCACTAGTACAAATAATATTGAAAACAAAAATATTTTGAGTAATGACAATACTTGGTACTATCAATAATATAGAGTTGACCAAATAGGCAAAAATTTGCAAAAGAAAAAAAATTAAAGAGGTCTCACTAATTTTTATATTGCAAAACATTTGTAGATTTATAATGTCATAATAAACAATGATATAAGTTGTTTATGATCAATTTCATTATTAAAAATGATTGCATTGATTTATAATTAATATAGTTTACACTAATATAAATATTATTCACGTTATTTACAACATTACATGTTTTAAAATATATTATTATGTTAGGGGGTCTTTGATAGTCGTCTAAATTAAATGAAGTCTTTAATATTTAGTTAAAAGATGAGGGAGCAAAGTGATAATTACCAGGATATTTGCCGATTCCAGTGTCCCACCATCTGTTTCGGTGACCTATTTTATGCCTAAAATTACGAAGCCGTTGGATTGCTTATAAAGTAATCTAACGGCCAATAAATTTAGAATAAAAAATTAAACTTCCGCTGTATCTTATGCAGCGCTTTATTACAGGCGGACCCTCTCTAATGACACAACACATTTCCTTTTTCTTTGTCTTTGCTTTAGAACAAGTGAAATTACTTATTTCACTTACACATCGTACAACTCCCCTTTATTATTTTTATCCTTCTTTTTTCTTTTTTTTTTTTCTTTCACCTCCCCTTTACTCTTTTTGAAATCCCTAGAGTTATCCTTGAACCTGCAAACATCTTGGCAGCACATCTTTGTTCTCCATTCGAAACCCCAGCAATTCCTTGCGTTTTTCTTTAGCTTCTGTTAGGTAAGCCTCTCTCTCTTCTTTGTTTTTTTTTTCTTCCTTTTCTTTCCTCTTTTCCTTCCTCCTGGTGCTTCTAACTTTGACTTCCCTTTTATTTTCTTTCTTTTACCGCTACTAGGCAAAGTTTTTGGCCATATAGAGAGTGATATATTGAGTGTGGGTAGGGCTAATTGGTCAAAGGTTCCCCATCGGCTTCTTTTCATGACCAAGTATGAGTAGAGGGTATTGCAAGGGTATTCTAGTGTCACTCGTATTTTGTTTTCTAGCCTTATGTTTTCCTTACTGTTTGCCCTTCTGTTATTTTAATTCACAATAAGCTTTGTGTCTGTTTATCTGACCTTTTCTTCTTGTTTTCCATGGTGGTTGATTGATATGGATCGGTCCAGCGAAGATTTCGACTCCTTTATAAACCGTCTAAGAAGTGAATCCTCAATTACCGTAGGTGCCACCTCTTCGATAGGTACCCTTCCTCATCAAAGCCCGGCAACAAAGAAGAAGTCGTAAGGCTCCTCTCATTGTGGTTTCAAGGGTACCCTATGTACCTAAAAAAAAAAAAAAAAAGATGTTTCATTATTTTCCCTACCTAGGGACTTGTTGAAGTTTCCCACCTAGATGAATACCTATATTACACTTTTACGAATATTACTTTTAAGGTGGCTTTGGAGATGGACAAATTAGGCTTGGATAAGTACTATAACCGAGTGCTTAAGGCTAGCTAAGATGTGAGTATCTTTTACATGATGTATCTTTTATGTTTTTCTCTTCTCTCTTTTTTGTTCTTCTAACCTTGGGGTACCCTTTGTTGTGGGCTACCTTTCTTCTAAGTTGTAGCCTCCAGGATCTCGCTACTATCAGTTAAAGATTAATATTGAAAGGACAGAAGAATATATTATTCTTTCTTATATTTTGAATTACAAGAATATGACTTATATATATACAACTTTGACAAGCCATTACAGAGATAAATTTGTGGCTTATTAAAAGAATGCTTTCCTAATATATATAATAACAGTTGGCTAGAGATATTCTAGTCGTTAGTAAATAATACTAAATTAATCATGATGACTCAATCTTGATAGTGGGAATAAAGCATAGTCACGGCTGAGTATATTGCTAAATTTGTTTCAATGGTTTTAATGTTGGATTCTGGTGATTCTTTGTTGCTATGCATGGAGCCCGTAGTTATCTTGGTTGCCAACTTTGTCTCATTGTGATGAGTTATCTTATCAGCCCCCTGCAAACTAGGCATGGCCATGGAGTGAATGTCGAGTTTGTACCGAAATTTGAAGAAGAGTTCTTTGGACAGAGGCTTTGTGAAAATATATGCAGTTTGCTGTAAGGATGGAATGTATTTGGTGGTGAGCAAACCACATGTGACCTTTTCTCGAACAAAGTGGTAGTCAAGCTCAATATGCTTGGTTCGAGCATGATGAATTGGATTTTTGGCCATATGGAGTGCACTCATGTTGTCGCAAATCAGACCTGGTGGTTTGTCTTGAGGTATACCAATGTCGCTTAATAAGTATGTAAGCCATGTAAGTTCTGCTGCTGTAGAAGCCATGCTACGATATTCTGCTTCAGCACTAGAGCGAGCTACTGTTGCCTGCTTTTTGGAGCTCCAAGAAATACAATTTGCTCCAAGATAAACACAAAAACCACTTGTGCTCCTTCGAGTTATCAGACAACCTGCCCCAATCTGAATCTGAAAAACCATATAGTTTGGTGCTGCTTTGTTTTAGGTATCTCAATCCAAAATCCATTATGCCCTTGAGATAGCGAAGGATAAGTTTGACAGCCCGAAAGTCTAACTTGGTTGGAGATTGAAATTTTTGACAAACCTGGTTTACTGCATAAGTTATGTCTGGTCTAGTGAAGGTTAGATATTGGAGGCTGCCGACTATTTTTCGATATTCAGTGGCATCAACAAGTTCATTATCATCAGATCTTGGTGTTGTTTTCACGGCAATTGGAGTGGCAATAGCTGTGCTGTTGATCATTTTTGTTTTGAGCAGCAAATCCATTGTGTATTTAGACTGCGAGAGAAACATACCATGATTAAATTGTTTGATTTCAATTCGCAAAAATTAAGTAAGCATTCCGAGATCCTTTAATGCAAATTGTGTGCTAAAGAGTGTGAATGATATTTTGTATGACAGGTATTATTTCCTATAACTATCACATCATCCACATACACAAGTAATAACACAATGCTTGACTCATGATGTAGAATAAATAATGAATGATCAGCCTTACTATTTCTAAAGCCAAGTTTGATAAGTGCATGATAAAGACAGTCAAACCACGTTCTTGGGGCTTGTTTAAGTTCATAGAGTGATTTATTTAATTTACAAACATACGAAGGCAGTTTAGGATTGATAAAATTCGGTGGCTGCTCCATGTAAACAGTTTCTTTGAGGTGACCATGAAGAAAGGCATTGCGCATATCAAGTTGCCTTGTGGTCCAATTGAGATTAACGGCAAGGGAAAGAACAAGTCAAATCGTTGTGTGCTTGACGACTGGACTGAAGGTTTCTTCAAAGTCAATTCCGGGAATTTGCGTGAAACCTTTAGCGACTAAGCGTGCCTTGAATCTTTCGATGGTTCCTTTTTCAGTATATTTGAAACGATACACCCACTTAGACCCAATTATATTGGCATCACTAGGCCTTGGTACAAGAGACCAAGTGTTGTTTTGGTGCAACGCGTGGAGTTCGTCTTTCATGGCAGCAACCCACTGAGGATGTCTTAGAGCACTTTTCAAGGTTTTTGGCTCAGTCACTAATAAGGTCTGCAAGGCCAGGTTCGGGTTTTGTTTAAGTTTATGACGAGTCACCATTGGATGTGTGTTCACAATACTCTCAGTTTGAAAAGTATGCGGATCCTTTTGAATTGGCAGTTCAATGACCAGCTTGTTTGAGATGTCTGGTAAGTCATGGGTTTGAGTTCTTTCTGCAAGGACTGGAGTGGTAATGTCTTGGCTTTGTGATGGATTGGCCGGAGTGGAGATATTTTCCTCTATGTTTGGATTTTGAATGCATGGTGATGAGGGCGTCACAAGAATTGGTTCTTGGCCTTCATTATTTGAATTTTTGTTATGCATGCTTTCCTTGTGACTGTTGGGCTCCTCATCGCAACAATAATGAGTCCGTGCAGGAGTACTAGTTGCTTGGTGATTTTCCTCGTGATCACAATTTGATGTTGATTCAATTACATCATGCCAGTCGTTAGCAGGTGGAAAGACATTGTTTTCCTGCGAAATAGACAAGTCTGAAGAATTATTATCAAAAGGGAATACACTTTCATAAAAAACATGTCAAGATATATAAACTCGTTTGGTACTGAGGTGCAAACATCAATATCCTTTATGTAAAAGACTATATCCAATAAAAACACATGAATATGTTTTTTTCTCAAATTTATTTTTATTGTAATCTCTTAAATAAGGGAAACACCTGCACCCAAAAACTTTTAGTAAATGATAATCAGGAGACTTAAAGAAGAGTTTTTCATAAGGACTTTTCATCCAATTAAAGATAAGCGCATGCGATTTATTAAATAAACTGCTGTAATAAATGCTTCAACCCAAAGCGATAAAAGAATTTTAGCATGAAACATCATGGTTAATGTTGTTTCTGATATGTGCCTGTGCTTTCGTTCAGGAACCCATTTTGCTCAGGCGTATAAGGACAAGAGACTTGTTGTGTGATGCCCCAAATTTGTAGGTGATTAATGAACAATTTCGAGGCAAACTCTCCTCCTCTATCATATTGAAAAATCTTGATTTTTCTTTCTAGTTGAGTTTCCACCTGTCGTTGAAACTTTACAAAGCAATCATAAAAGTCAGATTTACGTTTTAAAGGGGACAACCATGAATATCTTGTGCAATCATCAATAAATAAAGCATAGTATCTAAAGTTTTGTGTAGAATTTAGAGGAGCAGGGCCCCACAAATCACAATGTATCTTTTCTAAAGGAAATTCTGAAATTTTATTCGATTTGTCAAAGGGAAGTTTGCAACTCTTTCCTAATTGGCATGATAACACATATTTTTGGTGTTTGTGTCCAATTGGAAATATTAATCTCTTTTGATGATTTTAATACGCTTAAAACTTTGTGACTTGGATGTCCAAGCCGCTTGTGCCAAAGATCAGCATCTACAGAGTTTCCTTTTATTGCATTCAAGGCTTCTCGTTCATTCTCATTAAGGACGTATAAATTCCCACGCCTGCTACCTCGTGCTAATACCTAGTTCTGTGCGTTCTTAACAGTAAATCCATTAGCATTAAACTCAAGAGAACAAGGAAAATCATTAGTAAGATGAGCTACAAAAAGAAAATTTTTCTTTAATTGTGGAACAACAAGTACGTCTTTAAATTTTAAAGTGCCATGATTTGTATTCAAGGAAATATTTCCAACGTCAGAAATATTTAATCATTGACCGTTGCCAACAATTATTTTATCATGACCTTTATAAGACGTAATTGTATCGAGTTTACCAGGATTGTTCACCATATGTGAAGTGGCTCCTGAATCTGCATAGATACTTTGATCAAAGGTTGTATTATTGCGGTTTATCGCTGTAAATGCTTGGGGAATTTCATCTTGATCATACTTATAGCGATCCCAACACTCGGCAGCACTATGGCCTCTCTTAAAGCAAATCTGACAAACAATAATCGCTTCTTCATTCTTTTTAGTGTCTGTATTGCTTGTTTTTGGGGCTGCCTGATGCTTATGAGTTTTTGGATTATTGTTGGAAAAGTTGAATTCTCTTCGTTGACCTCCATGTCTGCCTCCTAGTGGTTTTCTTCCTCTCCCCCTTTGGCCTAAGAAGGCCTGATTACGACTAGTAAATTCTATCTCTTCTTGTCTGTGGGACATCACTGTTTGTTCATGATTCTTGAGAGCCGTGATAAATTGCTTCAAATTCGGGTAAGGGGGTTTTGTTAGCATGGCTGTTTTGAAATCTGAGTACTTCGGCCCTAAAGATCTTGCAAGGTGGAAAACCTTATCTTCATCTAGAATTGGCCTTCCAATGGCTGCTAGATTATAACAAATAGATTTGAATTTCTTAAGAAATTCTTCAAGCTTGATGTTTCCTTTCTGTCGCTGGAAGCATGTGCTCTTCAATAGATTGCCAAACTTTTTCAGCGGATTGGCTTTCAACTATTAGACTTAACACTTCCTCCACCATCATACCTCTTAGCCATGTCATTAATAATTCATCATTGTTCATCCATTAGATGAATTCAGGATTTCTCATTTCCTTGCCATCTCGTAAAATTTTCTTCGACGGAATTTTCACATTCACAATGTGATGCTTCAACCCAAGGCTTCTAATAAGTGGCAGAGTTTGGGATTTCCAAAGAAGAAAATTGTTGGTTGTGAGTTTGATCGAAATTAGACTGGCACATTGATGAAACTATTGAATGGTGTGCTTAGGTTCAGTTTGAATTTTAGCCATAGGCTCTGATACCATAAAGATTAATATTGAAAGGACAGAAGAATATATTATTCTTTTTTATATTTTGAATTACAAGAATATGACTCATATATATACAACTTTGACAAGCCATTACAGAGATAAATTTGTGGCTTATTAAAAGAATGTTTTCCTAATATATATAATAACAGTTGGCTAGAGATATTCTAGCCGTTAGTAAATAATACTCAATTAATCATGATGACTCAATTTTGATAGTGGGATTCCTCTAGTCACGGCTGAGTATATTGCTAAATTTGTTTCAATAGTTTTAATGTTGGATTCTAGTGATTCTTTGTTGCTATGCATGGAGCCCGTAGTTATCTTGCTTGCCAATTTTGTCTCATTGTGATGAGTTATCTTATCATCAGTAACATTCAGTCAGAGAATGAAAAGTTGAGAAGTGAGATTCAAAGCCATCGATCTCGTGAGGAGAAGTACACCCAAGAGATCAATACTTTAAAAGGGCGACTTTATGAAGTTTCCAAGCAGAAAACCCATATGGCGAGGGATCTCGGGGATCTTCAAGCTAAGCATGAAGACTTGATCTCCCAGCAAAAGGATGATTGACAGTGTTATTGAGCGCATTATAACAGAGGTGTGGAGTGGTGATCCAAGGCTAATAGTGTTGAGAGTAAAGAAGTGGCTAGATAAATCGGCCATCCTGAAGGCAATCGAGGATAGAAGGGCTCCTCGCACTTCCCGACCTGAAAGTCCACAAAGGTCATCCGGGGTGCCCCAATCGAAGTCACCATCAGGTAACCCGATTGTCGATGTTTGTGCTTCCACTACCTCTAGCACTTTTGTCGATCCCTCATCCCTAAAAGATGAAGGTGGAGAAGACCAGCCTACATGTAACTTGGTTTAGCACTACTGTTATCTTGTTGGCACTTTCCTCTTATTATGCCCTTGGAACTAATTTCCTTGTTTCCAGTTTGCTCTTATTTTGTTAGGATAACCGAACTGCTTAGATGTACTTGCAAAATTTATTTAATTTGTGACTGTCTTATAATGCTATCTTTATTTTCCATAGCTTTAGATGTTGTCTCTTTGATGCTTTCTGAAATCTGATTCTCCTTATGGGGTACCCCGGATACCCATCAGTAATTGAGCTATTGTTGGGTGTAAATACTAATGTTATTAGTGTTAGTGTGTAAGTGTACACAACAAGTAATATAATTATAAGTATTCAAGATCGTCTCCATAAGGATTGATGTTATCAGACTTGCTACAACAATTTTAACAATGCAGATTTTGTTCTAAATTAAAATAAAACAATTAATAAAACTAATATACTAATTAAAATAAAAACGCAATAAATAAAATGCAACAAAATAAATTATCACGCCAAACGCAATGATAAAATCAATGGGAATATAAAGTAGTTGAGTGAATAAACTCTTCTAATGGTCTTGACTATTTTCTAATGGTTGGCTTGGTTGCTGCAGTATCTGCTACAACACTAGGCAGAATCCTTATGCATCATTAGCCGCTGCATGTTAGATATCTTATATCTATATGTAACCTAACAGTGATCAGTTGTTATTCCAACATAAGATATAGCTTAGGTTCTATTTACCCTACAAGGTGAATCTTTATGTCTAGTTCATCATTGATCTTAAATCAAGCATGGCCCTTTTGGGACTCAAGTAAAACTCAATCCAGGAAACCTAATCTACGACCAAGTATTGCTCTGAAATGTTCCACTAAGATCGGCCCTTTTGTGGCTCTTCCTTAGCTAGTATCATTAAATGGGTGATCAACCAAAATAATGAATAAAAATAAAAATAAAAACTATCAAAACAAAATGTTACAACAAACACGCAGCAACATATAAATTCAGTCAATAAACCATCAAGATTATTTATCACTCAACCACAAATAAATTTAGTTCATGGTTTGCAAAAGAAAAATAAAGAACAAAGTTTCGACCATAAAACACATCCCCGTGAATAAATAGAAAACACGAAAACAAGATAAGAATAAGAAAGAATGAGCTCCCAATTGATCTCTGTAATTTTTCCTCTTGTGCAGCCATTAATCTCTCTCTTGAATCTTGTTTTTCTTTTGTTTCTTTATGGTTTTTCTCCTTGGGTGACGGCTCCCCTTTTCCTTATGATGTGTGCTTCTTTTATAGCTGAAAATTAAGGTGAACGGAAGCCTAGGGCACGCATAAGTCAGATTAAGAAACTGCATATCGCAATTCTAAAAGTATCCCGAGCGGAAGTTTCTCTGTCGTTGTTCCAGGATTGCTACAGCAACTGCACTGTTTCAGATTTTTTTTAATTCTTTTGTAGCCATGTTCTTTCCTTATTTTTGCAAGTCTATTGCATCAGCATTTCTTCCTTGAAATTTGAGCTTCCGGTCACCTACAATTATGCATATGATTTAAGCACACAATTTATTCTAAATCAAACAAAATTTATGAAGAATAAACTAAGATGAATAATTATGCAAAATATAACAAAAATGTAATGAAAACACATCATTTACTCTCTAAGTATTATTGATTTAAGTCTAAAAGTGTCATGATAACTCTCATTTCATAGAGTTATCAGCTATCTCTTTCTTCATATAGGAGTAACCTGATTTCATCATCAATAAGGTGATTCATTCAGATATGCTTGCCTTATATGAGATGGTTGAAAACTTCACGATTCGCCATTCTATTATCACTAAATAAGTAATATAGATAGTGATTATAATGCCTGCCGCCTATCCTCATGCAAGATGGTTGAAAAGATCACGTTTCGCTATTCGATTGTAACCAAATAAGCAATATAGATTATGATTACAGTGGTTGCTGCCTACCTGATAGTTCTATTAAATGAGAGTTATCATGCCACTTTTAGATTTAAATCAAGATTACTTAGAGAATGAATAACGTATTTTTATTGCATTTTAGTAAGGTTTTGCAATAGGCTTGTAAAGATAAGGAAAGAACTAGGTTAGAGAAGAATTGAAACAAGTCTGGAACAATGCAGAAGTTGAAGCCAATGTTGTAGCACTATTGTTGTAGCATCGTTGCTGTAGCAATCCTGGAGCAAGTACATAGAAGATTTCGTGTGAGATACTTAAGACATTGCAACTTACAGTTTCCTAATCTGGAAGATACGTACCCTAGACTACTGTTTACCCTAATTTCCAGCTATAAAAGAAGCACACAAGCAAAGAAAAAAAAAAAGGGAGGAAAGCCGTCATTAGAAAAAAAAAATAAAGAAACAAAACAAGAGAACACAAAGATGAAAAAAGAGAATTGGGGGCTACAACTGAGGTATCCGATAAGAAGATCAAGCGAATCTCACTCTTATTTCTTGTTCCCTTGATTCTATCTCGTTATAATGAATTGTTTGATGGCTGAAACTATTTTTCTTCTTGTTTTATCACAAATTATGAACTAAATTTACTTGTGGTTGAGTGATGAACAAACTTAATGGTTAATTGACTAATATTTGATGTTGTTATATGTTTGCTATAGCACGTTGTTTTGATAATACTTATTTCAATTCACTATTTCGGCTGACCACCCATTTAATGATACTATTAAGAAAGAACGTAAAAAAGGTTTGTCTTAGTGGAACATATCAGAGCAATACTTGGTTTTAGATTAGGTTTCCTAAGTTAGGTTTAACTTGATTCGAAAAGGGACATGCTTAATCTAAAATTAGTGATGAACTAGCTATAGGATTCACCTTGTAGGGTAATTAGAATCTAAAATGTGTAATGTTATATCTTATGTTAGTATAACAATTGGTCACTGTTAAGTTGTATTTAGATATAAGACATCCAACATGTGATAGCTGAGGATAAAAAGGATTCTGCCCAGTGCTGTAGCAACCGAGCCAAACATTAGAAAAATAGTTGAAACCATTAAGTGAGTTTAATCACTCAACTGCTTTATTCCCTTGGTTACATCCTTACATTTTCCGTGATATTTTACTTTATTGCGTTTTTATTTTAATTAGTTCATTAGTTTAATAATTTGTTTTAATTCCAATTTAGAATAAAAATTTGCACTGATAAAAATTGTTGTAATAATTCCCATAACAACAATCCTTGTGAAGACGATCTTGAATGCTTCTCATTATATTACTTTTTTTGTACACTCGCAATGAAATACTAGTTATGCAACCCAATAGGGGGGTGAATTAGGATTTTAAAACTTAAGCTAAACAAACCACCGAACAATTCAATCTATTGCCTTAATGAAATAAAAAAAATAAATTTAATAAAACACAATAATAAAATAGTAAGGGAAGAGAGAGCAAACACAATGAATTTTACGTGGTTCGGTCAATCATGCTTACGTCCACATCTCTAAGCTCACCGGGCTTGAGGATTTTACTAAGCAAGCCTCCATGACTTCAACCACTCTTACAATTGACTTCCAAGGTGTCAATAAACCTTTACAACAAGAGATTATTCTCAATCTCTTAACCCAAGTGTATCCCAACACTTACAATCACTCAAAGATAAAGATTACAAATTAAATTTTCTCTCACACAATATATTTGATTACAAAATGATAGCTTCAATGCGTGAATAAAATGAAATAAAATCAAGTTTGAAGCTCAATAATAGTTGTGTACTCAATAGTAAGCTCAGTGATAATCGTTGGATCACTTTTTATTTGAATTTGATTGAGCCATTTTATAGATGGAGCTAAAAACTAGTTGTTTTTTACTTTATGCACACAATTGAATCATCGTTTAGCACTTATCGGATCACCATTTTAACTTGAGCAAGTGACTATTGTGCCAAAATTTAAATTGTCAGATCACCGTTATCAAGATGTCGGATTACCGTTATCGCTCCAGAATCTTGTCCAAAGATATCGGCTATCCGTTTGACATAAACAGTTTACTGTTTGCAAGATGATTGCTCTATGGAAAGCTATCGGTTTACCGTTATCAATAAATGGTTTGCTGTTATCTGAAATTTACTCTATGAAATGCAATCGGTTAACCTTTATCCATAAACAGTTTTTTCGTTATCTGAAAGTTGCTCTCTGGAATGTAATCGGTTCACCGTTATCCATAAACGGTTTTTCATTTTCTGAAAGTTGCTCTTTGTAATGCAATCAGTTCACCGTTATCCCTAAATGGTTTACCGTTATCTTGAAACTTACTCTCTAGAATGCAATCGAATTACAGTTATCCCTAAACGGTTCACCGTTTTCGAATTATTACATTCTAGAATGCTATCAGTTTGCCATTTTCTAATAAACGGTTCACTGTTTTCTTAGAATATTATACGGCTTACAGATTCTGATCTGATTAACAAAATTTTTAGACTTATCAATTTAAAACTTGTTTGCTATCATCAAAATCATTAAATATATGAGTTAACAACGGTGAGCAAGTTTTTAACATCTAATAACTATGTTCTTTAACTTTTAATCTAATGAGTATAATATGTTATCCTTGCTAATTCACAGGCCCCTAATGGATGTGGAGTTTACACTAATGTTGACAGTCATAAACATTACACTCTCATGTCATTGTATAGATACAAATCCTTACAGAAGTGCCTCCCCATGTTGAGTGTTGAAGATTGTATATTTATAAAGGGTAAACGTTATTTTATACTCCAAATCTCACTAACATATATATTCTTATGTAATTAAGTCTCTTAAGCTTTGATTTTGTGTGTTACGCTATAATTCGAGTATTTTATATATTTTAGGGATACTTTGGTTATTTCATGATTGACTAGAAGTTAGACAGCAAAACATATAGTGTTTTTAAGCTTGAAATAGTTAAAAACCTTAGAAAAGATATAAAAGGAAAAATCATAATTTTACTCATGTTTGGGATCCTAGATGGTAGCAGCAGCATCATAAATAGATTCAAAAGCTCTGAAAACCTAAGAAATGATGGAAACCAATGTCAAAATGGACTCAAATTGCATAAAACAAGATTTATAGAAGTCCAAATCTAGAGTGTTATGATGCATGCTAATTTAGTAAAACCTAGTTGACTTGACTGATGACGTGACAACATACTATTGGATCAAAAAATGCGCTTAGATTACATGCAATGCACTAAATCAGTGCTTGCTGACTCTTGCATTGATTGATTATATGGCAGTATATTATTAGATCGAAAAACGCACATACGTTACATGCAATACATCGAATTACAGCCTTAATGACTTGCCTCATCCGATAAAAGTTTTCCATCCTCCCCCGTTAATTTGATAGCTCTAGACCAAATTTGAGCCCCACTTTGTGTGATTTTTACATACTTTAATATAAAATTATCATTTTACCCTAATTCAATTATAAGTGGCTAATTTAATTTCTAATTTGGGTTGAAGGTGAAGTCTCACATAATCCATGGGTTTAATTTGATGAGTATATTTTCTTTTCCTCTCTGATTTATGTTGTTGTTTTTCTCATTATTGATAGACAGTGTATTGTGTCTAGATTTTGCATGGTACAACAGCTCCTTCATGAAAGATCCTTATTGTCTAGCATAATGAGCAATTTACACCATATTTATTAGAAAGAGACTCCCCTATAGTATTTATGGTTCGTCTTGATTCAGTGTTGACAGAGAATGCATCTAAGTTATTTACTAGATGGTCTTGTCACGTTGTTAACATAAGAATTATTATCAACTGCACAACGTGTACTTGACACTACACTTAGCAGAAGATCATTATTCTCTGACACACTAAGCGCTTGATATTATGTTTATGAGGATGAGGCTCATGAGGAGTGAAAATTCCGCCCTCATAAATTAATTGGCACTAAAAAGGAACATTAAGTCCATAGGGCAGTGTTAAGTGTGAATCCAGAAACTCAAGTATTTCATTTTTATTATTTCATTTATAAATTTATTCCCGACAATTTTTATTTTAAATTTTAATACTGCTCAGAAACCAACTCCAATCAATTCACAGAAAGACATTGAAAATTAACCCTACATATAATTAAATCTACTTCCTCATAGGATCGACACACATCACCATTAATCTGTATTACAATAGATCTGTGCACTTGCAAGTTCAATAAAATTTGCACAAAGACATTGAAAATTAACCCTACATATAATTAAATCTATTTCCTCATAGGATCGACACACATCACCATTAATCTGTATTACAATAGATCTGTGCACTTGCAAGTTCAATAAAATTTGCACAAGACCTTACAATCTTGACCATTTCATCATCAAATATATCCATAGATAGTGAACATGCATGTTGGGTGGAAGAACCAGACCTTAAAGTTTTCTTCATCATGATATTATATTTATTAGGATTTATTTGTAGAATTCATACATTCTTGCAAGAAGCTAATCGATCTTGTAATCTTTCCAAACAACAAAAAAAACTCCATTTTTGCCATTTATATACTCCATACAGCCATCCCCCAACATCTCCCATAATCGTCGTAGACATTTGAAGCATAACTAAATCCATTAAATCAAAAAATTAAAAAAACAAAAAAATATGACTACACATTACAAAATATGATAATATGTGGCATCGAGATTCAAATCCAAAGCATGCATCAATATACAAAAGATCAACAAGTTCTTTTTATCGGGGTGCTCTTAACTATTACTTTCACACACTAGAATTGCATTAATCAAGCTACATTAATGGAGGATATGTTGATGAAAGCGACTAGGCTTAATTTACTTAAAGGGCTTTTTAGGTGTCAATACTTGGAAGTTAGTATAATCGGAGTAAACGTGCTAAGTTTATGGAGCCAGAGAAGAGTAGTTTTCTTACTTAAGATGTGATGTAACGACAATTTATAACCTGCTAGTAACCATAACAGTTCCAATTTCAATATAATTTTAATTGAAGGTTTAGTTAGGGATTACAAAAAAGTCCAAGCCGGTCCTGTCCATTCCTATAGGATTTGACCCAAGCCTCCCACATGAGAGCTTGAACAAGGGCTTAGAAAAAAAAAAAGTTCGACTAAGCCTAAAGCCTCTATTTAAAAAAATATATTATAAATTAGAATAATAAATTTAAATTTAAAAAATAATGGAAAAAAAAAGCTAGAATCCCTAATTTATATATCAATAATGAATCAAAATACTTTAAAATTATAATACTAACTCTCTTTTAAATATTAATTACTTAAGAGATTCTGTGAATTAAAGAATTCAGAACTAAATATATAAATTTTTATTTACTTCATTTTCTTTATTTATTATTTTATTTTTTATATATTTATTTTCTTTAATTCATTGTTGATTATAACAATTTTATTATTATTAACTCATTTTAAGTTTACAATAATTTTTAAAAAAATTTAAAACATAAGTCAAAGCTAAAGTCTGGCCCAAGCCCAACCTTTACACTTGTACTCTAATGGGTTCAAGCCCAGCCCAAGCCCTTAAATTGACAACCCTAAATTTCGTTACACTTGTTGACTGCATTTTAAGTCTTATCAGTAAATACTCATTTAATCTTTATATTTTAATTTAAATATGTGTTTCGTCATTATATTTTAAAAAAACTTCAAAACACCATTACAATTAGAAATATTACATTATTATCCTTACTTTTTCTTAACTTTTATAATAATATCTTTACAACAATATTCTTGACGTTAATTAATCTTTCAACAAGTTAATTTTAGCAAATTAATCAATTAACCCATAAATATCAATATCAAAGAACTAATATTTCTTGCACTTGCGCAACAATCTTAGCGATAATCATTTATAAATAAATTAATAACTCATCTGAAAGATGTTTAACAATCTTACTAGTAATTATATTATAAAAAATTAATTTATTAAATTATTCTAAAAAATTAGATAAATTTTATGTTACTTTTAAGATTAATTTGATAAATTATCATTTTTTCTTTATTAACATATTTAAAGATATTATTGCGAAGAATATTATTGTAAAATGAACGAAGAAATAAAAATAAAATTGTAAAATACTTAATAGGAGAGGATTACCTTACCAAGGAGATTGGGCATATATTATCATAAAATTTGCTACTATTTATTTATCCAACTGAAAAGGCTGGCAAAATGCACTGAAATCCCATAGAAAATTAGAATTCATTGCAGTAAAACACAAACTATTGATCCTGCATAGTTTGTGTTATTGTAAAATGAACGAAGAAATAAAATAGAAGTCTAAAATATTTAATAGGAGAGGATTACCTTACCAAGGAGATTGGGCATATAACATCATAAAATTTGCTACTATTTATTTATCCAACTGAAAAGGCTGGTAAAATGTACTGATTATATAGAAAACTTGAATACATTACAGTAAAACACAAACTAATGATCCTGCATAATTTTATTGCAAAGAATATTATTGTAAAATGAACGAAGAAATAAAAATAAAAGTGTAAAATATTTAACAGGAGAGGATTACCTTACGGATGAGATTGGGCATATATTGTCATAAAATTTGCTACTATTTATTTATCCAACCGAAAAGGCTGGTAAAATGTACTGAAATTCCATAGAAAATTTGAATACATTACAGTAAAACACAAACTAATGGTCCTGCATAGTTATCAACAACAATAACAACCACCTAAATAAAAATGGGAATTGCAACTTCCTAATTCTTTTACAGATTTTTTCTTTCTCCTGTGTCACAGTTAGAAACTAGTACAATTCTGCTCACTTGCATTCAGGTCCCGACAAACAAATTCACAATCTTCTCAGTTCTCACCCTTGTTTTTATTAACTTTGAAGCACTGCTGGTTGAGTGTCCTCTTTCAATGGGATGTTAATGTCCATTGATGCAAGCCCTTCTAATTCTTGGATTGCGGCACCTGCGCTGATTTGGCTTTCACTGGTTATCTGGGGCTTCAGTACAGTAACAACTTGCTTCACCTTAGATTGCTGCGAGTGACATAATTGTAAAATAAATTCATCTTCCTGGAAAAATTTGGTGGCATCGTTTTAAGACACAAGCAGAACAAAAAGAAACTTACAAAGAATTCAAGCTTCCTCTTCAGATCTGCAATGGCTTGAGCTTGAGCTTGAGCTGCTTCGGTTAATGCCGACGATAAATTCTTTTATTTTAAAATGGAAAGACAGTAGACTCAATTCAGCAGAATAGAGAAATGAAAGATTTAAAAAAAAATCATCAAATCGATTGAACCTAAAAATCTCATTTAGATTATTCTTATTTTTCTTGGTTTTTATATATATGGTGGTGAAATGTGATCATTTTTCACCAGTAATGATATATTAAACAAAAAAACTAGTTATACAAAGTCATTCACATAAATTTACTAGGCAAATAAACTTTAATACATAAAAAGAAAAAAGCCAATATCATTGCACATTATTCCTATCAATTGTAACAATTCCTTATATATATATATTCAAATCATCCAATTCTATAATGCCCAATCAATTACTAAGGATGAATTTCTATAATTAGTTAGCATTCTTATATTATTCTTAATGAATTATCACTCAAAAACCCACTTAATTATGCAGTGAGTGGATCATTTTAAAAAAAGAAATCCGTCAAGTCGTCTATAAATTAACAACATATCTAGCCCCTGATTTTGAGGCAACTGGGGCTGGACCAATTGTCATTCACATAAATTTACTAGGCAGATAAACTTTAATACATAAAAAGAAAAAAGTCAATATCATTGCCACATTATTCCTATCAATTGTAACAATTCCTTATATATATATATATATATATTCAAATCATCCAATTCTATAATGCCCAATCAATTACTAAGGATGAATTTCTATAATTAGTTCATATACTTATATTATTCTTAATGAATTATCACTCAAAACCCACTTAATTATGCAGTGTATTGTTGAATTGATTCACACAAGATGAAAGTAAACAAAATTTTAAAGGAAAAAATTAACTAGACAATCCCCACTGTTATGCAAAAATGAAGGCAATAAATAACTTAAACGAAGAACTTACATATATTTTGACTAAAAACTAGTCAACTGCAATAGCTATCAGCACACTACATCACTATATTAAAATTACAATTATAATAATCTTCACATCTTGCTTCACTTAGAGTTGGTAAAATTTAACACGATCGGGTTACCCGACACAAATAAGACACGAATAAATGGGTATGGGTCGTCAAATTTGATATGATTATTAAATGGACCGGATCCAAGTTGACACGATTCCTTTCCGTGTCAGGTTAGAGATAAAGTTTTTCACCCATTTATCCGAATAATAATACGATTCTATTTTCTATTTTAAATTAATTTTTATATTTTGGTCATTAAAACTCAAATATTGAACATAATTCTCTCTTTTTAATTTTTTTTAGAAGACGGACATATACACAGTATTTTATTTATAATTTTTTATATAAGTTTAGAACTTTAACAGTGTAAGTGTTTAAAATATTGTTACATATGTATATTTCATTATATCGATATATAATATTATACATATGTATATTTCATTATATCGATATATAATATTATACATATGTATATTTCATTATATCGATATATAATATTATACATATGTATATTTCATTATATCGATATATAATATTATTTACACGTATATAATTTAAACTTTAAATAGTATAAATATGTAATAATTTAGAATGTGTGTAATATTTGTTAAATATATAGTTATTGAATGGGTTACTGGTAACCGTTTATTTTTCTTGTCAGGTTAACACGATTATTCAATGAACCGTGTTTGAATCAACTTAAATTCGACACGAACCGAAGATGGCAGAACACAAACCCAACCCGGTGACTTATTTTCCCAGGTGTGGCTTCTCTTATGGCCCAATCAAAGTAGTTAAATAGTGTGACAATGTCTATAAAAAGTAGCAGGGGTAAATACCTTTTTAGGGCGTCCCACGGGCCTCCCAATACGCCTTCCACTACCGCTCAGCAGCTGCTTCGCTGGCCGCCCCCGTGGCCGCTTCCCACCGGCGGCCGCACCAACAACTGTACTACCAACCTTCTTTGGCCGGCCTCTGCGCCTTGCCCCACCCGGCACCGGGACCGGCACTGGCACAGGCACGTGCACATTAGCGTCACTTGTAACATAAGAAACCGTAACGTTATTAAGCTGATCTTGTTGTGGCTGCTGCTGCTGAAGCGCCTTGACAGTTTTAGGCTTCTTAGGACGACCGGACTTTCTCTTAATGGACCCACGTTGTACCTGTCCATCAGTCTTCTTCGGCCGGCCACGCCCCCGCTTCGGCTTATCAACACCAGCAGCAGTAACCGTAACCAAACCCGGAGGAGCACCCGAATTCGTCTTGCGCGGGCGGCCACGTCCTCGGCCCGGGGAAACAGCAGCAGCGGAGCCAGCGGCAGTAGGATTGTTGTTGTTATGATTATATACGACGTCGTTTGATGGAAGAATGTTGCTAGCCGGATCAGATCTAGGAGGAGGAAGCTTGTAAGATTTCTTGACCATAACGAGATGTCCAGCGTTCTTCAGACGTTTCAAGTGGTTAGTCAACAAGGTCGAGTGAGTCGTTGGGAGATTCGGGTAAGCTTTTTCTATGTACTTAGCTATGGCTCTCTTGCTTGACCCGTCTCTTTCTTTCAACGCACTAATTGCTGCACATATCATCTATAAGCCCAAAACCAAAACCCAAAGCCGAAAAAAAAAAGGTTATTTTCTAAAAATTAAAACTCAAGCAGCTGAAGCTGGAAAAATAATTAAATAAAACAGAAAACAGAAAAGTTACCTCAGCGTAAGGAGGGTGGTTGTGGTTGAGAGTAGGAGGGCTAGGGTTGGCGACGGATGCAGAGGTGGCAGGGGGAGGAGGAGGAGGAGGAGGAGGCGGCGGAGGTGGGACAGATGGCGGTGGGGGAAGAAAAGACGGGTCCATTTGATTGGACGAAGGAGGAGGAGAAATTTTATTTTAATTTTTGTCAGAAAAATGAAAATGGGTAAGGCGAGTTAGGTCATACAGACATTGAGAGAGAAAATGGGGATTATTTACGAGATGACGATGAATGAGATGACATGATAATTTGATATGATATGATGAGTCCCCAGATCAGGGTAATGAACCGTTGAGAATTGCCGTGGGCTTTGCTTTGTACTTTGCTGACGTGGATTCTTTTTTCTTTCCTTCCTTTTGTATTTTTAATTACGGTTTTTAGCATTTAACACAAGTTCCGTAACAAAATTAAAAAAAAAGTTATATAAATTAATCTAATTTTATTTGTTATCTAAAATTTGAATAAATTTAAATTAATCTAAATTCTAAATGAAGCTAATCGATTGAATGTCTGAATTTGAATGATATTTTTATTTTTGTTTAAATTGCTAAAAACAGATATTAAGTTGTTTTATTAACTTAAAAATTTGAAAACTAGTATTTTTATATTTGTGTCCTTACAAATTGTAAATGTTAAACAAATAATAAATATCTTAAAGAATTTAATTAAGATAATATATTATTATAATATAAATCATGTTCACTTGAATACAACCCTTTTTTTCTAAATTATTATATGTTAAAAAATTTTATTGTAGTTTATGATGTTTTTATATGAAAAATATTCATAAAAAATTATAAAGTCAAATAATGCTAGTTTGAAGAAAATAAAAAAATAAAAAAAATAATAGCTTACCATTTTATTATCACAAGTTATAGAGATGGGTAATACTACTAATTAACTGATTGAAATTAAGTCAATTAAATCATTAAATCAAAAAAAATCCCTACATATGTATTTTTTTGTTTCATACAAGTCTACTCAAGAAAATTATTATTTTCCAATATTACTTTATATAAAGAGAGTAGCCTTGGGATTCTTTTTTTTTTTTAAGAGAAATTTCTTACATGTAATTTACATATATATGTATATACTTTAAGGTCTTCTTTTGTATTTAAGTGTTGTATTTTTTAAGCCACAAATGCTATGAAAAAAAAAGTTATAAATATGAAAAAAAGATTAATAATGTATAATGAATATGACTTTTAAATAAGGATATTGTCATTTTATCATCTAATATTTTCTAACATATAACTTTACACCAAAATTTTCTGATAATTATTTTTTCCAACTTAATATTTCAATTTTTATCATTTTACTATCAAATCATTAACTCCATTAATAAATTTGCTGATGTTATAGGGGTATTTTAAGAATTTCAGTATTTTAAAAATTTCACAAAGTATAATATTTATAATTCTTATCAATTAATTATTTAATATATATAAAACAATCAACTGATAAAAATATTATTTCTTTCTATAATTAATTTTTTATTTTGTTTAGTTTAGAAAGTTAAATTGCACTTACACAGTTTGTGGATAAAATAGACTTTTACTAATTACATTGTATAAGATAAATGGATAGGAGTGATGGAAAAATTTCAAGAGGGAACTTATAGCTGCAACATTATTATAAAATATAAAATTCAATAGAAATAAGTATTTCAAGTTTCTTGTCCAATTATAATTTCTGAACTCTCTCTTCTTTCTTCTTTAAAGAATAGAATGTGAGTTAAACGCGAGTCTTCGTGGCTCTAGTTGTCACCCATATAAGTTGGGTGTTTTCTTTTTAATTTTTTACCGTTTATTATTTTATCTTGCTGTGTTTAACCCAAGTCAAGCTCAGAGATCTGTTTTCATGCTTAGTCACTTAGAAAGCAAAGTAATAGTTAACCACAACAAAGAAGTTTATACAGATTGGCTGTGAGGTGTATGAAGCTTCCAGCTGCTGAACATTAAAATGGATACAGAGGAATTGATCCAAAAGTGTAAAGGAATCTCGTTGAATGGAGAAACAAGGGGAAAAGTGACCTTCAAAGGAAATATGAAGTTGAAAGGAGAAAAGATCATTGCTGGATGCTTAATGGGGAAGGTGCTACAGAATAGAGAAGTAAACTTAGAAGGGCTAAGGTCAGCAATGTCACAGGTGTGGAGAACAATAAGAGAATGATTGAGGAGCTGGGAGACAACATTTTCATGTTTAAGTTTGCAATTGAAGCGAACAAAAAAAGGATCCTAACTGGGGGTCCATTGCATTTTAACAAAGCTCTAATGGTACTAATTGAGCCAACTGGCCTAGAGAGGTAACTAAGCAGTCTTTTTCCTATGCATCATTCTGGGTTCAAATCCATAACGTTCACATTATGTGTATGAATGAGGAGACAATAAGAGAATTGGAAAAGAAATTGGAAAGGTGGAGGAAGTGCGTACCAATGCTGCAGGAGAGTGCATAGGCAAGTATTCAAGAGTAAGAGTCTCGGTTGATGTAACAAAACCCTTGGTAAAGATTCTACATCTAGAACTAGAGGAGGCTGAAAAATAAGGAGTAGAGATGGTAGAGATGGTAGAGATGGAAAAAGAAGGCACCGAGACCGAGCAGGAGGAAGAGAAAAAAAAAAGAAATCTTTATGGCAGTTTTATATGAAAAACTGCCGATTTTTACTATGTTTGTGGCTGTTTTGGGCATCAGTTTAGGGAGTGTAACCAGTACAAAAACCAAACTAGAGATGAGATGGCATATGGACCATGGTTGAAAGCGCTCACAAGTGCAGAGAAAATCAAGTTAAATAAAGGGAAAGAATGATGGAAGATAGATGAAGATAATCAAAGGCGTAATGTGTAGTTCCAATCAAAAGCTCAGGAAAACTCTATGAAGAACTTGCAACTGGTGAACAATATTAGTGAAGAAGATAGCGAAGTCGGGTTAACCCGAAACCAACCGACTCGGATGCGGGTAGGATAAATAGTGTTGAGGTGAGGTCCTCAAAATTATCAGGAAAAAACAGCCAAAAGCTTATGCATCCAGTTGCCTCTGAAATAGAAACCAACAAATTGGGCAATGGAGCGGGAAATAAAAATGCAAATAGGAGGCAAACTAGAGGTGGAAATGCACAAAATAAAAATGAGAAAGAAAAAGAAGGACAATACCCTTAAGAAAGTCAAGCCCAAGTTGAGGAAAGCCCAAATAAAGCTCATTTTGAATTAGATTTGGGGGAAGCTGATGGCCATATGCAACAAAAACCAAAATAAAAAAACGTAGATGGAAGCTGCAAGTAAGAGCTATTGAGAGAACTCCAGCTGATGTCTAGAGAGTTAAGAACCGAAAAAGACTCAATGGAGAAATTAATTGGGTTAGCCCAGATGAAAAAAAAAAAAGAATATGCAGTGGGCTCCAACCTATAAATTGCACGTCAGAAGCAAAGGGCGAGCATGAACTGGAAATGCAGCAAAAAAGAGATGTGGAGATAGCAATCATAAACATGGAAGAATTAACGGCGAAGGCTGGTCACCAGCCCTGCCGATAGCCATGAGGATTGTATCCTGGAACGCTCGAGGGATGGGAAATGACCGAGCGTTTCGCGAAGCTCAAAAAATTCTCCAATTGCACAAGCCATAGATTATGTTCCTTTGTGAAACTAAGTTGGTGTCTGGGCAAATGCAAGATAAAGGCAAAGCTTTAAATTTTGAGAATTTTTAGTTGTTAGTATAAATGGTTTGAGTGGTGGTTTGGCTTTGTTATGGAATTCAGAAGTTGTTGTGGATATTAAATCTTATAGTAGGCAGTATATAGATGCAATAGTTCATGTGGATAATGGTAGATATTGGAGATGTACGGGAATATATGGACACCCTGAATCAGATAAAAAACAACATACATGGACATTATTACAAAGGTTGGCTGGTTTATCCTCCCTACCGTGGCTCTATTTTGGAGAATTTAATGAGATATTACAGCTGACTGAGAAGACTGGAAAGCAGGACATGAGTGTGTATGCTGTGAATGAGTTTAGAGAGGCTGTAAAATTTTGTAGTTTGATAGATTTGAGGTGCAAAGGTAGTCCTTTTACGTGGTCTAATAGGAGATTTGGACCTCATTTGGTAGAAGAAAGATTAGACAGGTTTTTTTGTTGTAAGAATTAGGGGAGTTTTTTCAGGAATCAGCAGTAGAGACTTTAGAGATGTGGACATTTGATCACAATCCAATTTTGATGTTGGTAGAAGAAAAAGGCAGAAGCACAAAGTACAGCAAAAGAGCTTTCACAAGAATTCACTATGAAGACATGTGGAGTCCATATGAGAAATGTAAAGAAATCGTGCATTTTGAATGGCTGCAAAATAAGAGGTAGAGAGATGAAGACCCTGTTACTATTTTCAAAAAGGCAGCCAATGAGTCATTGGCTAAATTGAAGCTCTGGAGTAACCAAGCTTTTGGAAGAAAATAGAAGAAACTAAAGAAGTTACTGGTTGAGTTGAAAACCTACAAGGAAAGCAGCAATCAATACATCAGTGGAGATAAGATCAAGCTCCTAGAAAGACAAATTGATGATTTGCTCATTGATGATGAAATCTACTAGAGACATAGGTCTAGAGCAGTTTGGTTGCAAGAAGGGGATAAAAATACAAAGTTTTTCCATAGCAAAGCTTCAGCTCAGAAAATGAAAAATCGGATCAGTGGAATTGTTGATGAAAATAATAAATGGTCTGAGGAAGCAAAGGATATTGAGAGAATATTCTGTGAATATTATCATAATATGTTCATGTCAATAAATCCTTCACACCAGCAGCTGGAGATGGCTCTTCGCAACATGCCTCGTAAAGTTTCGGTATAAATGAATTCTCAATTGGACTAGCCTTTCACAAAAGCTGATATCACAGAAGCTTGGAGTCAAATGCATCCAACCAAAGCCCCTGGCCCAGATGGTCTCCTTGTAGTATTTTTCCAAAAGCATTGGAATTCAGTAAGCGAAGGAGTTATAGCCACTTGTTTGCATATCCTCAATGATAGAGGTAATATTGCTCCTTTGAATCATACATACATTGCTTTAATCCCCAAGATAGCAAACCCTAAGACTGTGATGGAGTATAGACCAATAATCTTATGTAATGTAATTTATAGGATCATCGCAAAGACTATAGCGAATATGCTGAAGCAAATCTTAGATCATATTATTTCACCAACTCAGAGTGCTTTGTGCCAAATAGGCTTATAACTGATAATATAATTATTGGGTATGAGTGTCTTAATAAGATTAGGCATTGCAAAAATAAAAAGCATGTCTAGTGGCTTTGAAATTAGACATTAGCAAAGTATATGACAGGGTGGAGTAGGAGTTTTTAAGTGCACTATGGAAAAATTGGTTTTTTCTCACAAATGGGTGGAATTGTTTATGAGATGCATATCCACACCATCTTTTTTCTGTGCTGATCAATGGGGTAGTAAAAGCTGCCCACTCTCTCCATATTTGTTCATTATTTGTGCTGATGTTTGCATAAATATTTTGAAGCAAGCCGAATCGAACCAGCTGATTCATGGATTAAAATTCAGTAAGGACCTGTCTATTACTCATCTTTTGTTTGCAGATGATAGTTTGGTGTTCACAAAAGCCACTAAATAAGATTGTACGAACCTGAAGCAATTTTTTTATTGTTATGCTACTGCCTCAGGCCAGATTTTTAACTTCGAAAAGTCCTCTATGTTGTTCAACGATAATGTCATGCAAGAGCAGATAGCTACAATTAAGGATATATTTCAACTTCAAGTGGTTTCAAGACATGAAAGGTATCTTGGACTACCTTCAATGGTGGGAAGAAATAAGACTAGCTTCTTCAACGATATCAAACTCAGAATTATAAACAAAATCTCCAATTGGCAAGCAAAATTTTTCTCATGTGGATGGAATGAGATACTTATAAAGGCAGTAGCTCAAGCAATTCTTGTTTACGTCATGAGCGTTTTTAAACTTCCTTTAGGGCTTTGTGAGGATATGCAGAAGGCTATTGCTAGGTTTTGGTGGGGAAGTTCAAGGAATCATAGGTCTATTCATTAGTCCAAGTGGGAAAGAATGTGTCGGGCAAAGAAGAACAATGGCTTGGGTTTCCGAGACTTGTATAGTTTCAACCAAGCACTTATGGCAAAACAAAGTTAGAGGATCATCTAAGCGCCAGAATCTCTCATAGCTAGGGTGATGAAGGCAAGATATTTAAGACATTCAAATTTTATGAAGGCACAAATTGGCTCAAACCCCTCTTACATATGGAGAAACATCTTGTGGGGGCGAGATGTTATTCATAAGGGTCTTAGATGGAGAATCGGAGATGGAAAACAGGTGAAAGTGTATCAAAGTGGTTGGTTACGAAGACCTGTAATGTTCAAACCAATATCTCCTACATGTCTCCCTTTGGAGACTATGGTTTCAAAGTTGATTGATGAAGACCACTGCTGGAAAGATCTTCTAATAAGGCAACATTTTCATCAAGAAGATGCTACCCAGAAACTTAAGATCCCTATACCAAGACAACCAAGACCAGATCGAGTTTTGTGGCATTACGACAAAAAGGGTTACTACTCAATCAAGAGTGGGTATCAACTAGCCTTACAAATAAAGTTCCCATCTAAGCCTAGCAATTCAGAGGAAGGCAAAAGTGCATGGAACTCAATTTGGTATTTGCAAATTCCAGAGAAAGTAAAGATATTTATGTGGAGGGCTGCAAATGACATGTTGCCCACAATAGAGAATTTATAGAAGAAAAGAGTATTACAAGCCCCCTGGTGTCATAGATGCAAGAGTTATGGAGAGTCTATCTTCCACAAGTTATTTGAATGTAAAGCCTCGAGGAAAATTTGGAAGCTCACATCGTTTGAAGATGAAGTGAAACCCCGAAATGTAAAGATGTCCTAAGCTTGCTGTTGGCTTTGGCTGATCGACGAAGCAAGACTGAAATAGAGCCGATAGTTGCTTTATGCTGGAGCATATGGCACTCAAGGAATCTTTTTTATTTTCAAAAGCAAAAAGGAAGATTCCCAATTATCAGTAACTAGAGCTGAGGCAATTGTTCAGTCTTATAAAAGAATTCATATGCCACAGATGCAAACAATTTCAGATAAAAGTTCTGCATCCCAAAGGCATTGGAAGTGTCCCCCTGCAGGTTGGTTCAAGGTGAATGTTGATGCAGCTATAAAGATAAACCAACAAATAGTAGGTTTGGGCATTGTAATCAGAAATTCAGAAGGTAAACTTATAGCAACAGCCTTAAAGCCATCAAAATAGCTTGATAAAGTGGATTATGCAAAACCTGAAGCAACTAAGTTCGGGCTGGAAGTAGCTGAAAACGCCAGATGTTTACCTTTGATTGTTGAGATTGATTCACAGGTAGTAGCAGATTTAGTCTTAGCTAGAAAAGCACAAAGACTGAGATTTTTTGGATTGTATCTGAGGTCCAAGAGATGATGAAGAGATTAAAACATGTCAAGTTACAACACACACCAAGAACTTATAATGGTTTTGCTCACACACTTGCCAAGTTAGATTTAGACTACTCTAATTTTGTAATATGGGTGGATAACATACCAGCCCATCTTTTGTATTTATTCATAGAGTTGAATGATTGAAAGTAATACTTTCATTTAAAAAAGAAAAGTTTCTTGTCCAATTGTACTTGTTAAAATATTCTTGTAATTGTTCTCGACTTATTTTATGTTCTGAAAATATTTTGTAATAGCTCATTATCAATATTATTGAATACTCTTATTTTGTCTATTCAAGTAAGCTATCATTCATTTCTTAAGCGTAGCTCAGCTGGTAATAAATGTGCTTTATGCTTGTGTTTGATCAAATTCGATGAATAATAAAGGTTAGTGTTTAATGACTATATATATATATATATATATCTATTTTCTAAGCTAGCTTTCATTTACCAGTCATCCATTCAATTTTACAATTGATTTTTCACAATGTTCACCGTTAAAAATGTTCTATCTATAGTGGTAGTGGCAACTAGTAAACTCAGGCTAATGTCACAAATAAACACACTAATGGATACAATGTCATTAGCATAATTAATATCATCAATAAGAAAAGTCTTTAGACTTTTACCCTTTATAGTTTCAAACTATAGAACATGAGCGGCTTTCCCTTGATAGGCTAACCTGATCCAAAAGTAAGTAACCAAGTGGTAATTACTTAGTTTCCGCAATTATATGGGGAGCAGTTTTTGGAAGAGAGGTTTTAAAGGAAGTAAATCACTTCAATTTTTTATTAACTTCTCCATCCACAATCTCAATATGCCTCTTAGCTTTCTCTACTCCTACAACAAAGGTAAAAGCAATAAACATAATAATGGCAATCAAATGTTGAAATAAAGCCCTAGCATGTTGCATTAATTTTGATTCTTATGTTATGACTTCGGCTTTGCTATGATTGCCTTATAATCCAAAAATAGTAACTTAATTCTATTAAAGATCAAATTCTACTTCTATTTGTTGTGCAAGTAAGTTTATTAATTATAGTTAATTAATTTAAGTATGATTAATTTAGTCTACATTAGTATGAGAGCAGTATGAGTTATTTTCTATTTTTGATTGAAACATGAATACCATGATGTAATGCAATATTTTTTTAATGGCATGTTCTGATTTCATGCGTTGGGTTACATAATGATGTTTTTGATATGTTGATTACATATCTAATTTCCTTGCAAATTTGTTATAATTCCAACCTAAGGAATTAAAGTCATGAATCCTAAAAATAAAAACATGTAACTTTTGGTAGAGTTGATCATTTTGTATGATCACAGTATTATCGCTTTCTAAGAGCTTTCCAAGATACATCATGTTTATGATTTGAACTTATGAAGAGAAAGCTATGGCTAATTGAATTTCATTGTTTATAGGCTAAGATTTGGAGAATTTTTGAAGAAAAAGGTAAACAGTGCCCATGAGCACCACTCTTTCTAGGGGTGCATGTTGTTCACCTCTTTCTCCAATTACAAATCGAAGACCGCCAATGGACGCAGAACAAATTAGGAGTCAAATGGTGTGGTCTTATAGTCATATGTTATATGGAAATTGGCTTGTGACTTCTACACTGCCTTCCAAGGGGGCAATTTACTGTGCTGCATTTTTAATGGACTTTGTTTTACTTGTCTTCTCGAATGTCCTTTTTCTAGCACCATTTGAACTATCCAGACTAGAATGATTATATTTTTCAAACAATGAAGATTTTTTATTGTTTCCTTGAACTTTTTTCAAAAAATTAATTTCATGAAAATCATACTATGGACCGTTATTGTATTGGAGAAAAGAATGTCATAATCCGTCGTTTATATTATAAAATGTTTTGCTCTAGTGGAAGCTAGAAAAAATTTTCATGGCTATTTATTCCTTGTTTGTATTCACACTATTATTAATACTTGCTTACTCTTTATACTTCTCAGAAATGGATACTGAAGAGAGAAAGATTTTTTAAAACATTAAGATGGATCCTTGACGTCTCATAGGGGTGGGCAAAACTGGGTTCGGGTTAGGTTCGGGTCAACCTGATCGGGTTTTAGGTTGTTCGGGTTAGATAAGAATCAATCCGAACTTAGGGTCGGATCGGGTCGAGTAAATAATTCGGGTTAAGTTCGGGTTGGATTTAAAACGGGTCGGATTGAGTTCGGGTCAAATCGGGTCGGTTGAAATCGGGTCAAATTCGGTTAATGCAATTTTGAGCTCTTTTTTTGCTATTTTTGTAGTTTTTATGATAGTTTTAAGACATTTTTCTTAATTGTAGTCATTTTAAAATGCTAGAATATGATTATTTGCCTATTGGCTTGGAGAGTAGGATTAGGACTATTATTTGCTCAACCAACAAAGTCCAAACTTAATAAAAGTTAAAATTAATACAAACTTACAAAGTCCAAAGCACAATTTCCAAATAATTTTTTGAAAGTTTGAAACACAAACTCACAAACTCACAAAATTTAAACATAATTAAATTGTTTAGAAACACAAATCACAAAGTTCAAAGTTCAAAGTTCAAACATTAAAACTAAATAGGCTTTCTTGGTTCCTCCACCTTGGTTCCTCCATGGCTCCATGCAAGCACTTTGACAAGTTCTAAATTCAAATTTTTGAACTCCAAGTTCAAGCGCCGATTGCCTAGAGAAAGATTGAAGAAATGTACAATAAATATTTTCTTTAAGTCACGTTGCAAATGAAAAAACTCAATTCATATAAAAAATTGAGCAAATAAACCAAATTCATAAGGTTACACATCAAACACAAACACAAATAAATAAATCTAATTCATATCTTTAATTGAGCTAAAGGGGTGTTACAATCTTTCTAATTTCTATTATATCATTATAAATTTATAATTACAAATAAATATATATGTTTACCAATTTTTTCAATACACACACACTTGATTATATATATATAATTAAGTCAATCATGCTTATTTTATGGCATTCATCACCAAATTAAGTTAATAATAATACTAGACAATAATAACATTCTATCAACTTACAAATTAGACTTAAAATTTAAAACTATAACAACTATAATTATAGTTTAAATTACAACCAAATACTAATAGTATTATAATATCAAATTATGAATAATAATATATATTAAAAGTTACCTTTCAAACATCCATAACACCAATGTCAGCGCTCACCGCTTCCACTATCGAAGCTTGCGATCTTATAAGGTCAATAAAATCCAAAAAAAAAAAATTAGTAACTCAAGTACATGACTGCATGTAGATGTTCTATATAAAGTTATAATGCATTTTAAATAACTTATGTATATAATGTATGATAAAAAATTAAAAACATTACCTTCTTGTAATTCCATATGAAACATTTGTTCCTTAATATCTTCTTGGAGGTTGTAGACGGGATTGGCAAAAAATTTAGCCTGCAGCTAATTTTCAGTGCATATCAATGCCTCAACCATAGCTGAGGTTAAAGAACTCCTATACTCATCAATAATATGACGCCCGGTGCTAAAGGCAGACTCAGATGCCATTGTGAAAACAAGAACGGCGAGGACATCTCTTGCAATTTTCTCCAGAATTGGATACCTCGATCCATTCACTCTCCACCAAAGCAAAACATTAAGTTTAACATTGCTGGGATCTTCAACTGGGCCCTTCAAATACCTTTCCACCTCAGATATTACTCTTCTATTCTCATTCTGAACAGAAACCTTTCTGGCATATCTAAGGAAAGGGCGAGCAACTCAAAAAGTGTCATCACATTCACCACCAGCAACATCCACCAAATTAGCCTCATTTGTAAAACATTGAGAAGAACTTGTACCTCCATAGCTGCCACTAAGGCCACTCTCACTATACATCGATGGTGTGGAACTAGCGAAGAATGCACTATATGCATCATAAAACTCATTCAACAAGTCTTTCACTGCTTTGGTCATTTGTTCAACCATCAAACTATCATTGCCAAAAATGATCTCAAAAATATATTTAGCAAAATCCATTTTCGCTCGTGGATCAAGAATAGAGGCAACAATCAACATTTTGTTTATCTTTCATGTGGACTCCCAATACTTATCAAATTTTTCCCTCATACTATAAGCCATAGAGGACACCCAAGGATCTGTACTTTCTTGCAGTGCAATTAATGAACTCTCAATTAAGCCAATAGTATCATAACGAAGATTAGAAGTCACACTCAAAGAGGCAAAAAACAATAATGTGACATCATAAAATACCTTCAAAAACTTCACAATTCGTTCAGCACTCTGTTGTGCAAATTTTATTGAACTCGCAAGCGCACGAATCTATTGTAGAATAAACTAATGGTGATGAGTATCGATTCCATGAGGAGGTGAATTTTAATTGTGTGTAGAATTAATTTTGTAAATGGGTGGTTGGATTTCTATTGAAATTGATTTGGAATGTTCTAAAACTTAAAATTAAAATGACGAAAATAAATTGAAGACAAATCTATTGAAATGAAGCACTTGGGTATCTGGATCCGTATCAACATGCATGATGAGCTAAATATTCATTATTAATGCCAATTAAATCATGAGGGGGGAATCCACACCTCATGAACCACACTCTAATCAATATGGTGCTAAGGGCTTATCGTGCCAAATAATAATAACCTTGTACTAGGAAGCCGGTGAAACCAGGGTAGTATCTAGACAATAATATTATTATTTGTCGACGAAAAGTCAAAACATCCACAAAAACTAGAGGGGAAGAGAAAATAAATTTACCAAATAAAGCCCATGACACATGTTGAGACTTCACCTTCAACTCAAACTTGAAAGAAAATTAGCTACTCATAATTGAACTAGGGGCAAAATAGAAATTTATTAAAATACGTAGAAAATACAAGATAGAGAATGAATTACATAAAATTGAGTCCAAAAATAGATTCAAAGATGCCAAATTAGGGGGGAGAGACCCCTTTTTTATAGATACATTGAGTAAATCATGACTATCGAATTAAAAACAATTTGGACGCTCAGGATTGCACCACGTTATCAGTCAACAGTACGTGTCAACATTACCCGTCAACAGTACGCGGTTTGACCATGCGGTTTGAACAGTAACGTGGTTTGGTTGAAAATAATCGCATGTGTTGCATGTACCGTATGCGCGTTTTTTAGTCCACTAATATGCTGCCACCTCACCATCAACAGTACATAAGAATTTCAGTCTAACAGGATCCTGACACCTCATCAGTCAATGCCACATCATCGGTCAGTGCCACATCATCGATCCGTCTATGTGAACATTATCGTGAATAGTAACGTAGACAGTATCGTACATGTGAACAGTAACATTTTTCCTTTTATGCTCCTCCTAAGGTTTTCGACCGTCCTGAGTTCAAAAGTGATGTCCGTTTTGCCGTTTGATCTCTCGTTTATTGTGAAATGATTATGATGCCCCTAAAATACATAAAATACTTAATTAAAATAAAACACACATAATTAAATTACAAGAAGCTTAAATGCATAAAAGTAAGGGTTGTTAGTAAAACTTGAAATGTAAAATGATGATTTTCTCTTTTATAAATATGCATTTTCTAACACTCAACACACCCCCCAACCAGCTTATTGCTAGTCCCTAGCAAATAAAGTGAAAACAAAATTGAAATCCAAAATGATTTTTTTTAAACACTCGTGTTTATTTAATCAGACTAATGGTAGTAATCAAATAAAAGTATAAGCATTATCTCCAATCGAAAAGAACATCACACCCACACAACTATCCACATGAATCAGCCTAGTAGATTGTCATAGCTACTTTCAAGAATGACATGTCAAATCCCAAAATCTCACTGGAAGTAGTGACACTCTCACAAAAAAATTAAACCCAATAAAAATAGTCACTCCAATGAATGGTACTTGAGAGAGAAAATAATAAAGAAGTGATATCACATGCTCTCACCAAGATAAAAGAAATATGTCATCAGCTTAGAAATAATACGATCTCAAGTCAAATAAAAATGTTAGTCAACCCAATTTATTTATTTATTTATTTTTTTTATGCACCACTACATCTTTTTAGCCCACATAACTAGCTTCTACTTCAGACTATAGTTCCCTAAAATTAAGATGGACTTTTATTAGGACGTAACATAAGCTAGGGACATGGCTAACAAAGAAGGGAAATAAGGAAAACAAAGTGTATGTTTGAGAAAAAAATGCAGATAATACTTTTTTTTTTTGAAGTTGCAAGGTGGATTTCACATTTTATTGTTATTTTTTTCTTTTTTTTCATTTTTTTAAACAACAATTTTTTTTGTTTTTTTGCTTTTGTTGGGCATAACTTTACTGTACAAAATGTTTATTTACATTTTTTCTCAAACATAAATAGGTGATGGAACTTGTAAGATATTGGATAATACTCCAAATCGGAGTGGGTCAAGAAGATAAGTTTGACAAAGAAAAGTTTTTTTTTTTTAAAGGCTCAAAAAGGTTAACTATGGATATTTGATAAAATGGATGGCTAGAAAGGTTCAAACGGATCAAAGATGGCATTTCCATCGTCTTTTAGGGCTTTAAATAATCTTCCATATCTACTAGTTAGATAGGTCTCCAAATGTAGCAACACACATTTTTCTTTTTATTTATTTTTTATTTTTTATTTTAAGGTTAACTCAAAAGAAATCTAGAGATCGTGTATAAAATAATAAACTGCTAAGCTGTATAAAGAATGGGCAAAAGTGTTACTCTCTAAGAAAAATAATAGGCTCAAAAACTCACTTGGTACTTATTATGACATGTTCATTCCTTCAAGTAACTAATATTTATCTCCGACATCAACATGTAAAGTAGCAAACATGGCGTAACATTACTTAAGACCAAAGATAATACAAATACTAAAATTTAAAATTCATCATGTCATCCAATATTAAAACAAATCACACAATTTTTTTTTTAAACAACATTCTACCCCCCCAACTTATTCTAAGCATGAAAGGAAAATATGCATGCAGAAAGGTGAAAATGATGCAGAAAAACTAATTAGAAAAGTTACACTTAAAATGATAGAAAAAGAAAATATTTTTTTTTAACTTAGAAGATGCGTTTCTAGAGGCACTACACTCTATATTCAGCCATTTCAACTCAAAAATTTGAAAATGTATATTTATAAAGGAGAAATTAAAAAGAAGAAGAAAAATGAACATCAAAACTTAATAAAGAAAAAGAAAATGTCTGAATTTTTTTATTATTTTTTTTTGGTTTTTTTTTCAAACGATGAAGATGCATTTCTAGAGTCATTACACCCTATATTCAGCCATCTTCAACACAAAAAGTTAGCAACAATTAGTTTCTACAACAAAAAAATTAGTAAAAATTTAACCAAGATTCCACAATTGTTGACTATTCCCTCTCCCCAACCAGAACGAAACATTGTCCTCAATGTTTTAAAGGAAATAAGTAGAGTTTAGAAGACATCACCTGGGTGGTGCAACACAGAAGAAAATATTTACAGGCAGAGAGTTAAATCTAATTTGTACTTCTTACTGCGGCTACTGTTACCATCATTATTTGGACGCTCCAACACAAAGGTCCAGGGGTTTGGCTCCAGTCTATAAGCTTGTAACAGATCAAGTAGCTCATTAGCAGTGCGAGCATAAATAAAAAGTTTTTTCGCAATGGAAGGAATGAAATAGTTTTTTATTGCATGGTTAAGAAATGTGATAAAGTCATCATAAAAGTTATTGACATTTAACAAACCGATGGGTTTCTGGTGAATGTGCAGATGGGCCCAAGATGCTAGTGTGATAAGTGCCTCTAGTGTTGCAAAATCTCCTGGAAGGAAAATAAAAGCATCAGCATGATTAAGCATTTAAGTTATTCTTTCTTGCATACCTGAGACGACTAACTCTTTTCCTGGCGATGAGTCAGACAAACTGCCCAAAGGTTTTAGGGCTCTTGGGATGATGCCTAGCACTTGACTTCCTCTGAAAAAAGCAGCTTCTGAGACCAATTTTGATAACCCTCGGTTACCTCCTCCATACACCAAGTGTAATTTTCTCTCTGCTATGCTTCGACCAAGATCTATGGCTACCTCAACGAACTCTTTATGTTTGCCATAGTTAAATCCAGAAAGCACGCAAATGTTCTTGAATGGTCTACTGGGAGTAGCTGCCATTGGAATACTTCTAAAAAACAAGTTGTGAGTGCTTGACAAAAAATCATATTTAAGAATCTTGGTGACAATGGGTCACAGCTGTGTATGAGGTAACATGTCAGTGTCAAATAACGCGTAAAGCACATGGCTCGTGAGTAAAAAAGGAAACAGTAAAAAGAAAAAAGCAAACAATAATAAAATTATTAAAGACAATAATGCAAACAATAAAACAACAGTGAAATAAAATAACAGTAAAGTAAAAAGATATTTACAGGTAGTTGCGACTGTGACTCACATCTTCCTCTGGTTTTACATCTAGAAACGGCTTGAACGCCTTATATGGGTCAAGGATAGGTTTCCCATCCAATTTTCTTATAAACTGGCAAACAGGGTCGTTTATAGTCAGATTCCCGAGACTATATCGTGCATGCTCTTTCTGGATTAATGGCCATAACTGGAGAATCACTCCTTGCACATATCCACTGGGATGCGTTTCAAGAGACAAAAGGATATCATCCAATGACTCCTTATTCAAGCCATCCTTAATGAATTGAATCTTATCTTCCCTGTTATCAGACACCATTCCTAAAGAACATGGTTTTTTATCGCAACTCATTTTGGCACACTTATGACAAGCAACAGAAATTCTTCGAGCTCGTCGTTTTCTTGCATAATTTCCTTTACCACAACCAGGCATGTATGCAATAAATTTTGGAGGTAACTCACCTGCCAATCGTACTTTTGCCCGATTAACCAATGGATGTCAGCAGGTATGTTATTCCTCATGAGCAATCGCATGCGTTCGGACCGAGCTTTATAGATTGTAAGGAGGGCATTCTGAGGAAGTGAAGAGAATCGCTTGTGAAGCTTCGCTAGAATCTCGTTTCTGTCCATACCTTCGCCTCAGAATATCAGTTATTATGGGAAACTGAAGTAACCGACTTAATTGTCACGGAGTACCGTTATCCGCCACTTCACCGGGGTAACAAACTAAAGCACACAAACAGAAAAAAAAATTAAAACACACAAAGAAAATTAAAATCGTCCTCTTATTGAATTTACCTCAAGCTCCAACTGGATGTCGTAAACACTTCTCTCAATGTCTCTGAGGTGGCTTTCTAAATCCTCAACATAGGCTACTAACTCTGGTGGCTGCAGAGCCCAAATGCAATGTGTTTTACAAAATTGAATCTGCCTTTTGAGATGAGATTTTACACGTTGAAGTGGTTTAAGAATTGTTAACATATATGTTTCCATAATATTGATTTTGATGATAACAAACAAGATTAAGAATGATTAATCTTTTAAGCTCAAATTATTTTTATATATTTTAAATAAATCATTATTTTTACATTATAAAGGTTTTATATTTAATGGAAACATGATTTTATAAAATTAATTGTTTATATTCTTTTTAAATAAATCATTATTTTCACATTATAAATGTTTCATATTTAATGGAAAAATAATTTTATGAAATTAGTTGTTTTTCAAAGTTTATGGTTTAATTGAAAGAATTTTGAAAACTTTGAAATAAACAAGTATTGCTTGAAATTTTGGTGAAGGACTTATTTGAAAAGTATCATAGCATTTTGGGCTATATCATAATTTCAAAAAGTTTTGAGATTAACAAAGCATTACTTATAAATCCTGACAAACGGAAATCCGGTTGTTGGGCAATAAGCTACTGAGTATAAGCGGAAATCCGAATGTGACAAAGCGGCAATCCGGATGTTCAGAAATTCAAAATTGTGGCTGTAACGGTAACATTAAGCGGAAGTCCGGATGTCCATAACCGGTAATCCGGTTACGACGAAAATGTGCATAACGGTTAATTTTTGAGCTCAAACTATATAAACTCAAAACAAATTCATTTTTAGTAATCCAAGCAAGTAAGAACAAGTGCACACAACATATATTGAGCTTCAACTTCGTAAATCATCATTCATTAAATCATATTTGTTCTTCAATTTGTATATCCACTCTTAAAGAGAGATTCATTGTTGTATTTTTTATTTCTGATCAAATTGTGAGAGTACAAGTGTGAGAAACACTTGGGGTGAAGAGATTGAAGATATAATCTCTTGTTGTAGAGGTTCATTGACACCTTGAAGTCAATTGTAAACGTTTGAAGCCTTGGAAAGGCTTGGATAGTGAAATCCTCAAGCCCGGTGTGCTTGGAGGCGTGGACGTAGGCGGGGATTGCCGAACCACGCAAAAATCCTTGAGTTTGCTTTCTCTTCCCTTACTCATTTATTATTGTGCTTTTATTGAATTTATTGTTTTCGAATTTATTAAGGCATTAGATAGAATTATTGTGTGGTTTGCCTAGGATAATTTTTAAAATTCCAATTCACCCCCCTCTTGGGTTGCCTAGTTAGTATTTCAAGAATGTTTAGGAGGAACAGTTTAAGTATGGTACTCATAATTAACAATGATAAGAGAAAACTTAATGGTTAAACAAACACACTTATACAAAAATAATTTCAATTAGAAAAAGAATAATAAAAAGAAAGAAAAAAAATCAAATCACCGAAAAGAAAAAAATCAATTAAAATCTGGTGGGTCACTCAAATTTATTTTGGTGTCTTCTCCATATGATTGGTACTCTAGATATGGCTTTAATCTTTGACCATTAACTTTAAACGTAACACCGTTCTTTGGGTCCTTAATTTCAATTGCCCCATGTGGAAAAACAGTATGAACAATAAAGGGACCAGACCATCGAGAGCGTAACTTACCTGAGAATAGGTGTAAGCAAGAATTGAATAAAAGCACTTTCTAACCTGGAGTGAGGAATTTTCTCATAATTTGCTTCTCATAAAAGACTTTCATTTGTTACTTGTAAATTTTGGCATTTTCGTATGCATCATTGCGAATTTCTTCAAGTTCTGCCAGCTGTAATCTTCTTTCTGAGCTGGCTTGCTGCATGTCAAAGTTGAATTTCTTGATGGCCCAATATGCACGATGCTCGAGTTCCACAGGTAAGTGGCAAGCTTTTCCATACACTAGCTTGTAGGATGACATCCCAATCGGGGTCTTGAAAGCCGTTCTATATGCCCATAATGCATCATCAAGTCTTAATGACCAATCTTTTCTGTCTGGCCTCACCGTCTTTTCTAATATGTGCTTTATTTCTCGATTGGAGATCTCAACTTGGCCACTGGTTTGCGGATGATATGGGGTCGCCACTTTGTGAGTGATTGAATACTTTGTCAAAAGAGTCTTGAATGCTTTGTTACAAAAGTGGGCACCACCATCACTGATTATCGCTCAAGGGAATCCAAAGCGTGAAACAATGTTGCTTTTCAAAAATGCTATCACCACCTTGTGATCATTAGTTCTACATGGAATTGCTTCATTTGTTACTTGTAAATTTTGGCATTTTCGTATGCATCATTGCGAATTTCTTCAAGTTCTGCCAGCTGTAATCTTCTTTCTGAGCTGGCTTGCTGCATGTCAAAGTTGAATTTCTTGATGGCCCAATATGCACGATGCTCGAGTTCCACAGGTAAGTGGCAAGCTTTTCCATACACTAGCTTGTAGGATGACATCCCAATCGGGGTCTTGAAAGCCGTTCTATATGCCCATAATGCATCATCAAGTCTTAATGACCAATCTTTTCTGTCTGGCCTCACCGTCTTTTCTAATATGTGCTTTATTTCTCGATTGGAGATCTCAACTTGGCCACTGGTTTGCGGATGATATGGGGTCGCCACTTTGTGAGTGATTGAATACTTTGTCAAAAGAGTCTTGAATGCTTTGTTACAAAAGTGGGCACCACCATCACTGATTATCGCTCAAGGGAATCCAAAGCGTGAAACAATGTTGCTTTTCAAAAATGCTATCACCACCTTGTGATCATTAGTTCTACATGGAATTGCTTCTACCCATTTCGATACATAGTCAACAGCAACCAATATGTATTGATGGCCAAAAGAATGAGGAAAGGATCCCATGAAGTCGATACCCCATAAGTCAAAAATCTCAACCACTAAAATTAGATTTAGTCGCATCATGTTCCTTCGTGTAATGCTCCCTATTCGTTGACACCTATCACATGAAGAACAAAAAGTGTAAGCGTCTCGAAATATAGTTGGCCAATAGAAACCACATTGTAAAACTTTAGTCGCTGTTTTCTTAGCACTGAAATGGCCTCTACAAGCTTGTTCATGGCAGAATGAAAGAATATTCTTAATTTCATTTTCTAGGACACATTGTCTAACAATTTGATCTGCGCAATACTTGAACAAATAAGGGTCATCCCAAAAGAAATTCTTTATTTCCGCAAAAAATTTGGCTTTGTCTTGCTTGGTCCAATGCTCTGGAAGTTGACCTGTAACAAGATAATTAACTATATCAGCATACCAAGGTAATACTTCCACACTCATTAATTGTTCATCTGGAAATGACTCATTCAATATTAATGGCTCTGTAATTATGTCAAAATGGAGATGAGAGAGATGATCCGCCATAACATTCTCCATGCCTTTCTTATCTTTGAATTCCAAGTCAAATTCCTGCAAAAGTAACACCCAACGAATTAGTCTAGCTTTTGCATATTTATTTGTGAGAAGATATTTAAGAGCAGCATGATCTGTAAACACAATTATTTTACAACCAATAAGATAAGATTGAAATTTTTCCAATGCAAACACTATTGCTAGCATTTCTTTTTCAATAGTTGAATAGTTTAATTGTGCATCATTCAATGTCATACTAGCATAGTAAATAACATGGCGAATTCGATCAACCCTTTGTCCTAATACTGCTCCTATTGCATAATCAGATGCATCACACATGAGCTCAAATGGTAAGCTCCAGTTTGGGGGCTGAATGATGGGTGATGATATCAACAACTGCTTCAATTTTTCAAACGCCACAAGACATGAATCATCAAAGACAAAAGATACATCCTTAGCAAGTAGATTGCATAAGTGTCTAGAAACTTTGCTAAAATCTTTAATGAAACGTCTATAAAAACCAGCATGCCCAAGGAAAGATCTTACTTCTCTGACTGTTTTAGGTGGAGGAAGATTAGAAATGAGATCCACCTTGGCTTTGTCAACCTCAATACCTTTGCTCGAAATGATGTGACCAAGAACAATACCTTGTTTTACCATAAAATGACACTTCTCCCAATTTAAGACTAAGTTCTTCTCGATACATCTCTGCAGAACTAGTGTTAGATGATGTAAACATTGATCGAATGAATCACCAAAAACAGAAAAGTCATCCATAAAAACTTCAAGGAATCGTTAAACCATATCAGAAAAAATGCTCAACATGCATCGTTGAAATGTAGCAGGTGCATTACATAATCCAAATGGCATTCTCCTATAAGCAAAAGTGCCAAAAGGGCAAGTGAAAGTAGTTTTCTCCTGATCTTTTGGTGCTGTGGGAATCTGATTGTATCCTGAGTAGCCATCTAGAAAGCAATAAAATTCATGGCCTGCTAATCTATCAAGCATTTGATCGATAAATGGTAAAGGAAAATGGTCTTTACGTGTGACAGAATTCAACTTTCTATAATCAATGCCTACACGTCATCCTGTAGTCACTCTAGTGTGTATCAATTCATTATCAGCATTCGTAACTACTGTGACTCCTGACTTTTTAGGGACAACTTGCACAGGACTAACCCATAAACTATCAGAAATTGGGTAAATGATACATGCATCTAATAGCTTAAGGACTTCAGTTATAACAGCTTCTTTCATGTTAGATTTAACCGACGTTGCATTTCCCTAGTAGGTTTAGCATTTTCATCAAGGTGAATGTAATGCATGTAGTCTACTGGGTTTATACCTTTTATGTCCGCTATGGTCCATCCTAATGCTCCTTTGTACTCTTTTAAAACATCCAACAACTTACCTTTTTGTTTGTCATTTAGGGATGATGATATGATTACCGGCAGAGTACTTTCTTCTCCCAAAAATGCATATTCCAGAGTGTTGGGCAATGGTTTGAGCTGGAGTTTCGATGGTGATTCTGATGATGGAATGAGTTTCTTCTCTGATGGTTCTAGTTGTTCAACTCTTAACTTCCATTTACTAGTGTCTATGGATGGTGCTGAGTCAAGTAGAGCGTTGACCTCATCGACCGATCTGTCAATATCAAAATCCAAACAAAAGTGAGTTAAACATGTCTGTAAATGATCATCACTAAGGTTTGAAAGAAAAGTATTATCAACTATTGTTTCTATTAAATCCACATCACCAATTCCATCATCTCCATTATGAGGTTGTTTGGCAATGTTGAAGATGTTCAACTCCATAGTCATGTTGTCGAAGGACAACTGCATATTTCCAATCCTGCATTGAATGTGAGCATCCACAGTTGCCAATAAAGGTCGGCCTAGAATAATGGGGATGTGCTTCCTTGAATCCTGTATTGGTTGAGTGTCAATTACAATGAAATAAACAGGACAATAAAACTTGTCTACCTGGATAAGTACGTCCTCCACAATACCACGAGGTATTTTCGTGGACCGATCTGCAAGCTGTAACACCACTGGAGTTTGGTGTAATTCTCTCAATCCAAGTTTTACAAATATAGAGTAAGGCAACAAATTTACATTAGCTCCTAAATCCAACAAAGCATTCTCAATTGTGTGGTTCCCTATACTACATGAGATAGTGAGAAAGCCTAGGTCTTTGCATTTTAAAGGAATTTTGTGTTGGAGTATAGAACTAATGTTTTCTGTTAAAAATGCCTTCTTTTGAACATGAATGTTTCTCTTTTTAGTACAAAGGTCTTTAAGAAACTTGGCATAAGATAGAACTTGTTTTATAGCATCAAGCAAAAGGATGTTAACACTTACCTATTTAAAGATTTCAAGAATCTCACCTGTGGATTTTCCCTTCTTTCCTTTAGCCAACCTCTGAGGAAATGGAGCTTTGGGAACGTATTCTCGTGGGTTGGTTTCTTCTTTTTCTTCCGATGGTGAGTCCTCAACATTCACAGGTACAATTTGATTTTCTTTTGTCACCGGCATCTCCACTTTGTTGTCGACTTCTTTTCCTTTTCGCAAGGTCATGACTACTTTGACCGCTCCATGCTGCTGTGGTGAACTGGTACTTGCTTCATGTACTCATTTAGGATTAGGCACTGGTTGACTTGGAAATTTACCTTTCTCAATAGTCATTGCCAAGGGCTGAACTGAAGAAGCAAGTTGTCCCACCATCTTCTCGAGGCTTGAAACTGATTGGGCTTGTGAGTTGAAGCATGCTCTCAACTCATTTCGTAATCCATCAATGGTGCGGTTCTGTTGCTCAATCGTGGAGTGAGTAAGATTCTTGAGATTCTGGAATGAATCCTCCCATGGTGTGGGTTGAGAGTAGTTCTGGTTCTGATTGTATAGTCTAAATTGTGGCTGAGAGGCTTGAGGAATTTGAGGAATTGGTTGCATTGGTGGAGCTGGAGCTGCTGGTCCATTATGTTGGAATCCTTGAGACCATGAAAAATTGGGACCATGCATGCAAGGAACACAAAAATAAATAGGAACAAAACGAATAAAAATAAAGAAGAATGATAAATTACGATACTAACCTTATCATGGTGTTACAACCTTTCTATAAAAAAAACACACTTAAAAAAATACGTGAAATAAATTAACTAAAAATTAAAGGGTTAATTTTGTCCTGCACCCAACTGTTTCAACATTTTTCGCCACACACCCATATGTTTCGAAAATACTCACTCCACACCCAATTTCGTTAATTTGACCGTTTATTCTAACGGTCAAAGGGCAAATTTGGAAATTCATATCCTAAATATTATTTGATGATGATAAATTAAATTTATTTGATAATTTAATTGATGAAATTATTATTAATTACCTTTAAATAAAATTTTTTAATGTAAACATTAATTATTAAATTAACATTTTATCTCATTTTATTTTTCTCTAATTCAAGATAAGGGGTATTTCGGACATTTACTTAAATTTCAAATAGCTCCGTTAAACATAACGGTCAAATTAACGGAATTGGGTGTGGAGTGAGTATTTTCGAAACATATGGGTGCGTGGCGAAAAATGTTGAAACAGTTGGGGGCAGGACAAAATTAACCCAAAATTAAATTAATAAGATAAACAAAAATTACAAAGAAAAATAACTTAAAAATTAAATTGTAGAATTGTAAAGAATAGAGAAAGAAAAGAAATTATTACCTCTAAATGCAGATTCACTTTTTTTTCTTTTTTTTAATAAGAAAAAAAATACAAGAAAACAAATAAAAGAAATTATTCACAAAAATTAATTCTATGAATTAAAATAACTTACCTCCCCGGCAACGGAGCCAAAAACTTGTTGGGCAAATTTTATTGAACTCGCAAGCGCACGAATCTATTGTAAAATAGACTAATGGTGACGAGTGTCGATTCCACGAGGAGGTGAATTTTAATTGTGTGTAGAATTAATTTTGTAAATGGGTGGTTGGATTTCTAGTGAAATTGATTTG